>NC_134828.1:37209887-38409887 GCF_004210375.1 Tachypleus tridentatus
TTAAGGCTGCAAATACCACATTAAAATACAACACTATTCAAAATATCAAACAACATTGCACAGTACTAATAGAGCTAGCTGTAAAATAAAAGCACAAATAAATTCACTGTTGCAATGTTCGTGTACGCACGGTATCCATCTTTTATACGCCTTTTGGTTGGTCATCGATAAGTTTACAAATTGAAAAGGCTTAAACCTAGGTTTTTTACTTTCTGCGATGAAGAAAACGCAAATAGCAGCAATGAATCGTTTCATAAACAATATCCATCTTGTGCTATTTCGTTCTTCAGATGTTCGTTTTGCCATCTGTTGCGCAATGTCCAAAGACTGCATGAAGTTTTCGGTTCTAGTAATTTAGAATATTTTTGTTTTGTGAAATTCTTACTTAACTACCAGAGTATCCATCTCCTGGATGGAAGTTATGTAAATTTATGATTACAGAAAGGTTTCTCTGATACGCAATTAATTGTAAAAAAATACCCATAGAAACCGCAAAATTGAACGTTTATTTTTTTTCACGTAAACCCCATGAACGATTCATCCACAGAATGTAAGGTCGTAGTGGAAAACACAAAAACGGCCATAAAACCGCAAACGCAAAATACAAACCTAAAACTGTATGTACTTCTGCATGGAGCTAATGAACCATCATATCAATTGTGTTAAAGATCCATCCACACCTTGCGAAGTTGTTTTGTGGACAGAAAATAAACAATACTATTATATATATGCAAAACCTAAACCCTCAACCTCAAAATCATTTTCTTGTGGAAAAAATGTCATAATATTTCTAACCGACGGAAAATTTTACACTGATCTCAGGAAAAAGAATTCAAACATTTAAATTTTCTGCTTTAAAAGAGCAACTGTAAGAATTAGTTTTAACTTGTGTTCAAAACTATACAATGTATCCGCACATTGCTCATCCCAGATAATCGAACCCTGGTTTATCTCTCAAAATATAGACAGACTACAATGGAACTAACTACGTTATTGATAGAAGGCTGTCCTGACTAAATGATGTTTGAAGGCACAGAAGATCTAAACATCTAACTTTATATTTATGTTGATAAAATATCAAATTACAACTTGTTGTTTGACTTTATATATTTTAAAGAAGATTTAATGTTCATGTTTATTTCATTATTGAAGATTTAAGTCGTGGAAAGTGTTACACACTTATAAGAAATGGTAGCGACGAGATAAGTATTTTGTGAATTTGGATCCTCTGATTGCTTGTTTAAATTCTCGCAAAACAATTCTTGGGGCAGAGCGTGACCAGGTAGTTGAGGCATTCGACTCGTAATCCGCGGGTTCGAATCCCCATTATACCAAACATGCTAGGGCGAGCTGCAAGCCGTCCATATTTCATCTGCAGATAGAAAGAGAGGAAGATAAGTAGTCTAAAGCATCCACAGTAACTTTTACCAAGGAATAGTGAGTTTTACCATCACAATATTTTTCTGTCACAGATGTTCGACGATGTGCCTCGATCCTATAACACATAGATTGTGAGTCTTTGCTGAGACAGTGAGTCCACATAAAACTTGACAGCATTTTTTTTGCTTGGAATTGAGCCCAAATATATACAATGGGCTGTCTGTGCTTTGCCCATCACGAATATCGAAACTGTTTTTAACGGTTTGAGTCAGACATACCACTGTGCCATAGGGAAGCATCTGAGAGCGAATTTGGATAAAATGCTTGAAGGAGACAAGAAAATGTAAAGAAAACTCATTATAATTTCAGAAATGCTTTATTTTCATTTTATTTACGCTTGCCAGTAAGTTAAAGAGAAGGCATAATTCACGATATAATCGAACATAAAATTTAGGTTCTAAATTAAAAAAAAAAATTAAATCACACTATATATTTAAATGTTTAATAATTAGCTCAAAGAGCTGTAGAAGAAATTATTATTTTGAAATGGTAATTAAATTATCTCTCTAGAGTTCTATTGCTTGTATAATTATATAACTGCACTTTTCAGGGTAGTTAATTCGAATAAACTGAAAATCATTTCTTTAGATGTCAGTGTTGGTTATACAGAAATAAATAAATAAATACAAACTGACTGCTCTATCTGGGGAGAAAATAAAACATATATTTTAATATGGGACAATAAATGTCTTAATGATGTTGACAATAATAATCTTAGGGAAACAGATAGGTTCAAGAAACCGGTTTAATACACAAATATGATACCCTATAACATAAGCGTTTTCAATATGAGGACATTTCTTCTTCAAGTACAAAAGTACAAACTTAGATTATTAGCCCTGAATAATAAAATTAACTATTTAACAATTGTATAAACAGTTAAAATTATTTCACTATGTAAACGACCCACAGAAACTAGAAAAGTAATAAAAAATATCTACACAGAATGGAAACAGGGTCTGGAAGGTAAAGAACCAAATATTTTAGCTACTACACCACATGATAACCTCAGTCACTTTCGAGAACTTTAAAAAAAAAAGAAAATATTATGTTTGTTTTTTTTTTTTTACTTGTAATTTTATACAAGAAGAATATCATAAGCATAAGCCAAACATTTTTAAAAAATCAGCCGATTTAAACTTCCAACTTATACATCAACCAAAAGAATACTCGTGGAATAGCCCTATTTATCGAAACAATCTCAAAATAATAACTATCCCCATATTAACATACCCTGTACCACTGAGATCATTATTTTCAAACATACTGTTTGTACAATAACTAACTCATACTGAAACACTTTAGAAACTCAGTAACCTAGCATTTATAAATTACGACACTATGAAACAATAAAAGACTCGCTACAGGTTTTAAATATGAGATAAAATTCAGTAAACTTATGAAAGTTATTGCCAGTTTGTTTTTTTGAATTTCGCGCAAAGCTACTCGAGAGCTATCTGCCTACATCAGAAATTGCAGTCTAACATTCAACCTCAACTCAACAAATTTAGTGAATACTGCCAAAAATATGGAATTAAAACAAACACAACAAGAGACACAGTTAATTTTGATGTTTTCAAAATCAACGAAACATCAGAAAGTACATACCCAGATTTACATGAACGGAGAGCTTCTCCAGACTGCTACATCTGCAAAATGTTAGGACTAACACATGATTCTAAACTTACCTGGATAAAACAATGTAAATAACATAAAAACTAAATTTGGCGAAGAATAAACTATGCTAGAAGTCTAACTGGTAAAATTATGGAACAGCACCTGAAAACATCATTAAAGTATATACAAAACATGTATAAGACCAGAACTAGATTTTGCAGCTCATGCATGGATAAACGTAAGTAAAACAACTGCAAACCAAACTACAAACATTACAGAATACATTAATAACAAAAGCATATAGAGTACCCAAAACCACTTCCTCAAGGTTCATGCACAAATACTTTTATACATAAACAATACCACATGGACTTCTGGATAGTACAATAAAATATTTCGATAAAAATTCGAAACAAAAAAAAGAGCTGTTATGCGAACTAGACGAATTGTGCATATATGATGAAGAGAGTCTTAAACACCTCTCCCCGATAAACTTATACATTAGATCATTAAGCTAAAATTAAGTTGAAAAATAATAATAAATAAAAATAGAGAAAGAAAAAATAAAATGAAAAGAAAAATATATGAAGTAATTAAAAAATAAAACTTAAGAAAAAAAGCTAGTGCTAAAATAAAACAGGCCACCTATGTTCTAGACTTATAAAAATACAAAACTGAAAAAAACAACATACGTGGACATTGCCCTGTAAAGGGCCTGACTTATGATTATCATTCTGTCCCTCTGTATTTACTTTAAATATATTAATAAGTCCACTAAAACAATGTAAGGGAAGGAGGAAGAGGTCTTGTGTACCTGACCTTCCTGGGTATACAAATTTATATACCCAAACAACTAGAGAGAGAGGGCTATCTACGCATTATTGCCAGTTAGCAAGGACTGTGTAAATGTAAAGAAATGAAGAATAATATTGCAAATGTATTACATTTGTACACTTCAGAATAAATTAATAAATGTTAGTTATTATATTTATACTCACATCAGTATCAGTATAAAAAATATACTAAAGTACTTATATCAAACACAAATTACAAAGCCGCTGATAGCAAATCAACGCTATCTTCATATCGTATTTTTCCCTTTAAGCCTCTCGGTAAGATGCGTGAAAACACTTTAAACGTTAACGACTTTAACCCAACATTAAACAAATCAATAACAACATACATTTTAGCGTAAATATTTCATCCAAATATCTCGTGCGATATTGACGCCTGCTAGTCAAAATCGCTATGACTTAGCATAACAACAAAAATACATACTATAATTCTTTATTTAAAATTAGGCATAAAAGCACACAGTGAGCTATATGTGTTCTGCCGACCACAAGGATTGAAAGACGGTGATTAACAATATGAGGCCATTGACATACTGGAGGGTTATGTACTAGAAATTGAAATAGCAGTGTATAAATTATAATGTTATAAAGCTTTGTTACTTTTAATCATACTCTGATTAAATCTGATATTGTTGTATTAACAAAAAGTATAGGACAGTTTCTAGGAACTACCAATCGTCATGGAGTAATAAAGCTTTTCCTACGTTTATAATACATCAACTAATTTCCAAATATCCCTCCCAAATTACCGTACTAGAATTATTTTTTACACGTATGTAAAAGGCATTGCTTTCGATGCTTGCTTAATTTGAAATTATATTTTGTTGAAAATATTAAATACAACCTTTCAGAAAAAGCTCATACGAAATAAGATGTTAGTCACTATTTTCTTTAGAACATTTATTTAATGAATATTTTTACACGAGTTTTTTTTATTCAAGTTTTAAAACTTTCTTTGCTGTCTTCAACTAAATAAGTTTGGTATAGTAGCACATATGGTTGTTCTTGCCATTAAAATAGAAAATTGCAGCAATATCCACCCCTCATAACAACAATTGACTCGTCTCGTTGCTATGAAACCAGTTCGAACTGCGTAAAACGGTCAAAGAGATTCAAAAAAACGTTCTGATAAAATGGATTTGCTTGCTTATGATATTTACGTTAGTCGTATAATTTTGATTTACTCTCCGTGGGTGGAAAAATTGCTACCACTCGAAAAAGTATTCCTACTTTTCGTATGTGGTATGTCAATAATGTTAACTACGATGTATTTAAGACTAATAAGATCAAATTTGTCGAAAGCCATCAAGCTTTTGCGATTTTCACTCTTCGTCATTATATCACTAATTATTGCTTCACTTGTCTTCCAAGTTCTGTTCTTAACATACATACAGAAAATAACCCACGAAAGAAATAACCATGGGTGGAAATTGAAAAGCTTTCTTATCTCAATCATGAACACCAAATATCTTGGTTATGGGTAAGTCATGAGATTCGATGACACCAGATTTTATCGTTTTATAAGTAAAAAATTTACTTGATTATTTCGTGTTAACAAAATTTGCGAAACATATCGGTCTAAAACAAAGATGATATCGTGTCTTTTTATTGGACTGAATGCGTCATCAATAAGTTGTCTCTTTAAACATGTTGTGGAATAATTAATGAATCAAATGAAGTCAAGTGTGTTAATTTTCATAGTTACCGTATATTTACAGAAATGTAATTGCAGTTGTTGGTCGTACGGTTTTTTGCAAAGATTTGTATCTATATTATCGATATGTATTTAAGACTAATGTTACATAAATTACAGTAGAACTACTTAACATTCTAAATTTACTTTCTATTATCAGTTATCCTGATTTTAGGAGATGTAACCAAGGTTGCTCAGTGGAAGGTTCATATTTACACAACCTAAGGAACCTTATAATCTACTTTGCGGTGTTTATTGCATTCGTAGGTCTTGGCTTATGCCATCTAATCCTTCGGGTATTAAAGGTGAGATTTTAACTCAAACACTCTAATGTATTATGTTTACTGAGAATCCCTTAGGCGATTAAACAAAACGATAGCAAAAACTTTCATTTGTACGAAATCAGACGATTATCTATTGCATTATTTATTGATGATTAAACATAAATGTCAATATTACTTGTCTGGGCTTTCTTATTTTATTGTCATAAAATGATTTATATTGCACCAACGTAATAAAACAAGAGGTGCTAGAATAAAAACACGAGAGGTTGATTCTTTGTCTGAATACGATATTCAACTTTGTAGGTAACTTTAATGGTGTAATTAATAACATTCTATACAAAAGTCGAGAGATAATAATTAATCTTTGTTGACAAAAGCATGTTCGTGTGATATTTTAGTAGTTGTTTTATAATACTTTATATTATTTACTTTCTGTTATGCGTATTGGTGTATAAAGACATTATTACGAGTAGTAAACAACTTTACAACTCCAAATCAATTTGTTTGAGCTTAAGTACAAAACTACAGGGTGGCCCGTAAGTCCTACACCCATGTAATTTTACATCTAATAAAATTATCAGTGGGCTCCCATTAAGATCATGGGCTTTGGGGCTGAGCCTTCTCTAACCTCTACCTAAATACGCATTTGATTACGTCAGAGTTGCAAAATTAATAACTACGTATCTTTACCAGTACGTAATATCTGTTGAAAAGGGAAGTCAAGAACTACTCACCACTTGGGAAAGATGTCATCATAATTAAGAAGACTGTGTCCACCAAATCTAATAACAAGGAAGTGACAGATGAAGAAACCATGGACAAGTTTAGAACTGCTGTTTCTTTGAAGGAGCCAAATAAAGACAGCAATGACAAGGAAGTGACAGATGAAGAAACCATGGAGAAGTTTAGAACTGCTGTTTCTTTGAAAGAGCAAATAAAGACAGCAATAAGATGTCAACCAAGGTAAATGAAAAAAGAATGACAGACGAGGAAATTATGACAGTGTTGAGAAGTATTGTTTCTGAGGGAGATCCCAATGAGAAATATACAAAGATGAAACAAATTGGCCAAGGGTGAGTTTGAAAGTCTTGTGTTCAAAAGAATGGTATAGTGGCTTAGAGGTAAATTTGTACTCAGTACTAAAATATTATAGACAAAAACTTCATTTGTTGGAACGTAGAACTAATTAATTAGAATGTATTATTTTACATTAATTATATCACTTCATCAGTCAGTTTTCTGTTTTTATAAGAAAATATGTTCCTTTTTGTTTAATTTTTGTTATACGTTCAGTAGCATTTAAAAATCTTTCCCTTATAGCTCCGCAGTTGTGACCATATCTTTGGGGTGAGTTATCAGCTTTGCATACTAATCCTTGATTTGGCCACTTGTGTTTTTTTATTGAATAGGTTTAGGATTCTCTCGACATTCCTCTGTTCTCAGGATACGTTTTCATTATTATATGGATGACTGGTTACTGATAGCTCATTTTCAACAGGAGTTTGCCTTTGATATTCTTAACGTTCTCCAGATGATAAGTCGAGTGGGCTGATTAATCATACCAGAGACGTCTTCCTTCAACATTCCTAATATCTGCCCCATTTGGGTGTTTTCAATGCCCATCTTAGTAAGGCCTAATGTTCTACTCACCGACTTCATTCAATGGACGCTTCATTTCACTGCATTCTTACTGGTCTCTCCATCTATTTTGCAGTTGTGGCCTGCCCCGACTGCTCTAATCCTTGTTATTGAGTTGATATTTGAGCTTTTCACAATTAGTAATCTTGCACAGGAACCTTTGCAGTCATCTATTGTTCTTCCTTCTACGATAAACAACGAACTGTTTTTGTAAATGGACAAAATCCACATAGTCAAGTTTATTCCAGTTTATCGTCTTCATTCGAATTTACTTGTTACATTCATGAATAGAAGGAAATGGTCGATCAACAGGGAGGCTTCGAGGTGTTGGTTTATAGCTGAGAAGTCTTATCATATCAACACTTTGGAAGCTTCTGGATTTAGGATAATTTACTCCATCTGATCAGACATCGTTTGTCATAAGTCAATCAACAGTTTTGCAGTGGTTGCGTATCCGAATCATCAAAGTGTCACCCTTTCTCAATATGTTTTATTTTGTTGGACTTTAGTTTCTTGGCCAACACGCAAGATATCCATATCACTGTGAGTCACGTTCTCGGAGTTTCAATCTAGCCGCAGATCATCTTTCTTGTCCAGACAAAAACTATCCAATGAAGTGGTCTCTTGGTCCTCTTGTTTTCTGGTGGCTTCAACTGCAGTGAAATACTCCTTATACTGATGTCCTTACCACATCCCTCAACCACCAACTACTTCTATTTTCACCTCCAGTCTCTTATCCTCTCGCCATGACTATTTGTGCTTCAGTTATAACTGGACCAACAAATATTTATCATATTTATCATCACATGCAAGTTTTTCATTGGATAATTTTTCATCCATACCACTCAATCTTCTCTTCTTCTCATTTCAGCCGTGATTTCCTTGACTTATCCAGCTTCCTCTTTCTCCGTCTATCTTCCTTCTTTTGTAACTCAATCATCAGTGCCTCATCTTGCTCTTCTTGTCCTTCATCTTCATCCTTCGTTTTTACCTGGTCCTTTGTAAGAATTTTTAAGCTTGTTAGAATATGCAGTTTTATTTCTGGAATGTTACATTTGCCCCTCCTCCATGGAATGTTAGTTAACTAAATGGAATGTTTTGTGACATTGGTCTCCGGGCCAGGAGTTTTCAGCCGATTGGACCATTGTTCATTGTATTTCTAAGATTATTACTTGGATTTTTTATTTGGAATACTCTATGGCCTTTGGTTTTCTGTTATCGGTTGGGTTTGTCCCACATTTTTCATTTTCTTTCAGTATCATAGGGTATTTACCTCTCACTCCATATTGATAAGTTTATTTCAGATTTGTCGTCCTCTGTGGTTTTTCTTAACTGATATTTTAATGTGGTTCTCCAATGCCTCAATCAGCCCCATTCAAACCACTTTCTACGTGTTCTTTGTTCCAACTTTTCTTAATATTTCTTTCATTATACCCTTAATCTTGACGTTGGTAGTCGGATTTATTTGCCAATGATATTTCATTTATTCTTTGTCATCTTACATATCTTCTTTTTTAGTTGAATTGCTCATTATTTTCCAAAACCTAAAAGACTAGGGAGAGTATATTCTACTTTTCTCTGATTGACCTTCCTTCCGTTTTTACTCTTATCCCATGTGTAAATCAGAAAGACTTTTTTTCTGTGCGTGCTCTTCAATGTTACATTGCCACATGGTTTCCATCTGTGATTTTCCTTCCTGCCTCTCTATCCCTTTGCAACCACACTCTGTTTGTGATATTTCTTTTTCTACATTTTACCGTCTATCTGCCTTTTTTTGCAACTGATATAGGGTTTTGGATATAGTTTGCTTGCTTATTCGTTTCTTTCGTTGTCCTCTCATAGTTTGTTCCAGATCTCTTTTTATCAAATTTGACACCTTACTTTTTCTCTGTCGTCTCATCTTTGTTATTCCCAAGAGGAACTTCTTCAGTCGGGCATTTAGACGATTACTAATACATTAATCTCCCACTATTTGCATGATATCAAATTTCTTCCTCTTTGGACTATCGTATTCCACACGCAGTCATTCTTCAAATTTCCATGTGACTTTGACTTGTTATTTTTTAATTCTTATTTAATTTTTTCAGGAACCTTATTTCCTTTTTCATGCTTATTCTTATTGTTTAGGTCTCATTTTATAGTGAATTGTACCCGACGAGTTTCTTTAACGTTTGAAATTCACACTGTTCAGCCATATTGACTTGCTTATTATGTTCCATGGCGATGCAGTGCATACTGCTGGATTGGTTTGGTTGTTTTGAATTTCGATTCCTTTTATACAGGGCTATCTGCGCTAGCCGTTCCTAATTTAGCAGTGTAAGACTATAGATGGGGAAGGCAGTTAGTCATCACCACCCACCGCCAACTCTTGGGCTACTCTTTTACCAATGAATAGTGGGATTAACTGTCACATTATAATGCCCCACAGCTGACAGAGTGAACATTTTTGGTGTGACGAGGGATTCGAGACTTTACGACCACCACAGCCATGCTGGGCCACGATACTGTTGGAAGATCACTTGAAGGTTTTCCTCACGATGGAATTTCTTTACAAATACGCTCGTCTCTGACCATACCACTTACGGCCTACATGGCTAAAGAACAATAGGATAGCTGTCCATCCCTACCATGTCTTGTATTGAGTAAGTCATCATGGTCTGCTTTTAAAATTTGGGTTTTTGTGGTCATCCATTGCACTGTTTTAGGTATTATTATTCCTTTAGACTCTCCACTGTGTTTTATGCGCCTCCCTTTTCTTCTAGTGGAGATTGGTAGTCACTACCTTCCATTTCCAAGCTGGTGGGGTGGTGGATTCTAGGGGCATACTTTTTAATGATTTAATGCCTTAAAATTCTACATAGAAATATCATTCACTGCAGAGTAGGGTGGTGGTGTTCTGCTGGTGTAGAAGGCATAATAACCTCTACATTAAAGCATACAAAACCAAAGTAAAGAAGTCAAATTTCAGTTGAACCCATAAATTTGGATCTCTCATCCTACCCAGACCTCGATGTCAGTTGCCAATGGTTGAGTTTTGAATTTAGAGTAAAACCAACCAACATAAGTCCTCATACGTGTACAGATGCCGATCTTTCACGCTCAATAAATACTCCATCTGTGTCGTGGGTCATAGTAGAGGTGCTGAGGAATGTTACAGTTCCTTATGTTCTGCTGTCATTGATGTATCTTATTCCGAGGATGTTGCTGCACCTGGGTTGGTTCTGGTCAGTTTGACTCTTGAGAGAGTTAATTTCTCTGTGGTAGACATTTTATGAAGACTGGATATTGGGTTCCCAGATTGATATATCATTTTGCATTCTTAAAATATGCTCTGTTCTGAAGTCGGGGTGGTTTGAGATCCTCTATGTCACTTAAACTTGAAGAAAGTATGATCATTATCCTCCCACAGTATGTATGTCGGCTCCCAGAAGTATAGGTTTCGGATATAATTCGCTTGCTTGGTGCTGTTTGTCACACTCTAGCCACTCTACACCCACTTGGATTATCTCCTTTGATTTACTACCATATCTATCACACCTTTCTTGGATGGTTGGAGAGTATACCTGGTTCAGACGTGGTACTGTCTCTCACATCAACATTTTGAATCTGACTCTTGTCTCCAGAAATGATCTTTGGATGATTTTGACGGATCCTTTTTTTCTCTCACACTGGATACTCTTGATAAACTGGCCACATGCATAGCAGAATGCGTCTGGAGAGTGCTTGCAGCTTCTTGATGCTAGCTTAGATAAAATCAGATAGGTCTATGTGTTCGCTTAGGCAGCTAGAACTAAACTGAAGTGGTTAGTGGTGAGCAACTGTATGTATATTTCCATGGAAAGTTCTAGAAAATTCCAAATGGTTTTTGTAAATTCTTGGAAGACATACCACATTCTAGAAAGTTCGAGAAAATTCTTTATTAGCTTCTTAGCACTGAATCTACATGGAATGTTCTGGAAAATGGGTAAATTTGAATATTTCATTACCCAGGTCACAAAAGTAAAGTTTGAAGAGAAAAATAGGTCTTTTTCATTTACATTAGGCATAAGCAATTGGGATATAACACTTTCTACCCAGGAACAAGAAAAAGTAAAAATTTTGTAATGTAGTGTACTTTCTCTTATTGTTTTAGTGGATCAGGAACTGTCTTTACTGCTGTAGCAACTGAGACTGGGTTGGAAGTTGCTGTTAAAAGATCAATGTAACGAAGCAACTTAGAAAAGACTTTATCATCACCGAACTTTTAATAATGAAGAAATATAAACATCAAACATAGTCAACTATTTGGATAGCTTTCTTGATGGTGATGAACTATGGGTAAGTGTTTTTTAATCTTACCTGTTATTATAGAGTGTAGGCTAACATACTGTTTTATTTAATTAATTGGTCATTCAAGCAACCCTACAAGTTTAAGAATATTTTTACATATCACCCTCAGAGGTCTGCTTTGTTTAAATTATAGTTATAAATAATACTTGATAGTTTTAGTGTGGGAGGTTGCAGCGACATTTGCTTCTGACACAATAACTTTCTATTTCCATCTCTGAGCTTCTATCAGTGTGTTATCTCTTACTAGCATTCTTAGTTTGTACTCTTGATTTATTCATCTTCCTTGTATGTTTCACATACTACAGTTTTACACGTGGTTATTGAAATTATTTTATTCAGGAAAGGTTAACTTGTTAAATTAGCATATTATACAATACCCTCAAATGCAGCATTATTTACAAAACTGTAAACATTGTTTGGTGTGTAATACAATAAATATTAAATTTTCAGTTTGCTCACACAAAATACAATCCAATTTAATATTTTATAAATGTTAGAATCAGATTACAGCTTTAGTTACCAATATATGAAAGAGCATATTTCATAAAATGTAAAAACATCTTTTGAGGTAGAAAAATAAAAGTTAGAATTGAAGAAGTAACAAAAGTCATTGAAAGAGTGGATCTTTGTTAATTCACGCTTCCTTAACACTTGAAATTGAGTTTATATTTTTTTTTTTGAACCACAAATCTTTCTAGACAATAAAAATCTCACACTTAAAAATGTTAAACAACTGATGTTACTTCAGTTCCTACTTCATGAACGATTGTTTGAAGAACTTTTCTGTTTTTATTAGATATATGATTACTGACAGAATCTTAAAATAGGAAAAATAAATTATTTTGTCTCATTGTTAGGTATAATTTTATTAACAAATAAAATGTAAGTGAAATTTTAAACTTTATTTATTTAGATAATAATGGAATATTTAGGAGTTGGCAGTATGGCTAGTGTTCTTTCCAAAACCCATCTTTATGAAAATGAAACAGCAGCAGTATGTAAAGAAGTAAGTTATATTGATTGTTGTTAGTAACTATTAAGAGGTTTTATAGATCTGATGATTGTAATTTATTTTAACGTTTGTTCAACAGTCATCGTACTTTCTTGCCAAAACTCTGTATACTTGAGAGATGACAAATTTTAAATAACATTTCAGAGAGTAATTATGAAGCTCCATCTAGTGTAAACTCTCTATAGTTCTTTCTAGAGTTACAGAAAGTTTCATTTCCAGTGTATTATATAGAGCACATCTTCAACAAGTGTACAAAAATTATTATTAATTTACTATTGGGAAATTTCAACTGCACTAAATATCACAAGAAACTTATATCTGTGGTATTAAATGCATAGCACCTTTTTAATCTTCTATCACACCAGCTGTTAATTTCAAAATAGAGTAACATTAAGAAAGAAGTGATAGTTAAAAAAAAATAGATACTGTGTAAACTTACAAAGTGGTTCGGTATGAAAATGGGTTACAAATTTACAATTATAGAATTGATTTTGTCCAAAATCACAAAACTAATTAAAGTTATCAAGAGTACACATTTAAAAACTACTGCAGGCAACAGTCTAGTCTTTCAAGATTACATGGAAACATGAAAAATCTACTATGTATGTCGTGCAAGCAATATTATGCTAAACATTGTTTATCTATAATAATAAAATGGTGTGTATCTTTGTGTATGTGTGGCAACCATAGTCTCCAAAAGGAAAGAACCTTGAAATGTGAAATTTTGCACCCTTACTAAGTGGATCTTGATGGTGTGCATCTCTGTGTTAGTACTTATACACCTGTGTATGCATTTTCTTGATGTGGAAAGGAAAGGTAGCAAAAAACCATGTAGAAAAGAAGTGGTACCTTGTATAACAACTTCACGTGTATAAAATGGTCAATATATTTTGGTAAAGATGTTTTCCAATAATGAGTTTTATGTCATGTTGCTGAGCAAGAAAACTATATAGGTTGTAGTTTTATAGTGAAATAGGCTCAGAATATCTACAATCACATACTCATGTAGCAGAGGTGGTCTGAGACCCTTTGGGGGGGGGGGGGGGCATGCCATCTCATTATGAGATGGGGCTCATACCATCCCACCAGTAATCAGAGTCATATGTAACCTATAAATTTCATACAAGGAAGCCCATGTGCCTTGGCACAATAGCCAGTCCACCTCCGTCACACGGAACATATCAACCTTAAAACATGACAGTTGCTGGGTACATTCGTTTGTTAAACATCTAATATATAGAGAAGCCAATGTGTTTTGGTAATCGTACTTACTTTTGTCATGTTGCTTAGCAACAAAAGTATCGCTTAATATTGTACTGTAAATATAAAATAAAATATATAAATAACAAAAATGGAAAATATTAAAAACTTCATTTTTCATTAAAAACATTGGTGACATAACAGCAAATACCTTAATTCAGAAATGATTTAATTTTAAAATTACCGAGGGTAGTCACTCAAGGTTTGGGTGTCAACCTACAGAGCCAACACTTCACTCATGGCCAGCTTGATGTTGGATGTTAGTGTTAGTAAGAATCTTTACCTGTTAACAACAGATGTTAAAACAACTAATATATCAACCTAATAACATGATGAAAGTACTTCTGGAAGTTATTAATGTGCAGAAACTTTGATATTTTTGTGTTGTTGTCTCCAGCTATCACAGTATATACATACATATATAAAATATTGAATACAATAAGCATACTGAATTAAAATTACACTTCTCTCTTAAAATATTTAACTTTGAAATAAATTCATATTTCATTTAGATACTCCAGGCAATACAGTTCCTTCATCAACACAATATAGTCCACAGAGATATCAAAAGCCACAACATTTTACTGGGAAAGGACTGGACCATAAAACTAGGTAAGTGTTTAAACATATAATGCCTTAGTGAACACAAGCATTTTAAGTATTTTAGCTTGTTTGTAACAGTTTCACGTTAACATAGATTACTTGACAATGTATATATATTATAATGCTGAAACATCACGTGATATCAGTGGGTTGCTTGATTATATAAAAAGTAACTTATTAATCAACATAAATTGCATACCTGTAAGTACAAATGTTTCCAGTTCTCACGTTCAGTACAAAATATGTACATTTTATAACTTGATACATCTTCTGAATGATTTCTAAGAGAATATATCCATGTTTTTATTTTATTATTTTAAATAGTTGCTGTTATATTTCATAGTTTCAATATTACACTTTGGTTTTTTATTTTTTTTGTTTTTACTTCAATATCAAATTTGAAAAATATTATTAAGAAATAACTCCCAACTAAAAATTGACTTTTTCTAACTGTATAAATCACTGAATACTTTTAAATCTTAATTCAATTTTTTTCTGTAAACTTAAAACATATAATGAAATAAATCCAGCTGTGTAACACAGCTACCTATTGTGCTGTTAATCAATAGGATTGTAACTTGACATAAAAGGAAGATTTTATGTGTACTTACTAGCAACAATACAATCTATGTCAAATGAACTATTAGCCCACATTGTTGCAAGAAATTATCATAAATTATTTTCTGATTTGATACCTAAACGTTTATAAATATATGATCCATATGAATAAAGAAAAGGAAATCTGTGGCAAATCGATTGCAAAAATGGAAATAATTTCATTTTCAGACTGTATTTTTAAGTGTTGGATTTAGGTATTTGGTAATTATAAAATTAACTAAATTGTATATTTAGTTGGATTTGACATTATTTAAGGGGATTTATATCTACTTTTCGCATGCTGACAAGTTTTATTTGTGCATTTGGATGATTAAATATTTCTATTTTACAGTCAAAATTTACGATAAGAGCAGAAGAAACCTAAATTAGAGTTAAGCTAGTTTTTTAAGGCTGACTACCAGTTATTTATGTTTTCTTTTTTTTCTCTCAAATGGTAACTTAATGTTTGTTTCTTTCCATCACATAGCTGATTTTGGAACAAGTGCTCAGCTCTCCCAGAACAAAAGAAGCGAACATCATTGGTTGGAACTCGTCACTGGATGGCTCCAGAATTAGTAAAACAGATAGAGTATGGACCTGAGGTTGACATTTGGTCCCTTGGCATAACAGCCATTGAAATGGTCAATGGTCTACCTCCTTATCATCAAGAAAGTGGTGACATGGTAAATGTTGGTACATTTACAACCACTACCCAAATTCTTAAAAGCTACATATTTGTACTTTAAAACCCAATTGTATGCTTTGTCAAGAATGTCTTTCACCAACTACGGAGAATAGCTATAAGAAAAAACAAAACAAAATAACACTGTTCATATTATTCAAACATGAAGATGTATTGAAGATAGTGATGACAGCAACAATGAACATTTGACAAGACTGTATACAGTAACAAACAGTTAATTATTGAATGTTGTGGAATGTACATGTTATATTATTATCTTTCAACTTCTTAAACTATATTTTCTGCAGTAGTATGACTACCATTTTGTTACCCCCTAAAAATAAACACTAAAACACTAGATAATTCACCCACATTATTTAACTACTATAAAGGTATACCTTTAGTGATATTTAGACATTATTAGGAAGGATTATCCAAAAATTTGTACATACTGTTAAGTTAGGTTATTGATTTAGTCATCAAGTCACACTCTTTTCCAGGTATTTGATTTAATATCAAAAAATGGAAGACCGAACATTGAAAATAAAGACAACCTGTCTCCAGTGTTTCAAGACTTCCTGGACAGGTGTCTAGAAGTGGACATCAATAAACGATACACTGCATCTGAACTCTTAGAGGTGTGGTATAAATTACTGTTATTTTACGAGGCTATGTTTGTTTGAGTTGAACCTATTATCCTCATAACACACACCAAAAAAAAGCAGTTTCATTAAATGTAGGAATTCATTGTTATTACTGGCTGTTCATCTTATGTTGTGAAAACTTCAGCTTACTATGGCACCATCTCATAGAGATAAATTTGATGGAGAGATCAACTAGTATCACATAAAGCTCTTATGCAAACTATCTGCTCTACTGACAATTCTTGGACATTTTGGTCTGTGGAATGACAAGATAACATTGTATATGTGTTATTACTGTTTTTATCAAGATTTATTTGTGGTTTGCTATTTAATTTATTCCTTCTAGTATATACTGGTACAAAATGCTAGCTTCTTTGTACACAGTTAATACATTGCATGCAGTACCATGACATTTATTTCAGGCCCTGAATTTTATCACTATATTCATTCAAACAGAACCCTTATGACATGTTCAAGGTACAAGTGTAGGGAATTCTAAAATAATAATAAGTAACACTATCCTGGCTCATTTAATTGTTAAAAGTGATCAGTGAATCACCACCATCACTACAGTCAGTAATAACATGGAAGAATTAGTCCCATAAAATAGAAAGAATGACAAAATATTCTTTTGTCCTAACACTTTCACACAGTACTGTATAAAAGACTAATTAACCAAACTGTATGTGATGTAGAATATGCACTTTTGTTAAACAAATGTTTTTCTTATTTTTCACACAGCATCCATTCATGGAAGTTGCTGATCAGTGAAGACAGCACAGGCAACAACAGTAATAACTATGTATATATTAAGAGCTCAAAAACCAGATATCCCAATATACATGTTGAAATATGGTGGCTATGAAGACTGGCATCATTCTAGGACAAGAACAGTAGCAAGAACAGTAGCAAGTTGAGTGGCATGATTTCCTATAATTCAGTTTCATAGATTTTGAAAATAATATTCATTTTCTCTACCGAATGTGTAGCTTTGTGCTTAATTCCAAACAAACAAACTAAATTATGGAAATTATTTTATTAATTAGTAAATTTAAACCATATTAAATGTTTCATAGTTTAAAACACAATGAATTTGAAACATAGATAAACCTTTTGCATGAAAAATCTTGGAATATGCTTTCATTGTTAAGGAACTTACCAAAGAGTGCCTTATTGTGGAAACCCAAGAGTGTCCTTTAATATCCGAAGATTTGTGTGTTTTATGTAATATTTATAAGTTAACAATAATAAATCAATTTAGAATACATAAAAATATATTTTTCATACATATATGCACATTATTTCAAGTTGCTCTCTACTATTTGTTTTCTATTCATTCCATATATCTGATGATTCTTTTGGGAAATATATTAACAAAGCAGCTCTTACAGAAAACTTATAAATACTATAACATATTTATCTATAATTTTCTTGTTTTATCAACTTTTTGATGTGTAGGATTTGGTTAAATATATAAGTTATAAATTATTCATTTCTTTAAGTTTCATGCCCTCCTGGAGAGTTCAGAAGTAAACAACAAGAAGAACGTGTCCCCTGTCCCAAGGACCGTCACAGTGGTTATTTTGGATCCTGCAAATGTTCGGCTTGTCCAGAAAGACGATTTACAAACCCTGGACCCTCTTTACGGGATGTATGTAAATGTAAGTTTTATCAGATACTTACCATGAACACTATGAACAACTTTATCTCAGTTAGATTTAGAAACTATATTGCTGCAAGTGCTCAACTCTCAAATAGCTTTAGAACTTCTAGTCAGTATCATTAACAAGTAATGTTATTTTTGTAGTTTAATATTATACACTTCTCTTACAGCAGAGTAAAGATATGAACTTTATACCAAGTTCAGGCAATTTACCTGTTTCTATTATTTAGACAAATTATTTTGCTATAATTTTATTCTTTGGTATCCATAATTTTTTTTGAAACAGAGGTTTCACTGGTTTTTTGTTTAGATGTTCGTTATCAGTTACCTTTAAGGTTTTATCTTCTCTTATTTTTTTGTTGGTCTTATTGTCACTTCTGTTATTTTTATTATCACCGTTTGTTCTCCGACCTTCCTGTTTGTTGTTTAAAAATACATTTGTCTTATCTAGCGACCTGAATTATACTTCTCACAATACAGAATGTAAAATACAGCAGAGTGTTGTTGTATTTGCAAGTTATGGCCATCTTATATCTGAATGTATACAAAAACGTTTCAAAATAAAAATATTCTTGTGTTATGGTTGACAACGACATAAAAGTGTCTTTTAAAAGTTTTGTTAAAGTTTTAATTTACTGGAGGACAGTATATTTTATACTTTTAACGACCATGAACTCCAGAAAAAATAAATAACAATCTGCTTAAAATTTCGTTTCTACCGTTCTTTTTTTCAGGAAATATCATTCAAGAGAAGAATATTCAATAACATGTGAAACATACATTTATTTATTGAAACAAGCCTCATTTGACAATTATTAAAATAATTTATTAGCATACGAATTAAATGAATTCAAATGTTTGTGATAAAAATTACATTTATCTCTAGATGTCACCTCCTCCCCCAACTCCCCCCTTAATCAAGGGATCGCGGATTCGAATCCCAGTCACATCAAACATTCTTGTTCTTTTAGCCATAATGGGGTTACAAAGTGACGGTCAATCCCACTATTCGTTGGTAAAAGAGTTGCCCAAGAGTTGGCGGTGGGTGGTGATGACTAGCTGCCTTCCCTCTAGTCGTACACTGCTAAATTAGGGATGGCTGCGCAGATAGCCCGAGTATAGCCTTGCGCGAAATTTAAAACAAAGAAATCTGACTTTTAGCATTATGCCTCTCAAAACATTTGACATCCTAAATAATGACCCTCTCTTAACGGCTTCACAGGAAAATAAGTAATATCCTTTTTCAGGGATATAATCGCCTGAAAACAGGTGCGGTAATTCAAAGCTCAAAGAGTGCCCAGAATGGTAATTGTTATGAAACATGTCTTCTCAGGCGGAATTAAAGCATATGCACACATTTTGTGTTATAGCATATGGTTCCCAGATGAATTGACAAGGAGGAAACACACGAGATCAGTCCCTCCCATATTTTAAATTTACTGGTACTTCCCCGAAATTCTTGCTAGGTTTATTAACATAGTTATTATAGTGCCTATCACTCGTAATCACACTGAATTAGAATTTTAAAATTCTGATATTAAATTATATACTTTTCACTCATTCTTTCAGTAAACTGATGTGCAAATTACAACTTTTGAATACAAAATTTGTATTCAAACAAAATAGGTTTGATCCATGTTGTTTGTATGTTAGTTTAATGAATTTATTTATTGTACAAAATAATTTGTTTTCATTGTGAAAACTAGAAGTTTTGATGAGGTGCAGAGTTCGCTCCTCAGTGGATTTATACACTGAAAACCCCGTATGTACAGAGCACAGCTAGCTTGTTATCTAACTTTGTACATAACTATAGAGAAACAAACGGAGGGAACGCTTATTTTTTATCAATATCCAAAGGAATTTCTATCTAGTTTTAGGTAGCCAGTGTTTCTTAACTTTATCATTGTAGTCTTATAATCGAAATGACAATAAACCAGTTTTGGGTTGACAACATTTAAAGTCAGTTAACACTTAACATTAAATAACTATGTTCATGGAGTTATTGTTTTAATGAAAGTCTCCTCGATGGGACAGCGGTAAGTCTATGGATTTACAACGCTGAGATCAGGAGTTCGATTGCCCTCGGTGGACACAGGAAATAGCCCGATGTGGTTTTGTTATAAAAAAACTATGTGTGTTTGATCATTCGAAAAACTTGTCATTCTCTACAGTTAATTAGAAAGTTAAGTTCTTGTTTTCTACTCTAAGTAAGTTGTCAAATCTATTAGACAAAAGTGAAAGAAGATTATCTCATACTTTCAGTTTGTGGTCCTTACATATAGTTTTCAGATTTTCATGTATTACACGTGGACTGATATTAATAAGTACAATAAGTACAGTTCTATGTAATAATTTGTCTAAACATTTTCAAGATATCTCTTATTGTAGCTGTATTAATATCAGTCCACGTGTAATAAATGAAAATCTGATAACTTTGCATTGGGACCTTAAACTCTAAGTGTGAGGTAATCTTTCACTTTTGTCCAACAGATTTGATAGCTTACTTAGAGTAGAAAGCGAGAACTGAACTTTCTATTTGCGGTCATAAACAGTGCTTGTACTGACTTAGCTAATTCCAATCTACTGTTTTCTATCGTAAAAGCTAACTACAGTCAATTATCCTGAATTGTGTCATTGAAAACTAACATCTCAGCTCTTGTTTTATATATTTTAATTTGTTTTTCTCTGATATGTATTGATATATTTGCGATACTTACCAATGATCTGAATACTTTTCTCATCATGGTATTCAGTTGGTTTTGTTAAATAATTCATATTATTCATTTGTTCACCTACAAAGTAAATAATTTCTCTCGAGATTTATCTCTGCTGATCGAACTGTTGTTACTGCACCAAATAAGAATTTTAAAACATTCCCATCTACGTTAATTAAACTGTGTTTTTATCGATTTCGTTCACAAAACGATACGTTATCTTATATATAATTTAATTCTAATGATAATTGAACTGTCTTATCTTGATATGATATTTTTTAACAACCGTCTAATACTAGCTGCGTTACGCTTAGTATTCTCAGAATATTTTATAAATTAAAAAATATTGTATATTAAAATTATCATCTTCAAATTATAATACATCGAACAAGATTTATTGATGTTTATTAATATAGATATAAAAGTGTTTCTTTATGTTGGTTTAACGTGTGTTTGCCCTTGTATTACAAGGAATTATTTGGTTTATCGTCTAATGATGTTGGATTCTCTGTTTGGAATTTAAAACTTACGTGTTGTATATTTATTTGAGTTTCAGTGTTCAATTTAAAAAGTGAGATTCTATTTTTTTGTGTTACATGAAAGTTGTTTTGAGTTTTGGGCTTGTTTCTCCGACATAAAATACGTGGAAGTTGCCATAGTGTATTTTATAAGTGACAGTATTGTATTTGCTTTATTTTAAAAAGAATTTAGGTATTTTGTTTATTGTATTTAGGGTTATTGACTAGGTGAGTATCGCGTTGTTGATTGAGGTTTCTCTATATCACCGTTATTTCAAATCTCCTTCGTAATCGCTTTATAACCTACAAACGTCGAATTATATATGAGTTTTGTAATAAAAAGGTTTAAATTACCCATTTATTATCAAAATTTATTAGCTTCAAGTGGATTCCTCAGAAATATAAATGCATAAAATAGATTATTACAATGAATTATTACTTTAGAGATAACATGAAATCAGTTTCTCTTAATTTTCATGAGAGGAAGTGTTAATGTTGAAGAATGGTATGAATAAGTATTGGTAAACATGTTGACATATTATTATTATTATAAATGTTACTATCAATGTTACACATTCTAAAGATAAACCCCAGGACCCTTTGTTTGTCCATATACTGGTCCAACTACTCCAGTAATGGGTGATATTGCCCAACTCCAAGGTGCTAAGTGGGTCGACATATTATTTGAAGATGTTGATATTGACAGCTGTAATATACTCTTGGATGATGCATCACATTCCATCAGTTGATGCTAAAGATGTCCTAAAAAGACCTATTTCAGGGCAGTGATGAAGACGAACTCGTAATCTTATCGGTACTCGTATTGTAAACATACACTATCAATGACAGGCTGCCACTGATGTTTATAACAGTAATACTTTACAGTTTATAGGGATTAGTAAGCCATACCAAAACAGTTTTGAAAAAGCAACCTGACAAATAATGTGACTCAATCTCATATAAAATAGCGGTAGAACAGAATTTATCAGAACTACTTTATGACACAGATTAACATTTCGTAAATGGTGTGATGCAACCGAAAATTGTTTGTTTTTAGGAAAGGTATGGAACAGATCTTTCCAATGTAAATATTTATATGCTCGAATCATTAAAAGATATTCAAATGAGAATATAAATTTTTTGAAACAAAGATATTTATTGTACTTGAGAGCATCGAAAAAATAATTTTGGTTCATCAGAACAATTTGGAAATAGACCTGCAACAAGCCATACGAACACAAATGTAAAAGATAAAAACCGCCTAAGTGTTCCAAGCTACAGTACGTAAAAAAAAATATCTCAGTATAGGAACGAGATAAACCGGTGAGCAATTAAATAGATATGCATGTTTTTGTACACAGACATACCATTCAAGTCACTGATGTAGTAACTATGGATTTCTATGTGATCACAGACTAGATGGATTATGGAAAACCTGTATAGAGAAGTGGTGAGGCTCCAAAGTTATTTTGATATAATGAACTCAACTTCTGTATACTGAAGAAAAATCTTATGAACTGTAAAGACACAAATCATATCTACAAAGTGTTTTAATAACGTATTATGAATAAACAATATTTAAAATTTACAGCGAAAGGTGTTATATCCCAATATTATTTATCTTGATAAATCTACAAAAAATGAAGTATTTGCTTTTATATTAACTTCAAATGAAAAATTTACTCGGAATGCATTTCATGCAACTTCTGCATTATATGGATATTATTTGATATTTTGTTGTTTGTAAGACACAATCATATACTGATCATTTTACCAACATAATATTCCCAAAAGAACCTGTACTTTCATAACTGATATAAACATAAACAGTGACAACAGTTTTACGTTTATCTGTTAGAAATAAGAATTTTGCAAGGGAAACACCAACAGAAATCAAATGTACCTATAGATATAACGTAATATATAAAAAGATCGTGTGTAATTTCATAAACTTCCAAGTTTGTGTGATTAGTTTCATTAGTTAACTTAATTATGAAGAACATAAAGAAACAAAAGTCTACTGTTAGGAAACTGTTTTGACACGTTTTATTTTTCTCACTAAAAGTAACATTTATGTTGTTATTTTTCAGAGTGAGTCATAATTAATATTATAACTAGTGCGTCGTGCTCATTGTGAAAACCTTAAAATTCAAACGGTGACACAAAACGTGCTAAAAAAATATTAACTCTCTGTTGTTTTCCCCAGTGTATGTTCCAGCTGAGAACCTCAACTGTACTCGAGGATACCGAAGAGATGCTGACGGGTGTTGTAAGTATATATGTCACTCAATTACTTTAAACTGTTCATATTAAACACAAATAGATGAAAGACTTTTATAAATATTGAATTTTAGTTCAGCAAATACGTTTTTTGATACTAAAGACTTTGTTAGAACAATAAAAATTAACACTGGGTAAATAAATGCTTACCTATGTACTTTTAACGCTTTCAGACCCATTTCCTCCTGGTCACTATGACAATGGATTCCAAACTTACTGCCTGCCGTGCCCAGGAGGGACTTACATGACATCTTTTGCTGCTAACACCTGAAGAAACATAAGGATAATAAATGTACTACTTTAAAAATTGTATTTCACAAACTAAAATAAAATGTATATAATTGTATTGTTTTGTTTGGCGCAGAGTAACACAATGGATTATATCTGTTATAAGCGTCCTCTAGCCAGAAATAAAGAAATTAAATGCACATAGAAGGCCTTGTAATTTCTAATTTACTGAGTTAATCAATATACAACAAATCGACTGAATTCATAATTTTTTAGTTCTACTGGTTCCACAAAGTACATCTTTATTTTCTGTGCATCTTATTACAACAAAACTAAGTTATATTGATGCATAGAAACAATTTGTTTGATTCAGAGCAAAACCATATTTGTTACTGATATGTCAATCGCGAGGAATCAAATTCCGAGCTGTTGCACTTTAAGTCTGTAAACTTACTGTTGTCCCACCAGATTATCGCAAAAAAATGTTGTTTTTATTAATAAAAGTAGGTTTGAGTGCAGGTTTACGACTGCTCTTAAGCCATAAATATTTAACTAAGTTCCATCAGCTTTTAAAAGAATGTTTCTGATCTATATAATTTGGTGACATTTGGTCAATTATTTACGCTGAAATAGTAGGACTTGAAATAAATATGGACTTCATCGGTAATAAACTGTATAAAAACATATCAGTAATCTGAAGGTTAATTATCTTTGTACGTCTTATCGCTTACTTCCTTAATACATGTGTTATTTCTTATTGAAAACAAACTATACTGCTCATAAAACGCCAATATAAGAAGAGTTCCAAGCAACTGTTATGATATTTTTTCAATGTCATAAATAGTGTAATATATCTTTATTAATATATCACGGTACTAGTATTACTTAGTGATGATTTTAAATTAAGTTTATGAATATTTATGTAATTTGACACGATTATAAAAAAAATTTAAACAGAACTTATGTGAATGTAGTGAAGCAAGCACGTGCTTCTCAGGTGGAACCGTAATCATGGCTGGGTGATCAGAGCAGTTGAGAGAAACGATGAATTCTCATGTTACTGTTCTGTGATATTAGCCATTTTCTATTTATAACTATACCTTACTTTGAGTGGGTAAAACATACAGCTTTCTTCTTAATTCTAACTGAAGTTCGCCTTAGAGAAGTTAACTTTCATTTTAAAACAATACACACCTCACTTCAGATATTTCAATATTGCGGTTTTAGGAGGATTTTGTGACAGTTTCACACTCTCCAAATCATCGATGCATGTGCTATTTACACGCAATTTTAGTTTGAACACAAATTTCACATATCATATTTAGTGGGAGTATTCGCGTACAGATGGCAGCAGCAGAGGCTATTTTTCGTTTTGTTTTTTCAGGAGTGAAGTTCAGTAAACCTACACAATGGGCTGTGTGTGTTCTGCCCCTCACAGGTATTGAAACCCAGTTTCTTTGCAATTGTAAGTATGCAGACATACTGCTGTACTTCTGGGGGTCGTTCAGAAAGTTCCAGAAGGAGTTTTTGTTATTATTGTAGCACGAAGGTTTACAATGCACTTTCTGTAATCTGCACTCTCAAGAAATTGAAACCCAGATATTTACACTGTAAATTCGTAAAGTAAGCGCTAACTGAAAGGTGAACATTGAAAGGAGAGCTAAGATTTATAGCAGATGTTCTGAATAATTTAGTTAATTAATCCATATATAGGTGTTAAGATATTTTGCTATTCTGGTTTAATATTTAAAAAAAAAAAATACATTGTTTAACTCAAATATATGACTGCAAATTAGAAACACAGTAATGTAGAAAAGACTTAATTAACATAAAAATACTTAATATGATAAAATACAACCATTTGTTCGTTTTTAGTCATGAGTACTAAACATATACTCTCTGCTTAGTGAATTTTGTGGAAAACTACTAGAGGGTTATTGCATTAGTTGTCCTTAATTTTATAGTGATAAATTATAGAGGACGGTAGGTGGTTAACACTATCCGTCACCAACTCTTAAGTTTCTCTTTATCATCAAATACCAAGATTAATCATCAGATTTCTACACTCCAGTGGCTGACAAAACGAAAGTTTTCGGGAACTGGGTTCGTTCCTACGACAGGTAGATAGGCTATGTCTCAAACGTTACTTTTATGACAAAAACATGAAACACGTTTAAAAATCTGTAACGCATCTCTCATCGAAACAAAGTATATCATGTAAAAGCAACAATCAATTCAGATTAACATGATTGTTTCAATATTTAGAAAAATACTTCTTACTTCCCTGGTCACTCTCTTAACAATGTTGCGTTACTTAAGATAGATGTAATTTTCAGATGAAGAAAATGACGAATAAACAAAACAGGCGCTTTGCAGGAGAACCACAAGAATATTACTCCAAATAAATTGTTTGTTTGTTTTGGAATTTCGCACAAAGCTACTCGTGAGCTATCTGTGCTAGCCGTCCCTAATTTAGCAGTGTAAGACTAGAGGGAAAGCAGCTAGTCATCACCACCCACCGCCAACTCTTGGGCTACTCTTTTACCAACGAATAGTGGGATTGACTGTCACATTATAACGCCCCCACGGCTGGGAGGGCGAGCATGTTTAGCGCGAACCCGCGACCCTCGGATTACGAGTCGCGCGCCTTACTCGCTTGGCCATGCCAGGCCCACACATAGAGCTATCTGCTCAGCCCACTGAGGGGAATCGAACTCCTGATTTTAGCATTGTAAATCCGGATATATACCGCTGTACTAGCGGGGGGCACCACTGTGTGCAGTCTCCAAATAAATAAAATGGACACTTTGCAGGGGAACCATAAGTAATGTCACTCCTGTTACGTATTATAATTTATCTCGGATTTATTATGTTACGTATTAATATTTCAAACAGTCGGAAATTTTAGTTTAGAAGTTAATTAAATGTTAATAAGGATCAAAATTATGATATTTGCCAACAATATTAATATATGTAATTTTATTTGTTAATACAAATATATTTTACTATACAAACAATAATACACTTTATAATAACAGTGATTACTAATTGTTGTTACAAACGATGGTTTATATACAAGTTTTACAAACTTACAGACAATATCCAGTCTAAAACTGAATATTTTTATTGAAGATCTAATACACGCCGATCCAATTAATTAGCTTGTTAGCTTGGTTAACCTCATAGCGCTTATAAGTTTGTTTTTTACCGACGAGATATTTAATATCCTCGTAGAAATGAAAACGTCCGAATTTAGTTTAGTAAAGTTAAAAGGTTTCTAACGTTCTAAATCTGTAAAGTTCCTGGTCAAATTCTGTAGATTTCCAATTAATAAGCGTTAATCACAATTATAGCGTCCGAGGCTGACCTGTAGCTGACCAATAATATTCTGTTACCGTTTTTAGGCAAGCTGCTTTTATACGAATCACGCGAGATTCTAGAACTTACAACAATGATCGAACACGCTAGCATGTTCGTAAAACAAATATCTTTTACAAATTTAGAGAACTGGTAGGACTTGCGCAATACACATTCAACTATATACGTCACACTCATCAAACTGAAGAAATGTATGTATTAAAATAAACGTGTAACGCTAAATCCACTACCTTCCAAATAAGCAAAACAAGCGCTTTGCAGGGGAATCATAAGTAATGTCAATCCGAAAAATTAAATTTGCGTCCTACAGAGGAGCCATAAGTGGTAATGTCACTCGAAATAAATAAAACAGGCACTATACAGGGGATCCATAAGTAATTACACTTTAAATAAATAAAATAGGTGCTTTGCAGAGAAAACTTGAGTAATATCACTGTAAATTACATGGAAGTCGATTCTATATCTTATCTGACAAGAACTTCAAAATTTTATATGTAGTCTCAAAATTTCACTTTTCTCAGCTTGTTTATATTTTATTTAATATTGTTTGGTACCTGTAAGGATACATCTTACGAAGAAAGGTATCACTGGAAGTAGGATCCACACAGCTGTAGAAACACATTTAACAAATTTAATATTTATTTATAATTCTGAGACTAGAACGAGAGCGAAAAGCATTAGAAACAGATATGAGTACTCAAGCCCACAGAGTCGCACATCTGAAAGTACTAGTTATGAGAAGGTAGAAGCTTCTAATGAGAACATATTTCTTGACTGACATGACATTCCGAAACTAGCCTTCAAATAGATTTAGCCCCAAAGCTATTAAATGAGTTAGTACTAAATTTATTAGCTTAGTGTACAGAAACAAAGTGATGATGTAGTTTTTCTTTTCAGATTTTTTTTTTTTTTTTGCATTATTATTTATACGAGAGGTACATGGTCAGATGACAACAAAACGTATTCATACTGGGACTTCATAGAAATGTTGAATTCCAAACATACAACTCGAATAACATCTTTCACATCAAACATTTCTTTTTGAAATGTTATTATTAACTGTTACGTATTACTAGGTCATTCTTTCCTTAAATCTCTTTATTTTTACTTGTTTTGTTTCTTTTATATATCACTTGACTTGTGAGAAAAAATACTTATATCTTGAATAATCCGGCAGATTTAGACCGTAAAAAAATAAAAATCCGTATCAGAAAATATTCTTGAACCATAAAAGCTAAGAAAAAGAACAAAAGCATTACAAGCTACAGTGGAGCGCCGTTAAGCTGCGGTATTTGGGGGGGTCAACCTGCTTAACCGCGGCTTAAACCTTTGTGACTGAAAAGCCGAAGTCGCCAACAGCTCCGCCGAGGAGCCTCATCCAGGCCATTGCGTGATCATTACATCGGATTATCGAATTAAAAATAATACTTAAATTATTGATAACTTTTTTCACGGATTTACCGCGGATTAACTTTAATGTATGGAGAGGTGTGATTCGGTAACAATGGCGGCCTCCATAAAGCTGACATAGAGAGCGGATAAGGTAGATTAACGGTCGATTTCTATTGTAATATATTTTATTTATTTCCCAAATTAAAGCAAATACTTTTTAAATATCCCCTTGAAGTTATAAATCCAGGATTAAATTCCTAAGCCGCGTTTTTACACGTTCTTAAATTAGCGGTGAGCCGCGATAATCCTCGCTTGCAAGACTTGCTACAGCGGCTTAAGCGATTTTGCGGTTTACTGGTCCGCGGCTTAATGGCGCTCCACTGTATATAAACAACAACAGAAACTCCCAACCTGATGAGTCCCAAAACTTTCACTGTAAATTTAGTCACACATTCACGACTCATTTTATCCGTTTTTTTACAAAATGTGAAAAAAAGTTGACATTTACTTTTCATCAACTAAGTAATTATTTAGCTTCATTGTTTCTGCTGTAGAAAAGACGTGAATTTGGTCACTCAGATAATGTTGTTGTTGTTTTTTAGCTTTTATAGCATTGTTAGGTCACTATTATTTTTGACAATATTTTTTCCTTTTCATTAATATACAGTAAAGTATAGATAATATGACCAAAGATTTAGAGATAAATACAAATAATCCTAAATAGTAGTCGTTACACTGTAGTTTTTATACAGTTAATAAAACAATGCAATCGTAAATGACTGACTGAACTACACAGAATCGTTTTTTTAGAACTGTTAGATGAAACTAAAAAAAGTATTTGAAATTTGTTATACTTTAATTATTTATTTGTATAAAAACTTCTTTAGACTTTTTGACAACTCGAAATATTACACTGAACTGAGCTACATAGTAGCATTATCAGACATTTAATTTCTAATAACATTTAAATTATTGGAGATAATAATTTTTTTTAATCATGCTGGTACAGACTAGGTAAGACTAATGACTTGTAATATTTGATTTTGACTGCATTGGTTACAAAAAAGTGTTATTTTTCATCGGTGGCTTTAAATTAGTTTTCAGTGACGCAGCAGTCATATTTGTATTGAAAAAGTCTACTTCAAAGATCAACATCTGAAGTACACTGTATACGTAACTGAATGTAACGTGCTAAAACAAGGAAGGCATGTTGAAACACAAAGATCAACATCTGAAGTACACTGTATACGTAACTGAAAGTAACGTGCTAAAACAAGGAAGGCATGTTGAAACACAAAGATCAACATCTGAAGTACACTGTATACGTAACTGAATGTAACGTGCTAAAACAAGGAAGGCATGTTGAAACACAAAGATCAACATCTGAAGTACACTGTATACGTAACTGAATGTAACGTGCTAAAACAAGGAAGGCATGTTGAAACACAAAGATCAACACATTACAATATATTACGTGCTTCATCTTTCTAAATGTGGACTTCAAGTCGTGAATGATGAATTTGTTAAGACAAGAGGAAATTGGAATTTCGAGATGCAATTATTCATTGCGTTGAAACGTGTTTTATCGTTGGGCAAATTTTACCTAGTACAGGAAGTTTTCAGCTTCTACAGTAGCCTAAACTTTCATGAACTTTCTAGAATTTACCAATCACTATTCATGTAAAAAGAAGAAAAACACCCTCTAATGGACAAAAATTAAACTATTAAAAATAAAGTTATAATTTACAGTAATTGATTAGTTGTTATCGTACTTTTTGTTTTCGTGATTTTGCTTGTAAAGTAAGGAAATAAGTGTCATAAGTCACTTGTTGCTTTGTTGTTCTAGTACAAGTAACCATCTGTTCCTTTTATTATTATAATCACTCTTGGACTTCAGTAAAGAGAGAGTTCAGTAAGAAAAGCACTTGTTGTTCTTTAACTTACCGTGAGAAGGGGAGGGTCGAAATATCTAGTTTCATTTTTCGATCTCAGTTCAGGCTTAGCTGTTGGACGTGTTTTAACGTTGACTACTGTCTTGGCTTTTCTCCAGTCACAATCATATCAATGCAGATTTATTAGCTAATCTTACTGGTTTAGAGATCTTTATTGTATTTATTTGTTCTTTGAACGTGTTTTAAACCAACCAATTGAAATTTCCAGAGGATCAAACTGTTCTATAAAACTTTTTCTTGTGATTGAAAGATTAGTCTGTGTATTTGAACTTTTCATACTTTTAAATGCAAGGGAGCTTACAATAAAAAGTAAAGGAACTACGTTAGTAAAATGGTAATAGGTGTGAGGGGGACAATCGCACCGCCTTGCATCCATATATGTATAAAACGTATCTAAATGATGTAAAAACAGTCTCTGGTACAATCAAACAGCACCATTTTTGTGAAGATTTTAAACATTCTGAAGAAACATGTCTGCTAGTGCTGTATTGCTTTGGCATTTCTTTCCTTTTCTGGTGCTCTAGTTTTCGAAATAAAAAATAATACATTTTATTTATAACTTCTCTATAGTCGGTTCCTATTCCAGTTGAGAAAAGATGGTGTTTGGCATCAAAACTGGCAAATTGGACACAAAATCATTATAAAACAAATATGGATAAGAATCACGTGGTATGCCAGAGAGCTAAGATATCACCCAGTAATCGATGCTGCCCCCTATTCCGAAGGCGGGGATATACATTTAGTTTCTAAGAGAAACAAGTTTTTTTTGGGGGGTTACTAGAGTTTTTTCCTCAAGAGGGATAAGCGTTGATTTCGTTGTGTATGAAACATTTTCGTCGGAAAAACGTTTGCTTGTAAGAAGTGTGAAGCCAGCCAGTAAAGACAGCGAGCTAGCTTAACACTCCTACGAAAATTGGGGCCTAATAGGCCCGAGAGCAACTTGAAAGGTTATTAATATTAGGCTAATAATTTTGTATTTAAATGAAATTGCCATTAACTGACCCTATCCCTTTATATTTTAAGCAGCAATAATATTTTGACTTTTCAGACATTTGCGAAATAATATTTTTAAAAAAGTTTTAAAATATCCACTAAGGGTATTTTGGGGCCTATTAGGCCCCAGATCAAAAAACATAAAAATGACTTTATTTATTTCCTGAATAATTCTAGAACAGGCCTGGGCAACCGAAAAAAGCAAATTATAGTAAAAATATATTAATTTTACAACTTCTTTTCAAAAGATGGATATTTAGGATAATAACTCTACTCCAACAATAATTTTAGACGGTCCTGATTATTGCCTAGTTTGCCCACGCCTGTTTTAGAACATTCTAGAAACTTTACAGAAGTATTTAGAATAATCTAGAATATTCTTGAAGCTTCTAGAATATTCTAGAAGAATCCACAAATCCTATATATATAGGAGCTGAAATCTTCAAACCGTGTCAAAAATGATATCTCTTGATGAAGCTGTACATTTACTGACAAAACCATCCGACGATGAAAGTGAACATGATAATGTCGAAGACTACTCTGAAAGTTGTGATGATGATCCTTCTGAAGCCGAAAATGATGAACAAATCGCGCCGTACCCTTCTGAAAGCGAAGAAAGTAATCAAGAAGATCTTACTACGATGCCAGTGAACGAACTTTTGTCCAAAGATAAGAATTTTCATTATTCAACAACACCTTCAAGGATCAACAGGAGAACCGCAGCTCTCAATATATTCAATGGGAACCCAGGCATTACAAGGCAAGCTGCTCCAAGAGTCTCTACACCATTCGAAACATTCAAAATTTTCATTTCTGATAATATGATGGAACAGATCATACACTCAACAAACACCGTCATGAAAGAACCAATTTGTGAAGAAGACCTCTGGAAATGGATCGCAGCTAATCTTTTCCTTGGAATAAGCAAATCCAAAAATGCATCGACAGACGAAATGTTTTCAACCGAATTCGGTTTGCCATTTTTGCGAAAACTGATTACACAAGACAAATTCAAAAAAATGTGCTCAAAAATCAGATTTGACATCCACTCTCAAGGAAATAGAAAATCAAAGATGCCGCCATCTCTGGAGTCTGGAATTTTTCATTGAAAATTGCAAAAACAGTTACAACCCAAGCGAATACCTGACAGTGGATGAACAACAATGTAACTTCAAAGGAAGAGTTGGCTTCAGAACATACATTCCGACAAAGCCAGGCAAATACGGAATAAAGATTTGGTGCCTAACAGATGCAAAGACAAGTTACCTCCTCAACGCTCAAATTTATACTGGAAAGGTTGGAAATACGACAGAAACAAATCAAGGAGAAAGAATAGTCAGAGAACTGAGTCAGCCATTTCTTGGAAAAGGAAGGACAATAACGACAGATAATTTCTTCACAACAATGACACTTGCCAAGTACCTACGAACAAAAAGAACAGGACTTGTTGGAACCATACGGAAATCAAGAACCTTCCTGCCTCCTGAAATAAATGCAAAATCTAGAGAGTTATCACCAAAGTTTTTCTACCATGACGACATCACTCTTCTCAGGCACTCAGACAAACCAGGAAAATATGTGCTACTACTGAGTTCTCAGCATCAGTCTGGTGAAGTAGAAGAGAATGGAAAGCCCGAAATCGTCAATCTTTACAATGCAACGAAGGCAGGTGTCGACACTCTCGATCAACTGGTGAGATATTATACAACAAAGAGGCGATCAAAGCGCTGGTCAGTCTGCATATTCTATAACATTCTAGATCTTGCTGCGTACAATGCTTTCGTTCTATACTCGACAAAACATCCAGAATTTCTTCGTCAACATAAATCAAGAACCATAAGAGAATTTATACGGCAATTGGTGCTTGAAATCAAAGAAATTTACTGCAAAGATAATGACAAAACAACCTCATGTGAACCGCCTGCAAAGAGGGCAAAAAGAGGACGATGCTATTTGTGCGGCAAATCAAAAGATAGACAGTCGAAAATTGTTTGCTCAAATTGTAAAAAAAATGTTTGTCAGAGCCATTCTAAAGTTGTTTGTAATTAATGTTGCTAAATCACTGTGTTTCTATTGGAAAAATATATGGGGCCTGATAGGCCCCAAAATCACTTTAGTGGATGTAAATATTTTTTTCGTAGGAGTGTTAAGCGAAGTGTAAGAGTATCAGAATTAATTTGCTCGTCATGGACCTGAACCGTTGATAAAATATTCAGTTCCAGACCAGATATAAGACTGTATATTGTTCGCGAGTTTGTAAAATATTTATAGCAACTATTGATAATAACTGTTTGTATACATTGTATTGTTGTTAAATGTTAAAATATATTTGTGACAAGAAAGAAAATTGTGTGTTTCACTTTTGTTTGCAAATATCATAAATTTGATATGCATGAATACCTCGCACAATGTGGTTAATGCGTTGGAAAAAGAACTACTGCATTGATTGATTAGGCACTGAACGGGGAATAGTTTCAATAGGAAAAATAATGATACGTGGCGATCATAGAAATTAATTGATAAACTTTATTCTGAAAAATTAAAACAATGATAATTTTATTTTGAGAAAATGAAAACTATAAACATTCACTGATTAAAGAAAAATCTATCTAATCTAAGTTATACCATTTTTTTTTGTGGAGTTCTCGGTAACATCGAATGGGATTTTTCAACGCTTATCTGGCATTAATACTGTGCTCTATGTCTGGATCATTATTCATAATTAAGTCTGAAGCAGTCTCCATTGCTCTAAACATTTTGTCAAGTTTATGTAAGGGAAATTATTTTTCCCGCTCTTCACTAGCACCTTGGTTACATTGTGGACATTTCTTCTTCCTGCCCGATCTTGGTATAAATTAAGGAGTGTATCATTGTCAAGAGCTTGAGAATGTGTGTAAATGCACTCTCGAACATTAGCAACTTCCAAAGACTCGAATCCTAGATTGTGTCCAATTTCGACGACGTCTTCAGAAACATCCCTAATTTCGGACTCAAAGCCGCAGGAATCGCTTGCGCAATGAGGCAGGACGTGCTTCCGCACTGCTCTCAGGTTGCTGTCGCTAACTTCGAACCACGTTCATATTCTCGATAGCACTTCTGATGATGTAATTTTTTCAGAATTCAGTCGAAGGTAGCGCAGCTTCTGTAGTTGTAGTCTTTATTGCTTGAGAAAAGTTCGCTTCAAATAATAAACTTTAAACGTTGCACCTTGATTCATAAATTGCAGTAGAGATGTTGTATTGAAGAAAATGAATTTTGGCATTTTCATTAAAGTCACAAAGTCCCGTTGGTTGGCTTTAAAGTCTGAGTTGTTTTCTTTTGCAGTAATGTTCAATTGCAGGACAAAAATAACTTTCTAACCTGTCTTCAAACAAAGGTTTCGTGACCCATGTTTTTTTATTTGATCGCCAAACAACTGCGAGAGTCTTCTTTGCACAGCTGATGAGTGTTCGGGGGGTTTCCGCACGATACACAAGCACAGGTTTTAATTTAAAATCGTCAGATCCATTTCCGCCTAACAAGTGTCAAACTGTTTTTTGACGCCTTTTAACGTGACAGAGTTTTTCATTTTCTTATAGAAAAATTCAAGAAGGCTTTTTTTTTCCCAAAATAAACCCATTTCATCAACATTAAAAATTAGATTATCTTTGTACCGACCTTTTTTAATAATTTCTATAGATTCATTAGGAAATTTTTCAGCAGCATCTTTGTCTACACTTGAACTTACGCCTGCAATACGAACATTATGAATACCAGAGCGTTTTTTAAAACGAAAGAACCAATCATGGCTTGCCGAAAATGTTTCAATAGCTCCCCATTCTTCATCGTTTTCTTTTAAGGCGTTTACAAGACTCGTAGCTTTCGTTTGAATTTCCATTTGACGTAAAGGAATTCGCTTCTGATTGCAATCTTCTATCCATATTGATAGCAGACGTTCCATATTCACCATTAGAGAGCTCCTTCTCTTTACGATTGTTTTCGAAGCAAAACAGATGGTAGCTATTCCATACTGTTTGTACTGGTTCTTTCATTTTACAGTCTTATAGATGATTCATTTATTCCTTTGTCTCGTGCGAGTTATGTTTCTTTGGCTCGGTGTCATCACACATTCTTTTCTCACGCATAATAAAGGGATCTCTGTAAAAGGATAAATCCATGCTTAAGAATAAAAAGCTTAACTTAAACTGCCGCTGGATGTAAGTGATGCTCAGATTTATATTGTATAGTATATAAATGCGCATGCGCATTTTATAGGCTTGCAGAAAGATCTAGAATAAACAAGTGACACAAATTTATAGAAATCTTTTCATAAGAGACCCCGCTAATACAGCGGCATGTCTTCGGAAATACAACGCTGAAATCAAACGTTCGATTCCCTGCGGTGGGCTTAGCAGATAGCCCGATGTGGCTTTGTTATAAGAAAACACACACTCTTTCTAGAAATATTCATTAAAATGTTAGCCATAATAAAAAGAACCCAAAGACTTATACGTATATAAATATAGTCCCACTACAGTGAATCCCGTACTGATTAAGCTGCACTGTGCGAGGTATTGCCGTACATTAAATTAAATAAATTTGAAAATGTAAAATAATGTAGGGGTAGCAGGGACAAACAGAACACAACAAGTATATCCTTAAAGACGTTATGATGTGACAGCCATTCCTACTATTTGTTGGCTAAGAGTTGCTGGTGTGTAAAGTTTTCAAGCTGAATTTTATCTTACTCTATCACTTCACTTGCGCAGGCAGCTTTCACGTAACGTTTCGTGAAATTCAACAAACAAACTTTATTTGAATCTCCTTTAATATTCAAGAACATTTCAAAGGCGAAGGGAAATACATAACAAGATATTTATGAAATTGAACATTTATAGAAACATAAATCTACGTTTCGAAAACCTAAGTGTTACAGTTACAAAAATTACATTTAACAAAGGATCTCATTCATGTACTACCTTGTAATTGATTTATACGTTAGTTTTGGGTGCTATTCTTCTCAGTTTTTGGCAGTTTAACTGAGAAATGAACAACTTAAACAGCTAGAAGCAAAAGTATCTTAACATCAAATAAAGATAAGTTTGATTGTTTTTTAATCTCGCGCAAAGCTACACGAGGGCTATCTGCGCTGGCCGTCCCTAATTTAGCAGTGTAAAACTAAAGGAAAGGCAACTATTCATCACCACCTTCCGCTAACTCTAAGGTTACTCTTTTACCACCGAATAGTGGGACTGACCGTCACATGATAACGAGGATTTGAACCCGCGACTTTCGGATGATGAGTTAAGTGTCTTAACTACCTGGCTATGCTGGGCCAGAGGGGGAAAGTGGAATTTACATAATATATATTATAAATCTTAGGCCTATTTGTTTCAGGGTATCAATTTTCTTGCAACATTACAACAAAACTATGATAGTATTTTACCTGGCAGCCATGAACAGCGTAATGAACATAATACCGTTATTAGTACGAAAGATCTATTGAAATCTTATTAGTTTTGAAGAACAAAATGTTTGATACAGCTAATTGTAGTCATTAATCTCTCTATGACACTATGGAATGCAGTATTTTTCACATAAGTTACATATTTGAATAATCTTTAACTGATGCGACCCCCCACCCCCATGGCTCAGCGGTATGTCTGCGGATTTACAACGCTAGAAACCGGGTTTCAATACCCGTGGTAAGCAGAGTACAGATAGCTTATTGTTTAGCTTTGTGTTTAATTCAAAACAATAGCTTTAACTGATATTTTAATTTAAATATTGTTACAATGTTAATGCATTTATAACTACTCAATTATAATTGAAAAATTATAAAATAACATATATACATGTTAAAAGACTATAGAATAGCCAGTTATTTACAATGAAAAAAATTGATAAAAATGCTGACTCGGCCAAACGTTTTAATATAACATAGGCAATTTAATTATGTATTTTTTCATGGAACATAAAAGACCTAAAACAAATAAATACATAAGTTATATGAGGCAGTTTTAAAACTCTCGATTTCGCTCACCATGAAAATATTTCGAAAACAAAAACCTCCCAATTATACGGAATTTGAAACTTGAAGAACATATAAATTTTGTTGTTACACGAAAGAAAAAAAAAGTAATTTAGTTTATTTAACTTCATATTCAAGAAAGACATAATTTAGAATAAAAATATTTCTTAAATTTCATAATTAAACAGTACTACAGGTTAAAAATATGAAGATATTATAGAACTTTATTCAACGGTTTGCCTATTTATAACAGATAATGTAACCTATGTCTATCAGGAACGACATTTAAAGAAGACAAGCCTAAAGAGGACTTTTCTTTATTTTTCATTTGCCATATCAATACCTGTTAAGCCACGAATTAACTTTACGAAATATTATTAAACATAATGGTAACTCTTATTTATTATCATGTACAGTAATACAGTTCTTGAGCAAAATTCTGAGTTCAAAAATATTACATACACGAATGTTCTTGGTTTGTTTCGTGAAGCTGTTCTGAAAACCACTGTTTAAAGAAAATAAGTTTTGGCATATATAACATTTATGTTTTTTACAACTCTCGAGGCCATCTACTTGCAATTCTATGTTTTCAAAAATGGAAGAAATCCAGTATTGCCAAGATTTTGATATATATCAAATTTAATGGTGACATTTATTTTAATGCCAATGCTGATTATAACATCTAAGAGATACGTTACTTTCCTTGATGTTAGGAATTTATAAAATGCTTATAAAGATAATTTCCATCTTTGAATATTATCGCCACCTAAGTTACTTTAATACCCACCTCGATCTGAACCAAACGTTAGCCTAATATTACTCATTAGTCTATTCTCTTCTATATTTCAGGTTATTATTATACGATCGGAAATGAACGTTTTGTTTAATGAATATTTATAAATGCAAGTTACATCGATATTAAAATTATCAACGGAAGATTCATTAAATCATTGATGTGTAACTACACCTTACATTATTCCTTATTTGAAACATTATTACATACTTAGAATAAACAAGTATTCACGATATTTTGTAGACACTAGTTGAACTACTATTAGAGAACAAGTTTCATAGCAAGTTAAAGTTTAGCTTCTCGAATATATATATTCCTTGGAACTCAGCACATGAAACAAAACTAAAACTCAACATACTAAGAAACCAAATAAACACAGCCATGAAACTATGCTCACCAGATAAAATTAACGATGAATTAGACAAAATAAAACAATACTTCATCAACATCAATAAGTTTCCTCCACAAACCGTAGAAAACATTATACGCACACATCTAGACAGAAAGCAAAATCAACTAACAAAATTAAATATATCTCACGAATTAAAAAAATCACGAAACCATATACTGCTGCATACCATATATTTCCGACATCAGCGGAAAAATAACCAACATTTGGCAAATAAAGTTAATTCCGGTTAATACCAAATTTATTCAAAAACCAGGCACAAAACTAAGGTCCATACTATGTAAAAATTACATTGACAAACCATACCAACATTATTTATAAAATACAATGTGATAACTGCCGCGACTTCTATATTGAAAAAAACAAGTAAAAAAATGGAAATCAGATTCAAAGAACACAAAAAGTCACCTTCACACATTTTCGAACACTGCAAATCAAATAAACACAACATAACCATAAAAAACACCCAAATACTAAATAAAGAAACAAACATAAACAAACGCAAAATTAAAGGAGCCTTACTTGTACAATAACTCAAGCCCAAAATAAACCAATACAAAGGAACACCTTTATACCTATATTAAAAATAATGTAATAAATAATAATACTAAAATAAATAATATAAAATTATATAATCAAACATCTAAGTACGCTCTCTACATTCCGACACTCAATTACACAACCTCCTTCAAACATGTGGTCTGAAACATGATTTGACTGTTGCATTTGATAATTTACCTACTGACACAACTCCTGAAGTTGTTGATTTGTCACTACAATTTGTTGATTAAACTTTCACTGGCCTGCGGCATTTGTCAATCCGGTCTGTTGGTTTATCAATTTCTTCAAGAAACGCCTTGAACTGGCGATGATTAAGTGCATGACCCCGAATGAAGTTCACTGCAGAAATGATTGGTTTCAGTATGCAAGAAATATCTAAGTCTTTTCTACAGAGTGCTTGCTGATGTATGATGCAGTGTATGAACAGAGCGCTTGGGAGTTGAAGATCTTCCAACTGTTTCCTGATCAGCCCCATCAGACCCTTCTTTACTCCAGCCACGTTTTTTCCTTCATCAACTGTTACACTTATAAGTTGATTCCACTGAAGGTTATAGTCTTGCAAAGTTTTATGCACTTCCATGAAAATGTCTTCTCCATTTGTTCTTCCGTGCGTGCTGCAAACTGATGCCAGCTCTTCCGTGATCTGAAAGTCCAAATTAACTCCACGAATGAACACGAGACGTGCTCGAGAGATCAGTAGACTCATCCTGTGCCAGAGACTACCATAAGAAGTTCCTAGCTTTTTGGCGTATCTGTAATGCGATGTTCTCTCCAAGTTCTTCTGCTCTTCGTACAACTGAAGTTGCTGAAAGGCTGATACTTAAAAAGAAATTGGCTTTTTCAGGACACAGCTCATTTGCTACTTCCATCATACACTCTTTTATGAAGTTGCCGTCAGTAACAGGTTTTCCTCGCTCTGCCATCCGTTGCACTATTTTGTAACTTGTATGAGTGACAGATATATTTTCAGTAAACTTTCTCGTGAAGAGATTCTTTCGAGATTCAAAAACACGTTTCATAGATTCAAAAACACGTTTCATAGATTCAAATTTCTCAGAAAGGAGCTTTCCTGAAAATTTCAAATATGTTGATAGATGTTTTGTTTCATAGTGACGCCGAAGATTGTACTCTTTCAAAACGGCAACACTTTCGGTACATATCACACAAGTAGCTTTCTGGTTTTTTGTTTCCACAAAGAAGTACTTTTCTCCCCATTCTTCATTAAAAGCACGACACTCAAAGTCCACTTTTCTTCTTTTAAAAGCAGCCATAACGATGGGTGAAAAAAAACAGAATCTGAAAATGAAAAACAGAACGCTGTGAGAAAAGTATTGTACGAGTTACGAAAAGCGCATAACCCGACTAATAAGAGAAATGAGCTTGCTGAAGCGGTAACACTCGGCTGCTGAATTTACAAGACGAGTCGATAGGACAAGGGTTAGGTCTGTTCTTGTTTTCGAAATCCTAGGGCTTTCATAGATACGTGCCTCGATATGAATAAACGGGCAGCAAGGACGAATGAAGAATTTTCCTATTGGTTAAAAATGCGCGTGACAGCCTTGATTCTTTTTAACATAACGTCTTGTGTTTGCCAGTTTAAAGCGAACATCGGTGTGATTTATTTTGTTATGACAGTCGGACATTTTTGTTTCCAAGAGGCTAGCTGCTGGCGGGCCGAACAAAATGACCTTGAGGACCATATCTGGTCCGCGAGCCGTAGTTTAGTGACCCCTGATTTAAAGAAATGATCTATAATTTTGTTTTTTGAATTTCGCTCAAAGCTAAATGAGGGCTATCTGCGCTAGCCGTCCCTAATTTAGCAGTATGAGACTAGATGGAAGGAAGCTAGTCACCACCACCAATCGCCAACTCTTGGGTTACTGTTTTACCAACAAATAGTGGAATTGACTGTTACACTACAACGCCTTCACGTCTGAAAGGGAAAACATGTTTGGTGTAACAGGAAGGTAATAAGTATCTCAAAAATAAATTAACTTGGTAGAAAAAATAAAATCGCCCTAAACGTACAGAAACAAAACACAATTTATTTTTTTTACGAATGCAAATTTCATCAACCTTTACAAAAATAAAATACTTAAGCTAAAGAAAATATTAACCAAAATGTTGCGTAAATTTAAATTCGAGGGTTTACATCTTAAATATCTGATGATGTATTTGTTCGTCCTTAAAGTGAAATTAAATAAACAAATAATCTTGAAATTCTTTAAAATTCTATTACAGTTTTTCTACTTTGTGGCCATAAAGTATCTTCCCTTTCCAACAAATAAACATCCATTGGCAATCTGCAGGCTTACAACGCTATAATTCGGGTTTCGATACCCATGATCTGTACAGCACAGAGAACCTATTGGGTATCTTCGTGCTTAACCAATACAAAATCTTACTGATGCCAATGAATCATTAGTTTAATGCTGTTTAATTACCCTGAGCTTGTAAAATCCGTTATTTTAAACACCGCCGTATACAATAAATCATTGTACTGTAAAAATGTTTACTTCCAAAGATTAGCTCCCCAATCGCACAGCGTTACGTCTGCGGACTTACACTGCTGGAAAAATGGTTTCGATAGCTCTTATGGGCAGAGCACAGATCACCTATTGCATAGCTTTGTGTTTAACTACAAACAAACAAAGAAACTCAAATATTAAGCATAAGAACAAGCCAGTTCCAAATACTTTGGATGTTTGAGATGTGCTTAACTTTTTTTTAAATGTTATTACAGACAAAGTCTACTTACTTTCCCATTCAGAAGAACCCTAATTAACATGAATAATTATTAATAAACGATTAACCCTTCATTTGTTCAATAATAAAATAAGAAAAAAATACGTGAATACAACACTAATAATCTTTAATAAGATAATCACTAATCTTCTCTTTATTTAACAAAAACATTATGTAGGAACCAGTGATACACTAAAAAGCACTAAGTAGGTGTGCAAAACGGTTATTAGCGAAATTTTCAATAAAAAAACAACAGTCTCAAATCACCCCAGATAAACAAAGTTATTGTTCGCTCTTTAGACAGTTTCACAAAAGGAGTGATATTTTGAGCTGGTATCATTGGTACTGAGCTTGTGGGTCAATTTAGAGTACCTGATGATGTAAAAGTGACTTCTGAATCCTATGTTGCATACCAAAACCTTGGTATGGGACCAAGTCTATGGGATTCAAAAGAAAAGCCATTTTTATGAGATATAATGCCCCATCTCATGCTGCTCATGGTGCATTGAGTTACCTTTCCAAATTAGGCTTGAAAACTAACTAACTTACTGAATGGCCAGCTTCCTCTCTAGATTAAAACCCCATAGAGAACTTGTAACATATCATGAAACTTACGATTTATGCTGGTGTAAGAAAGTTTACATCAAAGGATGATCTCTGAAATGTTGTACTATCATCTGCAAGGGATGATGAAACAAAAGACATTTAAAAACTGACCAACTCTGTCGATGATAGGATCATCAAATTCGTGTCATAAAATGGTTTTATACCATCCAATAAATGAGGTATCCTCTTCTGATTCTTATGTATTAAGCGGTTTGTGGGTTTTCTTTGGTTAACATAGATTAATTGTATCAGTTTTATTTATTATTACCTCTAATGGCTGTTATTTTGTGCTGCAGAGTCAGTCATTTGCCAGGAACTTGCTTAATTATTTTCCACTGTATAACTCATGGCATTTTAGAAAACCTTGTTTGTTAGTAGATTTTGATGAGAATTGCACAGCTTGTGTATAACAATATGGAAGTTAATCTACATAAATTTAACCTAGATCATAAATATACTTTTCAAAATATTCGTATGAACAAACCTTGCATAATGATTTGGCACGCATTTTACTGAACTGTGTGATCATACCTCTCCACATATTATAAAACTTCTTTTATCGGTTTAATAGAAGTTATTTCGTTCGTATTTTTGAAATTCAGTGTGTAACTATTGGCGACTTGCTCGTCCTCAAAGGTAGCCACTTTCACCACGTGGTAACCTTCAAAATATGTACCGAAACAAAGACTAATTTAACTCAACATAATTATTCAACATAATGACTCAGCAGTATATTTAAAGTTACTAAGTTGTTTCACGGATATTTTATTACACATTTTTATTTTCTCTCATATACTGTCTTTTGCTGCCCATTTATGCAGTTCATCTCTTAACTAACACGTTACACAATTTCCCTTCAATAAGAAGCCCCCCCCCTCCAGTGGCACATTGGTATGTCTGTGGACTCCCACCGCTAGAAACTTGGTTTCGATACCAGTGATGGGCAGAGCACAAATAGCCCATTGTGTAGCTGTGTACTTAATTCCAAATAATCAATTAGAAGTCTCTTTTCTTGGCCGAAAAGGGGAGGAAACTTTCTGCTGGTTCGCCATTCATTTTGAAAGACTGGAGTGAGATAACGTTGCAGAAAGAGGATATTTATACTTCTCAAAATCCAACCTAACAGATGAATCCTGACACTGAACGTAAAGCTTCTTGGGCAATAATTTGTAAGAGCCTAAAGAGAGATCTGCAATGTTATTCTTTACACGACTCTGATTTTAAGTCATAGTGTGAGATATAACATTTGCATTTAACTTTGTTTCTTACAATAATTTTTCCAATGCTTCGATTGTATTTGGCGTTCAAGTCGTAAAGTTTAGGATTTTTAATAAGTTAGCACGAAAATGAACTTTTATTTCATGAACTCTATAATTTATCGTTAAATAAGGCGACGGGTTGCTAGGTGATAGTGCACAATTATAGAGTGCAATATTAATTTTCGATATAAACCTCTTAAACGCATAATGATTTAAATTATTCACTTACAAATCTCCTTTTGCCAAGTGCGAGCCATTTCTTGTGGCGTTGGCGAAGAGGTACTGAAACATGTAGTCACTTTTAATGCTGCCATCGCCAAATAAATTTATTTACTTTTAAAAGTTGTTTTTACTTTTCAAAAACATTGTAATCTGCAAGTCAAATTTTGTAATTCACAAAAAAGTATTGAAAATTGTATATTTAATAGAAAAAGTAAAACGTATGCATATCTATCTCCCCGGCTGGAAATAGACGGTCTCTCGCGCGACAGGCGGGAATACTCACCACTATACTTTATCCTGATTACAAATAAGATAAAAATAGTGATAGTAACGTTATCAATACGTATGCTTAATACTGTGTATGTACATAACAGAAAGTTAATGTTTGTTACTTTTATCAACGCTTACTCTTAAATTATGTTTTTATTATTATCATATCATCAACTATAGCAACCAATTTTCTATCGTACAAATATTTAGTGATTAACTGAAATTAACAAAAAATTATCGTACAATTACTTTACGTGAAAATATTGACGACGGAAAATAATTTCCTTTTGTCTGTGATGGACCTGCTTTGCAGCGCTACCTATTATTAACTCATGTCGCAATCTGTTATTAAACACCAAAATAATACATTTCAGTTACTAGAAAATGAAGGAAAGTCAAATGAAATTATTATTAAAATGCAACTTGAAACTATTAATTTTTCAAAAGAGTTTAAAAAATAGCGCTCAAGTCTAGAGACGGTCTATGTCAAGCTACTTTAAAAAAGTTGGAACTAAATTGTACAGTATTATATATTCTAACGTCTTGATGATCCTAGCCTTAACATTCTTGTTGCAACGACTGAAACAAAGTTTATGAAGTATATTCAACTCAAATTAAAGCATGGGCTTACAGAGCTGAATTCCAGGGCTTCATACTAATTAGGGGGCCTCAAGCTATGACTATAGATGTATTGCATGAAGAAGTTCTGTCTCGAGGGGACCTGTGAGTATTTTGTCTAAATGTTTCCGATTAATAAATATCTTTTGATTTAAGTGATTACGCATCCTTTCATTTACTTGAGTTAAATGAAAAAAAAGTCATAATGAGCTACAACCATTTGGATAGAAACTCGATTATTAGTGTTTTGAGCCCTCAAGCTTACCGTTGAGTCATCAAGCGCAAACGTTGTCTTAATTGTTGCCATGAGTTGGGTACCTGGTGGTATGGATCATATGTGATTTGAACCTGCTAAAATCTTGTCAAACAGGTTTCTACACTTTTGTTTATCCTTGATTTTGTAAGTACAGTTGGCTAAAGTGACATACTTTACATGAGTGTAGGTAGATGATGCAGCACTGGTAACTACTTTTCATGAGTGTAGGTAGATGATGCAGCACTGGTAACTACTTTTCATGAGTGTAGGTAGATGCTGCAGCACTGGTAGCGCTACATAAACGAGGTTTCAAAACAAATGTTTCATCCTTCTGTTTCATATCATGTACTCATAGTAGAGGAGACATTATTACCGGATCTTCTTTGTAGAAAAGTGACGATATAGGAGCGATTTCTGTATGTCTATCAGTTTCGTATTTTATTTTGTTTATTTAAGTTTGTCATTTATTGATTTTGAATAAATTACTCTTTTTTTTTTTTTCGATAAGTTAACTCAATATTTAGAAAACAGTTCTTGGAGTTACTTATAACAAATATGCAATATTTCCAACTCTGAAATTCAAAGCACGTGAAATTTCGTTAATACGTATTTGAATATACATATCCTCAAAAAATTGGTGATCCTTTTATTGATGTAATAATAACGAAAGAAAATAGGAAAATAGATTTAAATTTCCATGGCGTACATATTAAACAAAAATTTATTCTGCTGTACATTTAGGTTTTTTACTGGATATTTTATTGTGGTTTGGGGCAAAGTTGTTGTTTTTCAGTTTGAACTGTAACTAGCCGTTATTTTCTTCTAAGTACCAGCTTGACGGAATATTTTGATGTCTTAGCTTTCTGTGCTATTGTTGCTTGCAAGTGCTTCTCTAACACGTTGGCCATGTCAAGCTGGAAGTGCCAGTGGTCAACAAACCTCAGATCAAACAACAGATATCACAACTTCAGACTTCTGGAGGCACATCGACCTGAAGTCTCAAGAAATACCAGAAGAAATTAAACGAAAGGTCGCAGACGTTGATGTCAAAGAAACCAGTATCACAGTCGATGTAAGTTACTTTAGTGGTATTAATTTGTCTATATCCTTTTAGCGTGAGGCTACTAACTCATGCGGATTCACTTACAACTAAGATAATAGATATTATTATAAAACCTCTACTAAACACTTAGATCGACCAGAATCTTAGTTTTCAGCGTATGCTGACAGCTATTTTGTTATTGTATTCTCAAGATACTGCTATAGGTATTAAAACGTAATTAAAATAAAGTACAGAACAACGTTTTGACCTGTTAACCAGAATATGACTTAAGAAGGTCGAAACGTTCTTCAGTATTTTATTTTAATTAAAGTTTTAATACCCACACCAGCTATCTTGAGATACATTTTTACTCCATGGGTTGTTGTTAGTGATCAGTATCAAAACATAATCCTTACTTCAAATTAATTCGTTTACAAATGGACAACAAAAAGCCTAGATATTCCTACATATTTGCTCTATTGATGACAAATTTAAGTAAAAAATGAAACTTATTTGATAATGGAGTTGTGACAGTTTATAACGTATATGAACGTTCACATTATTTGCCTGTATACGTACTTAGTTTCTACTATTAGCTTTACACGCCAGGTTATCTACTGTTCTAGTAATGATGTCAGAGAAGTGACAAGATGACTATTAATCTTTACTTGATAAAGTACATTTTCTTTTGCTACACATAAGTTAACCAACTACATCATATACTTAACTGAAGCTGCGATAAGTTCCAAGTTCTTTCACATGATTTAGCTCAAATTATGTTCCAAACAGATGTTCCGACACCACAACTTGTAATCATAACCAGTTTTTAACCACATTGTTATAAAAATTTAGATTTTTTGCAATTTAAGCAGTTTAGATTAGCACCATCTTGATTCCTGTATAAGCAAAGATGTCAATAGGTTTGACAATTATCAACTTACTGGCTGTAATGGTTTCTTAACAAGTATAGCTATAGGCTTTTACTAACGGAAACAAGTTTTGTTTTTGTGTAAAAGTTTAACAAGTTGTAATCAGTCAGTGAAATTCAAGTAATTTATTCAGCATTACAGATTTATTTCCTTTAGATAAATTATTTAAACCCTAGTATTACCGATATACACTATTGTGCAAAATTGTAAGGGCAAAATCAAGGATGAGGTTATAGGTTTCTGTCAAAGAACATTGGAAGGTAAATCACAGGTGAAACACCAAAATGTTATTAATCTTCATATTTAGTACAACGGAAACTCGGTGGAAGTGTTGAGTACAGTAAACATAGTTTAACAGAAACTCAGTGGAAGTGTTGAGTTCAGTAAACACAGTACAACAGAAACTCAGTGGAAGTGTTGAGTTCAGTAAACACAGTACAACAGAAACTCGGTGGGAGTGTTGAGTTCAGTAAACACAGTACAACAGAAACTCGGTGGGAGTGTTGAGTTCAGTAAACACAGTACAACAGAAACTCAGTGGAAGTGTTGAGTTCAGTAAACACAGTACAACAGAAACTCAGTGGAAGTGTTGAGTTCAGTAAACACAGTACAACAGAAACTCGGTGGGAGTGTTGAGTTCAGTAAACACAGTACAACAGAAACTCGGTGGGAGTGTTGAGTTCAGTAAACAGCTAATATTTTGTGTCCCCCTTTTGGTTTAATAATTGCAGATAGTCTTTCAACCATCGTTGCAACACATCTAATAAAAGTCTTTTGGGAATTTACTTCAAATGTCTGTAATACACTTCCATAAAGTTTATTTAGAAGTAATTTTTGACATGTCAAGTGTTTGATCCATCATGTTCCAGATCTACTTAAGCTGGTTGAGATTGGGACTCTATGGGGGGCCATTGTATCTTTAAAATGACTCCAGCAGTTTCTTTCTTAATGTTTGAAAGAGGGTAGTTATATTCTAGGTAGTAGAATTCATAACCAATAATACACAAACCACTGGATATACCATGCCGGATCAGTATCTGTTGGTATCTGTACTGGTTCATTATTCCATTTATTTTGCAAATATCTCCTGTTGCATTAAGAGAAAAACACCTCCATACCATTACATTGACTCCACCTATATTTCATGGTTGGTGCTATGTACTGAGGTAAGTATCTATCACCTTCCCTCCGTCGGACGCGTTAGCGCGATAGCTATCTGCGCTAGCCATCCCTAATTTAGCAAAAATAGAGGGAAGGCACTACCATCCACCGCCAACTCTTGGGCTACTCTTTTATCAACGAATAGTGTGATTGACCGTCACATTATAACGCTTTCATGGTTGAAACGGCGAGCATGTTTGGTGTGACGGGGATTCGAACCCGCGACCCTCAGCTTACGAATCGAGTGTCTTACCCACCTGGTGATGGCGGGCCTGTTAGATACATGTACCTTAATCAAAAATAAGTGATATTGAGAAAAAAAGAAGATATAATGCGACTATTTTCACAAATGTATATTGAATTCTCTATTTGTTTCATATATAAAATATTTGAAGTCTTGCGTATTTTACAAATCGAATACTTGAGTTCGCTATGTGCTTTATATATAAAACCAGTAATTTCATCCTGTTATAAAGTTCTTTATACTGAATGTTGTAATAATAATGTAGATGTAGCAATATGATGTAATGTGTAGAACCTACCTGTATGGAGACACCTAAACAGTCTGTAATGTTAATGTTAACTTAACACTGTTTCAAAACTGACTTTCAAATGATATTTTTTATAATGGAATTGTGAGGAGGCTTAAGGACTGTTTGATAATTTTGACTGATGGTAAAGATAGTTTGTACTGTTTATTATTTTATATCATATTAAACAACATGACTGGTAATATTGCAACTTCCCAGGTAGGAAATACAAACAGGTAGTCATTTACAAAACTGTCACAGTTTCAAACAGTTGTACATAATTTTTGGGACTTTCTCACGGAATCATGTTCATGTGATACTTAGCTACAGATAAGCCTTAAAATCGTGCATACAGAACTATCTAAGTGAAGAATAAATCGAACACGGATGGTAGAGTAAAGCAAGTAAACCAAAGTTTAATTTAAAACAATAAAATTGTTTGTTCAACACTAACACAGTATTCTGTTACCTAGGAGCATCTGGCGTTCGACTCACGAACTACTACTGATTGTGGGTTTGAATCTCGCCATCAAACATGTTCGATCTTTTAGCCGTGGAATCGTTTTAATGTGACGATCAATTTTACTTTTCTTGTGGGTAATGTTAACTAAATTCTTTCCTATGCATTTATCAGAAGCTTATGTATTTCCTGTTTGAATAGGCTGTATTCCAAGAAATTATAGGAGAAGGATTAACTCACGTTTACGGACAACAAAAAATTTCGTGAACTGCAAGGACAATTAGAGTAAAAATTTAAGGATATACCTGAATACATTCATGATGTTAAGAAAACATAAATAAATAAAATAAAAAATTTGAAGCCCTGTAGCTTAAATGATTTCAAAACGTGGAATTTTGTTCATCAGGGATCTTCAAATAAAGATATATTCGAATAAACTGGAAACAGTTTTATTTAGTAACGAATAAAACTTTATTATAAATGCACACCGTTTTGACCTGATTATTTCATTATCAGGTACAAGTAGTTGACAGTGACACAGTAATACACACACTAAAGAATAAAGAGATCACATGACTGGAGATTGCTTCACAACATGGTATAGGTATCTTAGTATCCTGGGTGTTGGTTTTTGGGCGGGGTTGTTTTGTTCAATTAAGATAGCTTCCTTCACTCTTTGTTTATCGTTATTTGGTTCTTTGTTTAAAATTACACTGTTTTTTGTGGATATACTGTGGATTTTTGAGTTACAATGGTGGAAAACATGAGAGAGTTTTTCATTATTATGTTCAGTGAATCTGATTTATAATTTTCTGTCGATTTCTCTGATGTAACATTCTGGATAGGTTTGGTCTGTTTTGGATTTCGCTCAAAGCTACACGAGCGTTATCTGCGCTCGCCGTCCCTAATTTTGCAGTGTTTGACTAGAGGGAACGCAACTAGTTATCACCAACCACCGCCAACTCTTGGGCTACTGTTTTACCAACGAATAGTGGGATTGACCACAAATTATAATGTCCTCACAGTGGAAAGGGCGAGCATGTTTGGCGTAACGGGGATTCAAACCCGCGACCCTCGGATTACGAATCGAGTGCCTTAACCACTTGGCCATGCCGGGTCGGAAAACGTTTGTTTCTTGTCATAAAACTTAGATATATTATATATGGAAGGATGCAATTTATTAATATTTCAGTCATAACACCTGCAAACTGTAACCATTCTCCTATTTCTACATTCAGTCAAATTAATTAAAATTATATAGAGCCAAATAAATATCATAAAGCTACAGAAGATTAAACGAACGTAGTGACAGTCACAGGGACTTTATCAGTTGTGCTTTCTTTTTACATATTACCTAAAGTTTATTCAGGCTTGAGAAAATTATTCAATAACTCATATTTTTATATATAGCTATACAATCTTCTTAAATTTTCCTCATTTGGATATTTCAAGAGATCTGTCATTACGTTCTCACCATTCGTACTTCTAATAGCAAAATGATATTACAGTGCAATTTTAATTTTTGCATATGATTTCAAATTATTTTGATTGTTCTTAAGCATAGAGATATACAAAGGGCTATTTATACAATGCCCATCACGGATTTCGAATACGGCTTTTAGCCAGTAGACTTGCAGACTCACTGCTGTGATCACCGAAGAAGGAGGTTCTTTGGAAAGTACCTCTCATACTGCACCTTGCACAAACTGTGAAAGTTCTTGTAACAGGTTTCAGAGATTTGATGTGGCAATCTTTTTGTTTTTTTATTTGGGAGTAAAGCAGGCCTATTAAGAACGGTTTTTACATTGTTAATAACAAGAACAGTCCACTGTGGAGGCGTTCTGCCATCTTTAGACTTCTATCATTTCCAGACAACTCATCTTCATAGTCCTAACCTCTGCTTAAGTATTCTCTTCAGTTGAATTTCTACACGTTATTTGTCATTAGAAGAAAACTAGACCTCATTTCAAGATTTATTGTACATCAACGATATTTTTATAAAGCCAAACATTGTTGATTATCATTTGCATTGAATACAAATCTTCCTATATTTGTATCTCTTTGTGGTTCCTGAACCGATATTCTATTGTCCTGATTCCAAACTTCTACAGTTTTACAATGCAACATTTCTTTATCTTGTAACTAAAGATTGGTACTTTCTCTTGACAAAACGGATGGAGAGTCAGTGACATCCCTCAAATCAAAAGTGTATTTTGTAGTTTTAATTAAAAACCCACATTCGTAACAACAAAGCTATAGGAGTTTCAAAAACATCTCCAGTTTTCGACAACAATAGGAAATATGCTGAAAAAGTGAAAGATGTTGATTCCATGTTTTCTGTTCTTGTGGAATTATTTACTACTAGAATGTCACATATATAAATATTTTCTAAAGTTACGTTATTCTCATTGGAAATTACGTTTTATGTGTTTCCCACGTCCCAAACAAAAATCACCAATAAGCTGACATACCAGTGTTTTTTCCTATTATTTTAGTGCAGCCTATTTGAATAATCTGTCATATTTATATTCTTTTCCATAATGTACCGAGGGCATTAACAATTATGTTTCAGTTGGTACTTCTAGGACTTAAATAAAACTATGTTTCAGTTGGTACTCCCAGAACTTCAACAGCTATGTTTCAGTTAGTTAACCAGCAGAACTCATCCATCACACAATTTGTCGTTTCTTTACAAGGAAACTCGCTGAAAGGTTACAGGAGCAACAGGCCTAAGGAATGTTTCTGTGAGGAGAGACACACAGGATGATTGAAATAAATCGAGGCTTTAGTGTCATATAAACTGAAATGGAAATTTCGACTGTTCCACTGTACGAAGGTAGCCATTTTTATAATGTAGAAAACTGTATGCAGTGTCTTTTAGTTTTTGTTTAGTAGGAAGAGGCCTATTAATCCACAAGGACCTTGCTACGGGACAGTGAGGCAGGTCCATGTTGGAGAAATTAGAATTCAATGAGTGAGTGCGTCATCAAATAACTGGCCTGCACTTCGGGGGGCCCGATGGAGAGAGGTCCAAGCTGCAAAAGAGACAGGAGAAGACGTAGATTTATTAACACGTGTATCCTTGGAGGGCAGAAGACTCTTCACATGATGAGAGAAAGTCTTTATAAGAGAATTAGACAGATTTGTCTGTACCTCCGCTGTACCAGTAGAGTGGAGTACAGCAGCATACATCAGAGGTGGAAGAGGAAACAACAGTTTGTGTTTCTGGATAAGAAATGTTGTTTATGGTCTTCAAAAAATACACCTCCTTTTTTTCCTTTGCTAATTCAGGGCAAGGACGAAAACATGGAGAATGGGAACCATTAAAATTAGAGCAATGTGGGTCCGATTGACACTCATAGCTGTTGTGGCCTTAACCTCCAGAACGAGCACGTGTCAAAGAATTACAACAAGATTTCTTGGAATCTCTGAACCTTTAGCATTGGAAACATGTGACAGATAATTTGCTTTGATAGTGGCAGGCAGAAATAGCAATTTAAACGGCAACATCAGAACGTTTGTAATCCAAATTGTTCCATTTTTACAAATGGAGAGAGGTCGAACAGCCAAAACACCTTGGCTGAAGAAATAAGCGAGGATCTCCGATTCAGGGATGTTAAGTAAATTTTTCTTCATGATCACTCCTCTTGAGGAATTCAGATTAGCATGAAAGTAACCTTGAAAGGCATATTCCCAATGGACTTCGATTTCATGAGGAGTGTGTTATCTTGTGTTTAAGATATGTAAAAGGGAGCCATTTGTCCTTATGATTGATCGTTTACTAATGAATTTTATTTTATTTTGATGTTCATTATTTTTATTATCCATGAGGAATACAGAATGATTCATTACCCATTGACCCCACTTTCCATGGAGTCCAACAAGAGGACGAGCTACATTACCCAACTAGGACAGTGTCGCTATGCCATGGTTTTGTGAGTGTTATACCCAAACACTAGCATCAGACATACTGCCCATAATACCCGTTGAGAACGTTCAACACCAGTACTTAGTTTACCTCTGCCCAACAGGATCACATGACTGACTTTAGGGGAAAGCATCACAAGTTCACCCAGCAACAGGACTTTACCGGCAAAGTGGTGTGTTTCGGTGCCTCCGACGCCTCTCAACCTATAGAATCCTTTTCTTCCCTTCAAGGTCCTACAACGTTCCCTCGTCATGTAAAGGAATCCACATCGAGAGGTAACCATTTTAAAACCAATATTTTAAAAACAAGAGTACCAATACATACACAATATATTATAATGGTTTTATCTTCAACCTGAATAACCATCAACTTCTATATTTATTTATAGCTTTACAACATGTCTGAATTATTAGGAAGAATTATATTATGTTCATATTCCAAATCCACCAAGTAGTAAGTGGATGTAGATTATGTTCCATATGAAATATTTGAAGTAAGTGGCTGTATAGCCTGTTATTCCTAATGGAATGTTTCTGCTAAGTGGACGTAGGTGTTGTTCCCCCCAAATGGAATATTTCTGGTAAATGGAATGTAGATGCTGTTGCCGCAAATGCACTATTTGTGGTAAGTAGATGTAGATCCTGATACTATGATGTTATAGATTGTGCTCGGTAACATACGCTCATTGGCAAGTCAAAATAAATTATAGATCTTTACATTTTGCACTTTTTTTATGACTCGGTGACACAGCGGTACCTCTGCGGACTCACAGCGTCAAAAACCTTTGGTCTTCATTTCAAACAAATAAACTCTTTAATAAAATAATTTGAAACACAACATTTATTTATTTTTATTGTGTGAATTGAAAACTGAATTAAACCTGAGATTCTAAGTGAGTATTGTTTTGTGTATGAATATATTATGTAGACTCATCATTCATTACTACGTGGATAGGTACGTGTAATAAATTTCGTGAAATATGAATTTCTTTTGTTACTTAGAAATTACAACTTTACTTGTCAATTTGTATAAACCTGTTGTTACTTAGAAACTACTTGTCAATATGTATAAATTAATACGTTATTCACACAGTTATTTTTATTTCGGGTTCAAGTTGAACCTGAAAATGTTTTTAAAAGTAACACTTTGCCTCAAGTTTCACATTTGTTAGAACCACTAAAACATTATTAGAAATTATAAACCACCGTATATAATATATACATAGTATGTAATTTATATAGATAGATGGGTTATATTTAAAATGAAACAGAAGTTGGTAATCGTATCAATTTGACGTTTTGTTACGATTTTCTGAAAAAGAAAAAACGAAACGTGTTTGTGGTTAATATTCCAATATTGTTTCATTTTTTGTAATCATGTTTATTTCATAACTGTAACCAGAATGTCAAAGTTTTCTACCGTGAAGCTTTACATAAGGACACTTCCAATTTCCACATCTCCATCCTTCTACTGAACGGAGCAGCGTTTTCTTCCAAAACCTGGCTGGACCTGGGCACAATACAAGTGCTGGCTGCAATGGGCTACCGGACTGTGGCAATGGATGTACCTGGTGGGCTTTCTGTTCATTGCCGACTTAACATTACGACATTTAGAGGAAGGTGTCAGTTCATTGCCGACTTAACATTACGACATTTAGAGGGAGGTGTCAGTTCATTGCCGACTTAACATTACGACATTTAGAGGGAGGTGTCAGTTCATTGCCGACTTAACATTACGACATTTAGAGGGAGGTGTCAGTTCATTGCCGACTTAACATTACGACATTTAGAGGGAGGTGTCAGTTCATTGCCGACTTAACATTACGACATTTAGAGGAGGTGTCAGTTCATTGCCGACTTAACATTACGACATTTAGAGGAGGTGTCAGTTCATTGCCGACTTAACATTACGACATTTAGAGGGAGGTGTCAGTTCATTGCCGACTTAACATTACGACATTTAGAGGAGGTGTCAGTTCATTGCCGACTTAACATTACGACATTTAGAGGGAGGTGTCAGTTCATTGCCGACTTAACATTACGACATTTAGAGGGAGGTGTCAGTTCATTGCCGACTTAACATTACGACATTTAGAGGGAGGTGTCAGTTCATTGCCGACTTAACATTACGACATTTAGAGGGAGGTGTCAGTTCATTGCCGACTTAACATTACGACATTTAGAGGGAGGTGTCAGTTCATTGCCGACTTAACATTACGACATTTAGAGGGAGGTGTCAGTTCATTGCCGACTTAACATTACGACATTTAGAGGGAGGTGTCAGTTCATTGCCGACTTAACATTACGACATTTAGAGGGAGGTGTCAGTTCATTGCCGACTTAACATTACGACATTTAGAGGGAGGTGTCAGTTCATTGCCGACTTAACATTACGACATTTAGAGGGAGGTGTCAGTTCATTGCCGACTTAACATTACGACATTTAGAGGAGGTGTCAGTTCATTGCCGACTTAACATTACGACATTTAGAGGGAGGTGTCAGTTCATTGCCGACTTAACATTACGACATTTAGAGGGAGGTGTCAGTTCATTGCCGACTTAACATTACGACATTTAGAGGAGGTGTCAGTTCATTGCCGACTTAACATTACGACATTTAGAGGGAGGTGTCAGTTCATTGCCGACTTAACATTACGACATTTAGAGGGAGGTGTCAGTTCATTGCCGACTTAACATTACGACATTTAGAGGGAGGTGTCAGTTCATTGCCGACTTAACATTACGACATTTAGAGGGAGGTGTCAGTTCATTGCCGACTTAACATTACGACATTTAGAGGAGGTGTCAGTTCATTGCCGACTTAACATTACGACATTTAGAGGGAGGTGTCAGTTCATTGCCGACTTAACATTACGACATTTAGAGGGAGGTGTCAGTTCATTGCCGACTTAACATTACGACATTTAGAGGGAGGTGTCAGTTCATTGCCGACTTAACATTACGACATTTAGAGGAGGTGTCAGTTCATTGCCGACTTAACATTACGACATTTAGAGGGAGGTGTCAGTTCATTGCCGACTTAACATTACGACATTTAGAGGGAGGTGTCAGTTCATTGCCGACTTAACATTACGACATTTAGAGGGAGGTGTCAGTTCATTGCCGACTTAACATTACGACATTTTGATATAGACTCCAGTCCATCACTGAATGAAGAGAGAGGTAGTCAAGACCTTTATCATAAATTAAATTCTTTGTTTGTTTTTTTAAATTTCACACAAAGCTACACGAGGGCCATCTACGCTAGCCGTCCCTAACTTAGCAGTGTAAGACCAGAGAAAATGTAAACAATTAACATCACCAACCGCCAACTCTTGGTCTACTCCTTTACCAATAAATATTGGATTTACGACTGAATGGGCAAGCATTTTAGGTGTGACGGGGATTTAAACTCGCGACCCTCAGATGCGAGTCAAGCGCCTCAACCACTTAGCTATTTTGGACCCTGACCAGTTGTGAATAGTTTCAAACACAGTTGTGTATTTCTTGTGTAGTGATATAGGCTATCATGTTAAGTATGTAATTAACTAGCATGTTTTATTCTTAGGAATTGAACGTCTTTAAACGAACATGTTTAATAATCTATCAATTGTGTAAATCTACAATTGTATTTCTTATTTTCGACATAAATGTGTTATGCAAAAGTTTAATCCTGGTGACCTTTAACCTGCAGTCTACGCGGTGCGATCTTTCTTTGTGTATATATTATTTACTGCACATTTATGTTTGAATATTTGTGTAACAGGTTTCGGTAACAGTGAGAGGGCACGCATCTCTGACCGCGGCGAGTTCATTAACGACGTAGTTAAAGCCTTGAACTTGATACGTCCTGTAGTGGTCAGTCCTAGTATGAGTGGAGCTTTTGCTCTTCCGTACCTAGTAAAACATTCAACGGACATGGGTGGATATGTTCCAGTTGCAAGCATTCTTGAAAGACAACCTTGTGGTAATGGTCAGTCAAAAGAAATGTCCCTTGACAGTGTATGTGAAAGCCTAAAGGACTACTTTTCACCTCATGACCTAAGTTGTCTTAAGGTAAGCAATTTAAATGTCAACATGAAACGAAACATATAACTGATAAAGTGTGTGGGGTAGAAACCTTCTCAAACGTAAGATACCTGATAAGCACATTTCACTAAATTTAAGAAACATTTCATCAACGTACTTTTGATCTTGAAATTTTCAGTAAAATAGTTACCTAAATTAACCCACAATTACTGAACTTACACTCGCGATTTAGATATAACTGAATATGTTTACTTGTTCATGTGCATTTCATCATTTATCGAGTCTTGTGTTCAGTTGAGTTACGTACACGAAGTAAACTTTACTATTTATTCTCCTAAAATAATTATAAACATCAGTGGCAGCCTGTCATTGATACTGTATGATTACAATACGAGTACCGATAAGATTACGAGTTCGTCTTCATCACTGCCCTGAAATAGCTCTTTTTAGGACATCTTTAGCATCAACTGATGGAATGTGATGCATCATCCAAGAGTATATTGCAGCTGTCAATATCAACATCTTCAAATAATATGTCGACCCACTTAGCACCTTGGAGTTGGGCAATATCACCCATTACTGGAGTAGTTGGACCAGTATATGGACAAACAAAGGGTCCTGGGGTTTATCTTTAGAATTTGTAACATTGATGGTAACATTTATAATAATAATATGTCGACATGTTTACCAATACTTATTCATACCATTCTTCAACATCAACACTTCTTCTCATGAAAATTAAGAGAAACTGATTTCATGTTATCTCTAAAGTAATAATTCATTGTAAGTACTTTTAACATTATTGTAATAATCTCTTTTATGCATTTATATTTCTGAGAAATCCACTTGAAGCTAATAAATTTTGCAGAATTCCACAATGGGTAATTTAAACCTTTTTATTACAAAACTCGTATATAATTCGACGTTTGTAGGTTATAAAGCGATTACGAAGGAGATTTGAAATATCGGTGATATAGAGAAACCTCAATCAACAACGCGATACTCACCTAGTCAATAACCCCAAATACAATAAACAAAATACCTAAATTCTTTTAAAAATAAAGCAAATACGATACTGTCACTTATAAAATACACTATGGCAACTTCCACGTATTTTACGTCGGAGAAACAAGCCCGAAACTCAAAACAACTTTCATATAACACAAAAAAAAAAAATAGAATCTCACGTTTTTAAATTCAACACTGAAACTCAAATATATATACTACAGGTAACATTTAAATTCCAAACAGAGAATCCAACATCATTAGACGATAAACTAAATATTTCCTTGTAATACAAAAGCAAACACATGTTAAACCAACATAAAGAAACACTTTTATATCTATATTAATAAACATCAATAAATTTGAAGATGATACTTTTAATTTAAAATGTTTTATAATATATAAAATATTCTGAGTACCAAAAGTGACGCAGCTAGTAATAGAAGGTTGTTAAAAACTATCATATCAAGATAAGACAGTTCAATTATCATTAGAATTAAATGATGTATAAGATAACGTATCGTTTTTTGAACGAAATCGATAAAAACGCAGTTTAATTAACGTAGATGGGAGTATTTTAAAATTCTTATTTGGTGCAGTAACAACAGTTCGATCAGCAGAGATAAATCTCGAGAGAAATTATTTACTTTGTAGGTGAACAAATGAATAATATGAATTATTTAACAAAACCAACTGAATACCATGATTAGAAAAGTATTCAGATCATTGGTAAGTATCGCAAATATATCAATACATATCAGAGAAAAACAAAATAAAATGTATAAAACAAAAGCTGAGATGTTAGTTTTCAATGACACAATTCAGGAAAATTGACTGTAGTTAGCTTTTACGATGGAAAACAGTAGATCCGAATTAGCTAAGTCAGTACAAGCACTGTTTATAACCGCAAATAGAAAGTTAAGTTATCGCTTTCTACTCTAAGTAAGCTATCAAATCTGTTGGACAAAACCACATCGGGCTATTTGCTGTGTCCACCGAGGGCAATCGAGCTCCTAATTTGAGCGTTGTAAATCCATAGACTTACCGCTGTCCCATCGGGAGACTTTCATTAAAACAATAACTCCATGAACATAGTTATTTAATGTTAAGTGTTAACTGACTTTAAATGTTGTCAACCCAAAACTGGTTTATTGTCATTTCGATTATAAGACTACAATGATAAAGTTAAGAAACACTGGCTACCTAAAACTAGATAGAACTTCCTTTGGATATTGATAAAAAAAATAAGCGTTCCCTCCGTTTGTTTCTCTATAGTTATGTACAAAGTTAGATAACAAGCTAGCTGTGCTCTGTACATACGGGGTTTTCAGTGTATAAATCCACTGAGGAGCGAACTCTTCACCTCATCAAAACTTCTAGTTTTCACAATGAAAACAAATTATTTCGTACAATAAATAAATTCATTAAACTAACATAAAAAATAACATGTATCAAACCTATCAAATTTTGTATTCATAAAGTTTTAACTTGCACATCAGTTTACCCAAAGAATGAGTGAAAAGTATATAATTTAATATCAGAATTTTAAAATTCTAATTCAGTGTGATTACGAGTGATAGGCACTATAATAACTATGTTAATGTCTGGAAAATATTGTTAATAAACCTAGCAAGAATTTCGGGGAAGTACCAGTAAATTTAAAATATGGGGGGAACTGATCTCGTGTGTTTCCTCCTTGTCAATTCATCTGGGAACCATATGCTATAACACAATGTGTGCATATGCTTTAATTCGGCCTGAGAAAACATGTTTCATAACAATTACCATTCTGGGCACTCTTTTGAGCTTTGCAATTATCGCCCCTGTTTTCAGGCGATTATATCCCTGAAAAATGATATTATTTATTTTCCCTATGAAGCCGTTAAGAAAGTGTCCTTATTCAGAAGGTCAAATGTTTTGGGAGGCCTAATGCTAAAAGTCAGGTTTGTTTGTTTTGAATTTCACGCAAAGCTACACTCAGGCTATCTGCGCTAGTCATCCCTAATTTAGCAGTGTACGACTAGAGGGAAGGCAGCTAGTCATAACGACCCACCGCCAACTCTTGCGCTACTTTTTTACTAACAAATAGTTGGATTGACCGTCACTTTGTAACCCCATCATGGCTGAAAGCACGAGAATGTTTGGTGTGGCTGGGATTCGAACCCGGAAACCCTTGATTAGGAATCGAGTGACTTAATCACCTGGTCATGCCAGGCCTAAAAGTTAGGAACTGTGTCCTTATGTGCAAACCTGTAAACATGTGTAAATGTGAATCGAGTTGGGGAAGGAGGTGACATCTAGAGATAAATGTAATTTTTATCACGAACATTTGAATTCATTTAATTCTTATGCTAATAAATTATTTTAATAATTGTCAAATGAGGCTTGTTTTAATAAATAAATGTATGTGTCACATGTTATTAAATATTCTTCTTTAGAATGATATTTCCTGAAAAAAAGAACGGTAGAAACGAAATGTTAAGCAGATTATTAATTATTTTTACTGGAGTTTATGGTCGTTAAAAGTATACAATATACTGCAGTCTGTACTCCAGTAAATGTGGCCCGCAATGGCAAAGCGTGTTAAGGCATGCGACTCGTAATCTGAGGGTGGCGAGTTCGCATCCTCGTCGCGCCACACATGCTCGCCCTTTCTGCTGTGGGGGCGTTATAATGTCACAGCCAATCCCACTATTTGTTGGTAAAAAAACTAGCCCAAGGCCACCCAAGAGTTGGTGGGTGGTGATGACTAGCTGTCTTCCCTCTAGTCTTACACTGCTAAATTAGATATAGATATATGTGTGTATGTGAAAAATATATTTTTTATGTATTCTAAATTGATTTATTATTGTTAACTTATAAATATTACATAAAACACACAAATCTTCGGATATTAAAGGACACTCTTGGGTTTCCACAATAAGGCACTCTTTGATAAGTTCCTTAACAATAAAAGCATATTCCAAGATTTTTCATGCAAAAGGTTTATCTATGTTTCAAATTCATTGTGTTTTAAACTATGAAACATTTAATATGGTTTAAATTTACTAATTAATAAAATAATTTCCATAATTTAGTTTGTTTGTTTGGAATAAGCACAAAGCTACACATTCGGTAGAGAAAATGAATATTATTTTCAAAATCTATGAAACTGAATTATAGAAAATCATGCCACTCAACTTGCTACTGTTCTTGGAGAGATCTAACAAACACAATCTGTTAATTTTCTTGTCCTAGAATGATGCCAGTCTTCATGGCCAACATATTTCAACATGCGTTTTGGGATATTTGGTTTATGAGCTGTTGATGTATATCTAGTTATCACTGTTGCTGACCAGTGAAAACAATACAGGCCACTACAGTGATAAACAGATATACATTAACAGCTCAAAAACCACATACAGTTTGTTTAATTAGTCTCTTTATACAAGGTTGTGTGAAAGTGTTAGGACAAAAGAATATTTTGTCATTCTTCCCATTGTATGGGACTAATTCTTCCATGTCATTACTGACTGTAGTGATGGTGGTGATTCACTGATCACTTTTAACAATTAAATGAGCCAGGATAGTGTTACTTATTATTTTTAGAATTCCCTACACTTGTACCTTGAACATGTCATAAGGGTTCTGTTTGAATGAATATAGTGATAAAATTCAGGGCTTGAAATAAATGTCATGGTACTGCATGCAATGCATTAACTGTGTACAAAGAAGCTAGCATTTTGTACCAGTATATACTAGAAGGAATAAATTTAATAGCAAACCACAAATAAATCTTGATAAAAACAGTAATAACACATATACAATGTTATCTTGTCATTCCACAGACCAAAAGGAGGAGAGAATTGTCAGTAGAGCAGATAGTTTGCATAAAAACTTTGATACTAGTTGGTTTCTCCATCAAATTTATCTGTAGTGGTCCCAGAAGGCTGACTGCCACTGGTCTCAAGCACGACATAAATGCCAAATGATAGAAAAGCACGACATAAATGCCAAATGATAGAAAAGCACGACATAAATGCCAAATGATAGAAAAGCACGACATAAATGCCAAATGATAGAAAAGCACGACATAAATGCCAAATGATAGAAAAGCACGACATAAATGCCAAATGATAGAAAAGCACGACATAAATGCCAAATGATAGAAAAGCACGACATAAATGCCAAATGATAGAAAAGCACGACATAAATGCCAAATGATAGAAAAGCACGACATAAATGCCAAATGATAGAAAAGCACGACATAAATGCCAAATGATAGAAAAGCACGACATAAATGCCAAATGATAGAAAAAGCACGACATAAATGCCAAATGATAGAAAAGCACGACATAAATGCCAAATGATAGAAAAGCACGACATAAATGCCAAATGATAGAAAAGCACGACATAAATGCCAAATGATAGAAAAGCACGACATAAATGCCAAATGATAGAAAAGCACGACATAAATGCAAATGATAGAAAAGCACGACATAAATGCCAAATGATAGAAAAAGCACGACATAAATGCCAAATGATAGAAAAGCACGACATAAATGCCAAATGATAGAAAAGCACGACATAAATGCCAAATGATAGAAAAGCACGACATAAATGCCAAATGATAGAAAAGCACGACATAAATGCCAAATGATAGAAAAGCACGACATAAATGCCAAATGATAGAAAAGCACGACATAAATGCCAAATGATAGAAAAGCACGACATAAATGCCAAATGATAGAAAAGCACGACATAAATGCCAAATGATAGAAAAGCACGACATAAATGCCAAATGATAGAAAAGCACGACATAAATGCCAAATGATAGAAAAGCACGACATAAATGCCAAATGATAGAAAAAGCACGACATAAATGCCAAATGATAGAAAAGCACGACATAAATGCCAAATGATAGAAAAGCACGACATAAATGCCAAATGATAGAAAAGCACGACATAAATGCCAAATGATAGAAAAGCACGACATAAATGCCAAATGATAGAAAAGCACGACATAAATGCCAAATGATAGAAAAGCACGACATAAATGCCAAATGATAGAAAAGCACGACATAAATGCCAAATGATAGAAAGTGCGACATAAATGCCAAATGATAGAAAAGCTACGACATAAATGCCAAATGATAGAAAAGCACGACATAAATGCCAAATGATAGAAAAACACGACATAAATGCCAAATGATAGAAAAGCACGACATAAATGCCAAATGATAGAAAAGCACGACATAAATGCCAAATGATAGAAAAGCACGACATAAATGCCAAATGATAGAAAAGCACGACATAAATGCCAAATGATAGAAAAGCACGACATAAATGCCAAATGATAGAAAAGCACGACATAAATGCCAAATGATAGAAAAGCACGACATAAATGCCAAATGATAGAAAAGCACGACATAAATGCCAAATGATAGAAAAGCACGACATAAATGCCAAATGATAGAAAAGCACGACATAAATGCCAAATGATAGAAAAGCACGACATAAATGCCAAATGATAGAAAAGCACGACATAAATGCCAAATGATAGAAAAGCACGACATAAATGCCAAATGATAGAAAAGCACGACATAAATGCCAAATGATAGAAAAGCACGACATAAATGCCAAATGATAGAAAAGCACGACATAAATGCCAAATGATAGAAAAGCACGACATAAATGCCAAATGATAGAAAAGTGTCCAGATCTACAGTATCAAGAAGATTCGATGATAATGGAATATTTGATTGTATAGCAGTTAAAAACCTTTACCTTGTTCTCCAAATATTGTCAAGAAACTGTACTGCTAATAATTGGAAAGAAGTGATATGGATGGATCAGTCCTTGTTTGAAATAGTTAGCTCAAAATGCACATTGTACATCCCATGGAAGAAAGGCGAAAGTTACTTCAATGCATAGCACCTGTGATAGAGCAGGGGAGAGACATTGTGATGGTTTGGGGGTGTCACCTCAGCAGGAGATTTTTGCAAACTGTATGAAATAATGACCCCAAACAGTCATCCAACCTATGCAGAAATTAATTAGCTGAGAGATACGCTGCTGAAGTCATTCAAATGATACAGTGGTTCCCACAGAGCACCGATTTCAATCAGATTGAGCAGATCTAGGACTAGATAGACATACAACTTGCCAAATCAAAAGTTAGTTCCAATGTAACTATATGGGAGTGTATTCGACATATTTCAAGTAAAATCCCAAAGAAAAGTGTGATTAAACGTCTTTCAACAATGCCTGAAAGACTTTCCATGGTTATTAAAGCAAAAGGGGGACACAGCAAATATTCACTGTTTGCTGAACTCAAACATCCTCACTAAATTTCTCTTGTACTAAATGTGAATAATAATAAAAAATATTGATGTTTTACCTGTGATTTACCTTCAACTGTTCTTTGAAAGTTGCCTGAAATCTGATTTTTGACTTTGTTCGAACACATTTGCACAGTACCATAAGATGGACTTAAATCAAACTAATCATTTTTACAGAGTAAATATTGATATCTTATGGAATTATGAATATTACAAAATAAATATCACACTATGAGATGTGCTAGAGTAAGCTGAAGTTTTCACAAGATGAACAGTTTGTAATAACAATGAATTCCTACATTTAATGAAACTGCTTTTTTGATGTATGTTATGAGGATAATAGGTTCAACTCAAACAAACATAGCCTCGTAAAATAACAGTAATTTATACCACACCTCTGAGAGTTCAGATGCAGTGTATCGTTTATTGATGTCCACTTCTAGACACCCATCCAGGAAGTCCAACACTAGAAACAGGTTATCCTTGTTCTCAATGTTTAGTTTTCCATATTTTTGATATTAAATCAAATACCTGAAAAAGAGTGCGACTTGATGACTAAATCAATAACCTAACTTAACAGTATGTACAAATCTTTGGATAATCCTTCCTAATAATGTCTAAATATCACTAAAGGTATACCTTTATAGTAGTTAAATACCTTGGGTGAATTATCTTGTGTGTTAGTGTTTATTTTTAGGGGGTAACAAAATGGTAGTCATACTACTGCAGAAAATATAGTTTAAGAAGTTGAAAGATAATAATATAACATGTACATTCCACAACATTCAATAATTAACTGTTTGTTACTGTATACAGTCTTGTCAAATGTTCATTGTTGCTGTCATCACTATCTTCAATACATCTTCACGTTTGAATAATGTGAACAGTGTTGTTTTTGTTTTTATTATAGGTATTCTCCATAGTTGGTGAGATATTCTTGACAAAGCATAAGATTGGGTTTTAAAGTACAAATATGTAGCTTTTAAGAATTTGGGTACTGGTTGTAAATGTACCAACATTTACCATGTCACCATTTTCTTGATGATAAGGAGGTAGACCATTGACCATTTCAATGGCTGTTATGCCAAGGGACCAAATGTCAACCTCAGGTCCATACTCTATCCTTCTTACTAATTCTGGAGCCATCCAGCGACGAGTTCCAACCAATGATGTTCGCTTATTTTGTTCTGGGGAGAGCTGAGCACTTGTTCCAAAATCAGCTATGTGATGGAAAGAAACAAACATTAAGTTACCATGTGAGAGAAAAATAAAACATAAATAACTGGTAGTCAGCCTTAAAAAAACTAGCTTAAGTCTAATTTAGGTTTCTTCTGCTCTTATTGTAAATTTTGACTGAAAAATAGAAATATGTAATCATCCAAATGCACAAATAAAACTTGCCAGCATAAAAAGAGTTGATAGAAATCCCCTATTTATATATATGTTTCTTGCTTAGTTACAGAACAAATAGTACTTAATGATGTATTTTTGAAATTGCTGGCCTTAAAAAATGTCAAATTTAACTAAATATACAATTTGTTTTATAATTACCAAATACATAAATCCAACACTTAAAAATACAGTCTGAGAGTGAAATTATTTCTTTTTTTGCAATCGATTTGCCACAGATTTCCTTTTCTTTATTCATATGGATCATATATTTATAAACGTTTAGCTTTAAATCAGAAAATAATTTATGATAATTTCTTGCAGCAATGTGGGCTAGTAAAAGAGTAGCCCAAGAGTTGGCGGTGGGTGGTGATGACTAGCTGCCTTCCTTCTAGTCTAACACTGCTAAATTAGGGACGGCTCGCGCAGATAGCTTTCGTGTAGCTTTACGCGAAATTCAGAACAACGAAACCAATCCAGCAGTATGCACTGCATAGCCATGGAACATAATAAGCAAGTCAATATGGCTGAACAGTGTGGATTTCAAACGTTAAAGAAACTCTCGTCGGGTACAATTCACTATAAAATGAGACCTAAACAATAAGAATTAGCATGAAAAAGGAAATAAGGTTCCTGAAAAAATTAAATAAGAATTAAAAAATAACAAGTCAAAGTCACATGGAAATTTGAAGAATGACTGCATGTGGAATACGATAGTCCAAAGAGGAAGAAGTTTGATATCATGCAAATAGTGGGAGATTAATGTATTAGTAATTTTCTACATGCCCGACTGAAGAAGTTCCTCTTGGGAATAACAAAGATGAGACGACAGAGAAAAAGTAAGGTGTCAAATATGATAAAAAGAGATCTGAAACAAACTATGAGAGGACAACGAAAGAAGGGAATAAGCAAGCAAACTATATCCAAAACCCTATATCAGTTGCAAAAGAAGGCAGATAGACGGTAAAATGTAGAATGAGAAATATCACAAACAGAGTGTGGTTGCAAAGGGATAGAGAGGCAGGAAGGAAAATCATAGATGTAAACCATGTGGCAATGTAACATTGAAGAGCACGCACAGGAAAAAAAAGTCTTTCTGATTTACACATAGGACAAGAGTAAAAAACGGAAGGAAGGTAAATCAGAGAAAAGTAGAATATACTCTCCCTAGTCTTTTAGGGTTTGGAAAATAAAGAGCAATTCAACTAAAAAAAAAAGATATGTAGGATGACAAAGAATAAATGAAATATCATTGGCAAATAAATCAGACTACCAACGTCCAAGATTAAGGGGATAATGAAAGAAATATTAAGAAAAAGTTGGAACAAGGAACACGTAGAAAGTGGTTTGAATGGGGGCTGATTGAGGCATTGGAGAACCACATTAAAATATCAGTTAAGAAAAAACCACAGAGGACGACAAATCTGAAATAAACTTATCAATATGGAGTGAGAGGTAAATACCCTATGATACTGAAAGAAAATGAAAAATGTGGGACAAACCCAACCGATAACAGAAAACCAAAGGCCATAGAGTATTCCAAATAAAAAATCCAAGTAATAATCTTAGAAATACAATGAACAATGGTCCAATCAGCTGAAAACTCCTGGCCCGGAGACCAATGTCACAAAACATTCCATTTATGTTACTAAAATTCCATGGAGGAGGGGCAAATGTAACATTCCAGAAATAAAACTGCATATTCTAATAAGCTTAAAAATTCTCACAAAAGACCACGTACAGACGAAGGATGAAGATGGAGGACAGGAAGAGCAAGATGAGGCACTGATGACTGAGTTGCAAAAGAAGTCAGATAGACGGAGAAAGAGGAAGTTGGATAAGTCGGAGAAATCACGACTGAAGAGGCCAATAATTAGCAATGAGAAGAGACTGAGATTAAGTGTTATGGAAGAAAAAATTATCCAATGAAAAAGTTGCATGTGATGATAAATATATAGGTTGTTGGTCCAGTCATAACTGAAGCACTGATAGTCATGACGAGAGGATAAGAGACTGGATGCGAAAATAGAAGTAGTTGGTGGTTGAGGGATGTGGTAAGGACTTCAGTGTAAGGAGTATCTCACTGTTGTTGAAGCCACCAGAAAACAAGAGGACCAAGAGACCACGTCATTGGATAGTTTTTTGTCTGAACAAGAAAGATGATCTGCGGCTAGATTGAAACACCGAGAACGTGACTCACAGTGATATAGATATCCTGTGTGTTGGCCAAGAAACTAAGGTCCAACAAAAAAATCGTATTGAGAAAGGGTGCCACTTTGGTGATTCGGATACGCAACCACTGCGAAACTGTTGATTGAATCATGACAAACGATGTCTGATCAGATGGAGTAAATGATCCTAAATCCAGAAGCTCCAAAGTGTTGATATGATAAGACTTCTCAGTTACAAACCAACACCCCAAAGCCTCCCTGTTGATCGACCATTTCCCTCTATTCATGAATGTAACAAGTAAATTCGAATGAAGACGATAAACTGGAATATACTTGCCTATGTGTAGATTTTGTCCATTTACTAAAACAGTTCGTTGTTTATCTTAGGAGGAAGAGTAATAGATGCCTGCAAAGGTTCCTGTGCAAGATTACTAATTGTGAAGAGCTCAAATATCAACTCAATCACAGGGGATTAGAGCAGTCAGGGCAGACCACAATCCCAAAAGCGACAGCACCTAGTCAACTGTAATAGATGGAGGGATTTGTTTTGGAATTTCGCACAAAGCTACTCGAGGGCTATCTGTGCTAGCCGTCCCTAAATTAGCAGTGTAAGACTAGAGGGAAGGCAGCTAGTCATCACCACCCACCGCCAACTCTTGAGCTACTCTTTTACCAACGAATAGTGGGATTGACCGTCACATTATACACCCCCACGGCTGAGAGAGCGAGCATATTTAGCGCGACGCGGGCGTGAACCCGCGACCCTCGGATTACGAGTCGCATGCCTTACGCGCTTGGCCATGCCAGGCCGTAGATGGAGAGACCAGTAAGAATGCAGTGAACTGAAACATCCATTGAATGAAATCGGTGAGTAGAAAATTAGGCCTTACTAAGTTTGGCATTGAAAAACACCCAAATGGGGAAAATATTAGGAACGTTGAAGGAAGACGTCTCTGGTGTGATTAAACAGCCCACCCGACTTATCATCTGGAGAACGTTAAGAGTATAAAAAGCAAACTCCTGTTCAGAATGAGCTATCAGTAACCAGTCATCCATATAATAATGAAAACGTATCCTGAGAACAGAGGAATATCGAGAGAATCCTAAACCTATTCAATAAAAAACACAAGTGGTCATATCAAGGATTAGTATGCAAAGCTGATAACTCACCCCAAAGATATGGTCACAACTGCGGAGCTATAAGGGAAAGATTTTTAAATGCTACTGAACGTATAACAAAAATTAAACAAAAAGCAACATATTTTCTTATAAAAACAGAAAACTGACTGATGAAGTGATATAATTAATGTAAAATAATACATTCTAATTAATTAGTTCTACGTTCCAAAAATGAAGTTTTTATCTATAATATTTTAGTACTGAGTACAAATTTACCTCTAAACCACTATACCATTCTTTTGAACACAAGACTTTCAAACTCACCCTTGGCCAATTTGTTTCATCTTTGTATATTTCTCATTTGGATCTCCCTCAGAAACAATACTTCTCAACACTGTCATAATTTCCTCGTCTGTCATTCTTTTTTCATTTACCTTGGTTGACATCTTATTGCTGTCTTTATTTGGCTCCTTCAGAGAAACAGTAGTTCTTAACTTCTCCATGTTTTCTTTATCTGTCACTTCCTTGTCATTAGATTTTGTGGACACAGTCTTCTTAATTATGATGACATCTTTCCCATCCAGTCCAAGTGGTGAGTAGTTCTTGACTTCCTCTTTTTCAACAGATATTACGTACTGGTAAAGATACGTAGTTATTAATTTTGCAACTCTGACGTAATCAAAAGGGTATTTAGGTAGAGGTTAGAGGGCTCAGCTCCAAAGCCCATGATCGTAATGGGAGCCCACTGATAATTTTATTCTATGTAAAATTACATGGGTGTAAAATCCACAGAAATTAATAGCTTCTGGGATTACACAAACTTAAATCTGCCTCTGGAAATATTAATTCTAAGCCAATGATATATTTGCAGGGAAACTGTGAATTCAGTGTACTGTCACCAGTAAAGTCATCAAAGAGATGCTTTTGAATTATATAAACCCAAGACTGTGGAAAACTACAATAACCTAGACTGCCATGTGTAAAACCCAGTGAAATAACCCAAAAGTGATATTGAACACTATGGTCTGAAATTTATAATTTAAAGCAACTGAAGCTTTGTGCTGTCACTTACTGTTTGTATTACAGTAGAACACTCCTGAACAAGCTGTAACTGTTTGTATTACAGTAGAACACTCCTGAACAAGCTGTAACTGTTTGTATTACAGTAGAACACTCCTGAATAAGCTGTAACTGTTTGTATTACAGTAGAACACTCCTGAACAAGCTGTAACTGTTTGTATTACAGTAGAACACTCCTGAACAAGCTGTAACTGTTTGTATTACAGTAGAACACTCCTGAACAAGCTGTAACTGTTTGTATTACAGTAGAACACTCCTGAACAAGCTGTAACTGTTTGTATTACAGTAGAACACTCCTGAACAAGCTGTAACTGTTTGTATTACAGTAGAACACTCCTGAACAAGCTGTAACTGTTTGTATTACAGTAGAACACTCCTGAACAAGCTGTAACTGTTTGTATTACAGTAGAACACTCCTGAACAAGCTGTAAAGAGAAATGTGGAGGGTCTAACTAAAGAAAAATAACAAATTTGGAGGCTCTCATTAGCACTGCGGGCTTATGCTGCTAAAAATCAGGTTTCAATACCCGTGTTGGGCTGAGCACAGATAGTTTTTTCTGTACAGGGTGGCCCGTAAGTCCCTACCCATCCATATATTGTGTCTGAACAACGTTATAATACTAATGATGACTTGAAGGCAGCTGTTACCGCGGCATTTGGAACAATAACAATAATTAAAACCAAGCTACTAACAATCCAACACACGCTCCTCACAACAGGATACAGAGTTTCAAGAACTACATCATCTCAATTCATACATAAATATTCGAACATACCAACCATACCAGATAGACTCCTACATAGTAAAATAACGTACTTTGTTAAGAATTGGATGAAAAATGAATTACTATGCGAACTAGACAGGTACCTCATACATGATGAAGTTTGTCCTAAACATCTCTCCCCAGTTAATTTATATTTTAAATATAAAAATAATATAAATTGATTTTTATAAAGTGCTATCAACAAACTTGACATTCTGCTGATAGAATAAAATAATCACTATATATGTACCACAATACATGTACATTGCCCTGTAAAGGATCAAAATAATATTCAGTTCAAATTCCAATACTGCAAGACGACATATTTACGGAGAGGAGGAAGAGGTCAAAGAGACACGGTCACGTCACAGTCACGACCAGTGCTTGATGCCGAGCAAGAAAGACGTGTGTTTTCCCTCCTGCCTTGCTCGCATGACGTTCTCGTTTCCTGGACCCGCTGTGCCAATCACGCCTCCTGTTCCGCCGGTAATCGTCGACGGTCTACCACCCCACCTTTTGCCTCAACAAATAGATATGTTTATCGCCCAAGCTAAGCCTGGCGCTTCCATAGACCCATCTAGAACACGGATCCTTCGCCGAGGAGGTATTCTACTCCAGCCGTCAACTCCTGCTGACTTTTCATACTTTTACGAACCGTGGAAAACTCAAATTAACATCAGATGCTCTACGACAAAAAGCCCAACAAGCCTTTTCTCTGTTTTCCTGAGAGAAATACACCCTTCCATACACCCTAGCGAAATCAAAAACGCCATCGAAAGCCAGATAAAGTCTGAGATATACGCCGTGCATCGTATCTTCTCAAAATCCACCAAACAACCAACCAGCTTCATGAAAATAGTAACCACCACCAAACATGTTGCCGATGCCATTCTACATAACGGTTACTATTATCATATTTTTTATTTTAATACTGAACGCCCCCGACGTCGCTCAACCAATCCAAGAACACCCAAACAACCAGAATATGTTTCGCAACCTATTGCATCAACTAATCCGCCTTTCGACCGCCCACAACTCAACCGTACTGAGCCCGAGAAGAGAAACAACAAATCTTGCCAGAACACACCTCTCATTCCAAGTTCCAGTCCCTCTAACCAAATATAAACCTCGCGACTTGCAACTAAAGACGTTTCAGTTCAAACAGAATCCAAGTCTACAAACACCAAGACGTCACAAACTTAGATTAAAGGAAGACATAAATCTGTCCAGACCACTGTAGAACAGCCAAGTCAATGAGCATCACCTGAGATTTTATGTGCATCTCAACGATTAAATATATTTCAAGAACTAAGGTGCAAGTTTCACCCAGAATTAACTATTTCGCCAGTGCCACCTTAATCCAAGTTTCGCCTCTCATCGTGCGTTTTTGTTTTGTTTTTGTTTTTTTTTCATTATTAACCAAGACTTTCTCTCCGCACAGCTATTCTCGGGCACGATCTGGGTAGGTTATCCGGCGCCCAGGTCGTGAAAGTGGGTTTTCTCGGGATACTCCCGTTTCCCCCCACACCTAAATCTTAGGCATTGGATCTATAGATCCCTGCTGGGGCACTTTGATCCATCGATCCATGCCTTTTTTATGTTGTCTCTCCTCGTCTCTTTTTTGGAAGGGTTTTGCTTTGTTGTCTGCCACGCCTACCAGACTAGCATTTACACGAATAAAATCACACCCATCAATCTGTCTATCCTTTATATCCATTCAGTTATTTTCTAGTGTGGGGTTGAAGGAGGACTGTTTGGTCTTCTAGCACCCAAGGGGATTAATGGTTCGCAAGAAATATTAATCTTATACCTAAACATCTGCCGTAATTGTGTGTGTGTGAGGTCAAAGAGAACCTGACCCTCCAGGGTATGAACATATCATACCCAAACACCGAGGCCTGGCATGGCCATGCGCGTAAGGCGTGCGATTCGTAATCCGAGGGTCGCGGGTTCGCGCCCGCGTCGCGCGAAACATGCTCGCCCTCCCAACCGTGGGGGCGTTATAAAGTGACGGTCAATCCCACTATTCGTTGGTAAAAAGAGTAGCCCAAGAGTTGGCGGTGGGTGGTGATGACTAGCTGCCTTCCCTCTAGTCTTACACTGCTAAATTAGGGACGGCTAGCACAGATAGTCCTCGAGTAGCTTTGTGCGAAATTCCCAAACAAACAAACCCAAACACCGAGAGAGAGAGATTTAATACCATGTATTTGAAGTGAAGTAAATCAATAAGTAATTATTGAAAAAACAAAATTGTAAATTTTATTATTGTATTTATAATTCTCTTTAGTAGAAAAAAGGTAAAATATTCTGTTCTTCAGTGCTCTTTTTTGTTCTTTTTATAAGCAATTAGCAGGCATAATAATTGTACAATGCTAAATTAAGCCTGAAAGCTAATGACGATTTGGAGCATGACTGAGTAAGTTATTTTAGGGGTTTACACTTTATCATAGTTACTTTTTAGAATTAAGTTTTATAGTTGAAGAAGTACGATATTAATTGATCTATGTATTTAAACAAGGCATGTTAGCAAGTACTATTAATTCGGCTGCAGTGTTTGATAAAAGCCCGTGTTTAACCTTTTTAGGGTTACGGACCCATTTGAGTTTGAGAATCTGACTCGAAGGCTGCAAATCCTGTCCCAGAAATATTTACATATATACAAACACACAAAATAACGGAAGAAAAAAATCGGTTTTTGTGCCCCCCAGTTTACTGACTCCTCCATAAAGCCCTTCCATGAGCCACCAGTTAACTGTTATGAACCTTCGATTTAAACTATGGTTAGACAAAGATGGAGGCTGTGATATTAGTAAAATTATGAAAGCATAATTTCAGGAAAACATACAGAAATGGCATAAAATATGAAAGTGTTTTAACATCTAAGAATAATTGTCATTACTGCAGTGTTAGAAGTATTAGAAATAAAATTGATGGATTCAAAATAGTTGTAGAAACAGGATTTTGATATTATGGGTATCCTGGGACTTTGTCGGATTTCAACAATTTTTATGATAATTTTGTTTGAAATAGCATGTTATGGATTATTTACTATAGATAGAGTATTGAGAAAAGGGGATGAATAACTGTATGCAAGGAGTAAGTTTCATCTGGTTGAGTTGGAACATATTAAGAAAATAGCACTGGGTTTGAGTGAGTGTTGGTGGATTTAAAGGGAAAAGTCTTTTTTTTTTTAACTACAATTTGTTGTAGACCACCAACTCAGAATATGGAATTTCCTGAGAAACTGTATAATGAAGTCAAAGTGGTAGTTGAAAATGATGTTATGGGATATTTTAATTTCAAGGATGTTAATTGGAAATATTTTGCAGTTTGACAGTGAGAGGGATAGGTTTTTAAAGATTGTTCAGAATACTTTTATACACCAACTACTGATGGAAACTACAAGAGAAAAACTATATTAGATTTAATATTAACATGTGATGTGAATATGATAAAGTTGAGGTTGGTGAGCACTTAAGTACAAGTGACCATTGCATTATTATGTTTGGGATTTTATTACATGTAGAATTTAAGAAGTGTGGTTTAGTAAAGGTTTAAGAGGTTGTGTGAGGGATAAACATAATGCATTCATGAAAATTAAAGTTATTGAAATTAGTAAAGACTTGCAGGACTATAAAAAATCAAGATGGTTAATGAGAAAGTTAAGAGGGCAGATAATTCATTTGTATGATGGTTGGTTCAAACAGTTGAATGATGAGGAATTCTTCAGAAATATGATGGGTAAGCAAAATGTCAAGACGAAGATTGGGCCTCTTAAAAGACTATAGTGAAGGGCTGAACTCCGAAAATTATGAGATATTGATCACATTACATTATATGAGTTCTTAATTTTTTATAAAGGTATATACAGGTATTATGCTTCAACCAGAGCACTAAATGTTTGGGAAAAATATTGATGTGAAAGATATTTTAAGTTCTTAAATTGTAAGAGAAAGTTTGGGAAACCTAAAAATTGTTAAATTCCTTGTCCTAGAAGTTTAAAGAAACTTAAATATTTTTATTTGTGAACTAATAGCCAACATTTGTTCATAGGTCATTGGCTCATGGAAGAGTATTGGATTAGAAGTTGGCTAATAGTAGTCCAATATTCAAAGAAGGTGATGAACATTGTCTAGACAATTGTAGGCTATTTAATCTTACATCAGTAATTGGAAAGGTTTTAAAAAGTCTGATTAAAGATGTATTGCAGAATCATTTGAAGAAGTTTGATGTAGTGTCAAAGAGCCAGATTGATTGCAATGAGGGAAAGTCTTTCATCATGATGAGAAACCTGTTTGAAGAAAAATGTATTCTCAAGATGGTTGGTATGTGTATTAAAACTTCAATTGAAATAAAGTACAGATAACTTAACAAGGGTGAAATTTTGTTGTGTACTTTATTTAAATTAAAGGGAAAGTCTTGTTTAAAAATCCTCTGATCTTTTTAGAGGATTTTACTGTAAGAGTTGATAAAAGAATTTTGAATTTGGTTTATCTTGACTTTCAGGAAGCATTTGATAAGTTACCTCATAAAAGATTTATTACAAAAATTAAACCTGTGGGTGTGAGGGAAATGTTATTAAATTGGAAACAAAACTGTCAGGAGTGTAGAAAGCAGAGAATAGTAATAAATAGAGTTAGGTATGACTGTGTGATAGTTACAAGTGATGTGCTTCTAGGCTATGTGCTGGGCCCTCTGCTGTTTATGCCTGGTATTAATGATATGGACTCTGGAATGACTAATAAAAGTTTATAGATAATTTTAATATTTTTGGGTTGGCAACCTGTATCAAAGATACTGCAGACTTACAAGGGGATTTAGATAATTTGATGAATTGAGTCAGTATATTACAGATAATGTTTAACTATTCAAAATTAAGGTGTTGCATGTAAATTTTCAAAATTCAAACTTAAAAACTGTGGTTGAACAAAAAGATATTGGTGTTGTGATCAGAAAATCACTGAAGTAATTTAAACAGTGTATTATAGCCAGCAGTAGGTCTGATAAGATTTTGGATAGCATCTATATAAATATTGAATATGTGACAAGAGATATAATTGTTTCACTGTATAAATCATTCATAAAACCTTATTTACAGAACTGTACACAGTTTTGGGCTCCATTCCTCAACAAAAATATTGAATTGTTCGAGAAGGTTCAGAGAAGAGCTGTCAGGATAATATGTTGGCTGGGGTACTGTCTCAGTTATTTTTTGGATGTGACATTTCATTAAGGTGTTTAACATTATTAGGGGTAGGAGTTTAATATAAAATATTTCTTTATTGATGTCAGTAAAGGATTATGGTAGTAAATATGATGATCAGTGTTGCGAGATCTGGTAATTTGTCTTGTCGTCCTTTTAAAATCAGTTTCAAACAATAAAAATGGATTGAATTGTTAAACTATTGTCTTCAAAGAGCTCTTTGTTTATGAGTATGAAGATTCAGCATCACAAAGTGGACATGTTCAGGTACAATCTGATTGTTACAAGGAGGTTGAAGATCATTTCCACTACAAGAACATTTTCCACACAATTACACCACTTCTAGTACATGCACTGTCAGAAAAACACATTCGAGACTAATATATCTTTCGTCATGTTTTTCATAATTTTATTCTTACATTAATATAAGACAGATAAAATGTTGCTCATCAGACCATGCCATCTGTTTCTCGTCATTCGTTGTGCAGAATTGTGTTTTAAGCATGATTTTATATTTTGTTTATTTACATAATATATTTACATTTGTTGTAATGTCATTAGGGTGATATGGTTGGACATAAAATCCTGGCTGTTGTTGAAGAATTTGGTAGTTGTGTACAGTCCACTTTAATTTATCTGCTTCTTCATTTGTCTTTCCTTGCAGCCATTGGTGGAAAATTTTGTCTCTTTCTTTTTTACTCTGCACAAACTCAGATGATATGTCTTTGTGAGAACCCAGTAAAATGAAAGGTTTCTGGGAATCATGCAGTGTTGAATGTAAAATTAGAAGGATTCTTGTTGCTATCTAGTTTCTTCAATTCTGACATTTTGGAACAAGTAATAACCAGCAATTCACATATGTTTTACAATTGTAGATAAATAGTGTTTCTCAAATGTATGTGTATATGTTTATGAAGTAGTGACTTGTGTATAAAGTTATTACAATTACATAAAGGTAATATTTTCCAACACACTAGAACTATATATCTTTTCCCCATTTTTAATGTATTTGTTAAAGAAGAATATACAAGATACGTAGAACCTGATTAATAGCTGTCTTAATACTTTTTACCCTGAAACAAATTCAAGTATATATGTTGCTTTTGACATGTGACTGTTTTTATCACAACTGATGTAATCAGACTTAACTATTCATTTACTATTTTGTTTGCACGTTTTTTTTTCTTCTTACTGAACTGAATCAACTTTACATTTATAATTATAGTGCTTATAACATTTAGAGGTTTCTCTAAACTTTAAAACAAAAAAGTTATGATTATAATACCATCCTGGTCTTAACAGTGTATTTTTTTGTATTTAGAAACGTGTGTTCAAAATTATAGCCACTTGTATGTTGACTTAAAGCTTCTAAAATTGTAAAAAAGGATTTTATTATACCTATTTTAACAGGTTATTTCAGCATTTAGTTCTGTTATGAATTCAAATGTATCATAATTTGGCTGTTATTAGTTACATAGATTGGATCTGTGTCAAGATTTTGAAGTATATTCATCAATCAAATTATGTTTTCCAAATTCTGGCATTAGATACATGACATTTGGAATGTGTACTACACAATTTAAAACTAGGCTTTTGGATAGTGTGGCAAGTTTAAGATCAGTTTCAAATTAGTTTTGATACATGACTAGAGATACAGGTGTGTAGGAACAAATGTTAGAAATATGTTTAAGTCTGTCATTTAGCTGAGTTTCTGGGTTAATTGAATCTAAATTGTGAAAGATTATGATTAAAATATTCATACTTAACACTGCAGATTAAGACAGTTTTTGTTTTCAAGAGCTGTAGGAAACATGCAGATGTATCGTAATCAGTTGAACCTCCAATTTTGGATGTGTCTTGAAAATCTTTATCTTGTAAGGTGGTAACCCTGAGAGCACACCATAAATATTTTGAACAGTATTTGTCTTCAACATAGATGCAACTCTGAAGAAACAATTACTTGCAAGTTCCCCAGTGTTTTAGGTTTTATGCAACCTAGTACATTATTTTGGGACCAACTATTGAGTTTATAGGAATCCATAGACCCACCATACTTCCAGTGCTTTATGGTCACTTAACACTGATGTATTTCATTTGATATTTTTCTCTTCTCCTTTCTCACATTAGGTCATACAAGAGTTTTAGCTCAAAAGATATGATATAGGACATTCTTATATCTATGATTAAAATTTTCATAACAAAATGAAATTCAGATAAATTCTTATCTTTATCACAGTCTTCTCCTATATGAAAGATTTGTACCTTTTACACAAGAAATGTCTGTCATACTCTGCTCTCTTGGAACTCAATTTTCTCATACATGCTTTCTCACTTGAACTGAGTGATTGCCATCATTTGATTATTGATCAATCAAGAACTACATTTATCAAATACATTAACAACCAGTTGTCTATGTTCTAGTAAGTAGTTGTACAGAAAAAAAAGTTTTGGTTGTGGGATCTAGTCAGTTGTTCAAAATGAATGAATAGGTTCATCTGGATAGGTGAAATAATTGGAAATGGTAATTTTGATTAGTTTCCTGATAACTGATATGATTGAAATTTCTATTACCTGAGTGTTGGAATAATGAAAAAACAGTAATAATTGGAAATGGTAATTTTGAGTTTCACTTGCTAATCAGTGTAGGAGCATGAGAGAGAGATCAACAAACACAAATAGGTCAGTAACTATGTAGTTCATCAGGAGACAAGTTAAAATGTTTTTGTAAAAGTATTTATTTAAAGACTATTTTCATATTATATTAACTTTATAAATTCTGTTGTAATTTGTTTTGTTAAATGTTATTTCTTTATACATTTTTGAGAAAAAACAAATACCTGCTCAAATTTTATCATTTTTCTTACAACATGAAAATGGAGATTTAAGATTGTTATTAGAAATAGTAGCTCATTGACAGTTTAGTTATATATTAATCTTGTTTTTATTGTGATTTCCATAAGGATAAAGTTTATGACAACTGCCAAAATTACTCTAGTTCTGAATGGCACATTTTAAATTAATTCTTTCTGTTAAAATGTTTGAAGTTATTTTTATCATAATTATTTAACCTATTTTCACCCTCTAGTGTCATGGAACTGGCAGGATACAAAAGGTCCCTCATGAAAACTATAAGAAAGAGACAAATGGAATTTCTAGGACACATCTGTAGGAAGAAAGGGATAGAGAAACAGATGCTATGTGGAAAAATAGAAGGGAGGAAATGCAGAGGGTGTCAAAGAACTAAATATATCGACAGCCTCAATAACTATGTCACCAAGAATTCAATGAGCAACATCAAGTTGATAAGGAGGATTCACAACAGAGAAGTCTGGCATGCCATGGTCGTCAATGTCTGCCGCAGATTTGACACATGAAGAAGAAGAAGAAGTGTCATAATAAATTATAAATTTAAATTTACCACATATTGAAGAAATTTATAATAATAATAATTTATAATAAATTATAAATTTAAATTTGCCACATAATAGGAAGAAAGTAGCACATGTGTAACATTTCAACTTTTACATCTTGTATGTTATGAACCTGTTAAGATTGCTTTGTCAGAATACATTTTAAAACAATTATATGGATGAAGCAGAAAAATCTTCGTTACAAATATGTTCATTTCTACATCTCTGTGGGTCAGTTATGTGTTTTAATTTACAGTTGCTGAAGATCTGGGAAAGTAAGCTGCAGCATCTCCAACTCTTTTAACATGTTAATAATTGTAGAGAAGAATTTCCCCACATTTTTATCATGGAAAGACTGAGTAGTAAAGACCAGGAATGTATGGAAACTGATGCTGGAGATATTACAAACATGAATGTGACAGTTCTGTCTAGTGATAAAGTATTCTGGCTTTAGGTAGGTTGTTTAATTGGAAAACACTCTTGAGATATGCTTTAGAAATTATTCTTTGATTGTATATATATTGAAGTAACTCAGTTGTTTCATTACAGTTAGTTTTCCTGGAGATATCTCTCCATTTTCACTGATATTTCCTGAATTTTCAGTGTTAATCCTGTCCATCCCTGAATATCTTATGTTTTAAAAATTTCTGTGATAATTAATTCAAAATTGCATCCAAAATAAAATTATAAATGTCATGATATGGTTTCAAGTTTATTTGTCTGAATAGAATAACTCATAAAATTCCAAATTACAAACTGTAAGTTTTTATTTGGCTTCCTCCATCAAATTTGAAATGTTTAATTATATTTCCTGCATTCACTGATACAATGTGTCAGTATAAAAACAAAGCTAAAAACCTGTAAACTATGATCCATTTACATTTCTATAATATCTACCTCTTACCTTGTATTAAGAAACTTGAAAACATTGTTGCTTCTTTTTAGTTATCAACACAAATGATTCAAAAACTATTTTCAAGTTCATTGCATAAAAGTGCAAAATTTTCTTTTTTGTCATTGATTTGTAATAAAGCTTCCTTCCTCCTTTATATGAAAAGTCTTAAAAATTCACTGCTACATTTTGGGCATATTAAGGCTTTCCTAGAAATTATGAAATTTTTAGTAGTTTTATATAATATGGAAAAGTATGTGGACTTCTCTGCATTATTATTATTTTGTTAAAATAATTGTTTTTGCAGTTTATGTTTTGTATACAAGAACTCATTCTGTTGTAACTTTGTACAAAGTGGATTAGGTGATGGTCCAGATCATGACAGAGTGTATTCCTTTCAAACACCATTTCATAAATTTGTAAAAGAAGGGAGAGATAAGTTTTATTTATAAAATAAACTACCATTTATTTACATTTGTATTGTATCTACCTCTGACCTTACATTTAAAGTATTTGTAACTCATAAAAGTCACAGTATTTAAAACACATGCTTTATACACTAGATAATGATGGAGTGTACTGAAACGGAAATTTAATTTCTTTGGTCAGTTTATGATTTACAGTACGATAGCAATCACATTTAAATATGTTATTTCACTGAATGGTTCTTTTTTAGCATAAATATGAAAGATAAATATTTAGGTGAAAAGTATCTGATGCTAGTAAACTAAAGAGAAATGTTATTATTTCAAGTTATATTGACTCTAATGCATATGGAGGCAATATATTTTGGCTTAATTTTCATGTACGTGTTAAAATGACGTGATTACTAATTTGCTGTGTGTTTGAGGGTTGGTGTTTTTATTGGGAATCCAAACTAAAGCATTTCTAATCTTCAATGGTGAAAATGAGGAGATAAAGTTTCTGGTCATTTACTATTATGAACCTATAATATGTTCTTTGTTGCACTTTGGGTCTATTAGCTGTATACCTTTGGAAAAACAAAAATAAGATTTTATAATTTTTTCATACACTATTAAACAATATTACTTTAGCATGTTTTTTGTTTCTCAAATTTCAATAGCTAAGTCAAAATGGTTTGTTTGCTGTTGAGTCTAAGGCTAAAAGAATGGACAATTTGTGTTCTGACAACTGTGGGCATCAAGACAGTGATATTTACTTGAGTAATGGCCATTTATCTTTAGGCTATCATAGGTTTTATAAAAATTAATATTGAGTGACAGACAATAACATAAGCTACAACTTTATTTTTTTCATATTTAAAAGTAACTTTGATATATTGGGTATATAGTCTTGAAGTGCAGAAAAGTCTTAATAAATAAAATTAAAGAATGACTTTAATATTGTTTTAATATTTTATGTGCTTGTGGTCTGAAAACAACAATCAATTTTGTTAGATCCTGTACCAGGAAAATAGAAAGGTAAAATCTTTGTAAAATAATAAGCTACTATATTTTAAAAACTGATGTTTTTTCCATAAAAGTAATAAAATATAGTTTTGATGTACAATATTCTTGTAGGTTTTTGGGTTATAGAAATATATATGAAAAACTTAGCAACATAATCTGATTTATTGTGATTTCAAAGAACAAGCTTAAGTGAATCATGTTAATAAGTGAATAGTGTTCTGTTAAGCATTCCTTATCAATCACATTAAAGTGCTATTACAGCTAAAACATTTGTTTATGACATAATGTTTCCCAGATTATGATGATTTTTGTTCAAAGTGCAGTTCGTTAACATTGACAGGTTTTGACATCTTAACAAATCATGTCTAATATTCCTTGAAATTATACACAAAACTTTTCTATCAAAATAAGAAATGTTATCTAAAACTTAGATTACAGGGAAGATAACAGAAGATGAAACTTCATTCTTTCAAGATTAAGCCTTCTTTAACTATGAAGAAGTCCCAGGAATTTGTGGAGGAGTCTGGAAAAGATATTTTGGTTTACTTGACAGAAGATAACTGGTTGGTATCTTATCATATTTTTATAATTCATGTACATTACAGGTTGTATGCAGGGTGTCATATCACTATTTTAAGATGCAAGTTTAATTAAACGACTGCAAATAATCATGAGATAACAGTGAAATAACTTGATTCACGTAAGAAGAGTTTGTGAACAATATTTAATTTATTAGTGTTTATTAGCCTTCGTGCAGAGATATGCAATGGGTTTCAGGCACTATCTACCTCAAGAAATGAAACCCCAGATTTTAGCATTGCAAGTCAGTAAACATATCACTAAGTAGTGGTGCAGTGTTAAATAAAGAAGTTGGGGAACATGTTTTAAAAGTGTTAGTATTATTTATATTTATCACATTTCCTATATATTAAAACACAAATTTCAGGAATATTAGCTATAATGGGATGGTTTTTTGAACACCCAATTAAAGGGTTCTGATCTAATGTAATATGGTGCCCAATGTTCAGAAATTCTCTATGTGCAGCAATTAAGTTTGAAAATGACAATCTAAAACATTTTCCATGGAGTTCTATTTTCTTTCCTTCAAAGCCTCGATTTTTATCTCCTGACCACTTATTGAATTCTAAGGTGTTTAGCTCAGAAATTATGTTTGGAATGGAATTAGAAATGCCTGACCTTGTTCCAGTTGGTTCATGAAAAGAATCTGTGAAACACTGTTATCTCATATTTTTTTATAATACTAGTTTTAGGTTACGATGACTGATTGAAACAACCTTGTTGCTATATGCCAGTTATTGATATAAACTTCATTTCCTTAATGGTATTCCAAGAATTTTGACTTTACATTGTTTGTAAAAAATAGTATGGTGCAGCAAATTAACTTGTCTGCATAAACTGTAGTAATATTTTCTGTGCATGGTTTTGGAAAGAAGAGGTAGTTTGAATACATTATATAAACACTGAAGGTGTAAACTGAGTATTACTTATCCACATGCATGTGCATCTTCTTAATGAAGTCAGCTAGCGAAAACCACCATAAAGAAGAAATTGTTCCTGATACTACAAATAAAAATCACAAGGAGAGAAAGAAACTCGTGTGCACATGCGCCTCTGTTTATGTTTTACTGTTATAGCTTCATGACAAAAGAATCTACGAACTTGAAATTTTGCATCCATATTAAGTGAACCCTAAGGTTTTGCATCAGTATATTATTACTTGTCTTCTTGAGTGTACATATCTTTTTGTGTTAAAAACTATATACAAAAGAAATATGACCATCATATCTCTAAGAAGAAAGTATCTAGAAACCTGAGAGTTATCACTAATACCAAGCAAACCCCGAGGGTCTGCATTTGAGTATTGTCAATTATCAACAAGAATTTGCACGTGCATGTGCATAACTTTTTAATGAGGCAAGCTCGTGAAAACGTACTTACAAAAGAAGTGATATTTTATATTAGAAATTATAGATATAAATCACAGCAAATAGATATGTGCCCATCTTTTAAACAGTAAAATCTAGCAAAAACAAAGAATCAAAAAGGAATGAAATAGTTCCTTACAGAACAACTTCTTATATGTGCAGCAAATATACTTGTCTGCATAAACTGTAGTAATATTTTCTGTGCATGGTTTTGAAAGGAAGAGGTAGTTTTAATACATTATATAAACACTGGTCAAATTTTGATTGATCTTTATCAATGTTACTACTGACTTGAAATGGTAACATTAATACATTTAACATTTTTAAACAGTTGAAACAGTTATGAACAAACTTACAACTCATCTAGTTCTCAACATGTGTCATTTTTTTCATTTCTTCATTTCCTTTTTATATTACTGAAAACTAAATTTGCTACTGTTGTAAGTATGGTAAAATAGAAAAGACAATGTTCAAAAGCTCTTGCACACTTTGACATCTATAATGCTAAACCCCAACCAATCAGGGAGGATAATTAACAAGTTTATTGAATCAGATCACACTTTCTGTAGAGAAATGTTGTAACTATTTTCTCCCATTTCTATACAATACTTTAGATAATCATTATATCACATACAATATACTATTGTCTTCAAAGCTGGGAAAATAACTATCAATAACATCAAAGTAGAGTGTTACTTAACAGTAATGTGATCAGTGGAAATTCATTGTTTTATTTTCACAAGGTTTCTACTTGAGCTGTTAACAGTAAAATAAACATAGGAAATATGTGTCAAAAGTTCAGAAGTGGAATACCTTGGGAGATTTACTGTGGAGTTTCATGGTCCATGATGAAAAAAATCCCAAGTGTTCTCTTAAGTTTTCAAGTTAGTTGCTTATAACATGATAACTACAGCAAATAAGTATGAAAAGTATAAACTCTGTCCATAAGTTATTTGGAATTATAACTAACAGAACTACACAATTTTATTTTCCAGTCATTTCTTTTACTATATTTTAATAACTACAACTTGAATGAAAGGGTTAATGAATCATTCTTCTGAAGGTGGACAAAATTTCATGAAGTTAGAAATTTCCAAGCTCTAATTTGTTTGAAATTGTGAAAGTTGGAAGGGAATGCATTCTGCTTACACAGAAATGTAGTTGAAAGCTGTTCCCACACTATTACATCACTGCTGTTAACTTATGAAGAGAACAGTTTTTAATTTAAAGGTGGGGGACATTATTTAAATTTGGGGGTAGTATTTAAATTAAAGTAACATTTTTTTATTCAGTAAACTTGAATATTACTTAGTCTAATAAATTGTGGCATAAGCTAAACAAAGGTTTCATAATTAATAATTTCAAACATGATAAATCACATAAACTAGGACTTAATTTAGAAAAATAATATATTAGTGGATTGCAATCTTTCTGGCAACACTGTTTAGGCCTATTTGACTAGCCTGTTGCTTTAGGCCTTCCATTTTACTTGCAGCAATGAAATCAATTACAAAACCAAAGTTTATTTATTACTTGTATAAAAAAGTTTTATAGACACAAGTGAAATAACACAAAATCACACTGATGATGATGATGTATAGCACATCAAGGCAGTAAACTAAACCTGATTATTTTGTTGCTTTAAATTAACACTACAGTCTCTATTAGTCGGCGAGTCAGCTGAAAGCTAACAAACATATAACATCAAAGTTTGGGATTCGATTCTTCACAGTGGATGCAGTAAAATCAGTGAACACATTTTATATTAATTTTACAGGGAGACAAAAATTAAACGAATTAAATGCCTTGTAAACCTGGCTAGAAAGACACAGTACATATCCCTGTCTTGTGTTAAATAATGATTTTAGTGAATAACTTTTTGTGTGAACTGGCTGACCTTGTTCTAAAGATGCTCCTACTAAAAGCAGAAGAAATTATGCAGTTTCTTCAATGAGATTAAAAACCTTAAATAACATGGTGGCCAATATTCCCCCTAGATACTTTGTGTCAACCCTTCTAAAAGTTGGAATAGGGTAACTGTCAAGACTGAAAATAATATCAGTTTAATTTTCAGTAATATTTTAAACTGTTAAAGTAAAACACGAGCATAAATGTTTAATATAATGGATAAGAAAAAACACAGAACCATAACAATAGTATACAACTTAAGGTAAATATTATTCTTTCTTATCACAAAAGTGTTATATCAAAGATAAAAGCACAAAGCTTAAACTGGCCAGAGAAACACACAACAACGTAAATACGATGGTAGCACCTATCATGAAAACAATTCAAAATGTTGCTTTAAAAGCAGACTAAAATATTAAAATTATTTTATTCTCCTTCCAACAGTTTAAAATTTAGTTTTCAACCACCTCAGTGAGTACCTTACAACCCTGAATAATGATATTTTTATGATACTGTTCTGAAAAGAGACAAAAAGAAAGATATATAGGATTATTAATTAACTTAAAGTATTTGATAAAATGAATTAATTTATATTATTATTTTCTGCTAGTTTATCACAATTATCAAACATATTTCTAACTTGTAGTATCTGAATATGATAAGCATTGGTTTGTTTATTTGCATGAGGACTACCTGAGGTTGACATCCCTAACTTTAAAGTAATAGAGTAGATAAAAGACAGAAAGTCAAAACCAGCCACCGCCAACTTTGGAGTGCTCTTCTTAGACCAAATTAAGTAAGTTGAACTCTTCGCTGATATCACTTGTACATGTACGTCTGCATAGAACGGGTAGCAATATTTTTTACGTTAACATCACCTTTCTTTCGAGTCCTTTAACTTGTTCTTTCGTAAACTCTTATTATTTTGGAATTTGATGATAACGTAACTTAAAAACAATTCTTCTGTAACTGTAGCAAACGTACTGAAATTTTTATATGATCGAATGTCACATTTACAGTGAAAGAAAAGTTCCAAATGTTTGTAGCAGTTGTTGACAAGCTAGAGTCACTACACTGAAAGTTATATCAAAAGTGGTAAAGAAACAAATTGTTATACTGTGATGTTTGTTTTGAACAAACCGTTTTCTGAGAAATTTGTAGCATCATTCTTAAGTTATCGTCTGAGGTAAATGTTTGCTTTTATTTTCTAAAAAAATAAGTAAACTTAACTTATAGACATTAATAGAGGATTGGCTATTTTTGTTCTCTTTCTTTTAGATCAAAGACATACTGAGCTCTCTGTAGTGTCCACTGTTGGGAATTGAACACCAGATATTTCTAAACTTTCTGCTGTTCCACCAGGGAACACAGGGGACTAACTAGTATATTTGTGTGGTACATGATTTCTTGCTTTTATTGAGTATATATTGCACCATATTTGAAGGTTATGTTAACTGGCGTATTAGCCATGTCAGCTATCACAAATATCAAATGTGTTATAAACGTCACTGTACTGAAAACTATTTCTACGTGTTATTAATTTTAATAAAGTGATATTTTGTCTCAGAATCTTTAAGGAGACTCGATAAGCAAAATGATTTATTTCCATATGTAATTAACCTATTACTGTGAACAATATACCAGATGGAATTGGTGCTTAAAGACTGGGTTGGTTTTGAACAATTTGTTTTAAAATGTGAACAACTATCCTGAATGTTAACAAACGCGGCAATACTTGTACCTTAAGGCTGCAAATACCACATTAAAATACAACACTATTCAAAATATCCAAATAACATTGCACAGTACTAATAGAGCTAGCTGTAAAATAAAAGCACAAATAAATTCACTGTTGCAATGTTCGTGTACCCACAGTATCCAACTTATACGCCTTTTGGTGGGTCATCGATAAGTTTACAGATTAAAAAGGCTTAAACCTAGGGTTTTACTTTCTGCAATGAAGAAAACGCATTTAGCAGCGATAAGTTGTTTTGTGCTTAAAAAACAATTTCCATCTTATGCTATTTCGTTCTTCATATATACGTTTTGCCATCTGTAGGGCAATGTGCAAAGACTGCATAAAGTTTTCGGTTCTAGTAATTTAGAGATTTTTTGTTTTGTAAAATTCTTACTTAACTACCAGAAGTATCCATGTTCTGGACGGAAGTTATGTAAATTTGTGATTACAGAAAGGTTATCGTAGGACATAAAATTTGTTTCTCCGATACGTAAGTAATTGTAAAAAATACCCATAGATTGATTGATTGATTTAGTGTTTTATGGCACAAAGCAGCTAGGCTATCTGCACCAAACATCTGGTAAAAAGGTAAAAATAAAGTAAATGTAGTAAAATACATAAAAGGAAATGAAGGTAAAACAAAACATCATTGAAAAACAGAGAAAGCATAAAACCAATGTTGACACCTAGTCTACAATGTTAAGAGAGAAAGCAGAGTAAGAGAAGTTGTAAAGGACTTTCTCTAGCAAAATGGTAATGATCATAACCCGCCAGGAAGACTAACAGGTAAGTTCAAGAACCACCATCAGTCACCTGAAGTTGGCCTTTCCAGTCCTGGTTCCGGGTTATGTGTCATAGCAGCCATTATCAAAATGTAAAATAATAGAAGGTTTAAATGACACATAGCAAAATCGTAATAATGAGTAGCCAAATGTCCAGTAAAAAGGTAAAAGTAAAGTAAATGGAGTAAAATTTGTAAAAGTAAATGAAGGTAAAAACAAAACAGCAATTAAAACAGAAAATGGCATAAAACCGATGTTGACATCCAGTCTACAAAGTTGTAAAGGACTTCCTGTAGCAGAATGGTAATGATCATAACCCACCAGGAAGGCTAACAGGTAAGTACAAGAACCACCGTCAGTTACCTGAAGTTGGTCTTTCCAGTCCTGGTTCCCGGGTTATGTGTCATTATGGCCAGTACTAAAAGGTAAAGTAATAAAAGTGTTAAATGACATGAAGCAAAAGTGTAATAACAACTCACCAGGATGACTAACTGGTAGTTCAAACGGATAGTTTAAACAGCAGCGTTAGTCACCTGAACTTGGCCTTTCCAGTCCTGGTTGTCGAGTTATTTAATGTTCTGGCCATTTTCCAATGTCAAATTGAGCTATAGAGAATGAAACTGTAAAAAAGGAACCACAATTAAAAAGGTGTAATGAATAAATATGCAACACTTAAATGAGATTAAAAAGATTAATGGTCATTAAAAAACTAAAAACTTTATCAAGGTGGACAGTGTCACCATCACCAATAACACTGTCCAATGTTACTGATAAACCCTGGGAAAAAACATGTTTAAAATATTGCCGTCGTTGAGAATTGTAACGATATTAGAGTGTTACACAAACTACACATTGGTGCATCAGTTCCAGATAAAAGAAAACAATGAGTTAAAAAACTGTGACCAATACGTAGTCTAGTTAGAACAACTTCCTCCTTCCGAACTTTACGGAAGCTAGATAGCCAAAGCCCAATATAGGGTTTTATTTGAAAAAGCTTGTTGTCACGTTGCTCACTCCAAGTGGACTGCCAGCTGGCACGGAGCCGAGCCTTGAATACAAGACCATAGTACGGAATAGGCACAGTGGTGATAGTGCCGGAGTAGATAGATTTAGCTGCTGTGTCAGCAAGCTCATTCCCGCATAGCTTGGTATCCAGAAAAACTGGATAGAAGTAGCAGTTAATGAGAAATGGGCCAGTCGGTTTTAAATATCAGCGAGAACAGGGTGTGAGCCAACGTGTAGCGATTCCAGGGACTGTATAGAACTAAGCGAATCGGTATAAATAGTGCAGTTGGAGTACTGCTCAGCTGCAATATGATCCAGGGCAAGAGATATGGCATACAGTTCAGCAGTGAACACAGAAGCTGTAGATTGGATTCTACGAGCAACTACCGAACCGCAGCAAACCATAGCAGAGCCCACTGAATTACCTGATTTGGAACCATCTATATAAATGTGAACGGAATGATTGTTTAAAAGATGTTCATTAAATAAAAGACGGTACTTCCAATCTGGAGTATCTGCCTTTTTCAGATGATTGAAAGGAAGGTCGCATGTGGGGGCTGTAATAAGCCATGGTGGGCTGACCTGTGGAATCTGCAGTGTTATCCAAGGACAGACCCAATTCATCCAATTGCGCCCAGATGCGAAGGCCAAACGGAGCAATGGCAGATCGTCTGTTCTGAAAAAGTACGGCCTACCGAAGAAGGAAAACACATCCCCAGGTGGGATGCTTTGTTAAGGAACGAAGTTTCGAAGAATATTGTAAAGATAGTTGCAAACGGGGAAGATGCAGAGAAGGTTCATGAGATTCAACGTATAAGCTTTGAACTGGAGAGGTACGGAAAGCCCCAGTACAGAGTCAAAGTCCTTGGTGATGAGTGGGGTCCAGCATCTTTAAGGCCGAGGGTCTGGCAGAGCCATAGACCATTGATCCATAGTCAAGTTTTGATCGAATAAGAGCACGACATACCTTTAACATTGAACATCGATCTGCTCCCCAACTGGTAGAAGAGAGGTCATGGAGGATGTTCAGTGCTCTTGTGCATTTGACCCAAAGCTACTTTAAGTGTAGTATAAAGGTCAGCTTACGGTCAAAGATAAGCCCCAAGAACTTGATCTCAGGGACCACTGGCAGCGAAACTTCACCGATATGAAGTTCAGGATCAGGGTGAATATCCCATTGGCGGCAAAAGTGCATGCATACAGTTTTAGAGAGAGAGAAATTAAAGCCGTTCGCCAGAGCCCACTTCCGTCCACTAAGGTCTGACAGAGACAGTTCATCAAAGCAATTGGACGGTAGTTTGAAGGAATCTTGGGATCTTTCCCTGGCTTAGAGAAAGGTAAAATAATAGCCTGGCGCCAGGCATTAGGAAAAACATTCTCCTGCCAGATCCGGTTAAAGACGATCAGAATGACATCAAGAGAAGCAGGAGATAGATGGTGCAGCATGTCATAACGAACATCATCAGATCCAACAGATGTACTGGCAGACTGATGAAGGGCCATTTTCAGTTCCACCAGTGTAAAGGGACAATTATAGTCAAAGAAACAGTTAGTTCAAAAGGAAAGAGGAGAATGCTCTGCCCGAGTCTTGATGGCCAAGAAGGTGGAGGAACAAGCAGAAGTGCCAGATACCCGACAAAAGCTTTCACCTAGAGTATCAGCGATGCTCCAGACATCAGCCACCTCCTAACCATCAGAGAGTAAGATCGAGAGGGGGACAGAATTGTAGTGCCCATTAACCTCTCAAACCTGTCCCATATGATCTTGGAACTGGTGGTAGAAGATATGCTAGTTGTGAACTTAATCCAAGATTCCTTCTGGCTTTGACGTCTTACCCACCTAGCATGTGCATGGGCCCGTTGCAAAGCAACGTGGTTTGAAAGTGTGAGATATCTACGAAAAGTATCCCAGGCCCGTTTTTGAGCCTTCCGTGCTAAGTGACAAGCAGGATTCCACCACGGACGAGGATATCATGGAAAACGTGTCGAGGTTTTAGGAATACACTGAGCAGCTACTTGTATAATACAGCCAGTTACCGCTGCCACACAGTCGTCTATTGGTGGCTGATTTACGATGGCAGGATCAAGTTCTGTGTGAGCAGTGAAAGTGGACCAGTCTGCCTGATCCAGCTTCCACCGGGGCACGCGGGTAGGTTGGCATCGACCACGGCCAGTCTCTCTCTAAAGTATACGAAAATGATCACTGCCTAGTGGATTACTGTCAACACTCCATGAAAAATGGGAGAATAATGAAGGGGAGCAAACCGAGAGATCAATAGCGGTAAAGGACTGACTAGCTGCATGAATATAAGTGGAAGAACCAGTACTGAAAAAAGAAAGATTGTGATCAGAGAGCATACACTCTACAGAGCGACCCCTTCCATCAATAACAGCACTTCCCTAGAAGGAATGATGTCCATTAAAGTCCCCCAGGATTAGAAATGGAGACAGCAACTGTTCAACGAGAGCATCAAGGTCTGATTGATCATATGTCTCTCCAGGGGACAGGTAGAGAGAACAAACAGTGATGGTATGACCCAAGGAAACACGGATGGCTACGGCCTCCAAGGGTGTGTTGAGTGACAAAGACAGGGTGGGCACATGCTGATCAACCAATAGTGCCACCCCTCCATCACACAGCCTGTCATTTCTGTGCAGAGAAAACCGCCGAATGGTGACTGTATCAGCAGGTTTGAGAAATGTTTCTTGTAAGGAAAGACAAACAGGATGGTAGGAAGCAATCAGTGTTTTGATATCATCCAGATTAGAACGTAAACCTCGACAGTTCCATTGTATCAAGGTGGCCATTTTTAATGACGGGTAGGTGAAGTGGCTGGAGAACCCTTCTGTTTACGACAACATCTTTTTTCCTTTCTGTCCTTTGTCGGAGGAGGTCTGTCAACCTCCATGGATCCTGCCCTGGGTCAAGTGGGCAGGTCTTTGTTATTGGAAAGGGATTCCAGTGACTGAGGACGCAAACGAATGATTGTTTTGCCTCTTGGGGTGGGAGAAAAAGATGTATCAGAAGAAATGCCTGTATTTGAAACTGAAGGATGTGGATCTTGAGGTTTGTTGGAATGTATGGGAGGAACAGAGATGGGTGTGGAAGTCAATTCATCAACCTATTTAACCATGGACGTCAAAAGGCTTTTCATTTGTTTTGAAAATGATTCTCTTGGAGGTACAGAGAGATCTGTCTGCACTCCCACTGTAATTGTGGAATGAAGTGCAGCAGCATATGTCCGAGATGGAGTTGTGGGCAGCAATTTCCGAGCCTCAGGATAACTAATGTTATGTATCGTTTTCAAACACTGCAACTCTTTTTCCTCCAACCATTTTGGGCAAGAGTGAAAGTAGGAGGGGTGAGAACCATTGCAGTTGACGCAATGTTGGTCCATGTCACATTCATAGGCATCGTGGTCCTTGCCCCCACAACGAGCACATGTCAGGGAACCACGACATGATGTCTTTGAGTGGCTGAATCTCTGACATTGGAAACATCGGAGAGGGCTTGGAATGTATGGCCGTACCCTGCAAACGAGATAACCTGCCTTGATGGTGGCAGGTGCACGGGATGAAGTAAATGTCAAAATGAGGGTATTTGTTGGCAGTGTAACTCCATCTTTGCGAGTGGAGATGCGCGTCACTGCAGAAACTCCTTGAGTGGAGAGACCAGCGAGAATCTCTGACTCGGGGACGTTTTTCAAATCCCTCTCAACAATAACTCCTCGTGATGAATTCAAAGTAGCATGAGGTGTAACCTCAACAGGTATATCCCCAATTGCCTTTGAATTCAAGAGGAGTTCACTGTGTTGGGATGTGGATATTTCAACCAATATGTCTCCAGATCGAAGCTTCTTTACTGACTTTGGAGAGCCAGCAAGTCCATCTAATCCCTTCTGAATAAAAAAGGGGGACAATTGCCCTCAAGGTTTTTCCGAAAGAGAATGAAGTATAAGAAAATGAGGTACATGTGTTACAAATGTTGAAGATTGCTGTTCAGAGTCTTCAAGACGTGGTCGCTTACCCATTGACTGTTTTTTTTACAATTTTATTTAAATTTTTTGAAGGAGGATCCATAGGAAAAAAGAAAAACTTCGGTACCCACTGACCCCACCCACCATGGAGCCCTACGAGGGGATGCACTACAAAGTCATGCAAGAACAATGCAGCAACGCCAGGGTTTCGTGAGCACTATACCCAAACACCAGCATCAGGCACAATGTCCACAACACCCGTTGAGAACTTCCAACACTGGTACTTGGTTGACTCTAGCCCAAGTGGACCAGCCGATTGACCCAAGGGGGGCCACCCAAAGACCGTCCATCTACAGGAATTCAAGGCCAAAGTGGTGTGTTGGGGATGGACCCCTAAACCACCAGGATCCTCTCCTCCCCTTCACGGGTCGCCACACACGGCAAACACGTGGGTGAATGTTTAAATCCAAGAGAAGGTAACCAGACAAAGCAGAACCTTCCCTGGGAGGTCCCCTCACCATGTACAGGAATTCACACCGAGGGGAATACCCATAGAAACCGCAAAACTGTTTGTATTTTTCTTCGCATAAACCCCATGAACGATTCATCCACAGAAGGTAAGGTAGTGGTAGAAAACACAAAAACGCCTATAAAAACCGGAAACACAAAATACAAACCTTAAAACTGTATGTACTCCCGCATGGAGCTAATGAACCATCATGTCAATTGTGTTGAAAATCCATCCACATCTTAATATTATGGTGAAAATATTGTAAAATGACCATTTGTTTCAATTAATTTGCACATGGGTGTACATTTATCAAACACAAATTACCAAACCACTGATAGCAAACAAACCTCATCCTCATATCGTATTTTTCCCTTTAAGCCTCTCAGGAAAATGCGTTAAAAACACTTTAAACATTGTTAAAGACTTTAACTCAACATTAAACAAATCAATAACAACATATTTTTAGTGTAAACATTCCATCCAAATATCTAGTGCAAGTTTAACGCCTGCTAATCAAAATCTCTATGACTTAGCATAACAACAAAAATGTATACTATAACTCTTTGTTTAGAATTAAGCATGAAGGCATACAATGAGCTATATGTATTCTGTCCACCATGAGGATTGAAAGCCGGTGTTTAGCAGTTTGAGTCCATTGACATACTGGAGGGTTGTGTACCAGAAATTGAAATAGCAGTGTATAAATTATAATGTTCTAAAGCTTTGTTAGTTTTAATCATACTCTGATTGAATCTGATATTGTTGTATTAACAAAAAGTATAGGACAGTTTCTAAGAACTACCAATAGTCATGGAGTAATAAAGCTTAATAATACATCAACTAATTTCCAAATATCCCTCCCAAATTACCGTACTAGAATTATTTTTTACACGTATGTAAAAGGCATTGCTTTCGATGCTTCCTTAATTTGAAATTATATTTTGTTGAAAATATTAAATACAACCCTCCAACAAAAGCTCATAAGAAATTAGATGTCAGTCACTATTTTCTTTAGAACATTTATTTAATGAATATTTTTACACAAGTTTTTTTATTCAACTTTTAAAACCTTCTTTGCTGCCTTCAACAATATAAGTTTGGTATAGCAGTACATATTGGTGTTCTTGCCATTAAAATAGAAAACTACAACAATAATCACTCTTCATAACAACAATTAACTATCAGTTGTTTTCCAAATTCTGTTCTTGACATACATACAGAAAATAACCCATGAAAAAAACAACCATGGGTGGAAATTGAAAAGCTTTCCGATCTCAATCATGAACACCAAATATCCTGGTTATGGGTAAATCATGAGATTCGATGACACCAGTTTTTATACTTTTATAAGTAAAAAATTAACTTGATTATTTCGTGTTAACAGAACTTGCAAAACATATCGGTCTAAAACAAAGATGATATTGTGTCTTTTTATTGGACTGAATGCGTCATTAATTAGCTGTATCTTTAAACATGTTGTGGAATGAATAATTAACGAAGTCTCTTGTGTTAATTTTTACAGTTACCGTATATTTACAGGAATGTAATTGCAGTTGTTGGTCGTACGGATTTTTGCAAAGATTGGTATCTATATTATCGATATGTATTTAAGACTAATGTTATATAAATTACAGTAGGACTACTTAACATTCTAAATTTACTTTCTATTATCAGTTATCCTGATTTTAAGAGATGTAACCAAGGTTGCTCAGTGGAAGGTTCATATTTACATTACCTGAGGAACCTTATAATCTACTTTACGGTGTTTATTGCATTCGTAGGTCTTGGGTTATGCCATCTGATCCTTCGGGTATTAAAGGTGAGATTTTAACTCAAACACTCTAATGTATTATATTTACTGAGAATCCCTTAGGCAATTAAACAACACAATAGCAAAAACTTTCATTTGTACGAAATCACACAATTATCTATTGTATTATTTATTGATGATTAAACACTAACTAAATGTCAGGATTACTAATCTAGGCTTTCTTATTTTTTATTGTCATTAAATGATTTATATTGCACCAACGTAATAAAACAAGAAGTGCTAGAATAAAAACATGAGAGGTTGATTCTTTGTCTGAATATGATATTTAATGGTGTAATTAATAACATTCTATAAAAAAGTCGAGAGATAATTAATCTTTGTTGACAAAAGCATGTTTGTGTGGTATATTAGTCGTTGTTTTATAATACATTATGTTATTTACTTTCTGTTATGTGTATACAAAAGACATTATTACGAGTAATAAACAACTTTATAATTCTAAATCAATTTCTTTGTACTTAAGTACAAAACTACACAAAAAACTATCTGTACTCGGCCCAACATGGTATTGAGACCTGATTTCCAGCAGCATAGTGTTCAATTTTACTTTTGGGTTATTTCACTGGGTTTTACCCATGGCAGCCTAGGTTATTGTACTTTTCCACAGTCTTGGGTTTATGTAATTCAAAAGCATCTCTTTGATTACTTTACTGGTGACAGGACATTGGGATTCACAGTTACTCTGCAAATATATCATTAGCTTAGTATTATTTCCCAGGGGCTATTAATTTCTGTGGATTTTACACCTATATAATTTTACATAGAATAAAATTATCAGTGGGCACCCATTACGATCATGGGCTTTGGAGCTGAGCCCTCTAACCTCTACCTAAATACCCTTTTGATTACGTCAGAGTTGCAAAATTAATAACTACGTATCTTTACCAGTACGTAATATCTGTTGAAAAAGAGGAAGTCAAGAACTACTCACCACTTGGGAAAGATGTCATCATAATTAAGAAGACTGTGTCCACCAAATCTAATGACAAGGAAGTGACAGATAAAGAAAACATGGACAAGTTTAGAACTACTGTTTCTTTGAAGAAGATAAATAAAGACAGTGATAAGATGTCAACCAAGCTAAATGAAAAAAAAGTGACAGACGAGGAAATCATGACAGTGTTGAGAAGTATTGTTTCTGAGGGAGATCCAAATGAGAAATATACAAAGATGAAACAAATTGGCCAAGGGTGAGTTTGAAAGTCTTCAAAAGAATGGTATAGTGGTTTAGAGGTAAATTTGTACTCAGTACTAAAATATTATAGATAAAAACTTCATTTTTGGAACGTAGAACTAATTAATTAGAATGTATTATTTTACATTAATTATATCACTTCATCAGTCAGTTTTCTGTTTTTATAAGAAAATATGTTGCTTTTTGTTTAATTTTTGTTATACGTTCAGTAGCATTTAAAAATCTTTCCCTTATAGCTCCGCAGTTGTGACCATATCTTTGAGGTGAGTTATCAGCTTTGCATACTAATCCTTGATTTGGCCACTTGTGATTTTTATTGAATAAGTTCTTAGGATACGTTTTCATTATTATATGGATGACTGGTTACTGATAGCTCATTCTGAACAGGAGTTTGCATTTTATACTCTTAACGTTCTCCAGAAGATAACTTGAGTGGGCTATTTAATCATACCAGAGACGTCTTCCTTCAACATTCCTAACATCTGACCCATTTGGGTGTTTTTCAATACCCATCTTAGTAAGGCCTAACTTTCTACTCACCGACTTCATTGAATGGACGTTTCACTTCACTGCATTCTTACTGGTCCCTCCCTCTATTACAGTTCACGAGGTGCTATTGCTTTTGGGTTGTGGTCTCTAATCTCCTGTGATTGAGTTGATATTTGAGCACTTCACAGTCAGTACTCTTGGAAAGGATCCTTTGCAGGCTTCTATTACCTTTCCTCCTACAATAAACAAGGAACTGTCTTAGTAAATGGACAAAATCCACACATAGGCAAGTATATTCCACTTTATCGTCTCCATTCGAATTTACATGTTACATTCATGAATAGAGGGAAATGGTCAATCAAAAGGGAGGCTTTGAGGTGTTGGTTTGTAGCTGACAAGTCTTATCATATCAACACTTTGGAGCTTCTGGGCTTAGGATCATTTACTCCATCTGACCAGACATCGTCTGTCACGATTCAATCAATAATTCCGCAGTGACTGCATATCCGAATCACCACAGTGGCACTCTTTCTCAATATGTTTTCTTATGTTGGATTTCATTTTCTTGACTAACATGCAGGATAGCCATATCTCTGTGAGTTATGTTATCGGTGTTTCAGTCCAGTCGCAATCATCTTTCTTGTCCAGACAAAAATTATCCAATGAAGTGGTCTCTTGATCCTCTTGTTTTCTGGTGGCTTCGACTACAGTGAGATACTCCTTACACTGATGTCTTTACTACATTCCTCAACCACAAACTACTTCTATTTTCGTCTCCAGTTTCTTATCCTGTCACCATGACTATCAGTGCTTTCAATTATAATTGGACCAACAAATATCTATATATTTATCATCACATGAAACTTTTTCATTGAATAATTCTTTTCATCCATACTACTCAATCTCAAGTTCTTCTGAATGCTCATTATTAGCCTTTGCAGCCATGGTTTCCCCGACTTATCTAGCTTCCTCTTCCTCTGTCTGTCTGCCTTCTTTTGCAACTCAGTCATCACTGCTTCATCTTGCTCTTCCTGTCCTCCATCTTCATTCTTGGATTTTACCTGATCCTTAGTGAGAAAATAAAGCTTGTTCAAATGTCCAATTTGTCCTTCCTCCATAGACTTTTAGCAACATAAATGGAATGTTTTCTGACATTGGTCTCTGGACCAGGAATTTTCACCTGATTGGACCACTGTTCATTGTATTTCTAAGACTTTTACTTGCATTTTTGATTTGGAATCCTCTGTGTCCTTGGTTTACTGTTATCGGTTGGCTTTGTCCCACATCTTTCATTTTTTCTAGTATCATATGGTATTTACTTCTACTACAATCTCCATATTGATATGTTCATTTCAGATTTGTCGCCCTCTGTGGCTTTTCTTAACTCATATTTTTAATGTGGTTTTCCATTGCCTCAATCAGCCCCTATTTAACCCACTTTCCACGTGTTCCTTGTTCCAACTTTTTCTTAATATTTCTTTCATTATCCCCTTAATCTTGATGTTGGTAGTCTGATTTATTTGCCAATGATATTTCATTTATTCTTTGTCATCCTACATATCTTCTTCTTTTGTTGAATTGCTCTTTATTTTCCAAAACCTAAAAGACTAGAGAAAGTATATTCTACTTTTCACTGATATACCTTCCTTCCGTTTTTTTACTTTTATCCTACGTGTAAATCAGAAAGACTTTTTTTGTGCGTGCTCTTCAATGTTATATTGCCACATGGTTTCCATCTGTGATTTTCCTTCCCGTCTCTCTATCCCTTTGCAACCATTCTCTGTTTGTGATATTTTTCTTTCTATACTTATCAACTGGGTTTTACCTTTAGTTTCAAATGGCTTATTCCCTTCTTTCGTTGTCCTCTTGTAGTTTGTTCCAGTTCTCTTTTTATCAAATTTGACACCTTACTTTTTCTCTGTCGTCTCATCTTTGTTATTCCCAAGAGGAACTTCTTCAGTAAGGCATGTAGATGATTTCTAATACATTAATCTCCCACTATTTGCATAGTATCGCATTTCTTCCTCTTTGGACTATCGTATTCCACATGTAGTCATTCTTCAAATTTCCATGTGACTTTGACTAGAGAGTTATTTTTATTTAATTTTTTCAGGAACCTTATTTTCTTTTTCATGCTAATTTTTATTCTTTAGGTCTAAAATTGTAGCTTATTGTACCTGACAAGAATTTCTTTAACGTTTAAAATCCACACAGTTCAGCAATATTGGCTTGCTTATTATGTTTCATGTTGGATTGGTTTGGCTTGTTTTGAATTTCGCACAAAGCTACATAAAGGATATCTGCGCTAGCCATCCCTAATTTAGCAGTGTACGACTAGATAGAGGGAAGGCAGCTAGTCATCACCACCCACCGCCAACTCTTGAGCTACTCTTTTACTAACGAATAGTGGGACGGACCATCACTTTATAACACCCACACAGCTGAAAGGGTGAGTATGTTTGGTGTGACGGCGATTCGAACCTGCGACCCTCGGATTAAGAGTCGAGTGCCTCGACCACATGGCCATGCTGGGCCACGATACTGTTGGAAAGATCACTTGAAGGTTTTCCTCACGATGGAATTTCTTTACAAATACGCTCATCTCTGACCGTACCACTCATGGCCTACATGGCTAAAGAACAATAGGATAGCTGTCCATCCCTACCATGTCTTGTATTGAGTAAGTCACCATGGTTTGCTTTTAAAATTTGGGTTTCTATGGTCATCCATTGCACTGTTTCAGGTATTATTATTCCTTTAGACTCTCCACTGTGTTTTTTGCACCTCCCTTTTCTTCTAGTGGAGATTGAGAGTCCTTACTACCTTCCATTTCCAAGCTGGTGGGGTGGTGGATTCTAAAGGCATACTTTTTAATGATTTAATGCCTTAAAATTCCATATAGAAATATCATTCACTGCAAAGTAGGGTGGTAGTGTTCTGCTGGTTTAGAAGGCATGATAACCTCTACATTAAAGCATACAAAAACCAAAGAAGTAAGACGTCATAATTTCAGTTGACCCCTTAAAGTGGTATCCCTCATCCTACCCACATTTCAGTGTTACCTGCCAATGGTTGAGTTTTGGATTTAGAATAAACCAACCAACATAAGTCCTCACACATGTATTACAGATGTCGCTCTTCTTCTCTCAAATTATACACTCCATCTGTGTCGTGGGTCATAGTGGAGGTACTCAGGAATGTTACAGTTCCTTCGATTCTGCTCTCCATCGATGTATCTTATTCCGAGGATGTTACTGTATCTGGGTTGGTTCTGGTCAGTTTCACTCTTGAGAGAGTTAATTTCTCTGTGGTAGACATTTTATGAAGACTGGATATTGGGTTTCGAGATTGATATATCATTTTACATACTTAAAATGTGCTCTGTCCTGAAGTTGTGGGTGGTTTAAGATCCTCTCAGTATTTTCAACTTGAGATGAAGACAGTATGATCATCATCTTTCCACAGCATTGATGTCGGCTCCCAGAAGCATGGGTTTTGGATATAGTTCACTTGCTTAATGCAGTCTGTCACACTATAGCCACTCTACACCCACCTGGATTATATCCTCTGATTTACTGCTCGTATCTACCACACATTTCTTGGATGAATGGAGAGTATACATGGTTCAGATGCAGCACTGTCTCCCACATCAGTACTTCGAATCTGACTTTTCTCTCCAGATATGATCTTTGGATGATTTTAACGGAAGTTTCTTTTCTTCTCTCACACTGGTTCCTCCATCTGTTCAATGTGGGATTCTAGCTATTCGTGATGTGCTAAAAAGACGCAAGTCCAAGAAGTCTTCATAAAACTGAAATAGAAACCCTTATAACCCGAGCACTTTCGAAAGGTGGACCTTTCTTCTTCAAGGATTCTAGCTATTTACATGATAGGATTTAATATACTGTGTCAGAAGTTGTAATTTTCCTAAAATGAAAATGTATTTCCGATAGGTTCTTACCTCATTCTGCACTTCCTACATTTCCTCTTCAGTAAAACCTGATAATTCCAAATTATAACAGAACTCAAAGTGATATCTGGTAGAATTAAACAGAAAAAGACAAGCGTAATGATAATACCTTGCACTTTCACTTACTTTAATGAGTAATTTGCAATGGAGGGGAAGCAGCTTTCTTTCTGGCAGAGTGGGTACACTGGGGCGATGGATGATGGAAGGTTCAGATACATGATGGCAGATGCATTCTTGCCAGCCCGACATTTGGTAGGGTCCACCATGCAGAAGTAGCAACTGCTTAAGTGGTAGGTGCCAAATTCTTTAAATAGTAAACATCATGGCTCTCTTTCCTCCTCTGTACCATCCTGCAAAAGAGCAAAATAAAATTATCATGAAGAATAAATTTATTTCATCCACAACTAATGTGTAAGATGTTCATGCAAAATACTTTCTTATTTTATCTATAATATTAGAAATTTAAAAAAATGAATTGAAAGATATTTACATTTTAAAAGGTATAAAATTTGCATATCATAAAATCTTACTATTCAAATGAGCAAAAACTGTCCGTCTTTCCTTCTAAAGTTTTTTTACAGTACTCACAGGTAAAATGAGGTGCCCAGCATTTGTCTTGATCTCCTCCAGGCATACCGAAATATGCCTTGTAGGCTTCACACATTTTGGCAGATGCTTTCACAGAGTGTTTTCACTCTTGTCTTGATAAACTGGCCACATACATAGCAGAATGCATCTGGAGAGTGTTCGCAGCTTCTTGATGCCATCTTTGATCAAATCAGATAGGTCTATGCATTCACTTACGCAGCTAGAACTAAACTGAAGTGGTTAGTGGTGAGCCTCTGTATATATATATATATATATATATATATATATATATATATACACAGAGGTAATATATATATATATATTACCATGGAAAGTTCTAGAAAATTCCAAAAGGGTTTTGTAAATTCTTGGAAGACATACCACATTCTAGAAAGTTCGAGAAAATTCTTTATTAGCTTCTTAGCACTGAATCTACATGGAATGTTCTGGAAAATGGGTAAATTTGAATATTTCATTACCCAGGTCACAAAAGTAAAGTTTGAAGAGAAAAATAGGTCTTTTTCATTTACATTAGGCATAAGCAATTGGGATATAACACTTTCTACCCAGGAACAAGAAAAAGTAAAAATTTTGTAATGTAGTGTACTTTCTCTTATTGTTTTAGTGGATCAGGAACTGTCTATACTGCTGTAGCAACTGAGACTGGGTTGGAAGTTGCTGTTAAAAAGATCAATGTAACGAAGCAACTTAGAAAAGACCTTATCATCACCGAACTTTTAATAATGAAGAAATATAAACATCCAAACATAGTCAACTATTTGGATAGCTTTCTTGATGGTGATGAACTATGGGTAAGTGTTGTTAGTGTTACGTACAAATTAATTCTCTTTTGTTTTTAATCTTACCTGTTATAGAGTGTAGGCTAACGTACTGTTTTTATTTAATTAATTGGTCAAATTCAAGCAACCCTACAAGTTTAAGAATATTTTTACATATCACTCTCAGAGGTATGCTTTGTTTAAATTATAGTTATAAATAATACTTGATAGTTTTAGTGTGGGAGGTTGCAGCCACATTTGCTTCTGACACAATAACTTTCTATTTCCATTCTGAGCTTCTATCAGTGTGTTATCTCTTACCAGCATTCTTTAGTTTGTACTTTGATTTATTCATCTTCCTTGTATGTTTCACACACAGTTTTACATGTGGTTATTGAAATTATTTTATTCAGGAAAGGTTGAGTTGTTAAATTATTAGCAGCTTATACAATACCTTCAAATATAGCATTATTTACAAAACTGTAAACATTGTTCAGTGTGTAATACAATAAATATTAAATTTTCAGTTTCTCACACAAAATACAATCCAATTTAATATTTTATAAACATTGGGAATCAGATTACAGCTTTAGTTACCAATATATGAAAGAGCATGTTTCATAAAATGTAAAACATCTTTTGAGGTAGAAAAATAAAAGTTAGAATTGAAGAAGTAACAAAAATGTAGAAAAGTGGTCTTTGTTAATTCACGCTTCCTTAACACTTGAAATTGAGTTTATATTTTTTTTTTCTGAACCACAAATCTTTCTAGACAATAAAAATCTCACACTTAAAAAATGTTAAACAACTGATGTTACATCAGTTCCTACTTCATGAACGATTGTTTGAAGAACTTTTCTGTTTTTATTAGATATATGATTACTGACAGAATCTTAAAATAGGAAAAATATATTATTTTGTCTCATTGTTAGGTATAATTTTATTAACAAATGTAAGTGAAATTTTAAACTTTATTTGTTTAGATAATAATGGAATATTTAGGAGTTGGCAGTATGGCTAGTGTTCTTTCCAAAACCCGTCTTCATGAAAATGAAACAGCAGCAGTATGTAAAGAAGTAAGTTATATTGATTGTTGTTAGTAACTATTAAGAGGTTTTATAGATCTGATGATTGTAATTTATTTTAACGTTTGTTCAACAGTCATCGTACTTCCTTGCCAAAACTCTGTATACTTGAGAGATGACAAATTTTAAATAACATTTCAGAGAGTAATTATGAAGCTCCATCTAGTGTAAACTCTCTATAGTTCTTTCTAGAGTTACAGAAAGTTTCATTTCCAGTGTATTACATGGAACACATTTTCAACAAGTGTACAAAAATTATTATTAATTTACTATTGGGAAATTTTAACTGCACTAAATATCACAAGAAACTTATATCTGTGGTATTAAATGCATAGCACCTTTTTAAACTTCTATCACACCAGCTGTTAATTTCAAAATTGAGTAACATTAAGAAATACATACTGTATAAACTTACAAAGTGGTTCGGCATGAAAATGGGTTAAACATTTACAATTATAGAATTGATTTTAGTGAAAATCACAAAACTAATTAAAATTATGAAAAACATTTAAAAACTCCTGCAGGCAACAACGTACACAGTAGATTTTTCATGTTTCCAAATAATCTTGAAAAGACAAGGTTGTTGCCCAGATGCATACCATCGAGGTATTAGTAGTTATACACCTGTCTATGTATCTTTATAATGTGGAAAGGTAGCAAAAAACCACGTATAAAAGAAGTGGCACCTTGTATAACAACTTCACGTATATAAAATAGTCAAAATATTTTGGTAAAGATATTTTCCAATAATGACTTCTGTGTCATATTGCTGAGCAAGAAAAGTACATAAGTTGTAGTTTTATGCTAAAATAGGCTCAGAATATCTACAATCACATAGTCATGTAGCAGAAGTGGTCTGAATCCTATTGGGGAGTCATGCCATTTCATTATGAGATGGTGTCCATACTATCCCACCAGCAATCAGAGTCATATGTGACCTGTGAATTTCATACAAGGAAGCCCATGTGCCTTGGCACAATGGCCAGTCCACCTCCTTCACACAGAACATATCGACCTAAAAACATGGCAGTTGCTAGGTACATTCGTTCGTATAATATCTAATATATAGAGAAGCCAATGTGTTTTGGTAATCGTACTTACTTTTGTCATGTTGCTTAGCAACAAAAGTATAGCTTAATATTGTACTGTAAATATGAAATAAAATATATAAATAACAAAAATGGAAAATATTAAAGAACTTCATTTTTCATTAAAAACATTGGTGACATAACAGCAAATACCTCAATTCAGAAATTATTTAAGTTTAAAATTACCCAGGGGTAGTCACTCATGGTTGTGGGTGTCAACCTACAAAGCCCACACTTTACTCATGTTCAGCTTTATGTTCGATGTTAGTGTTAGTAAGAACCTTTACTAACAACAGATGTTAAAACAACTAATATATCAACCTAATAACATGATGAAAGTACTTCTGGTAGTTATTAATGTGCAGAATCTTTGATATTTTTGTGTTGTTGTCTCCAACTATCACAATATATACATACATATATAAAATATTGAATACAATAAGCATACTGAATTAAAATTACACTTCTCTCTTAAAATATTTAACTTTGAAATAAATTCATATTTCATTTAGATACTCCAGGCAATACAGTTCCTTCATCAACACAATATAGTCCACAGAGATATCAAAAGCCACAACATTTTACTTGGAAAGGACTGGACCATAAAACTAGGTAAGTGTTTAAACATATAATGCCTTAGTGAACACAAGCATTTTTAAGTATTTTAGCTTGTTTGTAACAGTTTCATGTTGACATAGATTACTTGACAATGTATATATATTATGAAGATGTTGAAACATCACGTGATATCAGTGGGTTGCTTGATTATATAAAAAGTAACTTATTAATCAACATAAATTACATACCTGTATATACAAATGTTTCCATTTCTCACGTTCAGTACAAAATATGTACATTTTATAACTTGATACACCTTCTGAATGATTTCTAAGAGAATATATCCATGTTTTAATTTTATTATTTTAAATAGTTGCTGTTATATTTCATGGTTTGAATTTACACTCTGGTTCTTTATTTTTTTTGTTTTTACTTCAATATCAAATTTGAAAAATATTATTAAGAAATAACTCCCAACTAAAAATTGACTTTTTCTAACTGTATAAATCACTGAATACTTTTAAATCTTAATTCGATTTTTTTCTGTAAACTTAAAACATATAATGAAATAAATCCAGCTGTGTAACACAGCTACCTATTGTGCTGTTAATCAATAGGATTGTAACTTGACATAAAAGGAAGATTTTATGTGTACTTACTAGCAACAATACAATCTATGTCAAATGAACTATTAGCCCACATTGTTGCAAGAAATTATCATAAATTATTTTCTGATTTAAAGCTAAACGTTTATAAATATATGATTCATATGAATAAAGAAAAGGAAATCTGTGGCAAATCGATTGCAAAAAAAAGAAATAATTTCACTTTCAGACTGTATTTTTAAGTGTTGGATTTATGTATTTGGTAATTATAAAACAAATTGTATATTTAGTTGGATTTGACATTTTTAAGGCCAGCAACTTCAAACGATACATCATTATAAACTATTTGTTTTGTAACTAAGCATGAAACATATATATACATAGCAGATTTATATCAACTTTTTGTGTGCTGACAAGTTTTATTTGTGCATTTGGATGATTAAATATTTCTATTTTACAGTCAAAATTTACAATAAGAGCAGAAGAAACCTAAATTAGAGTTAAGCTAGTTTTGTAAGGCTGACTACCAGTTATTTATGTTTTCTTTTTCTCTCAAATGGTAACTTAATGTTTGTTTCTTTCCATCACATTGCTTATTTTGAAACAAGTGCTCAGCTCTCCCCAGAACAAAAGAAGCGAACATCATTGGTTGGAACTCGTCACTGGATGGCTCCAGAATTAGTAAGAAGGATAGAGTATGGACCTGAGGTTGACATTTGGTCCCTTGGCATAACAGCCATTGAAATGGTCAACCTCCTTATCGTCAAGAAAATAGTGACATGGTAAATGTTGGTAACCAGTAATTACAACCAGTACCCAAATTCTTAAAAGCTACATATTTGTACTTTAAAACCCAATTGTATGCTTTGTCAAGAATGTCTTTCACCAACTACGGAGAATAGCTATAATAAAAACAAAAACAACACTGTTCACATTATTCAAACGTGAAGATGTATTGAAGATAATGATGACAGCAACAATGAACATTTGACAAGACTGTATACAGTAACAAACAGTTAATTATTGAATGTTGTGGAATGTACATGTTATGTTATTATCTTTCAACTTCTTAAACTATATTTTCTGCAATAGTATGACTACCATTTTATTAACCCCCTATAAATAAACAATAACACACTAAATAATTCACCCACAGTATTTAACTACTATAAAGGTATACCTTTAATGATATTTAGACATTATTAGGAAGGATTATCCAAAGATTTGTACATACTGTTAAGTTAGGTTATTGATTTAGTCATCAAATCGCACTCTTTTTCAGATATTTGATTTAATCTCAAAAAATGGGAAACCAAGCACTGAGAATAAAAGTAATCCTTGACAGGTGTCTAGAAGTGGACATAAACGATACACTGCCTCTGAACTCTTAGAGGTGTGGTATAAATTTCTGTTATTTTACGAGGCTATGTTTGTTTGAGTTGAACCTATTATCCTCATAACATACACCAAAAAAACAGTATCATTAAATGTAGGAATTTGTTGTAATTACCTACTGTTCATCTTGTGAAAACTTCAAACTTACTATGGCACCATCTCATAGTGTGATATTTATTTTGTAATATTCATAATTCCATAAGATATCAACTTTTACTCTGCAAAAATGTTTAGTTTTATTTTATAGTACTGTGCAAATGTGTTAGGACAAAGTCAAAAATCAGATTTCAGGCTACTTTCAAAGAACAGTTGAAGGTAAATCACAGGTAAAACATCAATATTTTTATTATTATTCACATTTAGTACAAGAGAAATTTAGTGAGAATGTTTGAGTTCAGCAAACAGTGAATATTTGCTGTGTCCCCCTTTTGCTTTAATAACTATGGAAAGACGTTTAATCACAGTTTTCTTTGGGATTTTACTTGAAATGTGTCGAATACACTCCCGTATAATTACATTGGAAGTAACTTTTGATTTATCAAGTTTTATATCTATCAAGTCCTAGATCTGCTCAATTGGGTTGAAATCCAGACTCTGTGGGAACCACTGTATCATTTGAATGACTACAGCAGCATATCTCTCAGCTGAGAGTCTCAGCTAATTAATTTCTGCATAGGTGAATGATTGTTTGGGGTCATTATCTTCTTGGTAGTAGAATTCATTTCCAATAATTAGCAAAGCACTTGGTCTACCATGATGGATCAACATCTGGTGGTACTTGCATTGGCCCATTATTCCATATAGTTTGCAAGAACCTCCTATCACCCCAGCAGAAAAACACCCCCAAACCATCACAATGTCTTTCCCCTGCTCTATCACAGATGCTATGCATTGAAGTAAGTATCATTCGCCTAGCATGCACTTTGAACTAACTATTTCAAACTAGGACTCATCCATCCATATCACTTCTTTCCAATTATCAGCAGTACAGTTTCTTGACAATATTTGGAGAACAAAGTAAAGGTTTTTAACTGCTATACAATCAAATATTCCATTATCATCGAATCTTCTTGATACTGTAGATCTGGACACTTTTCTATCATTTGGCATTTATGTCGTGCTTGAGACCAGTGACAATCAGCCTTCTGGGACCACTAGAGATAAATTTGATGGAGAGACCAACTAGTATCACATAAAGCTTTTATGCAAACTCTCTGCTCTACTGACAATTCTTGGACTTTTTGGTCTGTGGAATGACAAGATAACATTGTATATGTGTTATTACTGTTTTTATCAAGATTTATTTGTGGATTGCTATTGAATTGATTCCTTCTAGTATATACTGGTACAATTTGCTAGCTTCTTTCTACATAGTTAAGACATTGCATGCAGTACACTTATTTCAGGCCCTAAATTTTATCACTATATTTATTCAGACAGAACCCTTATGACATGTCCAAGATACAAGTTTAGGGAATTCTAAAAATAATAAGTATCCTCACCCTGGCTCATTTAATTGTTAAAAGTGATCAGTGAATCACTACCATAGTTGTGAAATTTACAGTCAGTAATGACATGGATGAATTATCCCATAAAATGGAAAGAATGACAAAATATTCTTTTGTCCTAACACTTTCACACAGTACTGTATAAAAAGACTAATTAACCAAACTGTATGTGATGTAGAATATGCACTTTTGTTAAACAAATGTTTTTCTTATTTTTCACACAGCATCCATTCATGGAAGTAGCTGACCAGTGAAAACAATACATCCGCTACAGTGATAACTAGATATACATTAATAGCTCAAAAACCAAATATCCCAATATACATGTTGAAATATGTTGGCTATGAAGACTGGCATCATTCTAGGACAAGAAAACTAACAGTTTGCATTTGTTAGATTTCTTCAACAGAAGTATTATATTGGGTGCCACGATTTCCTATAATTTAGTTTCATAGATTTTTAAAATAACATCCATTTTCTCCACCACGTAAGAATGTTATGAATTAGGAAAAAATAAACCCCTGCTTAGATCAAATTATTATTATGTTTACCTCATTGAACATTTTTTTATCATAATGTTTATTGACAAAAATAAATAAAAGGAAAGTTGATGTCAAACAAATATACATTCAGATTCATCCTGATATTTTTGTGAAATCTACGTCTTTTAGTCTCAAAACTATGTGTTGTGGTCTTACATATTGCAAGTTCATCTCGCAGTCTGTAAGTTGCAGGTTTGAATCCTTGTCCAACCAGCTCAGATAGTCTTTGTGTAGCTTTGCCCAACAATTCAAAAATCAACAAACAAACAATCCAGGTCTAATACTAATAGAGGTGGTAAACGTTATTAAACAACCTAACAAACAAGCTGATTCTCTTTAGGTGAAGAAAGATATCAACCGTCAGCACACATGACATACTGCTAAGTAAGTAAAGGTGATTATATAGACCACATCAAGGTCCAGTTTAACTGTTTTTGTGCCAGTTGTTTACCTTCGATTTCATTACCAAAACTAACCAGTCTGACATTGTACACCCAGCCTGTTACAAGACATTAAACTTTTTATGCCTTCACTATGAGGCACTGAACTGAACTGAGTAACTGAAAATATCTAGGTATGCCATATCAGGAATGTCCATGACTGTGTCTCTGTTAACAAGACTAAGGAACCAGCATCTAAGTCTGTGGTCATTGTTGGAAGAATGAAATACGGGTTCGTTATAAACATTCCAAATTACAAACATTTTACCTTGTAGCGATGGTTCATCTAAATCATCAGTGAAAGCTGTAAACACAAAGTTTTCCTGTATACAATAAATGTCATCATGCTTACAAACAAGATGTCAGATTGTAAAACTAGCTCCACTTTCAGTCACGTCACCTCTTCAGGTGTTAGTGCGACTTCTTGAACATCAATATGGGTGTCACTGTGACTGAGGCGAAGCTGTTACTGATGTGAATTTCGTACAAATGGTATTATTATAGTAGCTTATAGTGCACATCCACTTCAACGAAACTATATCGAAATAAAAGTTGAATATATCTGTTACAGAATAAGACATACCAGTGGTATTGTGTTAATTGGTTTGATAAACTTCGGTCAAAGTTACACGAGGATCATCTCCGCTAGCCATCCCTAATTTAGCAGTAAAAGACTGGAGGAAAAACCGCTATTTATCACCATCCACTGCCAACTCTAAAGTTACGTTTTTAGTGATGAATAGCTGGATTCACCGTCACTTAATAAGGATTCAATGGACGAAAAGGCAAGCATGTTTGGTGGGATGGAGATTAGAACCCGCCACCCTCACATTGGGAGTCAAGAGCCTACTCATTTTGCCATGCAGGTCTAATATAATATTAATGAAGGTATACCAATGATGTATTGTTAGTGAAAGTTGTTGAAATTGTAAAATAACACATAACAATGATATAACTAAAAGTAATATCTATCATATAAAACAATAAGTGATAATTATTAACTGGAAATCAGTGTAATAGTTGATATAAAAAAAAACTTTAATAATTGTTCTGATGTTGATGTATGTTGCTTTGTTTCTTAATTCAACTAAGTTCAAGGATCACCTCCATCTTGAAAAGTCCTTCACCTGAACACATCTTCATAATCCATGTACATGATTAGTTTTCATGACCATTACATGCATTCTCAAATGTGGCAAAGTCTTAGTGGCATCAAATGATACACTAAATACCAAATAATGTTGAAATGTAGCTTTGTTCTTATTGTAACACTGGAACCTTATATTCAAGATGTTGATTTGGTTATTCAAAATTTTTTAATATAACATTCTGAACTCTGTCTATACTACTAACAAATATGAAATGTGATTGCATTAAATCATCACACGTGAAGAATTTCAATATTCCAATAAATGTACAAATGTTTTCTTGCTCACTTTCTGTTAATTAATAATTTAGTATTGAATGAATTAGGTAGGATTGAACATGTTATGATTTAAAAACTTGTTTGTTAGAATGTTTTAAACAAGCCTATCTAATAAAAGTAAAACTATACAAAGATATGATCAAATGTAAATTATTTGGTACTTTATACTTTTGGTACATGGTTGTATTTAAATTGATAAATGTAAAAACATTCCTCATATTGGTTAAGAACCATTATAAAGAAAATATGTCAGACAAACTGACTGTTTAAAGAATTCAGTCTTTAGTTGTTGTTTTTTTATAATATTTTTATACAGCATACCTATAGTTTTGATAAAATTTTATTGCAAAAACATATGCATGATTTCAAATATCCATATCAATAAATAATCTGAACATGTGAATAAAGTCTCTTTTAATCTCTTGTGAATAAAATGTTTCAACAATATCCTTACCATAATTGATGGCACATGGAATTGAATATTACAGTTACATCATTTAAATGTGTCATTATACCTGTAATCTGCCTTTACAGGTAAAACAAAAGGCTGTTGTAAGTTGATTGTGATTTTTTTTTTAAACTTAATATTTTCATACACCATAAATATATTTCCAATAGATATCTCTTCTCATATGATTGATTTTCCATTCACTTTGTGCCTACCACTAGTCCTAAAACTCCCACCAACCCCTACTTCTTCTGTTGCAGCTGCTTCCAAGAAAAGAAGTACCAGAAATGTGCAAGAAGGGTGGGAAGTGCGAGTCGAAGTCTCAGTGTAAAAAATTATTACAATATCTTATCTAAACTCATTTTGACTTGGTTGAGGAAAGAATGTATAATTTAACTGGATGAGCACACTTATGAAAGTGTTCAAATTCATCTCAATGGAGTATAACATCTCCACTTAGAGGAACACACATGAGAATGCAATACTCATGAACCAGGTACAGTCTTTGCCCATCTTGACAGTGTGTCTCACTAATGTTGGTGTTAAAAAGAGGATGTCATCCTTAATTGTAGATATGATAGTTGGTCTACCTTTCCCATGGTAATGTGTGATATCCTAGCCAATACAGTGCATCTAGACTAGTCTATTTCCTTTCCATACCAGTCCTCCTAGGAATCAATCTGTTGGAAAAGGTATGATGGGGATTTCTTAACCAACTAATATTATTTGGTTGGTCCAGTACCTTTTTAAAACCACTTCTACCATAAAATAACCAGCAGGAGATTGTACCCACCAGTTACAACGTGCTCTGGTATACCACAAAGGAAAAGCGATATATGGAAATTAAAAGGAAATAAGCTTCATAAATCCAGTGAAGGGTGACAGCGGGATATTAATTTGACACCGAGTCTGATTAATGAGTGATATTTAAAGGGGATATTTTCTGAAGAATGATAAGGACTGGAAATTAAGTTTAAGCTGGCTGTTATCAAAATGACAGAAACTGGTGTAGACTGGGTCATGAATAAAACCTTGGGAATGAAACATGCAGTAAAATAGGAAACTTGGGCCAATCTTGACAGAATTAATTTACCATCTAAGCAGAATGATGTGATACTGAGGACCAGACACATGCGACTTTTCTTACTGAGATGGGTGGCACATGTGTACAGAAGTTGAGTATTTCACTGATTGTATAACTGTCAGAACACTTTGGTATTGAAAGAATGCACTGTACAAAGGATCTTATAGTAATAAAGTAATGGAAACCAGGTTCCATTGATTCTGTCACACTCAGTAACAGATGTGACTCAAGGATATAAGGACTTCTATTATCTTATTTTATCAGGAGTTAAGATAATTGAAGATGTTCTGTTTCTACAACACATCAGATTAATGAGACGTTTAAATTTTAAAGTAAATAAACATGAAGAACTTACAACATTTACAAATAAAACAGTAGATATCATGTGAGTATTAGTGATAATACAGTCAGCTTTAAAAAATAATTATTGTACATTAATTCATAAATACCGTACAGAAGTTCCCCCGCTGGTACAGAGGTAAGTCGACGGATTTAGAACGCTAAACTCAGAGGTTCGATTCCCCTTGATGGACTGAACTGATACTCTGATGTAGCTTTGTTATATGAAAATACCCACATACATACAGAAACTGACGAATTATTGAGCAAACTAAACAATATCAAAAATGGCGTTTCAGTTTCAGACAAAGACAAATATTGACTAATTAGTGCATGTAGAAGTATTTTAAAACTTCTTTTTGAAACAGTAATGACAGATGACCTGACATAATCAAATAAGAGAGTAGATTAGTTTCTAAATAAATGATACGTTTAATAAGCGAGCAGGCTACTATAATGAACTCTTTGAATCAGACATTTGAACAACATGATGAAGAAATAAGATGATTATCAACAGCTTTAGTAAATATTACCAATGAACTAATTAATAATAAACTCAATTAAAGCAAAATTCACAAAACAAGACTGGAAATGTTAGTTTTTAATGCTAGAGCCCAAAATAATTTACAACAGCTAACATTTACAGTAAGATACTGTATGACAGAATTAGCTAAGTTAGTTCAAACTACAGGGTGGCCCAAAAGTCCCTATACTTCCATATATCTTATGTATCCAGTGTATCTGTGTGCTGCCCCTCATTCTCGCTGCATAATATTATGGGACGCTATGTTCTGTGAGACATTGTCCTCAACATAGCAGGGGTTGTTGTTCCAAATGTCTCTGTAACAGCTGCCTTCAACTCATCATTAGTATTATAACATTGTTTAAACACAACATATGCATGGGTAGGGACTTACGGGCTACCCTGCTACTGGCAGAAAACTGACTTGTCGTTTGATACCTCTAGATTAGAGAAAATACTACATGCAAGAGATACTGAAGAATGTTCATAGTAATACAAATGAAATGCTACAGATATAATTTTTAAACGATATAAAATTGTTCCATTGTCTTTAACGTTAAACTATTCATTTGCTTAACAGTAGATGATGAAACACCTTACCTAGCTATATCTAATGACCAGCATACTAATGTAGAATTAACTGAAGACACGTTAAAAAACATGAACGGTCCTATCAGAGTGAAAATCTCAAATTTTAGAATGTATTCAGTATTCATAGTAATATGTAGCTTTCTTATATATGGAAGTATTAAGGATAACATAGTACATTTATCTGAAAAGAAAGTATTCATACCAAAACCATTTTACTTTTTTACACACAAACCACGGGAACTTGGTTATTGAATGTAGCAAGTGAATTGACTTTATCTGTAGTTTACCCTAAATCTAACGCACAGCAATTCGATTACCAAACAAAACAGGTAAAACTAAATGACGTTGGTTATTTAAAGTCACTTATAAACTGTTCAGCACATGGATAAGAAATCACATTACCATCTAGTTTGAGAAGTAAAACTAAACACACTCTTGCCCAGTTAAATATGAAAGTACCTGAACTGTTGGCCTTTATTGAGAAAAGGAAAATCAGAAGCCAGTAACGAATTTGTGATGACGAGAAACCTACTTGAAGTTAAACTGTATCTCAGGACGACTGGTATGTATTTTAACACTTTTACTAATAAAGCAGAAAAGAATGGTTCGACGTTCCTGATATTGCAATAACGTTGCGAATTTAACTATTTGGAAAAGCGCAGCAACACATTAAAGACTTCCCAACAACGTCTGTCAGTACTAAATCAGATAAGTGGAAATTAATAAAAACCATACTTGTATAACAACGTCTAATAGTTTCGCTATTATGTGTACTGTTACATAGGGATAGAGGATGTCATCTTGATTGGTGGAAAATGTTAAAAATGGACAGGTTATTAAAATTCAGTGGAAAAGCAGAATGGAAATAAAAACACGTTGCGTTTCGAAACTACCGAAGTAATAGAACTAAACGATCCTGAATCCGAAAATTAAACGATTCCGAACTGGAAAAATAGGAAGTAGCATAATTACACATTAAATGACAATAAAATTTACTACCTTAATAACAAATCTACAACAGTAACAATTTTTTTAAATGAACACGATCTATTCGGAATGAAAATTATTAGCCTAAATTAAAGGAAATAGAAATTACCAATAAACCAATATAATTCAATTTAAACCGCATCGAAAACATTTATTGAGAAGAAGCGAAACTTGACGAACTGAAATGTCAAAGAATGGAAATGAGATTCAGAAATTATGGCAAACCAGCAGTAGAATTCTTCGTGTGTGAAAAGCCACAAAGAAACGGAACATTTTTTTATAGTTAAGTGTACTGTGTGTTATGAATACTTAGATTATGTGAACTTACTACAGCCCCTATTTTGAGAAGAATGCCATAGTGGACAACGAAGAGTTTCAAATATCGGGAGTATATACTATTAAGAAAATATCAGTTACGCTGTTGTTGACTGGATACTGGAAGACCCACACTGTCTGACCTCGTTTTCCGAGGACAGTCGGCACGTGCCTGTATTTACTACAAGGGAAGAAGGGAAGCATTTTTCTATCAACATCACTACACCCAACTGCATACAAAAGGATGGGAGAAAACGCAGCTCCTTTCCCAAAACTTTGTGATGCCCTAATATAAACCTAATATAATATAATATTGTCCCACCTATAAAAATGTAGTAGATCCTGTAATACTAGATATTCATTACTTTACAATAAACACATGAATCGAACAAGTTAAACAATGGACTTGGGGGATGTTGCAAAATAATAGTTGTGAAATGCTTATGAAAGACGAGCCTTGAACAGAACCTGTTAAAAATAACTAATATTGTATGTATATCAGTGGCAATAGAGAAGATCCAGACTAACTGATTCAGTTAGACAGATGTGTAGGTTTAAACACTTGTGTTCAGGGATCTGAAATGTAATTTGATGTGACTTCGCTGGAATAATATGGTTATTCAGGACAGACAACAGAGGATGAGAAACTGTATACACAGGTAACCTTTTACATTATTTAACATCAAGTCCTCGGTTACCAATCACTAATGGAAGAAGAGTCAACTCTAACTGCTGAACCAGTTACTTTGAAGTCTAATCTCATAAGTTTGGATGTATTATGCTGCCATACAATATAAAAATTGATGACTCTGAACTAAAAGTGTCCCCCACTGGTACAGCAGTAAGTCTACAGATTTACAACACTAAAATAAGAGGTTCGATTCCCCTCGGTGGACTCAGCAGATGGCCTGATGTGGTTTTGCTATTAGAAAACACACACACCAAAAGTGCAGTTGTTTCTCAAGTCTGTTTCAAAGGTTTCAAGTTGTTTCAGGTTTTCCTGTTGTTCAGGTTCTTTCAGCAATTTCTCGAGATATAGAGACAGAGAATGTTAGTTTATCTATACTTGTAAAACTTACACTACAATAACTTAATGTAAGTTTTAATACTACTCTCCTTTCACTAATAATATTGCCAGGTAGAAATATGATGTATAATCCAGAAGTAATTAGTTATATAATTAATGGTGATAGGGTTAGAAACATTATGGAAATAATATAAGTTACTGAAACTGTAAACTTTTATGTAGTCAACGTTGTCATTTTTCATTGATTATAAGTCTTCGTATCTTAGGTTTATACGTTTTAATAAAATATATATCTTTTGATGTAGAGTTGTATTCGGTATAATTTATTCCTTGCTTTACTTGTACATTTCATCCAGTTGGTTGATTTTTGTATCCACTCATAACTACTTCTCCATTTTTAAATCTTGTATCTTGTCGCCCCATTAGACGTTGACTTAAAAAGTCAACGTCTTTTCTACGTTTCCAATATATAAATAGTTAATTTTCTGTTTTTAACATCAAGAATAGTGTAAGATTACATAGTGATGTGATTAATCGTGCAACAAGGAAATACATTAACTATGATTTTATAGTAAAAAATTATTATATTCGAAATGTTAAACTAAAAAGAAACAAAAGAAAAATAATATATAGAATACTTAGCAAAAACATTTTAATAAATGCAATTTATAAAATAATAAACAACATATATACCCGATGATAGCTCAGGTAATAGAGTAGTGGACGGTAGATGGTCCAAATCTGCTTTGTAGGCTTACCTCTTTGATTTCTTCACGATACAACAGTATATTTTTATTTGTTTATGCTTTGATAATTACTTACTAATATATTTCCTTATCGTTGTTAAAATGTTTTAAACAACATTTAGTTATGACTGATAAATAAAAAATATTTAGTTTCTTTCTAAAATAAGTAAACAGTTTTGTCTTGATAAGTAACATCTTTCTTTTAAGTAACAATAATTCATGGAAACGGCAAAAACCATGTAGGTTTATACACACTACAGAAATATCAGCCCTCCAGACACGTATAACTGATAGTTCCAGGCTGTCAGGCCTGCGGTCTTATCTGAGATTGCCTGTTAATTTTCTTACACTTGACATTCAAGTCATGTTATAAAGCATTAAAAGAAAAGTAAAGTTTTATCGCCTTTGTTGTGCCATCTAGTGGTATTACTACAAGCTCTTATTTTTATAGTATCTTCATAATTTTTAGATTCAACATAGTTATAAAAGTGTATTAATCGGATTAAATGTAAAATACGATTTAAAAGTAACATAATTATATTTAGTTTTGCTAACTGTGAATCCTGAAAGGTTAAATAGCACTTGACAAAGGGAATGTAATACCAGTCCTTGATACAATGTGGGATATGATGTACTGTGTATCAAACGAAATATGCCAAATACTGTAAACCTGGGTACAAGCATTGAAATAGCCCGGACACAAAACTCACGATGGTAGAAATATAGAACGTAAGCTTCCTCTCAATCCTATAAAAACAGGAAATAAAAGTTAAATAATCTGTATTAGGAAATTTAGATATCTCTTGAGCAAAGTAAAATGGATTTTTTAACAGTAATTTCGTTCTTATTTAGTAAGCTTAATGCAGTTACAAGCAATTTAGCAACTTTGTAGGCGTGGGAACAAAGAGTCCTCTGAACTTGATTGGTGCGACAGGGATTCAAACCCACAGTTTATAGGTTATGAATGCGGCGCCTTAACCACTTTTCCATGCCAGGCCCAACCTTGTGAAACAAAGGGGAGTCGCAATAAACAGAAAACAAGAACGAGGAATATCTATTTTAATGTAAATGCGAAAATTAAAAAGAAAAGGCAGCTAAAAGGAAACCAATAATGAAAGTATTTTAGAGTATAGCTATAAAATGAAAAGTAACTTAAACACATATAGAGTATTAAGTGTTATAGGTGTTATGTTTTATAGATATCAAATGTTATAGGTATCACGTTTGATAGATATAGAGTTCTAGATATATTTTGCATGTATCAAGAGTTGTAGATATTACATTTTCCTAAAAGAAGCATCAAAATAAACAGAGAGATTAAAAACACACTTTTCCTAGGGAGAATAAAATGCATGCTGTATCAAAATAAACTCATTACACTGCTCGTTAATACGTAAATAAAAAATTCGAATTTTCTACTAACCTAACTTTTTATCATATGTACATAAGTATGTGAGCCAAAAAATAAAATCATCTGAGTATGAAATAAATTAGAAACCATTAGAATCTCGAAACGGTTGGTGTAACCATGGAACTAAACATCCGATTTCCCTCACCCCCTCATGGTGTGATATCGTTATGAAGGACATATTATCTTCTCCTATTTTTGGAATGGTTAACAAATAAAGTATAGGGATGTTTTATGGGGCTTAAAAGTTTTCTAAATGTTTAAAAGTATTGAATTGAGTACTGAGTAATATGCTTCTCAACTCTCAAAGGAACCGTTGTGTATAAACAAGTTGTGTTCTCCCATAGATACCAAATAATACTGAAGTTAATGTCTGGTCAGTCATATAATAATACATCAGTTTTAAGCCTACAGTAATAAAACTTTATACATCTGTATCCCACTGTTTCATAAGTAATACGGAACGTCTGTAATATCAGTAGGAAAGAGTTAACAAACTATTTGTGTTATGTAACTTTAGTTTTCAAGTTAAACAGCTTCATACACAATATTAATGAAACAATATAAAACCGTTGATATATAAGGACACTCGCATTCAACTTGAGGTTCATTTACAATGAGAAAAAAATCATTGGTGCAGATAATATTTCAATACTAATAAATTACCTTATCCATGTTGGGATAAAATGGATCAGCAGTGTATAACTAATAACTGATTGACAGACAGTAATATATCACTTTTTATGGAAAGACAGATATTTTTATGTATAGTAGATCCATAAAATTTGAGAAAATTTGAAAAATAACGAATTCTAAGACATCGACTATTTTTAGCCGAAGTATAACGGCTCAAAATTGGTTCTAAGTTAGTTTGTTTTTTTCTAATACAAATTCATAGCGCATAAAACCAGTATATCTTGACCGATTTGAGATCTGATTACAGTTTCACACTCAAAAGTCAAACCCTTTCGATTGATGTATTTGACTATGCCCAGGGTCTCAAATATTAACTTACTTTAATTCTACATAAAATAATTTATATTTTAGCGTAGGCTGGGGAAGACCATGATGAGTATTAAAATAAAATTGGGAATATACGTGAGACTCGCTCTTGGTATTACTGGCAAACAAAAAAAAAACATCTATTAAAAATGAGAAAAATGTATCGTATGTTAATTTAACGTAATCTTATCTAAAATAATTTCAAGTGGTACAGCTATTGAGAGAATCCTCAATAGCTGCGCCACTCCATATTCGTATTTGCATCTGACAGCGTACTTATTGCCATGATGAGTTGTCCAACTGAAATACCATTCAAAGATATTAAACTTGAAGCATTTCTTCGGAAAAAAATGTCCTTTAGACTATTGCTTTTAACGTAAGATTTTGTTTGTTTTTGAATTTCGCGCAAAGCTACACGAGGGCTCTCTGCACTAACCGTCCCTAATTTAGCAGTGTAAGACTAGAGGAAAGGCAGCTAGTCCTCATCACCCACCGCCAACTCTTGAGCTGCTCTTTTACCAACGAATGGTGGGATTGGTCGTAACAATATAACGTTTCCACGGCTGAAAGGGCGTGCATGTTTGGTGCGACAGAGCTTCGAACCCGCGACCCTCAGATTACGAATCGAACACCTTAACCCACCTGGCCATGCCACTCACCACTCGAGAAAAGGTATGTCTTGCTCCTAAGCGAGCGCTCAACTATTTGAGATACATCAATCTTTTGAAACATTTTCTTGTGTAATAGTTAATTATCATATTGGGTATTTTTAAGCCATGGAGGTATATTAGAACTAGTTTAACAAATGATAAGAACATACGTCATTAGATGAACATCAGGCTAGATAACACCACGACAAGTTGTATTTCACGTACAAGTTTTCTATTGAATCGTTTCATGCTTCAATTAACACTATAAAAACTTTATAAAATATGTAAAGTAATAAAATATGTAATGTCCCTTTCTTCCCCCAAAATATAAGTTTATCTTAAAACAAAGTCATGAGTCTAACGATAAAAACGAATTAACATAAAATAAAAGAATATTTCAGTCACATAAAACCAACATTTCAAAGTTTGTAAGTAAATGTTATGATTCTAATGCAGCATATCTTCATCTTTATTACCATGTCTTTATTTGTGTAAAACGTTATTAAACAATGATTCTTCAATCTCTAAGTGCACCTGGCCGACCTGGGTGAGAGATTAAACAAAATAAGTAAGATTTCTTTAAGAAGGCTTTTGTATTAGATTACCACATTACGTTCACCCTACATGCTCTGTTAACATGTAATTGAAATTACATAGTTGTTATTGATTGGCAAAACGTAGTACGTTAATAATTAAATTACTTACTGTATGGTTATCTTGTAGAAGACTAAATGTGTTTATTTGTAACTTCAATGAATTATGATTAAATTTTCTAATAAGTGATAAGATATAATTATAAAAAAACTTGTTTTTTTATTCTTGTCATTAAATTCGTGTACAATATTTAAATTGTTTTGTGCAAGAACAAAAAATATAGAATACTGAACAAAGATGAAATGGGCAGCAACATCTTTGTTCAAAGTGATACTTGTAGAGGAAGACTTGGAGAACTGATCTGTAAAAGTAGTTCAGATCCTGAAGATGAAAAACAAAAGTCTTTAGTGATGTTCGTTTGTATTGAGCTATTGTTTTAAATACTTAAATAATAAGGTACAAAAATAAAATAAATTAATTAAAAATACTCATGTGAACCACACTTTTCTTAAGTTTATAGTAAAACACATTACAGTATATAGCCAGTTACATGCACTGAAAAATATTTTTCTTGATATTTGAAACAACAGGTGCTAAAAATTTTGCTTTCTTTTATAGATTTTATGTATGAAAATAAACATTATTGTAAGTTATAACTTGAACATTATTTTAAGTTTAACTTTGATTAATAGATATTTTTTTAGACTTTGAAATTATTCAGGGAAAGAATATGCACCTTAACCACATTTCAGATGTTCGTGTCAGTCCTGAGATTGTTACTGATCCAACATTCTTAGTTAATAGAATTCTTGAGGACTTTGTTACTTGAGTTGACACATTAGCCAGTAAAAAACATGTACTTCAGTATAATGAAATGGTATGTAACAAGTTTTATTAATAAGTGTGATTTAACCTTTTGATATGTTCTGTTAAACTGTTTCAACAGAAAAACTGGTACAGTCCATCTGTAGTCCTGGGTATTATGGATAGTATTTCTTATTTAACAACTTTATACTCCAATATCAGCAATTTCCAATTAGGATTTTCTCATAATATTTGGTTGAAATGCTTTTATTACAAGACCACAGCCTGAATTAAGTACAGCACAGACTTCATACAATGCGTGAAGTTATTTTGCTAAAGTTTACACAATCCACCAAGGATTACAGTCTGCAGCAATTTGGTTACAAATATTGGTAGAGGTTTATGGTTGTGAGTGCATAGTTTAAATTTATTTAAAATGCTGACTTGCATAGAGATCTGATGATTGTGCTAGTTGAGGAAAATGTGATGTAGTCACTTTGACCCAGTTTTGAAAGTGTTAGCACGATGGATTGTTAAGTTTTTGTCATGGAAGAGCCATTGTCCATCATATTGGAAATGCAGCCAGAATTTTGTTACACTGGATGTTGTGTGCTCTTTTAAAGAAATATATATTTTCCTGCCACAAAAATGTCCTCCCAATCATTAAATAATCTCTAACAACATTGTTGCAGTGATACAAACAGAATCTAATATCATTGTTGTTTTTATATTTTCACTCTGTTTTATAACATGGATGAAACTTGATAAATAACACCACATCACATATTTGTAGTCACTCATAAACCATGGTTTATACTTTAAGTGCCAATGGTGCCATGCTTTTCTGTTTGAATTTCTTATAAGCAGCTTTCTGACTAGCTGTTGGCAAATGTATCACAGCTTTTATAACGTATTTCTCACAGGATGATTTTAAGGAACCTTATTTTTGCTACTGGTAAAGCCAATATTTAACAGATTCTGAGTCATTTATGCTTTATGGTTCATTCAGTCACACTTTTTCCCTTGATAGTCACCAAAATTTAACATCCATAGTTTTTTTCTGTTGGCAGGTGTATTCCATTTTAATAACTGCTGCCAACAGACCATTGTGGCAGATTCTTTGATGATGATTATGTCTTTTCCTTGAAAAGTATCAGTTATGAAGATCCTTTAGAAGAGATCTCTTGCTCTTATTCACTGTTTTACAAACTAACCATGATACAATTACATCCCTGAATTTATGAAACACTGGCTTTACCTTGCATGTCATATGAACAATCTAGCTGGCAGCTGGCATATTCAAATAAATGTTGAGTTTAACAAATATTTTTACTTGTTTCAGATTCAAGGTTTTGGAAAATTTAAGTAAACTGATAAAGATGTCTCCACCCAAGACAAATCAAATTTTTAATTTTTCTGCTTTGCTAAATTAATTTATGCTGTAATCATGCTTTGTAATAATGACATAAGTTTCAACTTCATAGCTGTCAACAAGAAAACATAAAATTAGAAATATATATTAATAAGAATATTCTATTTTTGAACTCAAAACATAAAACTTATTTTTATATTTAGGTACTTTTAAATCTGTTTTCAACAAAAATGTTCTACCAGTGTATAAGGTTTAACTTTTTTCAAAACTTAAAAAATATTTTTACAATTATGGAGCTTCACTAAATAATGTGACTGAACAAGTTTAGTCTTATTACCCACATGCCTTTACATTTCTACTAACAACATATGGAAATCTTCATTTTTACAGTTCATAAATTGTTAACAGTAAAATACAAAAAAATATTTAAAGATAAATACCTAATAGTTATTCTTATTTACTTAATATAAAAAACTGAAATACCTTAATCAGGTGTAGATTTTACTATGTTCCTTTAGAATAAGTGTTGTACTTATTCACACAAAGTAAATATCGTTGATAAGGGACCTTCTTTCAAAGGAACCTGTATCCCTCATAAGAAAGCTTGAAGTATTTAAAAGGAATTAATAATTATTTCGTGTTAAAAATTGTATTCCTCACAACTGTAATACATAATTACATTTTTTTTAATTATTAAATTATTTTACTATGTTCCTTTAGAATAAGTGTTGTACTTATTCACACAAAGTAAATATCGTTGATAAGGGACCTTCTTTCAAAGGAACCTGTATCCCTCAAAAGAAATTTGAAGTATTTAAAAGGAATTAATAATTATTTCTTGTTAAAAATTGTATTCCTCACAACTGTAATACATAATTACATTTTTTTTAATTATTAAATTACGTATCAAATAATCAAAGTGCATGATTTATTTCACATTTTCTATAATGTTTAGTATCCTCAACATAATCATATTGTTTTCTAAAGTCATTATATGTTGTATACTGCATATATCGATATCTCTGTGCCTATCCATGATGGTCATACAGGAAGACTGATTTGTCAAACTGTGTAGTGTGGGAATTGCTATAGTTTAATAGTGTGCAGAAAGCAATACAAATAAACACACATTTCTTAATTTTAAGATACTTTCAGTTGAAGGTGCTATATAAAGTGTTATTCCAAAATTATTATCAATAGATGTCAGTAATAAACCACATTAATTATGGTGCTTTTATAAGATTAAGAATGCTAAAATAACATATTGGAACTAACATTTAAATACCCTAAACATACACTCACTCCTTGTGATTTGTAAGATTATTACACAATTATACAAACCTGAAACAATTACTATTGTTCAGTTAAATTTATAAACAAATTATTGAGATAAATCTGAGTTAAATATTTTTACAACGTTAAGAAATAAACAATTACAATGAAAAGAGAGCATTAGAAATAAGAAGCATTTGTAGATGAATATTGATCTTTTTAAAAATATTTTTACAGTATTTCAAAATGTGTCACCAGTTTGTTTTTATTTCAAACTTATTAGAAATAAATTACAATTAATGATATAAAAATATAAAATCACACATTGTAAATCTCAGTAAATTCTGTAAGTACATACTGTGAAAACTTCTAATAGTGAAATACGATTTTGTGTGGGATAAATATACTGGACAGCAGAATTAAATAAGACACAAATTTCTGATTTAAAATATACTGTAAGAACTGATAATACTTTACATTTCTGTGACAGAAAGTAAAAGAAATTGTTGACATTGAATCCTGATAACTAATGAATTAATACCATCTAAATTTGGTCATAATAACTGATTTATAAGCTTTAGTAAACTTTTGGGAGATTGTTGTTTTAAAGATAGCCATACTTAACAATGATTGCGATCTCAATCCTTTGACTTCAACATTATTCTGAGAGTTTAGCAGAAATTTTATGATAAATTAATATCTTATTTATTATTAAAAGCTTATTTACAAGTAACACAGTTTTCATCATATAAAATTAAATGAAGTATCTATGTTAAGTACAGTTTAACCTGCTTTCAGCCACCTTTTTTTATTACTGTTTACGTTCCTATATGTAAAAGTATTGACTGTCATGATCCTTTGATGATTAATTTTCATTTATATACAATTTTAATAAAACCTCATATATTAATTTAGATTGTACCTTTCTAAGTATTTAGTCAGGTACATACTATTTTGTCCATGTACATCATTTTGTGGCATCATTGTTGCATATTTTTTTGCTTTCAAGTATGTACATTATAAAACTGGAAAAAGACCATGTCAGCAAATAATAGCAGGAATAGAAATAAATGAAATTCACTCAAGGGAAGCTATTAGGAAGATTACAATTCCTCATAAATTTTTATTATTTAATCCATGCAATATGTTCACTTTCATTGGTCATAACTAAAGGAATGTGGATGGACCATGCATTCCCAGTTGGGAAAGTCAACTAAAAATATGAATTTCCTCAAAGTTAAAATCCTCAGGAATGTAATATTTTGATCCCTGAATATTATGAAAAATAAGACTGTAAAGAGGATTTTGTTAATTTTTATATTATTTAGAAAAACAGCTGTTGCTTAAGTATTAAAATCTACAAACAGTTTACAAAATATCTTGGCTACGTTAAATGTTTACATAGGTTTGACATTTGTAAGCCTTTAGTCAAGTACCCATCATATTGTGGTATTGTTGTGCATTTTTTGCTTTTAAGTACATATACTATAAACCACTGAAAGGAGGCTATGTCAACAAGAAATGGAATAAACAATAAGTATTTGTGAATTGTGCTAATATATAGTTTTCCTATTGCCATAATTATTACCAATTTTTGTTCAGAGAGACGATTTTGATTTACTGTAAAAATTTTTGCAAGAGGACCAGTGTGAACCACAAGACGTCCAAGACTCAAGATGGATAAATATATATATACACACACACACGTATATTTATAGCACCAGAAACATTTTTACTGAAAGTTGTACATAAACAATTATTTGATAAATAAATACATTGCTGTTTATAACTAGAATAAATATCTGTGTATTTAATATGCTACAAATTTCTAAATTATGTTTTGACAGAAACACATTTTCATATTTATATAAAATAATTTGGGTGGATTTTTGCTGCATTGTATTTTATCAACCAACACAAAACTTTCTCTCAGATTGTTGATGAAGACTAGAAAGGTATAACCAGTACACACACTTCACTGACACTAATTTTTTCATACAAAATTGTTTATAACTTATGTACACAACAGGTGAATGTTAATGAAATAATGATAAAGTATGACTAGTCTTAACAACAATATTCAAAATATATATATTTTAAAGTATTTTACAGAAATATGAGGGAATTTGTATATTTGCAAAACTTGGGGTTCATTAGTAAGATTTGTAAAACAGAGCATACAAAGATAATAAAAGACCTAGTGTTGGGTTAACCTGAAAATTAATACTATCAAATTAAACTGCATTTAAACATTTTTAAAATAATACCAATTGTAAAAGACAGTTCTCTTAGAAAAGTATGCAAGATCATAATGTGTAAATATATTTCAAAGTTAAGGTAACATTTTTGTCAATAAAGTTTATATAATGTAAGATAACATTATTACCAGTTTAATCTTACTTTACCCCTGTTACAGAAAGACTGAGATAATGGCATGCCTTTTTTTATGTTCTCCATCTCTTTTTGAATTCTGTTAACTGTCTGACTGAAATCAAGATAAAAACAATAAAATATTGTTGTATAACTAATAATTTAATTGAAGGAGTATTTGTTATTAATTCATTGGTTTCATGTGGTCTAGTTGCAGGTGCTTCAAACTCTCTTAAATATTATCAATTTTGATCTGATTTTGCCATTTGGCCCAAATAGGTCCAGATGTGAAAGTTTCAGCCATCTTTACACAAACTACAGTATAAGTATTTAACTAAAATCTTATAAGCCCTGAAGTTTGTCACTAAAACACTTGGGGGGATGTATCATTTGAGAAAATGTTATTAAAATTGGGGAAATTTAGATTTTTATTATTATCATTATTTTTTTACAATTGAAAATGTAGCTAAATATGAATCTATAAAAAGCTTGAATAAAAGTGGTGGTACTTGTTTTTAGTACCTCTCAGCTAAATTAGTTCCTATACAGTTACAAAGTACTTAATATTATAAAAAAAATTGAGATTACAAAATAAATGTTTACTTTTTTGCTTGTTTATTAAATTTTAAATGATTTTTCACATTTATAACAAAAATTCAACACAGTACTGTAATATAACATTAATATTATAATTACCTTAAGGCATTTAATTCACTGATGATGTTCAGAGCAAGGGATTCTCCATGATGCACAGTGATACTTCTTCCAACTGGCTCATTTTGTTGACCTTGAATAGGATAGGAAGCAACTGGAGGCAGAATGAATTCTTTATTATTGTTAACTAATGCCTGTTTGGTTTCTTGTTCCATCTGGTTAAACTGGGATGTTATTTCAAGAGATTCCAGATCAAGAAATTCACTTGCTTCAGTTGGTGAAGGAACTGCAAGAGTTAAAAGTACTAAATCAACTGTTATATAGAAATATATAATTTAGTTACCTTTACTATTTAACCCTTTCATTATAGGTTGGGTGAAATCCACCTAGCTCATAACCATGAAAGTAATTACATTATAATTTTTGATAATGTACACATTTACAAATTTTTGCCAGTTATTAGTAAACATGACAAGGCACTTGTAGACAAAATAATGTTATTCAATTAAGCATGAAGAATTTTTTGTAAACTGTTTTCTTTTAGAATGTTGACTACCCAACATGTAGACTGATTTTAATTCTTCTACTAAATACTTTTATGCATTAAAAATTTTCAAAATTTCCCAAGTGAAATTTTTATAACCTCCAAATAATTATAAAATAGTTTATCTTGAAACTTTGTAGAATGGATGGCAACTGCCTGATGTGGAAACACAAGTGTAGAGGGCGATGTTTCGAAAGTCTTCAACTTTTCGTCTTCAGGTCAGTGTGTATGTCGGTGTTGTCGGTCTTACCTGAAGACGAAAGGCGGAAGACTTTCGAAACTTTGTTCTCTACACTTGTGTCTCTGCAACAGGCAGTTGCCATCTATTCAACAAAGTTTCATCATGAATACTCTGCCTAAACAATCTATCAAAGAATAGTTTATCTTATTATTTTCACTACTGAATCACAGTCTATGTACATGTTTGGCAGATTTGACCCATCTTGTAATCACCATAAAAAATTAGGAAATAAATATAAATTATGATTTTTTCTTCCTAGAATTATTACAAACTATAACTCAAATGTCTGGTCTAAATACCTTAAATCTTATAACATTATAAATTTATATATATATTTATTATTTTTATTATATTGACCTTTCAGCCATTACTGGGTAACATCACAGAAGTTAAAATGCTGCAACATATGTAACTCATATTACCTTATTCGAGAATATAAAATGGACCTTTACAAATTGATCTGTCTTGGATGTGTGTTAGTGCATTAGTATTTTGTAAAAAACAATCATATTTCATTTAAAATACATTATATATATATATGTTTATACATCACTACTATTTACAAAGAAAAGTTTTTAAAGGTTATTTTTCTTAAAACATAGAACAGTAAAAAAAAGAAGTGAAGTAAACAATTATCTCTAGATATGACCTTTGTACATGGATGCTGCTTGTTACAGATTGCCAAGCCTTAAGTAATTTTTCACAAGGAAGATGTGAGAGAGAGAATAATTGTTTTTTAGTTTTTTTATATATACATCTGAAATATGCAAAAAATCATAAATTAATATATTGATACCATTGAATTCCATTATAATATTTAAAGTTCACTGACTTAGTTGTGTTTGAGTCCAAAAAATATTAAATTTTGAAATACTAAAAACTAAACCTACCAACATGATGGTTTGTCTCCAGAGAAAGAAGTGAAGCCATTATATTTGAAAGTGGCTGAGAAAACCACTAAGTAGGTATTCTAAACTTTTCATTGGTTATTAACATGTTATATACACAAGTAACAGTGTGTAAGAGACCATTTCCAAAAATGGAAATAGGGGAATGGGGCCACTGTGTTTGATTCAGTAGATAAGCAATATTAACGCAAATATAAAAGATAGGGAGTTCTTATTTCCTATTCTAGCTTGTCAGTACTGGTAATCTGAGTTCCTAATTTGTACAAGACTACAGACTTTGTATTTTGATATCATAAACATCCAATTTGAATCAGAACTACATTTAACATATCATGTGACACAAAAATTGAAGATATGTTTTTCAATATTTTCTTTCAGATTAAGAAATTAAATTATGTATAATATGAAAATTTGAGTTATAATCTTCAGTTTGATACCAATCAAATGTAATGGCATAAATTCATAAAATAGTAGTTCAATACAAATTGCGAATACGAGTCAAGAAATTCGATGACATAGCCTTTGACCAGTGATCCGTACGGAAAAGGTTAAAGTGATTATATTGTTCTACAGTAATAATAAGGTGGTTCAGTTTTATGGATGGCATGTCTGCTTACCTAATATTGTTGTACACTCCACATAAAAGATACTGATAAGTAATAATAATACATACAAGAAAAGGTAAAAACTACTTGACAGTTTGTTCATGAAACATGTCCACTAACAAACTACTAAAAAATGCAAATATTTCAACTTTTTTTTTAGTTATTTCTTTCAAGGTTTTGTAAAGTACTATTAATACTACTTAATATCTTTGATATCAACAACTAACTTTCCTTATTACCTGAAATTCCTTTTTTCTCCTTGTTGACTGAAGGATCTATAGAACAACTTCCAACTTTTATAACTGTATTCTGACAATGGCTGGATGGTAGTAGTGGATCTGTAGCTTTTGATGTTTCATCCTCATTACTACTTGCAAATTTTTGTGTAGCAGTTGTTATGGATTCTTCAAGCTTTGTGCAATTTGTAACACTAAATGTTGTACTTGGTTCACAATATGTTTTATCAATTTTTTTGGCACAATTGTCACTTTTTATCCATTCTTTTATACTTTCGGTAACATTTGATGTATCTGAATCAGTTTCAGTATTATTTATACTGTTCCCAAGTTCAAACATCTTTATAAAGTCTGATTCATTTGGTTCTGCATTAAGAGCTTCATTTTTTGTATTCAGTACAGCTGCTAAACCTTTGTGTCCAACCTCTGTTATTTCCTTTGTTCCAAGACTTGATATCTCTCCTTTGGTAACCTTTGTTTTGTGTGTGCTTTCTTCACCACAGTTATCAATTGATCGAGCCTCACTTTCAGATTCCAAACTCTGAGTGCAGGGTATATGACGTTTATGTGTAATGCCCATTTCTTGAGCATTATTTTTGTAATGGGAAAACTGTTCAGAAGTTAGATTTCCTTTTTGGTTGAGGCTTTGACAAACTGAGCTCTCAGTGTTATCAGTTTTAATCTTTTCAATACCAGTACTATCTGATAAGTATTCTGATATACCTTGGCAAGTGTTTTTTACAGGCGAGTGTTTAATTTCATTATCAGTTTCTTGCGTTCCCATTTTTTTTGTACTGTAAAGGGAGTTTTTTGGCTCTTTGAAGGAAATTGTCTTCATATTTTCATCCACAAATGTATTTCTATCATATGAATTTTCTGTGAATAAACAAGTTGAATGAGAAATATTACCAGTTTTTGTTCTCAGACTGTGAAGGCACTTGTTACTTCCACTTTTGAGTTCTTCTATACATGTGACGTCTTTAACGTTTTCACAGCTCATATTACATTCTTTGTTCTTTTCATTGTTTGTGTTCTCTATCTTTCTCTTCTTTGAAAACTTTGGAATTATTCTGGAAATGAAAACATTGTACAATTTTTATGCTGGTTGAATGAATTTCAAACTTTAAATTTTAAAATAATTTCCTTAGATTCAGAATAGTGCATTATTATGACCAACATTTCACAAACTGTACCTTTTAATGCTATTTTTCACAAAGCAAGCTATTAAAAAAATTGAGAGCAGGTTGTATGGAATAGTTTTCCTCTCAAATCATATCTTATACTTAGTGTCATTTAAGCGTGTGAAGAAATCTGTAACCAACTGTGTTGTGAGACTTCATAACTGTTGTAAATGAAATGTTAACCCTCATAAACTATAGCCTGCAGTTCTATATGCCATAGCTGAATTCACATTACAACTTTCAGAAAAGATAAAATTATTTTCTCCTTTTCTTTATTTCATAATACAATGCCTTTACCTACATGGCATGCAAGTTTGCTGGTGTCTTATAGATTAATCAAGTATCTGACAAAACATAGGTTTTAAAAATGTTATGCAATGTAATACTTTTAGAGATAGATAGGAAAGAAAGAGAAATATACAAGTAAACAAATAACAGGATATCTTTATACACAGAAGTTTTTAATACCAACTAGCTGGCTTTTATGTTTATTACAAGTTAAACTTGCTGCTGTAGTTGAAGGTAAGAGTAGAATAAGAATGTAACAACAAAACAAACGTCAAGAGAATAATTTTGTAGGTTTCCCCCTTATAGTTGGACTGATGTTCTATTATGGTGTTCTACAATCCCTTTGCTTACATATAGTTGTAGTTGGACTTGTGTTCTATTATGGTGTTCTACAATCCCTTTGGTTACATAGTTAAGCCACTATTTTACATGCACAATTGGTACAGGTTTTTGTATTACCTGTTAACAAACTACATTTTCATAAGTAACATAAAGAAATGACACTTTAAAATTTATGAATGAAAGTTACAGCATGTACAAAGATTACAATCATGTGATATGTAGTTAACACAGATGTGATCAGCAATATGCAAAACACCTGCATAAAAATGACCTGAACATAACTTTCATAAAGGTATACTTTATACTAATCATGGAAGGAACATATATAACAGTACTAAGTCATAAATATCCTCTTTCCTTATTTACTTTGTTTTTTTGTTTTGAATATTGTACAAAGTAGCTTGAAGGCTATCTGCACAAGCTAGCCCTATTTTTGAAGTGATGAACTTGAGGGAAGGCAGTGAGTCAACATCACCCACTGTCAATTCTTGAGCTACTCTTTACCAACAAAGAGTAGGATTAACTTTAACATTATAAATACTCCTTAGGCTTAAAGGATGAGCATATTCAGAAACAGGATTCAAACCCATGACCCAAATTGCAAGTCAAGTGTCGTGACCACCAGACCATATCCTTATTGGCAGGTTATCCAAAGACCCAATTCTGAACAGCAAAATTAAACTTCAAACTAGAGGTATACACAAAAGTATTCCTCTCCTACAATCAACAAGATAATGCTAACATGAATACAGCATCTCAACTAATCATCAGCTTCTCTACCAGCATTTGACTATTTACAAACAGCCAGATATGTACTAATAGTCTTTTCCTCATTATCCGAGATTAAATTATATGATACAGTGCTTTCATAATCAGAGTCAAACTGCTCATCTTTCAGTGGGATCTTGAGTAACCAGATCATTAGAGGTTCATTGATGGTAAACAGTTTAAGCATGTTGACATATTTGATGCCCAGGTTACATTGCCACTGTAACTCACTGTTTATTGAGTTGTTGACAGTCAGGTTATGGAAAGGATGAAATCTGTATTTTTACTCAAACACCAGGAGATGTGGAGAACAATCAACTGACTGCTAATTAGTTGTGGGATATACCATCATGATATATGGAAAGTACTTATTCTATTCATTTCTTACCATTTAGTTCTGTCAGTGTCCAGATTGTACACATTCAACAGATGGGCATTATCTTACTGGCCTGGCATGATAACCCATTGTTGTTTCTGTGTTGCTGACCTGAAGGTATTATACAATGAAGGTGCAATTTTGCAATGTTATTATCTAGTGCACAATTATACCACATTTTTAAAGTTCATTAGCCATTCCAGTCATGTATGGTCCACTCAAGTCATAATTTCGCTACTATATGAGTAGTAGTGGTAATATCTGAGAAATAATATACTCACAAGCAATTGCTTCATTGTCTTACAATATTGGAACTCAAGAACAATAAGTGTTTGACTCTCATATGTGATTACTAGCTCCATAGCATCCTATGGTCGTGACAAAGATTGCATCCATATACATGACGAGTACTGAGAAAGATAAGCTGGTAATTATGGCTTTAACCAAGGCAAACTTTAATGACTGTAATGCATCTTTACTATATCCATATAAAACATGCACAGATTTTAGTCAATGCAGATAGTCATGCAACTGTTTTGAAGAAATTAGCCACAAACCATTGATAATACCATATAGAGCCAAGAAAGCTGCAGATTTTACTTTTATTTCCAAACTGGGACAAGGTATTGATCATTGTGATCTTCACACGATCTATAGACACTCCTTCCACAGCAAGTGCAATATATATAATGAATAGCATGATATGGAATTCATACAATCTTTCACGAGCGCAAATGCAATCTTAGGTCAGACTGACCAGTATCCTGAAACCAGATATAGTGTATTTAACCAAAGAGTATCTTCCCATGCATTCAGATATTCATCTGCATGTGATAAATGAAAGGTTGCTATGTTTAACTGAAATCACCTTTTCAATATTCATACAGAACTTTGGTATTCCTACCTTATTTCTGACAATCACCATTGGAATTATGCAAGTGATTTTCAACGGTTATTATCCAATCCTTCAACACTTTCAATATCTGTGGTGCTCCAACAAATTTTGAACAGTGCTTGTTTTATAGAATGTGCATCACCTGTATCAATGTGGTGACTGCTGTTTGATACAATCAGCCATCTGATCCTATGAAACATCAGCAGACTTTCTGAACAATTCATAAGTTGGTGTCTGAATGTTAAGTTCAGAGTACTGAAACAATCTTCAACAAGATACTGCAGCTTCTCTGGAAGTTGCACATTCATTCTTGGATGTGATATGGTGGCTGCAATGCCACACTGATAACTATTCCAGCAGGAAGCTGAATAACCAAATGTTCACAGTTACAAACAAATAATGGGTTAGCACCTGCAACTGGACAGATAACTGTCTGAGCAAGTGCATTCTGCCTTTAAAGTAAAAAAACATTGTTCTATCATCATACCACATGGCACAAGCATACTAAACTGTTCATTGGAGAACACCACATCCACTTTTGGAAGCATCACTACTTGCTCCCAATGTGTACATGTGCACTAGTGTTCTTTTGCCCAATCTGACTTACATTGGATGGTTTTGTGGCAGAAGTGCAGTTTGCCTGCTACACAGGTATAATTGGTTGACAATTTCTGCAGTAGGTCAATCCCTAAGATACTAATGTCTAAACCAAAATCAGAGATAACTACATTTGTGTGGTGTGGAACACTGCCAAGATAAAGTTGAGAGATAACTCTCTTCATTCATATCTAGTTTCTCACTATTTGCCCAAACAAAGCTGATGTTAAGTGGTTAAGGTAATGGCTTTCCACAGACTGCCTGATACACAGCAGGAATGAATAAGATTCTGGTTGCTTGAGTATCTATTAGAAACTTAATCTCATGTTTATGTATCACTATAGACACATATCAGTGTGACACCCAGTCCATAGGTATGTGAGCCACCCACCACAATAATGTTTACAAGCCAACTGCTGCAATTGTTTAGGCTGGCAGCCAGATCTGGATCAGGTTCTGTTATATCATACTAGCTGAAGTAACTGCAGCCATAACTTCACTTTCTTGTATCAGTCTTAATGATACTTGTGTATGATTGTCCTTTCTGGTGACCAGGTAAGCCACAGATGACCTAGAGACTCCTTCCCTCACTCTTGGTACCTTCAGGAATGCATCTCTAGTAGCATTTGCAGCACATGTTTATTGACAACTAGTTCATAAAGTTTATTCATAAACAATACTAATAATATTAACTCCTAATACTTATTCATGTGCACATATTTGAGTTATCTTTATGTCTGAATGTGAAAAATAATTTCAGCTTGAAAGTGTTTTGTTTTTTGATAAACACAAAACTGTATAATGGGCTATTTGTGTTTCACTTACTGCAAGTATAAAACCCCATTTTTTAGCATTCTAAGTTCTCTGCTTTATAACTGATCCATCACTATAAACTACTAACATGTACTTCCAATTAAAACTGTGCTGAATTCTACAACATTAAAGGTGTGAGTTTGAATGATATTATACTAATCAATTCACACATCTTAAAATGTATGTTCTACCAAATGCAAATGATTAAAACACATGATGTTAAACTCATCTAAATCAAAGGATGCCCAAAATCACGATTGTGAGAATTAAAATTATAAGGAGGGTTAGCCAAGCCACACATTTGTTAGTTAAATTACACAATTAAATTTAATAAAAGAAATGACAAATCCAGATAAATACTTACCTTAAGCACTTTATTAATACAGAAATGAAAATCATACACAGGTTTTACAATCTTTTTAAACTAATAAAAAAAATACTCAGGCATCTACATACCATAGAAATATAAAAAAAACACTTTTACATATTATTTCCCACCTATAACTTACAAGCATAAAATACCATATATAATCATTTTAATTCTGAAAATTAATTACTAGTAATCACAAAAATTATTGTATTTTAATTATTATCCACACTGCTGAAATTATTGATAAAACTCTGTATTCATCTACTCATCACAAGATATGAGTAACAATTACATGGAATTTACTGCATAAATACATTAGTGCAAAACATTGGAATTGTCTGATATTGAAATTATTCTACTATGCTGAATATACTACTAAAACAATGAAGTCCCAAAGTTAATTTAAAATAAATGTTAAAAATGAAATCAACTATTTATTTTTCTACTAGTGCAAACAAAACACAAAATAACTTCCTTGTAAAATGTGGGAAACTGCTTTGAATTTAAATGAAAACTGGGGACTATTGAATACCATGCTCTGTTTTTATATACACAAATAAACTTTGGAAGAAACTACTTACTTCACTGGTTGAGAGAGTGGATAATATTCACCACACTTATCTTTTGTGTTGTTCCATGACAATTTGATTGAGGAATCATCACAGCTTAAAGAATACAGTTATCTATAATTAGTTTAAAAACATTCAAATATTTTATATGTTTTATATGTTTAAATGTTATTTTAAGGCAAAATATTGACTGTTTCCAATAATATGCTCAGTCTTACTTTTGTCAATGTCTAAAAGTTTTTGATATAGTTTAGAAGTTACTTTATTCATATTAGTAGCTGATGAAGGTTTTCCATTCATTTTCTATCAGGCTTAAAACACAATGTCTAAAGATAGCAGCAATGAGTTCAATAATGAATATAAGCAGGTGGTTTTCCAGAGTTCACGTGTAACAAATATTTGAAATATCTGGCAAAAGATACCCATTAGTGAGTGTCAATTTTTTAACTTTTAATGTAAATAGATTATAACAAAATTTTGGAATGAATCTGTTTATTTGTTATTGGATCATTTTAAAACAAGTGCTGTTTTTCCTAAGGTTGTAAACCAACTGTTTGGTAGGAATATTTTTTACATTACAGCAATGATGTAAAAGGTATAATATAAACTGGTTTCAGAAGCAAGTTCTATTTTACAACTGAGGTTTATATTTTAAAGTCTTACTTCATGAAAAATTAAGGCACATAAACCAAGCCATTGAACCTACACAGAAGTTAGAAAAACCTGGATATGACTCTTGAAAGAATTTAAATAAGCTAATTAATTTAATTCCCACTAGGAATTAGAGTTGGTAACATATTGGCCTTATCTTTAAGAACCAGGATAAAATCCTAGCCTCTACCACCAAAGAAACAAGTAAAATCTGGAGCAGGTTATAAAATTAAAAGCAGGATAAAAGCTAATTTGTGATCAGCATCTCCTACTACTAATAAATAATGCAACTCATAAATACTTAAAGATCCAGTATAGCCCTGGATTTTGTAAAGAATTTTGAAATAAAAAAAAAAGACTTAACTTTAAGCTAACTGGAACATACAACCATTTCAACTTCATTCATAAATGTAAACAGTATAATTTCTGAAGGACTAAGGGTGGAGTCACCTATCAATATCACATAATGTTAAAAAATTAATATAAGTCAAATTCCAAGATAGGATTAAATATAAATCACACAAACAAACACAAGATACAAAATAACACTAATTATGTGTCTTGAAAGACTGATGATATAACAGACAGTGTAGGGTCTATCAAGATACAGTTATTCAAATTTCAAACATACATACTAAAGATATTCACATTAATTATACTCACTTATCCATTCTTAAAGCAAGAAATATTCAAACAAAAGACAGATAAAAATGCACATTAGATGACTGTTAATAGAATTTGAAAGGCCTTATATTAACAGGTAAAAGAATAAATTTTGCATTAACACATAATATACTTATCATATATGTATCAAAATCCACAGAAAACACAAATTATAATCTAGTAGAAAAATTGATATTAAAATAAGGTCAGTTGCTTTGAAAGTGCACTATAATACCCCCAAAACAGAAAAAAAAACTGCTCTCATGAGCCAAAAGAAAGGCAATACCATAATAATTTTACAGTAGACAAAGCATGAAACACTGTAACTGGAGCCATAAACAAAGAATACATCATCAAGCTTCAAACTCCAATACAAAGAAATAACTAACTCCACAAGAAACATCAAGATGAACTTGGACGAGAAATAATGAAACAACTAAAAGTATACCATAGCACCATCTTATACATCTATTGTTTATCCAAAATTTATAAGTGAGGTTATCTTCTCTTCTCATGGGTACCTGCAGGGATTTATCATTCCATCCCGTGGCTAGATATATAGTAGACATCATCATGGACAGGTGAAATATCTTCACATGCTAATAATTCTATTCACTATGTAGAAAATACACAATTGACCAAGAAATCCACACAGACAAGATAAAATGATCATCTGTTATATATTTAACTTATTAATTAACATACCAACCTTTGAAACATTAAATATCTACCAACTACAATTACCATGATAAAAAAGCTCACAAACTTTGTATCAACACAACATGAAGATTAATATTACCAACTACAAGAATTTCTAGCCAGAAGCTCACCTCTATTGTTAGCACTCAGTAGCCTATACATGGAATATTTCAGAGATGATGTTACCAAAACAGCCACTATAAGCCCCAGGATTTGGCACAGAAATATTCTGAACACATGATCAGATTATGGTTTGATACTCCAGATAAAATTGTAGAATTCATAAGTCACATGAAAAGATTTGTATGCATGATGGTTACCAAGGTACATTAGTCACACACTGTTTAAGCACTTTGAATATAAATTACACTGCTCAACAATGTGAAGATTGGCATTAGACAGACTAGTTTCTCAATGTGCAAGAGCTGTAAAACAGAAAAGGAAAAGATACTACTACAGCTTTAATGACAATGGGCATCTCAATCACTTGATTATGAAGTTAAACACCATAAACAATCAGGAAGAAAATTATGAACATATAACTACATATTCTAATATGTCAGAGACATTCTCTGAAAATATTCCAGAGGATATATAAACAACATGAAGCCAGAACAGTATTAACAAGCCACAACACATACGTAGTACAGAGTTGGTTGTATCTCCTGTGTGGTTATTTGAATATACCATGAATTTCCATTTTCTTGCAATATTATATTATGTATTATGAACTTATTTTCTGTTCTGTGTATGTGTAGATTTAACATAACATATCTGTGAGAAGTAATTGGAATGATTGATTAATTTCCAAACTACTTTTGTTGTTTTGTTGTTCTTGAAATGAATAATACATGTTCCAGCCAGGAAAGATATTACACAATAGCATATGTTGTGTACAGAAGTCAACAGGTGTGTCCTGCAGTGGTTGTAAAAGTGATATCTAGAGGTTGCAGTCCTACATATAAGAATGAATAGTTGGGTGAATAACACTGCTGGTCACCCTGAGTAAATGTGAGATTTCTTACATGCTAAAGAATATTGTATTTAATTAGTCTGGTTTGTAACATCATCTTAATTAATATAATCTCAAAAGTCATTTGAATTGGTTTTGGTTTTGTTCTGAAAAGAGAAACAGTCTGTTGTGCTTTTGGTGTCTTAATGAAGATTCTACATTTAGTCTTACACTTTATGCCCAGTCTCAATGTTTTACTGTGCATTGGTTCAATGTATCTGAGGTTTAGTATTATTTTGTAAGAGCTGTCTTGAGTAAATCTCTTACCATCTAACAGATCCATCTGACATAGTTCTAAACATTATTCTGTTTAAAAGAATTTATAATGGAATATCACAAAAACTTTTCCCTATGTTTTGTTAGAGGAAACTTAATTTATTATCACATAAGTTCACTAAAGGTGTACTCTTATATGCTTAATGAGGTTATAATGTGTCATATCTGTTAAGTGGCTATAAATTCAACTAAAAAAGTGTGGTATTTAGAGAATTTCTGGGAAGACAGAAAAGTCTAGAATCGCAAAAACAGGAAGTTCATGGATCTTGTAAATAAGTGCTTCTCAACAGATATGATGGTTAGGCAGCAAAGGATGAGAAAAGACATGCAGATTTACACAAGTAACTAATCTTTAATCTGTAATCTGAAAGTGTACTAAAACAAACAAACAAACAGCAAAAACTATTGCACAAAAGGTACTAGCAAGAGCAACAAAGACTTTATTAAAAGACAGACTCTGGCTAATGAATGTGCTTTACCTTGGAACTTAGGTGTATATAAAAAAAAAGAATTACAGTGTTTCCCCACAATAAAATCAAACACAATAAGTTGATTCTCAACTCAACTTTCCTAAACAACAATGTGTACTTTACAAGAAAATCTATTATTCACTTTCCCATGGGGTAAGTTATATACTAATGAATCACTCGTGAACTTAAACACTCAACAAAGGTACAGGCAAAAGCCAAATAATATGCACTCAAACTGAAGTTAATGTTAATTTTAAACTTACAAGAGAATTTGAGACATTCTCAGAAGGTAACACTACATGAAAATATACTGACCTGTAACTGGAAACTGAATGTGAGAACATTGATAAGGGTTCCTATGTATAAGTGAAAGTTAAAGAAACACTGCATGAACATGTACTGAAAGTCTGCTAAGATCTATGGAAATTCTATGCAATTACACGTTAATATTTGCAAGAAAATATATGAAACATCTGCTGAAAATCTGCATGAACATGTACTGAAAGTCTGCTAAGATCTATGGAAATTCTATGCAATTACACGTTAATATCTGCATGAAAATATATGAAAAATCTGCTGAAAATCTCTGTAAAATTCTAGATAGATTCAATCCAAATTCTCCTCTAACAGGCCTGAATATATTATTTTAAATATGATAATAAACCCTCCTGTTTCTGTTACAATAAAACAATTATTGGTGCCTGATAGATCAATTTTTGCCAATGATTGGTAATGATAATGGACAAATTCATCCACAACTACTACATGATTTGCAAACAGGAATAACCTGATGTATTACATAATTAAAAAAAAAATATTGTTATTTCTGTGAGAGAATCAGATAAGAAAGCTCCTCATCTCCACTTGACCATGTTTTGAAAAGTACAGTGAAAGAAAATAAATTTAGCAGTTAACTTTGAAGTTAACTATAATAGAATATGCTACCTTATAAAGTCAAAACAGAGAATTAGAACCAATTTAAATTTATGTGCAAAAAACATGCTGATCTGTAGCATAAATAATATGAGGTGAAAATATCAAAGTACTGCACTCGAAACCCTATATCAAGTTAATATTTTTAAGGATTGAAGTGGATTACTTATTTTTTATCTACTTCATAGAATTGCCTCTTCAAAGGAAATAACAAATATATACATAATATGTATAATAAGGCTCTTTTAAAACACTTTCCAGAAACAACATTTGTCACATAAAACGACTGCTGGTTATTGTATCCACCATGAGTACACATTACAGATAACCCAGTGTGCAGCTCTTTGCTCAATTGTCCACAACGAAAAGCTAAAATTAAGAATTTTAAATAATGGTTCTCATTTACTTTATTATAATTTTTTATTGATGAAATTTTCCAATTCTTTTCTGTTATTTCAACAGTTAATAACTAAAATACAGATAATACAGAATACAGTTACATATTGTCAACTCGAAATCAAATAAAGGTAAGTCTTACTTCACTAGACAATTGAAACCAAATAGTTGGCTTAGAAAAAATATTACCTTTTCTGTACACTCTATGTCAGTCTAAAAGTTTTTAGTTATGGAAACATTTATGATATACAGTTACAAAAAGTCAGGTACAAAAATACTTCAATCCAAAACACCAAGAGTAATTTCTACACAATTGTACCACCCAAGACACAACAAACTTTTCAAAGAAGAGCCACTGAAAAAAAAAATATATATATATTGTAATATGTCTAACTCTTGTCTTACATTTAACAACTCTGTACTCTCTTTTACTAGTTAGAAATTGTTGGATTACATTTCCTGAAAAATTCCTTTTTGCATTTTCTAGATCTTTCCAAGACTTCTCTTTAAAGTTAAAACAAAAAGTAAGAATTGTTCTTAACTCTGTTATCAAAGATCACTCTATTAATTAAACTTCAACTCATTAATGTGTAAAATGAGAGGCTCAAATAACATTCCTTGTTTATTGGATGTTTTTGAACATCTACAGAACATTTGATGACAGTTACACATTGTTTATATTTTTGTTGAATGTGGATAAGCTACAAACAAAATAACTGCTTTACAATTTAAAGAAACAAAACTATGAAGTTACATTACACCAAATCTAGAAATACAGTACTCCTGATGAAACACATAATTGACAATCTAGAATATACAAATTTCAGTAACATTAAATCAAACATGAAATATATTAGTGAAGTATATTTTATCTTTTGTATACATAAATTTTGCAGAAATGGGATAGTTTGTGTCTGTCATCTAATTATTAAAATGTTTTTAATCTTATGTGAAAATGAAGTCAAATTTCTTAAGTTTAATGTAGCAAGTGATAAAATTTGAAAATAATACAGTTATATTCACTTGTATAAATGAAAACCAAATTTATATATTCCAGTCATCTTCGTAATAAAAAATAACATGAAATGAATAATTAAACTGTACAGTCAAGTTTACCTAAACATTTTGGAAGCAGTGTTGCCTTTGCTTTGAATTACAGCAGAAACAGCATATTCACCTGCAAAAATATATCACTGGTGAGCTATGGTTCAAATACATTCAAAATTTACATTAAAGTATTGTAATGATTCTTAGTGTACACTGAGTTTAACTGAATCTAATAAAATAATATAAAAACAGGCCCTTTATGGACATGCTGGAATTTTTTCAAAAATTTAACAGAGAATGCATTTCATCAGAAAGATACTTTGAAATTATAAGTGAAATAGTAATCTTGTACTTGCAGAATTTTGTTTCTCCAACCAATCTGGAAGTTGAATTATTATTGAACATCTAAACTGAATGTAAACACTAGCACTGATTAAATTACAGGCTTCATGTTTTAATAAAGTGAGAAGTAATAAGGCCATCATTACTTTTAAAAAGACAAACAAGTAAATCTATTCACAATTAACATAAAATATAAAAAGAGAGAAATACACCTAGAAAATGGGAAAAGCAATATGAGGTCACAATACTCTGCTTATTTTTAAGTAAGAATTATTACAGAAAAATATTATAATTTTTGCAAGTTCTCTTTACTACAGCTGTTTAATGTTTCTCACATTTATCAGCCATATTAAAAACGCCTTCCCTTTCTCTGTAATTTCAGTTTTCTTTGCTAACTGAATAACAAATGTTTTTAAGTTTCCATATTCCAGTTGCATTTTAATTACCTTAAAAATCTCAACATTAATAATTTGTTCTAATCTTTTTGTTTAAGAAATATTATTTTTAAGACAACATAAAAACAATTTTCATTCCATCAGCCTTTCCCAGTACTTCAGAACTTGCAAAATCATTTTTTTTCTGAAACGGTAAGACAATTTCACAGAAAAGGATAGTTTCAAGTACAAATATCATATGCTCACTTTAGTATTTTATAAATGATCATAATATTCAATTATACATTATTGATTACGATTTTATTATTAGTGCTGCTAAAAATGAAAGAAAAGAATGATAAAAAAGAGTAAAAGTAAATAGCATGGTCTGAAAAAGAAGAATAAAAAAGAAAAATAATAAGAAAAAAAAAGATAATAAATAATTTGACACTGTATACAGGTGAGACAAGTCCTAGATAGTTGTGATCTATTCAGATTAACTAAACACTCCACTCTATAACCCCAAACTTTCAAGAGAAGATATATTTTTCAAGAATCTGAATACACTTCCTGGTGGTGGTAGGCTAAATCACATAATTCTGACAACCATGGCAGATGAGACATAGCTATTCCTTTCCATAAATGAGCAGTAAGCATCCCTGCATGAACCACAGTGTCAGTGAAGGGAGAAAAATTAATTATTTTCTCCCAGATATTTAAGCCATATAAGGTTCAGGCTCAAAAGAAACTGAGGAAAGACACAAAACATCACATACTCAATGAAACAACTAAAGAAAAAGAGCCTGAGGCAGCTTATCCCAAGGTGGCCTCCTGAAAAACCAAAATAATAGAGAAAGGAGCATGAAAAAGTGAATCTAATTTCTTTCCAGAATATCTAGGACTGCCATCGACTGCAGTTGTGAAGCCATTTGGAGGAATACTAGTGAACTAAATAAATCTCTCCATCTCACTATGAATAAGATCACGGACAGTCGTAATCAGTATTTTCAATGATTGTATTATTGAGAAACCTGCTAGTGAACATTATGTTAAGAAAAAGTGATAACATTAGCTAAATAAGGTGCTTATATACAGTACCAGCATAGAGGGTGCATTGATGTAGGTGAAAAGTGTCATGAGACAGATATCGCAAAGGTCAATTAAGAAGTGTATAAAGAAAAGTGAAGCACACAAGAAAAAAGTCAGGCTAGTTCTTAGTTTGACAAAGTAATAGCTGTAGTGTAGAGAAAGTGAGTGTGTTTTGGAAGACTTACACTTGCTTGATGTTACTTTTGTGACATGTTCTCCTGGACTGAGGTCACACTCATTTCAAGGGGCATTACAGAGACTTTTACAAACTATTATGAGCTGAAGTTTATCTCCTTCCAATGCTTACTGATTTAATTAAGTATTCCAGGATTATAGAATAATATGATAGGGATTTTGTTTTACTTTGAAAGTTTGGTATTATTCTTGCTCTAGTCTCCATCCTTTGAAGACACTTTCCTATCCAGCTCTACTAAGCACAGAGGACATACAGTAAACTGTGAAGACAATCACTATAATAAAACTAGTGTCTTCTTTTCTGATGTAAATAAAACATTTATTATTCTTTATTTTATATGCTTCTTTCCCTTCGTTGTCTCTGTTCATTTTGTTCTCTGCATATTTCCTAGATTTGTTGTACATTGCATACTTGTTACTCTTCTGTTGGAAATTAGTGTATATTAGTACCACACAGGGAACCCATTAACAACCCAGCAAGTCTCAGTGATATAAATATTCCATTTTCAAATTATCATATGTATAACTAATTAAATTCCAAATTTTATGTTTGCAAACATCAGAAGTAAAACTAACAGTTCTATAATTTCCCAATCCTTCCTTTGAATCCATCTATTTAAATATAAATATTGCATTAGCAATATTTCAATTGCTAGAATTTTCTCCATATGTGCAAAAGTTTGAAAAATATATTTGACTGTTTATGTCCTACAGTCTCTTTATTTACAACTTTCAAGCTTTTACGAAAAAATATCTTAAATCCTGAAGCCAGGGCTGTTCCAAAGAGAAACTAGTTGAGGATATATTAGTATAAATTTGCTATCTAAACTAATCCAATTGACTAAGATAAGAAAATGTGTAGACTAGAACTAGAAATTGACAAATAATTATATGTGTATGATATACAAATGTACATAAAACACTTAATACACAAGTCATTTTATACATGTAAAATTTAATGTAACATAAGAACTGTTTAAAACTATATAGTTGCAAGAATGCAAATATATTTTGAAAGTAAATTTACTTTTATATCCTGACACATTCAATTAAAATTACTGAAATACAGATATATACTGTTTATTTCCTATCACAAAATATCAATCTACATTTGACCCATTTCTTTTCATCCAAATAATAAAATATATCAAGATAAAATGAAATTAAAAACCTACTTGTCTACTTACATTACTTTTTTCAATATGAAACAGAAAACACACTTTCACATTTGGCTTTAATATATTTATTGTTGTATAGTTTATATATAAAAGCTTATAGAAATGCATCACAATTATGTTTCATATGTACTAAGCAGTATATAATCTTATAATGCAAAAATGTTTTTATAAACAACACAATACCACAAACTAAACTATTTTCTTTGTTCTTTTAGAAAATTTGAAAGTATTACCTGGAGGTATCAGCCATACCTATGGTATGTTTCTCCCCTCATGTTGTTTTTTATTGTGTGTCGTTGTATATATTTCTACGCTACTTAATCAGGCATTTCAATTTAACACATTTGCTTTTGGCACTTGTGCTAGAACTATCCATACCAGCTTTTAATCAGTGATTCCCTTCCTAATACCAGTCTAACTGACTTTGACACATTCTGCCAAAACAAGTAGACTACACTTACATACTTCTGTAAGGAAGACTTACTCAAAACTACAGTCATAGGAATATTAAATAACTAATAAGACAATTGTAATTTTATGCCTCAATTTCAAGTTACTTTTACTGGTGTCTGACTTGCTGTTTGTATTAATCTATATATGTTATATAGACACGTGTGTGTTTATGTTTTTAACATGTGACTTGATTATTCCTGTTGCCAATCAACTCAGTTAAACAAAGTACTGAATTATTATAATTTTTCACCTTAAATTTAATTGACAAAAAAACTTAAGAAGTATTAGCTGAGTGTGCTGTACTCCTCCTTAAGCTAAATTACTGGGGGCCTACCCTCACACTTCTAACTTGGAAAATCCCTGCTTGAAGTGCTTCTTTATGTTAACAATCAAGGGAAAAAATACATGAGAGAATAGAATTTATGAATATTTTGAGGATGAGGGTTGGGTTTCGTGATTTTTTCTTAGTGATTAAGTGACAGAGCACCTTAATAGACTTAGAGACTCCTTCGTGTCCCATAACTTACATATAAATAATCTTATGTAAATAAAAACTAATATTTCATTGTCTTGAATAAAATTACGCCATGTTAGTATTTGTACTGTTATTAAACTTAATACTAGTAATAGTAGCATAATGCCTTGGATAGTTGATACAGAACAGAAGTTACTATAAAGATTAGTATATCATTACTAATTATCAATACATAGTAAATAGCATTCAGTTTTAAAATATCTCTACGTACTTTAGGGTAAATACTTGCAAAATTGCCAAGTTAATTAGCACTAAATAGTTTACACTACGTTTAACTGTCAGCCCTTACTTGGTTTTGTACACTCATTGGGGCTACCCATCTCATATACGCCATGATCCTGTCTCAACTTAGCCTTACGCTTATTGAGATTTCGTTTTGATTTATTTTTTGACAACTTTTTAATACTGGGAGTGTGTTTAGGTGGATTTGATTGTTGCTTGACATCTCTGTCTGTTGTGTCTAGAGATAACATTCTGAAAAAATACAAAGAAAAAGTTTCAAACAGTAAATAACATCAACAACAAAACATGTTAGTGAAGCCTGCAAAGCATTGTATACAAACTCGTCTGCTCTATTTAACATCACGTGAAGCGATAGTCGTCAAACATATCCAACTTCTTTTGATTTCTACATTTGCGACTGGTTATTCCCATACTTCTTTGCGAATGCTCATATTTTCAAATTAAGTATTTTGCAACGTAGTTCTGGTGTCTTATTAAATATAATACCCATCAACTAAGTGCTCTAAATCACTCACCCCCCCCCTCATAATAAATAGTTAATGTTCAGAGCATTAGGCCATGAATATCCTCGAAAAATTATATGATCATTTCTTTCAATTATTTCCTTCTTATTGCCGTTATATTGGCATACAGGATGTTCGGAAAGTCACTGTACACTTTTATATTTATTAACAGACAAAACTGCACAATGACTTTTCGAATACCCTTTATTCTTTATAGAAGGCCTCCAACTCTTGCAAGTTTTCCGGATAACATTGATGAGCCCTGGTCTTCAACTCATGCCAAACGTTTTCAATTGGGTTGAGATCGGGTGACTGCGATGGCCACTCCAGAACGCTTATATGGTTCCTCTGCAACCAGGATTGCACATATTTCGATGTGTGCTCAAGGTCATTGTCGTGCTGGAAGATCCAACGAAGCCGAAGCCGCAACTTCCGAGCATCATTCTTGATATAAGTGCCTAATATATCAACGTGCTCTTCTTTTTTCATAATTCTGTTGACGCGGTGAAGGCTGCCTACACCAGAAGAGCTGAAGGAACCCTATAGCATGATCGAGCCACCTCCGTGTTTAACTGTAGGGACGATGTTCTTTGGAAGATTCCGTTCCCCCTTCTTACGGAAAATATAGCGAACATCATTGTGGCTGAAAAGCTCGATTTTAGTCTCCTCTGACCAAAGAATACTCTTTCAGTAGGTAAAGGGTTTATCTACATGCTTTCTTGCATACCTCAGTCGTACTTCTAAATGAACAAGCATTTAAATATGGAATTCTACGAGGACGGCATGCTTTGTACTCAGAAGAGCGTAACATGTTCGTAGTTGTAGAGGTGCTTACTTCAATCCCAGTTTCCCTTACCAGTTTCGGTATGTCATTACGTGTTAAACGAGGGTTCCTACTAATTTCTCTGAGAACCTTCCTCTTGGTTCTCTGTGGAATTTTGGTTTGGCATCCGGAACGAAGGAGATTAGCAGTTGATCCTGTAAGCTTAAACTTGGCAATTATGTTTTGAACAGTAGATTTTGGCACATTAAGTTGTGTAGCAATACCGGAAAGAGACACACGAGACTTGTATTTTACAATAATTCGGTTTTTTAAATCACTGTTTCCTGTTCGCCATGATGACCAAGCAGATAGTGACGGAGACGGCGCTAAATTGCCGGAAGTAAATTTTTTGCTGGCTAAATTCTAATAATTATGAACCCAGTGTCTAGTTCTGGAATGCTATAATGTAGTTTTTTCACCAAACTAAACAAAATGTTTACGCGAATATCAGTTTTTCACAGTTCTGAAATGTACGAACACTTTCTGCTCCTCCTATTTTTGGTTATTTGTTTATAAACAGTTTATTTGTCGTTTACTTTCTATAAAAATTTATGTAGATGTGTGTTAGTATAATATTTATAATATATTACACTTCTATTAGCCTACTCGTGATACTTTTTAAATTATGAGCAAAAAACCACTCAGGCTGCAGGGGTATGAACACTTTCTGTCGTGATTGTATATTAACTAACTTAGTGCTAAATCTTAAGTTTATATTGATTATATTTACAAAATGTAACTTTTTTCGACTGCTATGTTGTTCTATATTTAAAATGATATTCATTGTTACTGTATCCCTCAGTGGCAGTGTGGAATTTCTGCGGACTTACCTCAGTAGAAATCGAGTTTCGATACCCGTTGTGGGTGAAGCACAAATAGCCCATTCCGTAGCACTGTGCTTAACTACAAACAAACGGTGTTACCGTAGCTAAAGATTGCATAAGAATTATAATAACGTACTAGTTTAGTAATTGTACGTCGTATCTACTGTCCTGTGGTTCACTGATGAGTCTAAGAGCTTATGACGTTAAAAATCGACTTCAGACAGCCCCTATGAGTAGAGCAAATGTGCAGTTTTGAGTTTAACAACAAACAAATAAAAATAATAATAAAAGACAAAAACAGTGTATCTAATAGATAGAATAACCAAACCTTGAATATATTCTGTAGAGTTGTTACAAATTCAGTCAGAACTTTTTTTTTTTCAAATATTTCTAACTGCAAAGTTAAAACATTCTCATCGGTATGTCGTACGGAAACATTTTATCACATGTGCAGTTTACCGTTCCTCTCATAAAAATGGCTTATAATTTATACGTGTTTGTTTGTTTGTAGAATCGTTAAATATTTCACTGAAACTTTTTATCGTATAGAACAACTTTTGTTTGAACACATTTATTTTTTACGAGTGAATTTCATATCTTGGCGCTTATCAACTGATCAGTTATAGAGTATCGCTTTAACTATTCGGATCACGCGAACTATGTAGAAACTGGCTGCCTGTGTTTAGTCCTAACTTAAAGGAGCAGCTAGTTATACAGGGTGTTCGGAAAGTCACTGTGCAGTTTTGTAATCATATTTTATTCAGTCTATTTCAAGAACACCCTGTATAACACGAACAGATATATAACATGTAGTTTATACTAAAAATGGCCAGCGGTATGTCTCCGGATTTACAACGCTAAAATCAGGGGTTCGATTCCTTTCGGTAGGCTGAGCAGATAGCCTTTGTGGCTTTGCTAAAAGAAAAACACACACACACACTAAAAATGGCTTAATACGGAAAAAAAGATCGATTAACTTCTAGTTGATAAATACGGAAATACTTAAGGATTTGACATTAGCTCAGATCCTGCTGAAAATGGTTGAGAGTCACAAACTTGTGCAGGTCCACATTAATGAAACGTAATATCGAAGATGTGGCTTGGTTGTCGTTACGTTCAAAATTTTCAAATGGACTATATTTGTTCTCACAATCGGTATAGAAAAGTGATTTTGAACATCGTAAGCCTACAGACGTACCGCTATGTCACTGGGAGGAGAGCCCTATGGCCTAGATGCTCTGTGTACTAGAAGCTTCAACCCGAAAACTATTTTATGGACACATGGGCCGTAAAGGTTAAGATCATATACAGTCATCTCTGATTTCGAGCTGATTACCAGAAACAGATGGCAACCAGTCAACACTTACTGCCTACTCAGCCATTATTAACCGAAAAGCGGGATTTGACTATCATGGTTATAACGCCAACACAGCTAAAAGTGTGGATCATATTCAGAGGCATATCGCGGCTCGAACTTTAGATGTCAGACCTGCATCCTGCAGACCTTGTACCTGAAATTTGTAAGATCACTATGAAAAGGAAAAGAATGTTACAGCAGATGTGTTAGATACATTCTGTTCAGGAAAACATGTCACAGAGTACCTGATCTTTTAGCTTAACTCGACCATTGGCATTGCGTACAGGAAATAGGTGTCATCGATGTCACACAATACCAGATTTTTTAGCTTAACTAAATCACTGATTCAACCTATTAGTAAATATCAATAGGTTAAAATCAGTTGAAGTAACTAAATGATGCACGTAATCATACGTAGTACGAAACGCCAAAGTTTAATTAAAACAAAAAAATAAAACATAAGAACCTAGCTAATAAAAGATAAGTTGATCACCGTTAGTTCGTAAAATGATTTAAATCCATAAGAAATTCAAGTGGTTGGAGAATACCATAACGACAGTATGTAACTATTGGTGAGAATCCACTAATTGATTAGATGATGAGAGAAATTTCATCATGACGCTCTGGTGGATTTCAGAGAAGGGTAGGACTATCATATTTAACAATGTTGATATTGAAAAACAGACCCGATCCACGCGTTCCAAGAAAGATACCTTTGTTCATATTGTTTACTACGCTAACAGCGACCAGTTTGGCTCTGAAAATGAAAATATATTTGGAAAACATTTGAGTTATAATAATGATTTAAATGTGATTTATCTACAGTTTAGTTTTAGGTGTTACCATGGGTGATATAGAATAGTATCAAAACTTCATACTAAGTAAATCGAATGTTATTCTAATGTTATGCTAGAAATAAAACAAGTGTTAACTTATTAGGTAGAACTTAAATATCACAAATGAGTAAAAAACTAAAAACTGTTAAAACTAAAAAAGTACAGGTGATCATTACTTCTAAGACTAAAATTCATGCCTAAATTGTCTACTGACTGACACAGCAATACGATTAAATGAAGTATATATATTTTTACTTCTTTTAGACACTGTGTGTGTGTTTTGTTTTGTTTTTTCTTATAGCAAAGCCACAATGGGCTATCTGCTGTGTCCACTGAAGGGAACTGAACCCCTGATTTTAGCGTTGTAAATCCGGGGGACAGACAATCTCAACTAACAAAAAAATCGAGGTTTGCAGAGTACATGATTTGGCGTGCCAAAATGGTTAACATGCCGTATTGTGAATCCCATGGTTTATGGTTCGCCTCCCGTTGGAAGAAAATCTCACTTTCTATAAGAGCAACAGTTAAATCCCATTATGTTATTAACGTATGTTATACTACTGACGAGGGGATGGATGCACCGTTAGTCTAACACACCTTGCGTTACGTTCGCTGATTAGGGCTTGCTTAACACCAGGTTACAGTGATCAACACTCTTAAGTGTTTGTTTGTTTTTGGATTTTGCGCAAAACTACACGAGGGCTAACTGCGCTAGCCGTCACTAATTTAACAGTGTAAGTCTAGATGGAAGGCAGCTAATGATCATCACCCACCGCTAACTCTTAAGTTACTCTTTTATTAACGAATAGTGGGATTGATTGTCACCTTATAAAGCCCTCACGGCTGAAAGGGCGAGCATGTTTGCTGTAAACTTCAAATAAGTCAATAAAAAATCGATATTTACATAAATGTAATTCCAACTGAGCTACAGTGCCGAACAGTATAGGCTTATCCCCTGAGAGCATTCTCGTCTATTAATTCAAAAATTAAGGACCTATATACCTATATGCAGGAATAGCCCTTTGGAATACTTTATAAGAAAAGTTACATTGCTAGGTTTATTATTAATAATAATAAATATATATAAATTGTCGCTAATACCATTATTTATCTTTATTATAAATATGACAAAAGGACGTATACGCTAATGAGTTTGGTGTTCGACTTCAAATCCAGTTACAAACTAATTTATATAAAATTCAGGTTAACAGTCTCTAGTGGTGTATACAAGTCACTAACTCGAGAAAGTTTGTAATTACAATACAGAATTAACTCTGAGAAAGATTAAAAAACCCAAACACCACTTTCATGCAATAAACGTACATCGAAATTACGGAAGATATCTTGAAACGTTTTAGTTTAATTACAGGTCATTTGTATTACTTTATGTACTATCAACACTTGTGAGGGCTCTCTAGTAATGAAAGAACATATACAGACTAGCTATGGTCTACTGAAGCCTAATTACCGAGGCCAGTGACAGAATGACACTTTTAAAGGAGTTACATATGAAAGTTCAGTAAAAACGTTGTTTCTTTAGGAATTGTTCCTCAGTGTCACGGCAGCATTTCTGCAGACTTACAACATCGTAAACCAAATTTTGATATCCATGGTGGGCACAGTACAGATAGCCCGTTGTGTAGCTTTGTGCTGAACTATAATTTAAAAAAGATCTTTTGGAATTTTCGCCCTGGTAAAACTGATGTTTTGTCCCAGTACCCTTTATTATTTTCTATAAATAAGAATTTCGCAAACTGACAGTTCAATGTTTCTTAACATGAATCATAAATGTTATATTGAATGTTGTTCAATTGTTTTTGGTATAAAAAATAATAGCAAAGCATTGAAGCTTTTTATACTTTTATGTCACTACCTGAACTGTCGTTAAAGAGTGGCCTAAGAATTGGTGGTGAGTTTTATTCAATAACTTCCACCTAGTTATCAGTTAACAATCTGGAATGGTAATACGCAAGTAAACCTTATATAGCTTTTAGTGAATCGAATATATATATATATAATCAATCTTTTACTACAGATCAGTATAAATCTGTATTTGTGTATGTGCTTATTCTTAACAAGGGACTATCTGCGATAGGCCCACAATAGCTAATATACAAACTATTTTTGAAACCACCTTTTGTTTCAGCTCAAAGAGTAAAACTAATAAAGAGAAATTTAAAAACGTTAAGATAAAATATTTTCAGTTACGATGCAAAACATTTAATCTATTTGTGACATAAAAACGAATGAATTATTCAGGTAACTTGTATTTAAGTTTAAAATAAAAGAATTGGTACAAGATTAAATAGAGTCTAAACTAGCTTTGGCTTGATATCTGGTGAGGAATCTGCTAGACTGAATAATTAATATCAAAATACAATAACAGTAACATTTACACTTAGTAAGTTTTGACTTTTGATAATTTCATTCTTTCGACCTTTGGTATGGTATAATCATCAGTTAAATATAGTTGTTCTTGTATTTTGAAATTATCTGTTACCTTATTTTCCGAGGCATTACACCATGATACTTGCCAGGCTAGTTTTGTTTTCCCTGTAATAAATTAACCAGAAAATAATAAGTTAAATACATAATCCTTTTATCTTTCGTAAGATTCAAAATATATCAATAAACTTGTTATTTGGTGAAGCGACCTCTAACGTGTTTTCTTTCAAGAACAGATAAAACGTGTGTGTGTGTGTGTGTGTGTTTTATTCGTATAGCAAAGCCACAAAGGGCTATCTGCTCAGCCCACCGAGGGGAATCGAACCCCTGATTTTAGCGTTGTAAATCCGGAGACATACCGTTGTACCAGCGGGGAGCCCAGATAAAAACACAATAAAGAGTAACAAAAATAACTTTTCAAGTTCATACGTCATGATGTGTTGTATCCTATAGAGTTTATAATTCTTCTCGTAATTCGTGGGATGTGCACATTAAACTAACGTTACGGAAGTACAAATTACAACGTTAAGTGCCCTTTATGTGGCACCATTTTAGTGTTTACTGACTGAGAGGCAGACATATAACATACTACAGTATAACAGTGCAAATGGTTAAAAGAGATCCACAAAGGCCGTCTTACACTGTAATAATAATAAAAAGGAACCGCTGTGTATTCGGAGAGGGTTGAGAATTGATATTGTATTATATAATTAGTATCCTCCGGTGTAGAGTGACATGAGTGGGGTCTGATACGTCACGTGAAGAGAAAACAGTTGTAGTTAAAGTACAGATTGTTGTTTCTCTTTTATATTAACATGGACTAAAAAGTTAAGGTGTCCAATTAGTGTCATGTCACACGGATGATAGTAAAAAACATAAAAAGCACTACTTGGTTACTAAAAATGTTGTGTCTGTTAATGTCTAAAATATGAGCCAAATGCAGAGAAATCCAGTAAGTAATTTCAATTGAAAATATTAGTATTAATCTACTAAGAGACATTCTAAAAAGGTTTGGAAAATTATGTTTGTTTGTTTGGAAATTTCGCACAAAGCTACTCGAGGGCTATCTGTGCTAGCCGTCCCTAATTTAGCAGTGTAAGACTAGAAGGAAGGCAGCTAGTCATCACCACCCACCGCCAACTCTTGGGCTACTCTTTACCAACGAATAGTGGGATTGACCGTCACATTATACACCCCCACGGCTGGGAGGGCGAGCATGTTTAGCGCGACGCGGGCGAGAAAATTATGAACTCTCAACATATTTCTGTTTAAATGTATGATAGTCTGAAACAAAAAACACCAACTAAATATCCACTGTAAGTTAATCTCCCTATAGACATATAATCTGATTATGAGGTTTTTTTCTAGACCACAATAACAATACCATTGTGTGAATCAAATAATGATTATTGTATAAAGAACACTTTTATGTAATAGCTTGACCACTAACAAAATATCGTCATTTCACCAGGTAAAATACATATAAATAGTCAGTATGGCTTCCTGTGGTATCAGAAAAGAACAGAAAACACACCTAACATTCTCCTCAAAGCCACTTACCCCCAAAGTTTAAGTATTTAATCTTCGTCCAAACAATACATCATGAAAAATTATTAGTCGTATGTAGTCAGAAACGTAGGTTTTTAGAGGGCCGTAAGAAGGCTAGTAAGGCCATATCTTGACCACTTTTTAATAGCGACAATTAATGAATTTAAAACTTGCTTCTCCTAATAAAATAAATTACGTTGTATATATGCAGTATAGAATTTCAGTATCCTACTAAAATCATAAAAACCTGATACTTACAAATCGTCACATACGGGTTGTATTAGTACAACCTGAACGTCTGGATCCGCGACGTCGACATTTTTGTTGTTTCTCCACTACTTCACGAGGTCGATAGACGTGTTCCTTGCAGAAAATATTCTGTACAGCACTCGTGACAGATCTTTACACCCTGGAGTCGCTTCTTGAACGACTATTTTATTTTTTGTCACTTGAATAGAAACAATAATTACAAATACTGAATTTGTTATGGTACATTTACACAAAAGTGAATTTCATCAGAGAAGATCCATAGATCTGTATTTATTTATATAAACTATGTTATATTGATAAATTCTGACCTTAGTTTTAGTGGCTAATAACTTTGATAACATTGACCAATATAACGATTCACCAATTTAAACAAGTTCAAACACAAACAATTATTGTTCAATCAATTTGACAGTATGAGTAGTGTCTCAACAACTGTTAGATTTGCTGTATACCAGCTAAACTAAAGAGTTCTGGTATAACATGACATACTTCGATAACACAGGGTATATCAGATGTGATGTAGTTTATATGTTCCTGTGTACTTTCATTCAACAGTTACTGTATTACCTACACTCCACAGTAAGATTTCCAAGAATGACACCAAAAGTGTATCGGAAAATATGATAGTTGAAATTCGTCTTGTGAAATTAACGTGCTTGAATATTTACATGCTCTGACCTTCACTTCAACTACGATGCCACAGGTTTAAGAGATGCTTTATTGATTTGTGCACTTCTTGAACAAATACGTTTTGTGCAATACTTGTGTAACCAAATGAAAATGACAGTTTGAAATAGCTTCTTGAAATGTTTTTTATTTCTTGTTGAATGTAGCTAAGAGAACAATTTCTACACTTCTTGTTTCAATATATTCTGTGCATTAACTGTGTAACAAACATTCAGTTCCCAATAACTTGGTGGTTTCAGTTGTCAATTATTTAAGCATCACTAATTTTGTTTGTTATTATCTTCAGAGGAAGGATATATATTTTTGTCAAAACACTTTCCAATGCACTTATCTTTGGGCATTAGCTTCAGAAGGTTTATAAATATCATAAAAGTGAACATCAATGAATACTCTAGCACTAGTGCCAAATGCAAATGTGTTAAATTGAAATGCCTGATTAAGTAGCGTAGAAATATATACAATGACACATAATAAAAAACAACATTAGGGGAGAAACATACCATAGGTATGGCTGATACCTCCAGGTAATACTTTCAAATTTTCTAAAAGAACAAAGAAAATAGTTTAGTTTGTGGTATTGTGTTGTTTATAAAAACATTTTTGCATTATAAGATTATATACTGCTTAGTACATATGAAACATAATTGTGATGCACTTCTATAAGCTTTTATATATAAACTATACAACAATAAATATATTAAAGCCAAATGTGAAAGTGTGTTTTCTGTTTCATATTGAAAAAAGTAATGTAAGTAGACAAGTAGGTTTTTAATTTCATTTTATCTTAAGATATTTTATTATTTGGATGAAAAGAAATGGGTCAAATGTAGATTGATATTTTGTTATAGGAAATAAACAGTAATAACTGTATTTCAGTAATTTTAATTGAATGTGTCAGGATATAAAAGTAAATTTTCTTTCAAAATATATTTGCATTCTTGCAACTATATAGTTTTAAACAGTTCTTATGTTTCATTAAATTTTACATGTATAAAATGACTTGTGTATTAAGTGTTTTATGTACATTTGTATATCATACACATATAATTATTTGTTTGTCAATTTCTAGTTCTAGTCTACACCTTTTCTTATCTTAGTCAATTGGATTAGTTTAGATAGCAAATTTATACTAATATATCCTCAACTAGTTTCTCTTTGGAACAGCTCTGGTTTCAGGATTTAAGATATTTTCTTGTAAAAGCTTGAAAGTTGTAAATAAAGTGACTGTAGGACATAAACAGTCACACTAATTCCCAACAGAAGAGTAACAAGTATGCAATGTACAACAAATCTAGGAAATATGCAGAGAACAAAATGAACAGAGACAACGAAGGGAAAGAAGCATATAAAATAAAGAATAATAAATGTTTTATTTACATCAGAAAAGAAGACACTAGTTTTATTATAGTGATTGTCTTCACAGTTTACTGTATGTCCTCTGTGCTTAGTAGAGCTGGATAGGAAAGTGTCTTCAAAGGATGGAGACTAGAGCAAGAATAATACCAAACTTTCAAAGTAAAACAAAATCCCTATCATATTATTCTATAATCCTGGAATACTTAATTAAATCAGTAAGCATTGGAAGGAGATAAACTTCAGCTCATAATAGTTTGTAAAAGTCTCTGTAATGCCCCTTGAAATGAGTGTGACCTCAGTCCAGGAGAACATGTCACAAAAGTAACATCAAGCAAGTGTAAGTCTTCCAAAACACACTCACTTTCTCTACACTACAGCTATTACTTTGTCAAACTAAGAACTAGCCTGACTTTTTTCTTGTGTGCTTCACTTTTCTTTATACACTTTTTAATTGACCTTTGCGATATCTGTCTCATGACACTTTTCACCTACATCAATGCACCCTCTATGCTGGTACTGTATATAAGCACCTTATTTAGCTAATGTTATCACTTTTTCTTAACATAATGTTCACTAGCAGGTTTCTCAATAATACAATCATTGAAAATACTGATTACGACTGTCCGTGATCTTATTCATAGTGAGATGGAGAGATTTATTTAGTTCACTAGTATTCCTCCAAATGGCTTTACAACTGCAGTCGATGGCAGTCCTAGATATTCTGGAAAGAAATTAGATTCACTTTTTCATGCTCCTTTCTCTATTATTTTGGTTTTTCAGTAGGCCACCTTGGGATAAGCTGCCTCAGGCTCTTTTTCTTTAGTTGTTTCATTGAGTATGTGATGTTTTGTGTCTTTCCTCAGTTTCTTTTGAGCCTGAACCTTATATGGCTTAAATATCTGGGAGAAAATAATTAATTTTTCCTCCCTTCACTGACACTGTGGTTCATGCAGGGATGCTTACTGCTCATTTATGGAAAGGAATAGCTATGTCTTGCCATGGATGTCAGAGTTATGTGATTTAGCCTACCACCACCAGGAAGTGTATTCAGATTCTTGAAAAATATATCTTCTCTGGAAAGTTTGGGGTTATAGAGTGGAGTGTTTAGTTAATCTGAATAGATCACAACTTTCTAGGACTTGTCTCATCTGTATACAGTGTCAAATTATTTATTATCTTTTTTTTCTTATTTTTCTTTTTTATTCTTTTTTTCAGACCATGCTATTTAATTTTACTCTTTTTTATCATTCTTTTCTTTCATTTTTAGCAGCACTAATAATAAAATCGTAATCAATAATGTATAATTGAATATTATGATCATTTATAAAATACTAAAGTTAGCATATGATATTTGTACTTGCAACTATCCTTTTCTGTGAAATTGTCTTACCGTTTCAGAAAAAAAAATGATTTTGCAAGTTCTGAAGTACTGGGAAAGGCTGATGGAATGAAAATTGTTTTTATGTTGTCTTAAAAATAATATCTCTTAAACAAAAAAATCAGAACAAATTATCAATGTTGAGATTTTAAGGTAATGCAACTGGAATATGGAAACTTAAAAACATTTGTTATTCAGTTAGCAAAGAAAACTGAAATTACAGAGAAAGGGAAGGCGTTTTTAATATGGCTGATAAATGTGAGAAACATTAAACAGCTGTAGTAAAGAGAACTTGCAAAAATTATAATATTTTTCTGTAATAATTCTTACTTAAAAATAAGCAGAGTATTGTGACCTCGTATTGCTTTTCCCATTTTCTAGGTGTATTTCTCTCTTTTTATATTTTATGTTAATTGTGAATAGATTTACTTGTTTGTCTTTTTAAAAGTAATGATGGCCTTATTACTTCTCACTTTATTAAAACATGAAGCCTGTAAATTTAATCAGTGCTAGTGTTTACATTCAGTTTAGATGTTCAATAATAATTCAACTTCCAGATTGGTTGGAGAAACAAAATTCTGCAAGTACAAGATTACTATTTCACTTATAATTTCAAAGTATCTTTCTGATGAAATGCATTCTCTGTTAAATTTTTGAAAAAATTCCAGCATGTCCATAAAGGGCCTGTTTTTATATTATTTTATTAGATTCAGTTAAACTCAGTGTACACTAAGAATCATTACAATACTTTAATGTAAATTTTGAATGTATTTGAACCACAGCTCACCAGTGATATATTTTTGCAGGTGAATATGCTGTTTCTGCTGTAATTCAAAGCAAAGGCAACACTGCTTCCAAAATGTTTAGGTAAACTTTACTGTACAGTTTAATTATTCATTTCATGTTATTTTTTATTACGAAGATGACTGGAATATATAAATTTGGTTTTCATTTATACAAGTGAATATAACTGTATTATTTTCAAATTTTATCACTTGCTACATTAAATTTAAGAAATTTGACTTCATTTTCACATAAGATTAAAAACATTTTAATAATTAGATGACAGACACAAACTATCCCATTTGTGCAAAATTTATGTATACAAAAGATAAAATATACTTCACTAATATATTTCATGTTTGATTTAATGTTACTGAAATTTGTATATTCTAGATTGTCAATTATGTGTTTCATCAGGAGTACTGTATTTCTAGATTTGGTGTAATGTAACTTCATAGTTTTGTTTCTTTAAATTGTAAAGCAGTTATTTTGTTTGTAGCTTATCCACATTCAACAAAAATATAAACAATGTGTAACTGTCATCAAATGTTCTGTAGATGTTCAAAACCATGAAACAAATATATTTCCAATAAACAAGGAATGTTATTTGAGCCTCTCATTTTGCACATTAATGAGCTGAAGTTTAATTAGTAGAGTGATCTTTGATAACAGAGTTAAGAACAATTCTTACTTTTTGTTTTAACTTTAAAGAGAATTTAAAGGAATTTTTTAGGAAATGTAATCTAACAATTTCTAACTAGTAAAAGAGAGTACAGAGTTGTTAAATGTAAGACAAGAGTTAGACATATTATATTATATATATATATTTTTTTTTCAGTGACTCTTCTTTGAAAAGTTTGTTGTGTCTTGGGTGGTACAATGGTGTAGAAATTACTCTTAGTGTTTTGGATTGAAGTATTTTTGTACCTGACTTTTTGTAACTGTAGATCATAAATGTTTCCATAACTAAAAACTTTTAGACTGACATAGAGTGTATAAAAGAAAAGGTAATATTTTTTTCTAAGCCAACTATTTGGTTTCAATTGTCTAGTGAAGTAAGACTTGCCTTTATTTGATTTCGAGTTGACAATATATAACTGTATTCTGTATTATTTGTATTTTAGTTATTAACTGTTGAAATAACAGAAAATAATCAGAAAATTTCATCAATAAAAAATTATAATAAAGTAAATGAGAACCATTATTTAAAATTCTTAATTTTAGCTTTTTGTTGTGAACAATTGAGCAAAGAGCTGCACACTGGGTTATCTGTAATGTGTACTCATGGTGGATACAATAACCAGCAGTCGTTTTATGTGACAAATGTTGTTTCTGGAAAGTGTTTTAAAAGAGCCTTATTATACATATTATGTATATATTTGTTATTTCCTTTGAAGAGGCAATTCTATGAAGTAGATAAAAAATAAGTAATCCACTTCAATCCTTAAAAATATTAACTTGATATAGGGTTTCGAGTGCAGTACTTTGATATTTTCACCTCATATTATTTATGCTACAGATCTACATGTTTTTTGCACATAAATTTAAATTGGTTCTAATTCTCTGTTTTGACTTTACAAGGTAGCATATTCTATTATAGTTAACTTCAAAGTTAACTGCTAAATTTATTTTCTTTCACTGTACTTTTCAAAACATGGTCAAGTGGAGATGAGGAGCTTTCTTATCTGATTCTCTCACAGAAATAACAATATATTTTTTTAATTATGTAATACATCAGGTTATTCCTGTTTGCAAATCATGTAGCAGTTGTGGATGAATTTGCCCATTATCATTACCAATCATTGGCAAAAATTGATCTATCAGGCACCAATAATTGTTTTATTGTAACAGAAACAGGAGGGTTTATTATCATATTTAAAATAATATATTCAGGCCTGTTAGAGGAGAATTTGGATTGAATCTATCTAGAATTTTACAGAGATTTTCAGCAGATTTTTCATATATTTTTATGCAGATATCAACATATATTTGCATGGAATTTCCATAGATCTTAGCAGACTTTCAGTGGATGTTCATGCTGTGTTTCTCTAACTTTCACTTCTACATAAGAACCCTTATCAAAGTTCTCACGCTCAGTTTCCAGTTACAGGAAAGTGAACAGTAGATTTTCATACTGAGTACACTTTGTTGTTCAGGAAAATTGGGTTGAGAATCAACGTATTATGTTTGATTTTATCCTGCGGACATGCTGTTATTCTTTTATTTTTGTATACTAGCCTAAGTTACCTAAGATATCACTTTTACAACCATTGCAGGACACACCTGTTGACTTCTATACACAACACATACAATTATGTAATATCTTTCCTTGTATTATTCACTTCAAAAACAACAAAATAACAAAAGTAGTTTGGAAATGAATCAACTTAAATTATTTCTCACAGATATGTTATGTTAAATATACAAATACACATAACAGAAAATAAGTTCATTATGCATATTATAATATTACAAGAAAATGGAAATTCATGGTATATTCAAATAACCACACAGGTACATACAACCAACTCTGTACTACGTATGTGTTGTGGCTTGTTAATACTGTTCTGGCTTCATGTTGTTTATATATCCTGTGGAATGTTTTCAGAGAATGTCTGTGACATATAAGAATATGTAGTTATATGTTCATAATATTCGTCCTGATTCTTTATGGTGTTTAACTTCATAATCAAGTGATTGAGATGCCCATTGTCATTAAAACTGTTGCGGTATCTTTTCCTTTTTCTGTTTTACAGCTCTTGTACATTGAGAAACTAGCCTGTCTAATGCCAATCTTCACATTGTTGGAGCAGTGTAATTTATATTCAAAGTGTTTAACAGTGTCTGTGACTTATGGACCTTGGTAACCATCATGCATACAAATCTTTTCATGTGACTTATGAATTCTACAATTTTATCTGGAGTATCTAACCATATTCTGATTGTGTGTTCAGAATATTTCTGTGCCAAATCCTGGGGCTTATAGTGGCTGTTTTGGTAACATCATCTCTGAAATATTCCATGTATAGACTACTGAGTATTAACAATAGAGGTGAGCTTCTGGCTAGAAATTCTTGTAGTTGGTAATATTAATCTTCATGTTGTGTTGATACAAAGTTTGTGAGCTTTTTTATTATGGTAATTGTAGTTGGTAGATATTTAATGTTTCAAAGGTTGGTATGTTAATTAATAAGTTAAATATATAACAGATGATCATTTTATCTTGTCTGTGTGGATTTCTTGGTCAATTGTGTATTTTCTACATAGTGAATAGAATTATTAGCATGTGAAGATATTTCACCTGTCCATGATGATGTCTACTATACATATCTAGCCACGGGATGGAATGATAAATCCCTGCAGGTACCCATGAGAAAGAGAAGATAACCTCACTTATAAATTTTGGATAAACAATAGATGTATAAGATTGTGCTATGGTATACTTTTAGTTGTTTCATTATTTCTCGTCCAAGTTCATCTTGATGTTTCTTGTGGAGTTAGTTATTTCTTTGTATTGGAGTTTGAAGCTTGATGATGTATTCTTTGTTTATGACTCCAGTTACAGTGTTTCATGCTTTGTCTACTGTAAAATTATTATGGTATTGCCTTTCTTTTGGCTCATAAGAGCAGTTTTTTTTTTCTGTTTTGGGGGTATTATAGTGCACTTTCAAAGCAACTGACCTTATTTTAATATCAGTTTTTCTACTAGATTATAATTTGTGTTTTCTGTAGGTTTTGATACATATATGATAAGTATATTATATGTTAATCCAAAATTTATTCTTTTACCTGTTAATATAAGGCCTTTCAAGTTCTATTAACAGTCATCTGATGTGCATTTTTATCTGTCTTTTGTTTGAATATTTCTTGCTTTAAGAATGGATAAGTGAGTATAATTAATGTGAATATCTTTAGTATGTATGTTTGAAATTTGAATAACTGTATCTTGATAGACCCTACACTGTCTGTTATATCATCAGTCTTTCAAGACACATAATTAGTGTTATTTTGTATCTTGTGTTTGTTTGTGTGATTATATTTAATCCTGTCTTGGAATTTGACTTATATTAATTTTCTAACATTATGTAATATTGATAGGTGACTCCACCCTTAGTCCTTCAGAAATTATACTGTTTACATTTATGAATGAAGTTGAAATGGTTGTATGTTCCAGTTAGCTTAAAGTTAAGTCTTTTTTTTTTTAATTTCAAAATTCTTTACAAAATCCAGGGCTATACTGGATCTTTAGGTATTTATGAGTTGCATTATTTATTAGTAGTAGTAGATGCTGATCACAAATTAGCTTTTATCCTGCTTTTCATTTTATAACCTGCCAAAGTCTTTGTTCATAAACACTAAAATTTACTTGTTTCTTTGGTGGTAGTGGCCAGGATTTTATCCTGGGTCTTAAAGATAAGGCCAGTATGTTACCAACTCTAATTCCTAGTGGGAATTAAATTAATTAGCTTATTTAAATTCTTTCAAGAGTCATATCCAGGTTTTTCTAACTTCTGCGTAGGTTCAATGGCTTGGTTTATGTGCCTTAATTTTTCATGAAGTAAGACTTTGAAAATATAAACCTCAGTTGTAAAATAGAACTTGCTTCTGAAACCAGTTTATATTATACCTTTTACATCATTGCTGTAATCTAAAAAATATTCCTACCAAACAACTGGTTTACAACCTTAGGAAAAACAGCACTTGTTTTAAAATGATCCAATAACAAATAAACAGATTCATTCCAAAATTTTGTTATAATCTATTTACATTAAAAGTTAAAAAATTGACACTCACTAATGGGTATCTTTTGCCAGATATTTCAAATATTTGTTACACGTGAACTCTGGAAAAACCACCTGCTAATATTCATTATTAAACTCATTGCTGCTATCTTTAGACATTGTGTTTTAAGCCTGATAGAAAATGAATGGAAAACCTTCATCAGCTACTAATATGAATAAAGTAACTTCTAAACTATATCAAAAACTTTTAGACATTGACAAAAGTAAGACTGAGCATATTATTGGAAACAGTCAATATTTTGCCTTAAAATAACATTTAAACATATAAAGCATATAAAATATTTGAATGTTTTTAAACTAATATATAGATAACTGTATTCTTTAAGCTGTGATGATTCCTCAATCAAATTGTCATGGAACAACACAAAAGATAAGTGTGGTGAATATTATCCACTCTCTCAACCAGTGAAGTTAATAGTTTCTTCCAAAGTTTATTTGTGTATATAAAAACAGATCATGGCATTCAATAGTCCCCAGTTTTCATTTAAATTCAAAGCAGTTTCCCACATTTTACAAGGAAGTTATTTTGTGTTTTGTTTGCACTAGTAGAAAAATAAATAGTTAATTTCATTTTTAACATTTATTTTAAATTAACTTTGGGACTTCATTGTTTTAGTAGTATATTCAGCAAAGTAGAATAATTTCAATATCAGACAATTCCAATGTTTTCCACTAATGTATTTATGAAGTAAATTCCATGTAATTGTTACTCATATCTTGTGATGAGTAGATGGATACAGAGTTTTATCAGTAATTTCAGCAGTGTGGGTAATAATTAAAATACAATGATTTTTGTGATTACTGGTAATTAATTTTCGAAATTAAAATTATTATATGTGGTATTTTGTGCTTGTAAGTTATAGGTAGGAAAGAAAAATATATAACAGTTTTTCTTCATATATTTCTATGGTATGTTGATGCCTGAGTATTTTTTTTATTAGTTTACAAAGATTGTAAAACCTGTGAATGATTTTCATTTCTGTATTAATAAAGTGCTTAAGGTAAATATTTATCTGGATTTGTCATTTCTTTTATTAAATTTAATTGTGTAATTTAACTAACAAATGTGTGGCTTGGCTAATCCTCCTTATAATTTTAATTCTCACAATCGTGATTTTGGGCATCGTTGGATTCAGATGAGTTTAACATCACACGTTTTAATATTTGCATTTGGTAGAACATGCATTTTAAGATATGTGAATTAATTAGCATAATATCATTCAAACTCACACCTCTAATGTTGTAGAATTCAGCACAGTTTTAATTGGAAGTACATGTCAGTAGTTTATAGTGATGATACTGTATCTTTAAAGCAGGGCCCCTGGTGGCTCAATAATAAATCAGAGAACTTACAATGCTAAAAAGTGTGATTTTATACTTGCAGGAAGTGAAACACAAATAGCCCATTATACAGTTTTGTGTTTATCAAAAAACAAAACACTTTAAAGATGAAATTTTTTTTACATTCAGACATAAAGATAACTCAAATATGTGCACATGAATAAGTATTAGGAGTTAATATTATTAGTATTGTTTATGAATAAACTTTATGAACTAGTTGTCAATAAACATGTGCTGCAAATGCTACTAGAGATACATTCCTGAAGGTACCAAGAGTGAGGGAAGGAGTCTCTAGGTCATCTGTGGCTTACCTGGTCACGAGAAAGGACAATCATACACAAGTATCATTAAGACTGATACAATAAAGTGAAGTTATGGCTGCAGTTACTTCAGCTAGTATGATATAACAGAACCTGATCCAGATCTGGCTGGCAGCCTAAACGATTGCAGCAGTTGGCTTGTAAACATTATTGTGGTGGGTGGCTCACATACCTATGGACTGGGTGTCACACTGATGTGTGTCTATAGTGATACATAAACATAAGATTAAGTTTCTAATAGATACTCAAGCAACCAGAATCTTATTCATTCCTGCTGTGTATCAGGCAGTCTGTGGAAAGCCACTATCTTAACCACTTAACATCAGCTTTGTTTGGGCAAATAGTGACAAACTAGATATGAATGAAGAGAGTTATCTCTCAACTTCATCTTGGCAGTGTTCCACACCACACAAATGTAGTTATCTCTGATTTTGGTTTAGAAATTAGTATCTTAGGGATTGACCTACTGCAGAAATTGTCAACCAATTATACTTGTGTAGCATGTAGCAGGCAAACTGCACTTCTGCCACAAAACCATCCAATGTAAGTCAGATTGGGCAAAAGAACACTAGTGCACATGTACACATTGGGAGCAAGTAGTGATGCTTCCAAAAGTGGATGTGGTGTTCTCCATTGAACAGTTCAGTATGCTTGTGCCATGTAGTATGATGATAGAACAATGTTTTTTTTACTTTAAAGGCAGAATGCACTTGCTCAGACAGTTATCTGTCCAGTTGCAGGTGCTAACCCATTATTTGTTTGTAACTGTGAACATTTGGTTATTCACCTTCCTGCTGGAATAGTTATCAGTGTGGCATTGCAGCCACCATATCACATCCAAGAATGAATGTGCAACTTCCAGAGAAGCTGCAGTATCTTGTTGAAGATTGTTTCAGTACTCTGAACTTAACATTCAGACACCAACTTATGAATTGTTCAGAAAGTCTGCTGATGTTTCATAGGATCAGATGGCTGATTGTATCAAACAGCAGTCACCACATTGATACAGGTGATGCACATTCTATAAAACAAGCACTGTTCAAAATTTGTTGGAACACCACAGATATTGAAAGTGTTGAAGGATTGAATAATAACTGTCGAAAATCACTTGCATAATTCCAATGGTGATTGTCAGAAATAAGGTAGGAATACCAAAGTTCTGTATGAATATTGAAAAGGTGATTTCAGTTAAACATAGCAACCTTTCATTTATCACATGCAGATGAATATCTGAATGCATGGGAAGATACTCTTTGGTTAAATACACTATATCTGGTTTCAGGATACTGGTAAGTCAGACCTAAGATTGAATTTGGCTTGTGAAAGACTGTATGAATTCCATATCATGCTTTTCATTATATATATTGCACTTGCTGTGGAAGGAGTGTCTATAGATCGTGTGAAGATAACAATGATCAATACCTTGTCCCAGTTTGGAAATAAAAGTAAAATCTGCAGCTTTCTTGGCTCTATATGGTATTATCAATGGTTTGTGGCTAATTTCTTCAAAACAGTTGTATGACTATCTGCATTGACTAAAATCTGTGCATGTTTTATATGGATATAGTAAAGATGCATTACAGTCATTAAAGTTTGCCTTGGTTAAAGCCATAATTACCAGCTTATCTTTCTCAGTACTCGTCATGTATATGGATGCAATCTTTGTCACGACCATAGGATGCTATGGAGCTAGTAATCACATATGAGAGTCAAACACTTATTGTTCTTGAGTTCCAATATTGTAAGACAATGAAGCAATTGCTTGTGAGTATATTATTTCTCAGATATTACCACTACTACTCATATAGTAGCGAAATTATGACTTGAGTGGACCATACATGACTGGAATGGCTAATGAACTTTAAAAATGTGGTATAATTGTGCACTGGATAATTACATTGCAAAATTGCACCTTCATTGTATAATACATTCAGGTCAGCAACACAGAAACAACAATGGGTTATCATGCCAGGCCAGTAAGATAATGCCCATCTGTTGAATGTGTACAACCTGGACACTGACAGAACTAAATGGTAAGAAATGAATAGAATAAGTACTTTCCATATATCATGATGGTATATCCCACAACTAATTAGCAGTCAGTTGATTGTTCTCCATATCTTCTGGTGTTTGAGTAAAAATATAGATTTCATCCTTTCCATAACTTGACTGTCAACAACTCAATAAACTAAACTGTGAGTTACAGTGGCAATGTAACCTGGGCATCAAACATGTCAACATGCTTAAACTGTTTACCATCAATGAACCTGTAAAGATCTGGTTACTCAAGATCCCACTGAAAGATGAGCAGTTTGACTTTGATTATGAGAGCAATGTATCATATAATTTAATCTCAGATAATGAGGAAATGACTTATAGTACATATCTGCTGGTGGAGAAGCTGATGATTAGTTGAGATGCTGACAACAACCTCCTGATTATCATGGTTGGGGTTAATTTCCTAAGTAGTTTAGATGTTCAGTTGATTGAAAATTATTAAAAGATAACCAGCTGAAAGGACATCAAAACTCTTACTTTGTGTTATGTTGGGTGAAATTTGGTAATGAGATGTTTATCCATTTGGCTGAGTTATAGCAGAAGTTTTGTTGATCACACAACACACAAAGCTTGTTAGATGAATTTCTGGGATAGCTGAATTAATAAATAAGATTCTAGGGAAATTTCTGGTTGTTTCCAAGTTTCTATGAGAACATTTTAAATATTCTAATTTTGTAATATTACTGACCACGTTTCTTAATGTATTTTACTTCATGTTTAGCAAATTTATTCAGTGATTGTATTTTACTTGAAACTGAGCATTTTTCTTGAAATTTCAATAAGTTTATTGTTTTGATTTTTTCTGCAGTATTTTCATCATATATTGTTTTAATCCTGAAATAATATTGTATCGTGCTTGTCATGTTTTATTTGCATTATAAAATAAAATTTTACTATTACCATTCCATTTTTTTTTGTTTTTTTTTTAATTAGTTACTGGAGCTGTTATGCAACTTTTTGCTGTGTTCATGTTAGCATTATCTTGTTCATTGTAGGAGAGGGCTACTTTAATTTATACCTGTAGTTCAAAGTTCAATTTTGCTGTTCAGAATTGGGTCTTTGAATACCTTGCCAATTAGGATATGGTCTGGCGGTCACAACACTTGACTTGCAATTTGGGTCATGGGTTTGAATCCTGTTCCTGAATATGCTCATCCTTTAAGCCTTGGGAGTATTACAATGTTAAAGTTAATCCACTCTTTGTTGGTAAAGAGTAGCTCAAGAATTGACAGTGGGTGATGTTGACTCACTACCTTCCCTCAAGTTCATCACTTCAAAAATAGGGCTAGCTAATGCAGATAGCCTTCAAGCTACTTTGCACAATATTCAAAACAGGAAAACAAGGTAAAAAAGGAAAGGGGATATTTATGATTTAGTACTGTTATATATGTTCCTTCCATGATTAGTATAAAGTATATCTTTATGAAAGTTATGTTCTGGTCGTTTTTATGCAGGTGTTTTGCATATTGCTGATCACATCTGTGTTAACTACATATCACATGATTGTAATCTTTGTACATGCTGTAACTTTCATTCATAAATTTTAAAGTGTCATTTCTTTATGTTACTTATGAAAATGTAGTTTGTTAACAGGTAATACAAAAACCTGTACTAATTGTGTATGTAAAATAGTGGCTTAACTATGTAACCAAAGGGATTGTAGAACACCATAATAGAACACAAGTCCAACTACAACTATATGTAAGCAAAGGGATTGTAGAACACCATAATAGAACATCAGTCCAACTATAAGGGGGAAACCTACAAAATTATTCTCTTGACGTTTGTTTTGTTGTTACATTCTTATTCTACTCTTACCTTCAACTACAGCAGCAAGTTTAACTTGTAATAAAAATAAAAGCCAGCTAGTTGGTATTAAAAACTTCTGTGTATAAAGATATCCTGTTATTTGTTTACTTGTATATTTCTCTTTCTTTCCTATCCATCTCTAAAAGTATTACATTGCATAACATTTTTAAAACCTATGTTTTGTCAGATACTTGATTAATCTATAAGACACCAGCAAACTTGCATACCATGTAGGTAAAGGCATTGTATTATGAAATAAAAAAAGGAGAAAATAATTTTATCTTTTCTCAAAGTTGTAATGTGAATTCAGCTATGGCGTATGGAACTGCAGGCTATAGTTTATGAGGGTTAACATTTCATTTACAATAGTTATGAAGTCTCACGACACAGTTGGTTACAGATTTCTTCACATGCTTAAATGACACTAAGTATAAGATATGATTTGAGAGGAAAACTATTCCATACAACCTGCTCTCAATTTTTTTAATAGCTTGCTTTGTGAAAAATAGCATAAAAAGGTACAGTTTGTGAAATGTTGGTCATAATGATGCACTATTCTGAATCTAAGGAAATTATTTTAAAATTTAAAGTTTGAAATTCATTCAACCAGCATAAAAATTGTACAATGTTTTCATTTCCAGAATAATTCCAAAGTTTTCAAAGAAGAGAAAGATAGAGAACACAAACAATGAAAAGAACAAAGAATGTAATATGAGCTGTGAAAACGTTAAAGACGTCAGATGTATAGAAGAACTCAAAAGTGGAAGTAACGAGTGCCTTCACAGTCTGAGAACAAAAACTGGTAATATTTCTCATTCAACTTGTTTATTCACAGAAAATTCATATGATAGAAATACATTTGTGGATGAAAATATGAAGACAATTTCCTTCAAAGAGCCGAAAAACTCCCTTTACAGTACCAAAAAAATGGGAACGCAAGAAACTGATAATGAAATTAAACACTTGCCTGTAAAAAACACTTGCCAAGGTATATCAGAATACTTATCAGATAGCACTGGTATTGAAAAGATTAAAACTGATAACACTGAGAGCTCAGTTTGTCAAAGCCTCAACCAAAAAGTAAATCTAACTCCTGAACAGTTTTCCCATTACAAAAATAATGCTCAAGAAATGGGCATTACACATAAACGTCATATAACCTGCACTCAGAGTTTGGAATCTGAAAGTGAGGCTCGATCAATTGATAACTGTGGTGAAGAAAGCACACACAAAACAAAGGTTACCAAAGGAGAGATATCAAGTCTTGGAACAAAGGAAATAACAGAGGTTGGACACAAAGGTTTAGCAGCTGTACTGAATACAAAAAATGAAGCTCTTAATGCAGAACCAAATGAATCAGACTTTATAAAAATGTTTGAACTTGGGAACAGTATAAATAATACTGAAACTGATTCAGATACATCAAATGTTACCGAAAGTATAAAAGAATAGATAAAAAGTGACAATTGTGCCAAAAAAATTGATAAAACATATTGTGAACCGAGTACAACATTTAGTGTTACAAATTGCACAAAGCTTGAAGAAACCATAACAACAGCTACACAAAAATTTGCAAGTAGTAATGAGGATGAAACATCAAAAGCTACAGATATGTTAAATGTAGTTCTGATTCAAATTGGATGTTTATGATATCAAAATACAAAGTCTGTAGTTTTGTACAAATTATGAACTCAGATTACCAGTACTGACAAGCTAGAATAGGAAATAAGAACTCCCTATCTTTTATATTTGCAGAAATATTGCTTATCTACTGAATCAAACACAGTGGCCCCATTCCCCTATTTCCATTTTTGGAAAAGGTTTTCTTACACACTGTTACTTGTGTATATAAGATGTTAATAACCAATGAAAAGTTCAGAATACCTACTTAGTGGTTTTCTCAGCCACTTTCAAATATAATGGCTTCACTTCTTTCTCTGGAGACAAACCATCATGTTGGTAGGTTTAGTTTTTAGTGTTTCAAAATTTAATATTTTTTGGACTCAAACACAACTAAGTCAGTGAACTTTAAATATTATAATGGAATTCAATGGTATCAATATATTAATTTATGATTTTTTGCATATTTCAGATGTATATATAAAAAAACTAAAAACAATTATTCTCTCTCTCACATCTTCCTTGTGAAAAATTACTTAAGGCTTGGCAATCTGTAACAAGCAGCATCCATGTACAAAGGTCATATCTAGAGATAATTGTTTGCTTCACTTCTTTTTTTTACTGTTCTATGTTTTAGGAAAAATAAGCTTTAAAATCTTTGTAAATAGTAGTGATGTATAAACATATATATATAATGTATTTTAAATGAAATATGATTGTTTTTTACAAAATACTAATGCACTAACACACATCCAAGACAGATCAATTTGTAAAGGTCCATTTTATATTCTCGAATAAGGTAATATGAGTTACATATGTTGCATCATTTTAACTTCTGTGATGTTATCCAGCAATGGCTGAAAGGTCAATATAATAAAAATAATAAATATATATATAAATTTATAATGTTATAAGATTTAAGGCATTTAGACCAGACATTTGAGTTATAGTTTGTAATAATTCTAGGAAGAAAAAATCATAATTTATATTTATTTCCTAATTTTTTATGGTGATTACAAGATGGGTCAAATCTGCCAAACATGTACATAGACTGTGATTCAATAGTGAAAATAATAAGATAAACTATTCTTTGATAGATTGTTTAGGCAGAGTATTCATGATGAAACATTGTTGAATAGATGGCAACTGCCTGTTGCAGAGACACAAGTGTAGAGGACAAAGTTTCGAAAGTCTTCCGCCTTTCGTCTTCAGGTAAGACCGACAACACCGACATACACACTGACCTGAAGACGAAAAGCTGAAGACTTTCGAAACTTTGTCCTCTACACTTGTGTTTCCACAACAGGCAGTTGCCATCCACTCTACAAAGTTTCAAGATAAACTATTTTATAATTATTTGGAGGTTATAAAAATTTCACTTGTGAAATTTTGAAAATTTTTAATGCATAAAAGTATTTTTAATAGAAGAATTAAAATCAGTCTACATGTTGGGTAGTCAACATTCTAAAAGAAAACAGTTTACAAAAAATTCTTCGTGCTTAATTGAATAACATTATTTTGTGTACAAGTGCCTTGTCATGTTTACTAATAACCGCCAAAAATTTGTAAATGTGTACATTATCAAAAATTATAATGTAATAACTTTCATGGATACTTTCATGGTTATGAGCTAGGTGGATTTCACCCAAACTATAATGAAAGGGTTAAATAGTAAAGGTAACTAAATTATATATTTCTATATAACAGTTGATTTAGTACTTTTTATCTCTTGCAGTTTCTTCACCAACTGAAGCAAGTGAATTTCTTGATCTGGAATCTCTTGAAATAACATCCCAATTTAACCAGATGGAACAAGAAACCAAACAGGCATCAGTTAACAATAATAAAGAATTCATTCTGCCTCCAGTTGCTTCCTATCCTATTCAAGGTCAACAAAATGAGCCAGTTGGAAGAAGTATCACTGTGCATCATGGAGAATCCCTTGCTCTGAACATCATCAGTGAATTAAATGCCTTAAGGTAATTATAATAATTATGTTATATTACAGTACTGTGTTGAATTTTTGTTATAAATGTGAAAAATCATTTAAAATTTAATAAACAAGCAAAAAAGTAAACATTTATTTTGTAATCTCAATTTTTTTTTATAATATTAAGTACTTTGTAACTGTATAGGAACTAATTTAGCTGAGAGGTACTAAAAACAAGTACCACCACTTTTATTCAAGCTTTTTATAGATTCATATTTAGCTACATTTTCAATTGTAAAAAAATAATGATAATAATAAAAATCTAAATTTCCCCAATTTTAATAACATTTTCTCAAATGATACATCCCCCCAAGTGTTTTAGTGACAAACTTCAGGGCTTATAAGATTTTAGTTAAATACTTATACTGTAGTTTGTGTAAAGATGGCTGAAACTTTCACATCTGGACCTATTTGGGCCAAATGGCAAAATCAGATCAAAATTGATAATATTTAAGAGAGTTTGAAGCACCTGCAACTAGACCACATGTAACCAATGAATTAATAACAAATACTCCTTCAATTAAATTATTAGTTATACAACAATATTTTATTGTTTTTATCTTGATTTCAGTCAGACAGTTAACAGAATTCAAAAAGAGATGGAGAACATAAAAAAAAGGCATGCCATTATCTCAGTCTTTCTGTAACAGGGGTAAAGTAAGGTTAAACTGGTAATAATGTTATCTTACATTATATAAACTTTATTGACAAAAATGTTACCTTAACTTTGAAATATATTTACACATTATGATCTTGCATACTTTTCTAAGAGAACTGTCTTTTACAATTGGTATTATTTTAAAAATGTTTAAATGCAGTTTAATTTGATAGTATTAATTTTCAGGTTAACCCAACACTAGGTCTTTTATTATCTTTGTATACTCTGTTTTACAAATCTTACTAATGAACCCCAAGTTTTGCAAATATACAAATTCCCTCATATTTCTGTAAAATACTTTAAAATATATATATTTTGAATATTGTTGTTAAGACTAGTCATACTTTATCATTATTTCATTAACATTCACCTGTTGTGTACATAACTTATAAACAATTTTGTATGAAAAAATTAGTGTCAGTGAAGTGTGTGTACTGGTTATACCTTTCTAGTCTTCATCAACAATCTGAGAGAAAGTTTTGTGTTGGTTGATAAAATACAATGCAGCAAAAATCCACCCAAATTATTTTATATAAATATGAAAATGTGTTTCTGTCAAAACATAATTTAGAAATTTGTAGCATATTAAATACACAGATATTTATTCTAGTTATAAACAGCAATGTATTTATTTATCAAATAATTGTTTATGTACAACTTTCAGTAAAAATGTTTCTGGTGCTATAAATATACGTGTGTGTGTGTATATATATATTTATCCATCTTGAGTCTTGGACGTCTTGTGGTTCACACTGGTCCTCTTGCAAAAATTTTCACAGTAAATCAAAATCGTCTCTCTGCACAAAAAATGGTAATAATTATGACAATAGGAAAACTATATATTAGCACAATTCACAAATACTTATTGTTTATTCCATTTCTTGTTGACATATCCTCCTTTCAGTGGTTAATAGTATATGTACTTTAAAGCAAAAAATACACAACAATACCACAATATGATGGGTGCTTGACTAAAGGCTTACAAATGTCAAACCTATGTAAACATTTAACGTAGCCAAGATATTTTGTAAACTGTTTGTGGATTTTAATTAATTAAGAAACAGCTGTTTTTCTAAATAATATAAAATTATTAAATTATTAAAAAATGCAAGGTAAAGCCAGTGTTTCATAAATTCAGGGATGTAATTGTATCATGGTTAGTTTGTAAAACAGTGAATAAGAGCAAGAGATCTCTTCTAAAGGATCTTCATAACTGATACTTTTCAAGGAAAAGACATAATCATCATCAAAGAATCTGCCACAATGGTCTGTTGGCAGCAGTTATTAAAATGGAATACACCTGCCAACAGAAAAAAACTATGGATGTTAAATTTTGGTGACTATCAAGGGAAAAAGTGTGACTGAATGAACCATAAAGCATAAATGACTCAGAATCTGTTAAATATTGACTTTACCAGTAGCAAAAATAAGGTTCCTTAAAATCATCCTGTGAGAAATACGTTATAAAAGCTGTGATACATTTGCCAACAGCTAGTCAGAAAGCTGCTTATAAGAAATTCAAACAGAAAAGCATGGCACCATTGGCACTTAAAGTATAAACCATGGTTTATGAGTGACTACAAATATGTGATGTGGTGTTATTTATCAAGTTTCATCCATGTTATAAAACAGAGTAAAAATATAAAAACAACAATGATATTAGATTCTGTTTGTATCACTGCAACAATGTTGTTAGAGATTATTTAATGATTGGGAGGACATTTTTGTGGCAGAAAAATATATATTCCTTTAAAAGAGCACACAACATCCAATGCAACAACATTCTGGCTACATTTCCACTATAATGGACAAAAGCAATTCCATGACAAAACTCTTAACAATCCATCATGCTAACGCTTTCGAAACAGGATCAAAAATGACTACATCACATCTTCCTCAACTAACACAATCATCAGATCTCTATGCAAGTCAGCATCTTAAGATAAATTTAAACTATGCACTCACAACCATAAACATCTACCAATATTTGTAACCCAACTGCTGCAGACGGTAATCCTTGGTGGATAGTGTAAAATTTAGCAAAATAACTTCAAGCATTGTATGAAGTCTATGCCATACTTAATTCAGGCTATGGTCTTGTAATAAAAGCATTTCAACCAAATATTAAGAGAAAATCCTAATTGAAAATCACTGATATTGGAGTATAAAGTTGTTATAATAAGAAATACTATCCATAATACCCAGGACTACAGATGGACTGTACCAGTTTTTCTGTTGAAACAGTTTAACAGAACATATCAAAAGGTTAAATTACACTTATTAATAAAACTTATTACATACCATTTCATTATACTGAAGTACATGTTTTCTAATGGCTGATGTATCAACCCAAGTAACAAAGTCTTCAAGAGTTCTATTAACTAAGAATGCTGGATCAGTAACAACCTCAGGACCAACACGAACATCTGAAAAGTGGTTAAGGTACATATTCTTTCCCTGAATAATTTCAAATTTAAAAACTATCTATTAATCTAAGTTAGAACTTAAAATAATGTTCATTTTCATACATAAAACCTAAAAAAAAAGCAAAATGTTTCCCACCTGTTGTTTCAAATATCAAGAAAAATATTTTTCAATGCATGTAACTGGCCATGTACTATTATGTTTTTTACTATGAACTTAAGAAAAGTGTGGTACACATAAGTATTTTTAATAAATTTATTTTATTTTTGAACTTTATTATTTAAGTTTTTAAAACATCAGCATTAAAGATCATAGGATATTTTCAACAGGTAAATTAATATTTTTCAAAAAGGAAAACCAAAAAGGAAGTACATTTAATGTTTTCATTTTTCTGAATAATCATGACACCCTATTAGGATACAAGGAAAAAATTATGATCAGACACCAGATGTTAAATTGTTCACTTGCAATTGCATTCTAAGACCAGTTATCATATCCTCTAGACACATAAGAATAAAAATGTACTACAATTTTCTAAACTTTCGTTTTATAGGATACGGCCTTGCTCTATAAATTGCGTTGCGGCTTTCAAGTTTTCAGCCATGCGGTTTCGAACCATTATTACAGGAAGCCGCCTTCTGTAAGAAAAAAGTAAATAAAAGCAATTCACAGTTGCACTTTGATCACTAAATAACTTAATTCACAACACGATGATTTATAATATAAAATCAGTATTGTAGAATACTTTCCTTTGATCAGATTATAAAAATTTTAACATATGAAACTCAGAATACACATTTTTTGTGGATGTGTTTAACACTATTCATATTTAGAATAAAGTAAAAAAAAACCTTTATGTTTGCTTTAACAGTCACTAAGACAACCGCTTTTGTTACTAAATATAAAATTCTGACAACCTTATTTATAAATGTGATTACCCAAAAAAGAAACATCTTATTGGTTACAATTATATTATTAGTATCTTATCATAGTTATTAATAAATACTATAGCATTTGCTGCCTTCAAACAAAAATGCCAAAAATAATGTCCTAACTTTTACAGATGATTATACAAGAGTATTCATGATGAATAAACACAGATGAAACATCGGTGGCAAGAGACAAATTCTGATTGAAACTTGTAGAAAAAAAGTCTTGAAGGACTTATCTACAATAGCTCAATACAAACGAACATCACTAAAGACTTCTGTTTTTCATCTTCAGGATCTGAACTACTTTTACAGATCAGTTCTCCAAGTCTTCCTCTACAAGTATCACTTTGAACAAAGATGTTGCTGCCCATTTCATCTTTGTTCAGTATCCTATATTTTTTGTTCTTGCACAAAACAATTTAAATATTATACACGAAGTCAATGACAAGAATAAAAAAACAAGTTTTTTATATTTGTATCTTATCACTTATTAGAAAATTTAATCATAATTCACTGAAGTTACAAATACAACACATTTAGTCTTCTACAAGATAACCACACAGTAAGTAATTTAATTATTAACATACTACGTTTTGCCAATCAATAACAACTATGCAATTACAATATTAACCATCAACCAACCACTGCATATAGATTTTATGAAGATTAGCCTAGTTTATCTTAGTTATTTATTATGCACAATTAAGTAACAGAAACTAATTCCTTTTTTTAAATTATTATCTAACCTTCACTAAAACACCTTTGTTGATCCGCAACAAACTACTGCTCACAACTAATACACAACAAAGAGTTTATTTCCTAGCAAACTGCATTAACTGAATAACATCAACTAATTATTCCTAAAACACACAATGTTAATGAAAAATAATTACACAATACTTTAAACAATATGAATCACCTCGTTTAGGAATAATGAAGAAGAACAAAACTGTTATTTGTCATAAACCGAAAACACTACAAATAACCTTGAAATATTACATACTACATACAATAACAATTTTCCATGAGAAGAAAGTACTTTTGATACTTAATAAGAGCTACTGCACATAAAAATGCCGGCAGACAGGACTTTTTCTTTTTTTCTTATGGTCAATAATGAGCATGCATATATCCTTACAAATATTTTATCTATCAAATGACAACTATTCTAAAATATTCATCAAGTTCAGCCACACAAAACATCATATAAAACAATTTTATTTCTACTGGTAAGAAAATATTGCAGTTGTTGTCAATGTCTCACATTAAACTGTCTACTTACCTACAAAAAGATGATGCTGTGACTTTATCAGCTATACCAAGGTTTTCTTTAATGGAAATCAATCCCATGTTGTACCTATTAATTCATAAAATAACACATTTGGAAAAATATATGCTCCAAAATTAGAACTAAAAGCAACTGTTGCTACAAAAGCAAAACTAACTAACTAACCAACGAATTAAGTTAAAACTAAATACTCAAAATATCGACAGATGGCGGTGCAATAGCTTAAAGCTACTTGTGCGAAAAATGAAATTTTGTTTTCAGCATTATTATTAGTTTGGTTCACATTCTCCGTTAGGTTGGCAAACGACCCATTTCACTTAATCCAGAATTATTCAACACAGTTGAGATACAACGAACACAGTAGCAGTCGGAATACTATTTATATGAACCATTTATTACAACAGTTGTTTTGGTGTGAACGCCTTTTATCAGCTGGCGAAGAGTGGTTATAGATATACTTGTAATAAGACAGTGTTAATGGGCCTACTTGTTATATCTCACTCCCCGCTAGTACAGCGGTAAGTCTACGGATTTGCAACGCTAAAATTAGTGGCTCGATTACCCTCGGTGGGCTCAGAAGATAGCCTGATGTGGCTTTGCTATAAGAAAACACGTTATCTCAGCCAGCCTAAAAACTCTTGATTGAGCGAGACGCATCGTAGGCAATGGATATGGCGAATATAGTATGGTTGGAATGCTATTAACATTCAATATTCTGATTCTTGAAATTCTCTACAGGATTCGGCCCGGTATTCAACTCGTAATCTGAGGGTCGCGGGTTCGAATTCCCGTCACACCAAACGTGTTCTCCCTTTCAGTCGCGGGGCGTTATAATGGTACGGTCAATTGGTAAAAAGAGTAGCCCAAGAGCTGGCGGTGGGTGGTGATGACTAGCTGCCTTCCTTCAAGTCTTACACTGCAAATTTAGGGACAACTGGCACAGATAACTCTCGTGTAGCTTCGCGCGAAATACAAAACAAACAACCCCCTACAGGATTAGATAATAAAATAATGTAGTGTTTTAAAATATAACAGGCTACATACTGATATTGTTAAGACAAATATAAATATAATCATGTGTCGCTATCTCATAAAAGCATTAATTCTTGTTTGATATACTTTGGCATTGGTATAATTTGAAAATATATATTTTTTATTAATTCTTGCTGGCTTGGTACTTAAAGCTTATTTCAACGTAAAAATCTTAAACCAAAGGTTTTACTAAAAAGGCCACTGCAACATGTAAAAAGTTGATACTTCGTCAATAAGGGAATACAGTAGTTTTAAATATTTCAGTCAAACCATTAATGATCAAAAAAAAAAATGAATGTCTTTTCTCCATAACTTCAAATCGATATATTTCACTTAAAAAGAAAACATAAGACCTATATATTACATGATTAGATAACATGATAATAATTGGTATTGTTTTTGTAACGATAAACGTGTGTGAGAGGGTGTGTGTCCAGATGACAATAGCGTACTAATTATAATGATACATTCAGCTTCCTCATTTGTTCAAGTGAAGCAACCCATTCCGTATTCCAGTTTTTGTTTGTTTGCAATTTCACGCAAAGCTCCACGAGGGCTATATGCATTAGCCGCCCCTACTTTAGCAGTGAAAGACTAGACAATGATGAAGGCAACTATTCATCACCACCCACCGCCAACTCTTTGGCTACTTTTTTTTTATCAACGAAAAGTGATATTTCCGTCACAGTATAGTGCTCCCATGGCTGAAAGGGCGAGCATGTTTGGTGAGATGAAGATTCGAACCCGCGACACTCAGATTACGAGTCCAACGCCCTAATCACCTGGCCATGAAAACTAAGAGGGAAGACAGCGAGTCATCACTACCCGCCGACAACACTTGGGCTACTCTTTTTAACCAACGAACAGTGGAACTGCCGTCACACTAAAACGCACCCATGACTGAATGAACAAGCATATTTGGGGGAAGAGAATTCGAACTCGCGATAAGATTGTGAGTTAAGGATCCTAACCTCCTGACCGTGCCGGGGCCTTGTATTTTAGACCTAAGTTAGTTTAGGATCTATATTTTGTGTCATCTTAATGAAAAATGTATAATTTTTTCTTCGGATGTTACCAATGAAAAATACCAAAACAGTTTTTAATTAAATATGATTACTGTTGTAATTTGGCTGAAAATAATTACAAAAAATATTCTCTGGGATGAAATAACAACTCAATTACTAAATATAGTTTTGAATTCAAATTCATTATATTTTTACAACGTTAAAATTTATTTCTTGTTACAAACAGATAAAAGAATTAATCAAGGTTTGGGTGATATCCACCACACACTTACATACTTTATTTTATGGATGAATCTGGAATATGTTTATAAAGTTCCATAGTCACTCTGTTGGAACATTTTAGTTTAAAAACGAGTCGGTGTGCGACTGAAATTTCTAAAATTTTATCTTCATAACACAATATATAAATTATTGCATATTTTATGTTCTGGCGTTAATCAGATACATGGTTCTACAGTGTTCTGTAAAATATACATATATACAACCAAAACTTGAAATGTGTCAGGCATGCATTTTGCATACCGACAAACACAAACAGACCGAATGTTTAATGTTATGTACAAGTGCAGAACACATGACAACAACAACAAATCTTGTGTCGGCAAAATTTTAAGATCATCTTCCTTAATTATGTTGAGAGAACATAAGTGTATTCAATATTTTTATGGATAAAAGTTCAACCCATTCATACCGAGAGAGAATGATAAAGAGGGAAGCCACAATACAATCCACATCTATTAAAAAACATTCATCATAATACACACACGAGCACCAGTTTGTTCCTGCACAGCACATGTTCTGACAGCTGCGACACATCTGTACGGACTGTTAACCATTCCTCATAATTGTCACTTGGCGTTTTTTTACTATGAAAAAAAAACAACAGACAGTGCACATAGAGTTCCTAGAACGCTTGATGTGTGTATTTAGTGTAAAATATTTCTAACTATACAGCAAATGGTCAACGTTACTTTACAGAACCAGGATCACAAATCCAAATCACATTGTTATGTGTTCCATCTAGTAAAGTGACCATTGAGTAAGAAGACCATATTTCGAAGCATGAAACCGGAACAAATTCTCATTATGAAACTGGATCCCCCACCTTTCATTTATGCAAATAATATAAAGTGAAAAGGATATTCTTTACTTGCATTACTGCTACTAGATACCTCTCAAATGAGTAAGGTGAATTTTCCAACTACCAATAATGTTCATCCTTGAGTTATCTTAAATAATTTTTTTATTTCACGATTTAAATATCGAACATCGAGTGACGCACAGCGCTAGTTTTTGGCATTGATCTACCTCCATTTGTTTTTGGGTGCATCTGACCCATGATGATAATTATAGTGTTTTATTTATTTATTTAGGGTATAACGATTGTATATTTTCCAACAAAACATGTTACGTGATATTTGAATTTAAATGCCCTATATGTTACTTAGGACATTTATATTCAAATACAAAATATAAATGTTATTTATGTTGGTTTACTTATTTATTTCAGGTATAACGATTGTATATTTTCATACAAAACCTCTAATGTGATATCTGAATATAAATGTCGTATATGTCATTTACGTTTAATAGGTTCCATTATTAAGTGGCTAACAGCCCGTATACAAGAACGTGTTAACTTATGATCTATGTCATATTCAAGTATTAAAAAAAAAACATTTGTTGTAAAAGGATTCGAATAATGAAAAGATAATTTAAAATCCTCTAAAAAGTAAACCAGAATTGTACCTAAAAGACTTGCACCTAAGTTAAACGAACAGAATAGTACGATTCGTCTGTTAACTAGTTTCGTTTCAATTGTGGAGTTTAGTTTACCCAAGAAAACGTGTTGCTCATTCAAAGTCAAAATTATCATTACATACACTTCAAACGCGTTAAAAATCATAATAGAATATTTATTTATTTAAAAAAGTGAATAACAGACTAATATACGGCCCAACATGGCGAGGTGATCAAGGTGCTCGTCTCGTAATATGAGGGTCGCGGATTCGAATCCCCTTCACACCAGACATGCTCACCCTTTCCAGCCGCGAGGGCGTTATAATGTTACGATCAATCCCACTATTTATTGATAAAAGAGCAGCCTAAGAGTTGGCGGTGGGTGGTGATGACTAGCTGCCTTCCTTCTAGTCTTACACTGTTAAATTAGGTACGGCTAGCGCAGACAGCCCTCGTGTAGCTTTGCGCAAAATTAAAAACACACAAATAGACTAACACACTGCAAACTCACTTCATGTTTTTGTTAATCGCAAAGTTACACAGTGGGCTACCTGCGTGAGAACCCTGAATACTTTCCTCAGCCCCCACACATGTCTCCAAGCCAGTTTAGAAAACAATACAAGTAGCATAAAGTAGCAGGATTTAAACAAAACTAAAACAATTGTTTTTGGTGCATCAGGATTCCCAGTAATATGCAAGATGGCCTTCATACTGCATTGGTCCACATCAGGTATTTACCCCATAGTTCACTTTGACAAAGAAAGTTAAAAAATAAATAAATAAAAATGTCATATCGGTGTATGGTTGGAGATACCTTTACATACTCTGTATGTACAAGGTATATCATTTTTTGTCTAACTTGTAAAGTTTATACGGACCACACCTTTTCGCTATTAGTAAAGGTGGAGTTTAATTAGCGTGCGTGTCCTTTTCAATTAGGACAGTATATCATTTCACATTATATAGTTCAAAACTGCTCTGTTAGCTTGCACGTTACGACTTCCCTACAACTTGTCCCATAGCAGTCTGACCTAAACAGACAAACAATAGCTCGACACAGAGCATACATTGAAAAATAACCAGAACTGAATTCATCCAATGACCGTTACCATCATTGGCCACGACTAATTTTCAAGTGTCACTTTAAAATATTCCATCAGGGTGTTTTGCTTATTGTCAAAGTAAACTTTTACTTACCATTGCTTAATAATTTCTTCACGTAGAATCCAATTCGAATACAAAATACAGAACACACAAACACGCTCACCAGATTACAAACACTACTTATAAAATGAACTCACAACAAACGAACGAAGAAGAAAAACAGCGATAACCAATTATATTTTCTGCTGATCAGTTCTCTCATTAACCTGACGAAGCAATTCGTTTGTTGTTTTTTTCAATTAAGTCTTTCAGCCCTTCTTCGAATAATGAATATACTTAGAATTTCCATAACACCAACTTTTGTATACAAGAGCACGACGCAGACGAAGACAGGTATACTAGTTATAACAACGCAACAAGGTATCCATTAGATTTTTGCTCTAACTATCCATGAAATTAGTTTTAATTAACAATATATATCTTATGATACTCTGTATCTATGGCAAGGCTACTGGAGATACCTTCCGTCGTCCCTAATTAGGAACAAATAATATATTCATGCTAGAAAATTGTCTCTTATAACGCACAAAAAGCTTAGAAGTGTGAATGTTTGTGTGTGGAAAGAGAAAAGTAGTTTATGGTTACGCATAGGTTCAAAACCAGGTACGAAATCCTAAACCATATCAAAGGGTCAACCCATGCCCATTTCTTATAAAAGAAAATTATCTTTAAGCTCAGAACCAAAAATTAACCGAGTTATTAATAGAGCTAATTTAGTGTAAGGGTCTAACTAGAAACATGTAATATCACAAAATAAAACCTCAAAGTGATTGGAACGTATTGATTCATCAACTGGGTGTATCATCGACCTTAGCGATATTTTCGACCGAAATCCTGTTGGGTGTTTTAAACATGTCAGAATGTAAGATTACTGCATAAACAACACAATAAATACTAATTTCCTAATAAAAATTAAATATTATCGTAATTAGCAAACGTAAAAAATATTTGATGGCTTAGGTTACAAAAACACATCGATTCGTATTAAAGTGTTTTCAGCTTAAATGTAATGTACAACGTGTATCTGTCACACGAAAAGTTGTGTAGTTTTAAATATTAAAAAAAGCGCGCAATTTTTGAATCGTTAAGTTGTGGTGAGGTCGATAGAAGAAGGAGGAAGAGGTCCAATGTACCTGACCCTCCTGGGTATTTAACATCAATACCCAAATACACACTCAGAGAGACTCGAACTTGATAGAAGAAATAGCAGAACAGCCGGATTGCTTACAGACCACGTGGACACCAATTAACAGGCTATGGTTGTGAGAGGTTGTTTGTTTATATTTGTTTCACAAAACATTTAATATAAAAAATGGTGAAATGTGATAAGTTTTTCCGACTACACAAAAACTAACTGCTCATATCTTCCCCAACTTTGGGCTGTTAAGATTGAAAGGAAGGCACCTAGTCAAGATCCACTGCATGGTCTTGTCTGACCGAATGGTCACGCAAACCAACAGACCGCGGCCGGCCCAAGTAGGAGGTTGGAAAAGCAGTAGGAAAAACACTGTATTCAGTCCAGAGATCTATTTTTAAACCAATAAAGGTTACAGCGACGTATAAGCGTGAACTGGGATCACATTCAACAACCTGAGATTTTCTGAACTGCATGTTACTTTAACATTTATTTCTACAATTTTCAAAGTTAATTCTCTAAGTTTTGTTTACTGGCGCCTGCAAAAAATTATTGTAATTTATATAGTATTCAAAGTACCGAAGAAATAATCACAATTTTCTATAATATGACTAAGGAAAATGAGAACAAAATTGTTACATAATGCATAAGGGCACCCCGAATTTATTTTTATGCAAAACAAGTGTCAAGTGATTTTATAGTGTTTGTTATAGGTGTGCGATACACGATGTCCTTAACATACCCCCAAAGAAAGAAGTTTAGTAGAATGATATCTAGCGAACGTTGAAGCCACGGAATTGGTCTAACCCGACCAATCCATCGCATTGAGCATCACTGCTTTGTTGCCATTTTACCGGAAAACAATATTTAGTGGAGTTAAAGAAAAAACAAAAATTAAAACAGTCTGAGCTGGGTTACCAATGTCGGAAGTTATACGTTTTAGGTAATTTTGGACCACTCTGTGTAACGACACTTGTATTATTATACTTGAACCTGTTCGTCCACTTTAAATGTGATTCAGAAATTTTAACATCAATTCTGACAAACAAGGAAGGAAAGTTTTAGAGGTGTCACTTTGTCAGAGCTCAAATAAATCACTCAGTTCAAGTTCAACAAATAAGAGCGAACATCAGAAAAAGAAATATTAACATTCATATACCAAAATCTCAACCTTGTGATAACAGAATCTGACTTGTTTTTGTCGTCAACGTGAATTTGGTTAATTGTGACAATGAAAAATCTTCTATTGAATAGATTAATTTTGAATAATCTATCTGAGGTTCCTAGTTGTGCTTTAACTGTAAAATAATTCATAAGAAAAGAGGGAAATTAAGTAGTTATTTAATAAATGGTATTATTTTAAATATGCTATCATGTAAATAAACAATTTTACTTTCATATATACATCACTGTTCAAAAGTTGAACTGGATGTTTGTATATATATATAAATATAACAATTATTTCCCCGCGAATGCCTTGTTACCAGTTAATGAGGGCTAATACTGTCATTATTATAAGTATTAAAATTAAGGATATGTTATCTGGTTCTACATACATACATGTCTAATAAAAAAAAAGTTCACATTTTACATTTGTATTGTAATTAATAATGAAGAAGATGTTTTGTTTTGAATTTCGCGCAAAGCTACTCGAGGGCTATCTGCACTAGCCGTCCCTAAGTTAGCAGTGTAAGACTAGAGGGAAGGCAGCTAGTCACCACCACTCACCATCAACTGTTGGGCTACTCTTTTACCAACGAATAGTGAGATTGACCGTCACATTATAACGTCCCCACGGCTGAAAAAGCGAGTATGTTTGATTTGACGGGGATTCGAACCCGAGACCCTCGGAATACGAGTCAAGCGTCCTAACCACCTGGACAAGCCAGGTCAGATGATGATGAAAAATGAAAGAACTAAATAAAACAAATTATAAATAAGTGCATTTTATACGGACACCATTTTCCTGTGAAGATTTAGAATTTCACACCAGTTGTTTATATGTTTAGCAATATCCGTATCACACGTACCTGTCAGTGTACAACAAAACACAGACACTCAGTATGGCGCATGCACCTCCACCACCCAGAGTTGATCATATTCGACCCTCAAAAAATACGAAAATGTGTTCTTACGTCTGTCGTTATCAATGGCCGCAAACCATGTCAACGAGGAATAACATTCTAAATATGACCACCAAGTTTCATCAAAATCCTGTCATTTCTAACGAAGTTATGGAGCAAAAATAGTGTGAAAAATCGGTCCCCAAGCATGTTAGTAAGTCCCCTACAAAACATAGTATCGTACTTTTGTCTTACTTACAAAAGTCCTATTACATGTTTGATGTAAATTCTAATTAATTTGATTTACTGCATTCATAACTGTATGGTTGACACCTTCTCCAAACTTAAGAAACATGATTATAATAACTTATATTTGTCATAAGACATTAATATTAGGCCAATTATATTTTTAACACTGCACTCTTTATTCAGTCCCTCATGTTTTTCATGAAAATGAATGGACAACTATTTTAACAACCGTACTGTGTCCACTATATCCACAGCCGACAACGCATTTCGTTTAATATAGAACTTATTAGTTCTACTGGAATATAAATAGTATCGGAACACTTACATGAGTAATTTATTTCTTCGTTAGTTGAGCTTCACACAAAGCTACTTTACAGACTAAATGAAAGGCAGTTAATCAGCGTCACCGACTCTTGAGCTATTCTACTACCATTGAAAAGAAGGATTTATCGTCACATTATAACCATCCCATCCCAAGAATGAAAGAGCAAACGTGTTTGGAGACGAGATTCGAACTCGCGACTTTGCAGATTACAAGTCGTATGTCCTAACTGTCAGGTCATGCCAGAAAAAAACAAGTTGTTACAATAACAATTGCTCTGATGTGAACGCCTTTTCTAAGGTGGTAAAGAATGATTATAATTAATTAAACCTATCACAGAACTTTATATATACTAGATGTACTTCTGCAGAGTTCTCAGAAGTGTTCTGTTTCGAGAGTAAATAAAATCAAAATTAGGAGTAATTTATTTATTGCTTTTGATGCTCATGTGTCATGCTGTGTTGTAGCTCATAAGTCTTCTCATGATTTGTGGTAAGCGCATGTTTTACTGACGTCACGACAGTACAGTTGCAACGTTAAGTGTTTCTTACGTGAGGTCACAGTAGTGTCTACCACTAACTGACAGACAATATAGTACTGTATTCTAGTTTGAGTGATTAAAACAGGTGACCCCTACAGGCAGCCTTCGACCCTCTTTTAGGGAAATGATGATTTGTTGATAATAGCCTCTTCCCATTTAGTAAAAGTAGGAATGTTCACTTCAATCATGTTTCTTTAATACTTTTTCACCATAATTTAATCTGTAGTGTCTCCCACAGCAAAGATAGTGTGACAATGCATTGTTACATTATCAACAATAACGTATGACATTCAAAAACTAATAAAAAGTTAAAAAGTGAACTGGGTAATTTCTGACGTGTTTGTAGATTTATTTCAGTTTTATGAATTATTTTAAATATTAGAAAGCCACTAGACCAGACAATATTTGTTCACCTTGGTGTGTGACGGTCATTGACACAATAAAGACTGTTTTTTTTTTACCACAGTTATATCTGTTTAAACAAGCAAAAGCTGTACAAAACAAGCAATTATCTAACTTGCTATCAGCTCCTCGAGGTCTCTTGTCTATCCGAGCAACTGATGACTCTCTTGTGACTAGTTCGGTAATCTTAACAAAAATCTAATCATCCGTGGGATGATTGTTTTTGAATTTCGCGCAAAGCTACACGAGGGCTATATCTGCGCTCCGTGAAAAGAAAGCGTTTTCAACCTATGAGCCAGACTCGTTAGTCATAGAATCTGTTCCTTTGAGCTGAGATTTTTTCTAATCACTCTACTTGTTGACAATGCTGAATATATACGCAGAAAATACAATTCTTCAGAGCAACAACCTGTAAACTAATGGTCATCAATTGATGAAATTTTCGCAATCCTATAATGGTCAAGATGCACCAAACCCTGTTTTGTCTCTATTTATTTGGTTTTCAAATAATATTTGAAGAACTTAGAAAAACACCGCCGCCCGCCACCAACAGGTAGTATTTGTCACCTATAATTCTTTTTATAGGGATAACATTACCACGAGTGAAGCGATCAGACAAAAATTAAAACTGTGAGAAAACAAAACCGGACAGAAAGCACTTGGAAATGTAACAAAACCGCACATAAATGATTAGGGTGATCAATCCCGTTTTTTTCTTTTTTTGGCATTGTCCCAGAATCGTTCTCCGGACGTGCAATTTGTCCCGATTTTATCATAAAGTCACGAAAACAATTTGCTCGTTGTTCTAACATACATTGTCCTGCTGTTCAGTCTGAGCCTGATAACATGAGAAACCTGAAATGAATAGAGTTACAGGCATCGCTTATCGTCACATCACAATTTACAGTCACGTACTGAATTTTATGATTATTTAGTATAAAAACATGACTTTACGTTCCATTCACTCTTCACAAAAACATTTCTAAAACGTTTTAAAATAACACTAAAACCTAAAAGTAACACGTCTGAAGATGTTATGGATTCTTAAATAAATCCAGATATAACGTAACCTATTTAAAGATAAACTGGATACAGTCAATAATTAGACTTTTTGGATGTAAAATTGAACTACTATTGTTCATTTGATTTGTATCTATTGATAAAAATAGTAGTTGAAATTATTTAAAAAATAAAGCCAATGTTAATATATATGGAAATATTTTGGAAAAGTTCAATAAATTAAATTAACTTAAACGTCATTTCAGTTAACTTCGTAATAACCGTTTTGAAATTAAGGCACGCGTCGGAATATCCCGATTTTTTGGTTTGGAAAATCTGACCATCCTTCTAACAATATTAATTTTCAAAAGTTAAGCCTAATTAATTTAAGCGTAATGTATGCTAAGTAATGCGTGACTGTGGTGTGGTAACATGTGCTGCACATTGAACACCGCATAATCCTGACAGCAACCGCGTACTGATACCATGATAACTATATAATTATACTGGCTTTTTTTCAAAACCCGTCGAATCAGCCACAAATCAATCTTGTTAAAAATAAAACATATACTCTGGGTGACTGGTATAGTCGAAAGTTTGAAACGGTCCAACATGCTACCGTGTTACTTTTCCTACCTTGCACTCTGTGCCTTCACTGAATCTGTTCACAAAACTATTCACGCAGCACGTGTGTTTATAATTTGATAAGACTTTTGTTTTGTTTTTTCCTGATCATAGTGTAAACTATCACGTTTTCCAACATATGGATAAAAGTTTTTAGAGAATACAGTGTTCCTTTAACATCTTTTCCCATATTTCACATGAAATTTCTGATGTTGTATTGGTTGGTAGATAAGCATATTTACATACCTTCGGACAACTTTCAGTAATATATATATACTTTGAGAACATTTCTTCCCCCTCATAACTTTTGTTTTTCCATTCTCATTTTCCCATCCAATCTATACACTGGAATTTAAACATAAATTAAAATCCATGTAAACACTCCTATAACTTTAAGGTGGGCTGTTACAGATATACCCACTATGTCACATAAGATAATTAACTTTCACCTTTTACATTCATTGTTAATTCATCTCTGAAAAATGCTGTCTCCCGAAAACGCAAGTTCACGCGTAAAATCAAATTACGTTTTCTTATGAAGGTACGAAAAACAGTTTATATGACAAAGTATACCACGTAGAAACATGTGTTTGTTTGTTTGTTTAGAACTAAACACAAAGCTACACAATGAGCTATCTGTGCTCTGTCCGCCATTGGTATCGAAACCCGTTTTTTAGCGGCGTGAGTGCACTGACATACTGCTGTGCCACTGGGGGACACCATATAGAAAATGAAAAAGAAATTGTTAGCACTAACTTCAAACAAACAAAACTTTTTACTCCTAAACTTCAGAACATTTAATCCTATATAATAGCCTGTCGAGGAGTGAGTTCCGAGGGCCAGATCAGACATGGCGTTATGTATGTGACACCACATCACTATGACGTCAAGTTAGTTAGGATTCCAAGAGGAAAGCCAGGAAACTTCCTGTGAAAAATAAGTAAAACATTAACGCAAATCTATGCTTGTGAATTATAATGAAAAAGCCTCTTATAAAATAGACGGAAATTATCAATTATCTGTAGGAAAGAGGACGTCTTTGCTTCAAAAGAAGAACAATTCTGTATGCAAACACAGTTATCACATGGTTTAATCTTTTATCAAAAGGTACCGCTATGTAGTTCAGTCTACTCAGTTATATATAGTGTATTCGGAACAATATGTAGTATGTTCTTTTATTTCTTTTATTTATTTTGTGTATTGCCAGTTCTACATGAAGTAATTTTGGTTTCCAGTGATTTCATCATTTTTGACGGACTTCAACGTTAGTCGTTATGTAAAAGCTACACAAGTGTTATACAAGTTTAACCGTTCCTAATTTTGAATTGATCGTCTGCAAGAAATACAACTAATAAACAGCGCTCTTCGCCAACTCTGGAACTACACTCTTACCTTAATAAAAAGTGGGATTTAACCATCATTTTTATAGCAACCATACGACCTAAATTACGGAGCCCAATAACAAGCCCTTGGATTCATGGTCCAAGCACGCTAACCACCAGATCACACTCCACAAGAGAAACATACTGCGTGTAATAACTTTAACTTTAAAAATACACGCAACATTCTTTTTTTGAAATTCCTAAATAAAGAATACAGAACCAACAAATATAATGATGTTCGTAAGTCTGTGCCTTGAGGGTTTGCTTATCTAGATGTTTTCAAGGCTGAGAGAGCAGTATTCCACACTGGCTTCCATTTATTCATCACATCAACTCTGAAGTTTTCCCACATCCACCTCTTTTTAAATAAGTTCCCACGTCTCACCGGTTCTCCCTCGAAAACAAAACGCTACACGAGTTACCCACAAGGTAAAAGGAAAAAAGGTGTCTTTAAGTAAGTACAGTGTAAGTAACATGTTAATACACTGTTTTCCCACATCAAACTTTCTAATAGCATCGCCCTCTACTTGTTGTCGTTTTTCGCACGGGCAAAATAGTATAATTAAAAATTATAATAATACTAATTATCACTAATTAAAGCATTTGCCTCCTTCACGATGTTCTGATATTTATTATTACATATGGATGCTCCTTTATTAATATTACTGTTAAAAAGTGATAGTTTAAGCTACAGTTAAATACCTGGTTTATTTCCGACGCAAAAATTAGAGAAAGGAAACGTTTTATATGTTGTTCGTGTTTTTGTGTTCTGATGGGCGTGACTTTACAACTTGACCTTTGTCCTTGTGATATATCAAATCTAATCAAAAACACCTTAGGCGTGGAAAACAGGTGTTGCCAAAAAGTAGTGAGTGTGCGACTTAGAGGAATGATATCAAAATCGGCGGTCAACTGGCAGCTACACTTATCCTGTTGATACGAATTTTACATCAACAGGATAAGTGTAGCTGCCAGTTTGGCCCCCAATTTTGGGTTCATTCTTTCAAGTCGCACGCTTCATGGTATTTTGGCCACATCTTAAGGTTTCTGATTAGATGTCACGATTTTTTGTCAATACAAACCAAAGCAAGTGAGAAAGTGCCATTCAACAGTAACCAATATTAGGCTTAGGATTGCAACCTTATTATTCGAAAGTTTCTTGTCATTACTCGCATACACTCGGTACAGACGTATCATTGTTTACACTAAGTACTTGTATCACGTCATATTAGACGTACTTTTATTATGAGAATTTCGTAAAGTTGAGTAAATTTGCGCTTAAAAATTGGCAATGAATAACGATCGTTTTGTTGAATAACCTTGCACGTGTGCCTTATACTTAGAAAGCATTACACACCTACTTGTAGCTTGTAAAGATCTCTGTGTACTAACTTTTTAAAAATCCCAAAGTTAATATTTTTTCTATCGAATAAAGTTACTTTACTTTCGGTGCGATAATAAAAAGGATGAAAATATTAAACCAGAATTCGATATTTTGTACATCGTATTTTTTAATAGATTGTCTTCAAATTTGGTAGAAGTCCAGTAGAGCATACCCACTGAAAGATCCACAGAGAAAGTGGACAAATTGATAAAGGATCATTCCTGTTAATAACGCAGTGTCCTTCCTGCGGGTTGTCTTGACTCCACGAAACGCTACCGTGTGTCTTGGTTTTTGTTTGGTTTGTTATCGAATTTCGCGCAAAGCTACACAAGGGCTATTTGCGTTAGCCGTCCCTAATTTAGCAGTGTAAGATAAGAGGAAAGGCAGCTAGTCATCACCACAGCCAACTCTTGGGCTACTCTTTTACCAATAAATAGATTGACCGTCACTTTATAACGCCCCCACGGCTGAAAGGGCGAGTATATTTGGTGTGACCCTCGGATTACAAGTCGACTACCTTGGCCGAGCAGTCTTGGTTTTGAAAGTGACTCTGATAAAATGCAAATTCGCAAAATTTTTTTTTAGCGATAACAAACTCTAGTCACGCGAAAAGTCATGCAAGTCGAGACAATGTTCATGTGATCAGCATGGTTGTTAATTACATCTCGATAATTACTGACAGAAATATGTATGTGAAATTTGGAGGCGAAATTTTACTTTCGGCGGTTTTTGTTTGTCGGACATATATATATATATATATATATATATATATGTGCGTGTTAAAAAATATAATGAGCAAAAAGGTTTCTCGCTATTCTAAACAAGGTCAAACCGAAACACCGTAAAGTCGAAGTTTTCTTTCCGTCACAAGATATCTGAAAAACAAATTAAGTCACACAAATGATAATGACAGTATGCTTCCGTTAACAATAAAAAATGACGAAATGACAACGGTTTTATTCGAACAAAACTCTATTCGTCACCAATTATGTTAAGGTTACTATCATTCAAGTGTATTTTTTTTAACATATGTTAATAAAATTCAATAAATTGCAAAAGTTATACTCTGGTGACGACATCTAAGTTGAAACAAATATTATTGTGCTTATTACGAACAAACACGAAGGAAGGAATACTGGTTACATCCCGATATTCCGAAAATTGAACATTAAACAGCAACTACACATGTAAGCTTAATATTCATTCAGCTGGTTATATTACATTACCAACGGTACGTGTATGATATTATGGACATAAGCCGGTAACATTTTGAGGTACATTCTTGTAATCATTCTAGAAACCTATATTATTGTTAAACGTCACTAAAGTTTTTTTATTCTTTTGAAGGAAGAAAAAGATGTGAAAATAAATAATAATAACAATATAGAAACAGGATAAAACTGTTAAATAACAATAAGATTAATAAAGCAAACTCCACTATTAGCGGCAAAAATATTTTGAAATATTTGTTCTTCGGAATCTCAGTCTGTTCCCGAATTACTTTAAACTTCTCTCTGGTGTGCGCCTATCATTGTGTTCAAACAGGATGTGGTTGTATGTCAGTTTGAAGCTTTATTTTGCGCCCATCAATCGCTTGACCCGTGCATCTCAAACTCCGAAAAAGCTGACATAAATGAACTCAGAAGCTTGATTTGGTTTTTCGATTTTTGCACAAAGCTAAAGCACGAGGGCTATCTGCGCTAGCCGTCTCTAATTTAGCAGTGTAAAACAAGAGGGAAGGTAACTAGTCCTCACCACCCACCGCCAACTCTTGGGCTACTCTTACCAACGAATAGTGGAACTGACCGTCACATAATAACGCCCCCGTGAATGAAAGGGAACCATGTTTGGTGTGACGGGGATTCGAACCCGCGATACTCGGATTACGAGTCGAGTGTGCCTTAACCACTCGGCCATGCATGACCTACAAAAGCTTGATTCTAACTTTCGTCCATACTTACCATAACTACAAACGTAAAGTTTGGCTTAACCAGATACCAAAAAAGAAATAAAAACGTAAAACATCACTAATACATAATCTTAAACGTTCAATCATCAAGTCTTTAGTATAACACTGAACTTAGTTCCTTCGGTATCACTGCTTATAATACTACAACCTACCTTTGTACTCATTCATAAATATTAAAAGAAAATTTAAATTTAGGGAAAAATAATTTCATTTAGGTGGATGTGAAAGACCAGAAATTCTTAGTTAGTGCCATAATAAAAGAAAACTTGTTATTAGATGTTCATTTTCACAGGATGAGATAAAGAATATATGAATAATAAGGCTTAAGATTAACACACACTGTCAAAAAAAAATACAGTGATGCAAACCCATCGCTCTTGCTGTGGGTGCAGCTTCCTCGCCCATGGACCAAATGCATGACGCTTATTAAGTCCAAAGCTGTAAACAGTGGATTATCTGCGATGTGCTTAACCTAGAGTATCGATCCCTCAATTTTAGCATTGCAAACTCTCAGGCTAACAACTAAGCCACTGGGACCCCTTATACAAAATAACACTAATCAAATAAAGTAAATTAATTCCAAAGAAAAGAGATAGGTATGCAACATGTATATCTCACCATCCTACTGTTTATTTGTTTCGGAAATCTTTTTTCTTTTGTCTTTTTCTAAAAATTAGATTTCTGTAATACCTACCAGCCACTACTGTCACAGTAAACCGTTATTGTATCGACATATTAAAATTATACAGAAATTCTGAAAAAAACATATATAAAATTCCAGAATAGTTTGTTTCGGAAATTGGAAAAATTTAAACAAGAAATTTTCGCTCTAGGCCACCAATATTTTGAACTGATATAACAGAGAGAAGGCGATTAGTTGACAGCTTGGCCGGCAACATTTTGACTACTTGATAATGAACACATAGATCAAAAGTGGGCAGCGTATTGGCTAAACACCATACAAACATCATCCAGCAATACAATTCAAAATAGACATAAGAGGATAAAAAGCTGGCATTTTTGTGCATGATTGTTATCAAGGCACATAAACTTATATACCACAAAAACCCAGAGATACCGGTAAGCAAATCACAATGTTCGTCTCCATAATGAACAAGATATGTATATAATACAGAAAAAAGGCTTGACAATGGGCACTCGGAACACTTGGATAAGATAAACACGAATAATACGCAGGAATATAATTACTGACATACAGTTATATTCTCTTATGCTACAGATTTTTCCTATGAGTATAAAAGTCGGAAAATATTCAAAAATCACAACAGAATATGATCGCAGTTAGTACACACTAGACCACCTAAAGACCCAACAGATAACAAACACACCATTTACAATATTACCTTGTGAATATGGGCTTAACATAAGGACAGACAAAACAACCAGCAAAACTCAAATTTCGGAAACATATAGCCAATACAAGATTCTAGAAACATAATGTCAAAAACCACAAAATGAATGGAATATGAACCATCCACACTAGAAAAGACATAAGACATGTTTTGAAACCACTTAATTGGTAATATATCCAAGTTAGTTTAACAAACACTACTCTTACTACTAATCATAATAACAGAAGTCGACAAAACCTAAAAAAATTTTCTTTAACCGTTCAAGAAGTTGATTCAAGTCATCAGGAAGGACCGATAAAAAAAAAACAAAAAAACGTGGATAGGCACACAAGATCCAAGGTGATGGCATAGTGTTGAAGTTACTAGTTACCATGAAGACTGATATTTGATTGCCACAATCTCACCACAAGGACTTGTAATTTACAAAATTATATTTGTTACATTCAAGAAGTCCCAACATTTTTAAGTATATATGCAGACCTATCACAAAGTAAATTATACGTCCTCATTACATACATTGTTGACAATTGATGAACCATGAGTTTTACGGTATTTTATAGCACATGTCACGTGCAGACTGTGCCGACATTCGTGTCTGGAGGTGTTTGTTTCAATCGCATGTTCAAGTCTGCACTACAGACAAGTATTAACATTACTGCTCGACTTAAACAGAAGGACAACAAAAAAGAAACATGATAGCTTTCAAAGCTCATTCTAATAGTTTTTCGCTTTGTTATTTGCAGTAGTTTTTTAAGTACAATGAATCACATAACAATGGATGACAATTGCAGAGACAAGACCGTTAACTTGACATCCTGTTCGACGGTAAAATAACCACAAAAAATTGTTTTACTTTCATATAACTTTAAATGACTCTGAGTCACTCAGTTAGAAAAATGGCATGCAGCATCTGTTAATAAGTACATGCTCAGTGAATTTTCTGAACTAAATACATGCTATGTAAAACAAAGTAAAATGAAGGAAATTCTGTAGATAGATTTTAACGGATTTATATAATATATTCCATAAAATTGGTATTTTCCAACATGTTAAAAACACAGTAACTACTTGAATTAACGAGAATAACATAAAAGACATTTAAGAGTTCACACTTTTCTACACTTTTCTCCGTCGTCAAACCGACAACAACTAAATTCATTACAGTAAATAATGTTCCTCTAAAATACTGTTTTTAATAAGAACAAATTTCAATAATTAAACAAAAATCCGTGCTGGAATTTACAAAATAACCTTGGAAGCAAATTACGGTTTTGGTCAAGGGACTCCGCATTATGATTAAAAATAATCATATCAGTGTAACTGGCCCAAAACTCCACATTATGGTTAACAGTAATCATAATAGTGTACACCCTTGTGCAAATAAATTGAAACAAATGGTCATTTTACAATATTTTCAGCATGGCGGACGGTGTAGGCTCGCTAGACACTATGATTTCCTTTAATAGCCATTTTTTCACACAGACGGCGTCATTAACTGTTTTGCAGTACGGTCGATCTGTTTTTGGGATATATGACGAAATTTTGAGGAATATTACGTCATTCAAAATTGCGTTAAAAGGGCAAGGAGACCAGTCAAAAAACAACTTCTTACCAACTCAATGAAGAAAAAACGGTATCAATGGAGTCTGAAATACAAGAACTGGACGCAAGAACAATGGAGGAAGATGTTATTCAGTGACGAGACTCATTTCTTCATACAGGGTCAAAGAAGTCTGCATGTTCGCAGATCTCCAGGTGAGAAACTTCGAGAATCTCACATTAATCAGTTCGTAAAACATCCCTTGAAGATGATGTCTTGGGGCTTTTTCAGCTACTATGGCATCGGAGGCTTACATATCGTAGAAGGTATTATGCGAGGGCCACAGTACATCGAAGTTTTGCAGAGAAAAGTCGTTCTAAAATTGAAAAAGATTTCCAGATGGATCTGGCATTTTCCAGCAAGATCTGGCTCCGTGCCACATCGAAACCTGTGAATAATTTTATGACTACAACGCGAATAAAGGTGCTGGACTAGCCTGGAAACTCTCCGGACTTAAATCCTATTAAAAATCTTTGGGCGATTTGTAAGGAAAGACTTCGGGGAAAAGGCTGTACTACGAAAGATAAGCTAATTGAGGCAATAATTGAGGTGTGGTACTGCAATCCAAATATTAGTAAAGATTGCAGTCAACTCTTGGACTCGATGCCAAGGCGGATTAATCATCTTCTGAGCAATAAAGGCGGTCATATCATTTTATCAGAAATAAAACGCAAAAAATTGAAAAAATCGTAATTTTCCGTCTTGTTTCAATTAATTTGCACAAGGGTGTAACTAGCCTAAAACTCCACATTATGGTTAACAGTAATCATAACAGTGTAACTCGCCCAAAACTCCACATTATAATTAACAGTGATCATAATAACATGTTTTTCTTTTGTGTGTGTGTGTGGGGGGGGGGTTGTTTATATAGGTTCACTTAGTATTTTGCAAATTAAATCGCGTTCAAAAACAAACATGGTGTCTTTTTTAAAGCTTAAAGCATAAATCAACACAATGAACTATCTGTGGCATGCTCACCACTAATATAGAAATCCGATTTTTTTTTTCATCGATGCGAGTCCACTGACTAACCACTGAGCCATGGAAAGCACGGCACAATGTTGTGTATATGATTTATTGTGTTGATAAATGAAACAGAATAAACGTATTCTTAAAGAAACAAATGGCATTATTGTCCCATTTTAACTAAAGATTATTATATGCTGATACTACATACAGTCTATGAGAGACGACCTGATATTTAGTTTGATCAAACCTTACTGTTAGTGAGTAAATAAGCATATTTAGTAAAAAATACACAGAGAAAATAAAAGTTTAAGTTAACATGATTAGCGATTTAAAACATTATTAATCCTAAAATGGGCCGAAGGGTCACCTGTTTTAACCCCTCGTACTACATAAAGTACGTACTGTTGTGTGTTAGTCAGTAAGTAGACATTAAAAGTACGTCACATAAGGGACGCTATACATTGCAATTTGCAATGTCGTGACATCAGTGAAACGTGTACATGCCATGAATCACGAGAAGAATTATGCGCTCTGTAGGTTACAACACAGCATGACATATGAACATCAAAAGCAAAAAATAAAATATCTGTTGCTCTTCAGTTTTATTTACTCTCAAAACAAAATACTTCCGAGTACCTTGCGGATGTACATCTAGTAATATAAGTGTGCATATGAACAAGTAAGTAATGTGATCTGGGTATGAACAACAGCAGTTCCTATATTCAACTAATGTCTTGTAGCCTATACATTCACCTGAGACTAACTATAAATTTAAAACATTAACTAATTAATGATTAGATATGGGATCGCATAGACCACTAACCACGACAATATTTATTTAAATGAATACATAACGCGCCGCGCTAACTAATATATATTCAAAGTTTACAGACCCCAACCCTACTTATGATGCATTACTTTTTCTCACTGCTTTACGAGTGGCAAGAATAACAGAAAACCAACAAAAACTCAAGAGTATACGTTATTTTCAGACACAAGAATACATAAAAGAAATTTTGATATAAATTACTTAGCATATGTGTACCAGTTGCAAAAGTAATATAAAAAAATCTCATTAAAGACAAGACGAACTCCAAGACTTAACTTCTCAAGCTATCTCAGTTACAGCTGTTAAGGTCAAAGGTTATACATGTTGAAATTCCTTGTGACTACTCAGCCACTTTTTCCCACGCTTAAAGCACTACTTCGAGCTTCAGTTTCCTAACATTAAACACTCAGATAAGTCCTTGCTGAGAGACGCAAGTCAGACAGCCAGGCATGAAACGCGAGCAAATTTGAATTGAACATTAGCAACAGAGGCCGCTTTAGATCAAAATGAAAATTTAAAAAAATATATTCGTACGATTACTTGAAGTTAAGGCAATGAAAATATTATAAACAGCCATTAGCTACGGCAAAATGTTTGAAGTCGATTAAAATTAATTTGGAATTTATATATGCTCCATACTTGGATTTACAATATACGCATCGAAATATATGTATAATAAATTATATTCGGAATGAAAAAAGACCCAAGATTACCAATAATCCTCAATGTTTGCAAATACGATTACACGTGATAACACCTTTGATTAACACCAAATCTGCTAGCCATTCCTAATTTAGCAGTGTAAGACTAGAGGGAAGGCAGCTAATCATCACCAGACATCGCCAACTCTTGGACTACTCTTTTACAAATGAATAGTGAGATTGATCATCACAAAATAACGCCCCCACGGATGAAAGGGCAAGCATGTTTGGTGTGACGGGAATTCGAACCCACGACCCTCATATTACGAGTCGAACGCCTTAACCCACCTGGCCATGCCGGGCCAACAAAACAAGTAATAACATTTTGACTTCTTAAGGTCACCATTGGTTAATAATATGATCTGAAATAATGGTCACTCCCCTCCCTTAAAAAGGTTGAAACATTGTTATTTGTTTTGTGTTTTTACGTAAATATTTTTAACACCTATATCAACCATTTCTACTACACAGATTTACTTCAAGTGGGTCCCTTGTTATCACAAACAATCTTATTTTCGACTAAAGCAAGATCTACACACTTTTATTCCTACACAAAAAAAAGGGTCCAACCTATACATGCACATTTGTGTAAAATAAAAAACACATTCAGTACAGAATGTTTATTATTCTAAAATTCAGTTAAATTACTTCACAAATGTTATGTAAAAAATAGAACATTTAATGTCTTGATAGTTGAATCCTTAAAACTTTCAACAGGTATAAAAATTTGTAACTGTCAGTTATAAGTAGTTATGTAACCTGTGACTTAACTCATGTTACATGAATCCAAGCACCTTTTTCAACAAAGGCCTCAATGCTATTTGATATGAAAAGATAAACACGTTGTTTACAACAGTCTCTGTACAAACTACAAGCTTTATATAAAATAAATCAAATTAAAATGCACAGACAATAACATATCATAAAGTTAAATTTCTTACAAGACACAAACATAATGATCCACATGGACTAAATATTCTTTTCAACTATTTATGCACCAAGTTGCTTGTGAATTAATTAATAACATGGTTTTTAATGTGTCACACAAAAATCTCTGAACACAATACTCTCAATATTGAAGATAATTCCAGTGACTGCTACTTGGAATAACCTCTATATTTTACATACAAAATGAATGGCTTCAACCAACATTTTTATTAGTTCTTTACAGTGAGTGCTGTAATATGTAAAAACATAAAATCATTTAACATTATGTGGGTTTCAGTTGAATATTACACAATCCTTAGAGTGCCTACGATGAAAAATATTCTAAATAATTCTGGGAATTTCACCTCCAATTAGCACATGTATTTATGTCACCCCCAAAAATAGGCCTTCCCTGCTCCAGGTAGTAGGCACAAACACAAAATCAAATGGGTACAAGCCACCAAGGTATAGTCATTATTATGTAATTTCTACTTGAGTAAAATGATTACTCGATGCTTACCACCTTTCTGTAGCTGGTTATTAATAATGGGAAGAACACATACCCAAAAATCACAAAACTATACAATACTAATGGATAAATTAAACTAGTTATACAAGGATAAGTTAACAGTTAATGAACATATACAAAAGTCCACCTGTAATGTTTTAACAATATTTGAAAAATACTTATTTTATTTCTTAAAACTAAAAAAATCATCCATTTTAATAAAATTAATGCTTAATTATTTGGTAGTTAAGGGTGTAGAAACTATGGTTTATTTTACTTATAAAAGAAACAAAATCTATGTATACCAGTAATACACTCAGGTGGTATTTCATAAAAAAAAAGATATTAATAAGTTGTGGTATTCTCATATAAACTAATTTCCATTCAATCATTGGGCAGGTCTTTTAATAACAACACGATTGAACAGGAAGTTTCCATGGTTATCTGAATTTGTAAAACTTAAGTTTTAAACTGAGCAAGAAATAAACAGACTGATACCTTTGAAGCTTAGTGAGAGAATTTTTATTAATTACACAACCATAAACAACCGTGTGCTTGCATATATACAAAAGATTTTTTTTATTCAATACTGTGCAGTACTGCAGTTTTTTTTTCTCTCAAGATAAAGCTCTTGGAAAACTAAACACCAAATAATTGTTTGTTTGTTTGTTCTGAATTTTGCGCAAAGCTACATGAGGGCTATCCAGGCTAGCCATCCCTAATTTGGCAGTGTAAGAATAGAGGGAAGGCAGCTAGTCATCACCACCCACCATCAACTCTTGGACTACTCTTTTACCAACAAACAGTGGGATTGGCCACCAAATTATAATGCACCTATGGCTAAAAGGGCAAACATGTTTTGGTATGACAAGGATTTGAACCCATGATTTTCAGATTGGGAGTCAAGCATCCTAACCACCTGGCCATACCAGGCCAAACACTAAATAAATCTGCCTAAAAAGGCAAGGTTTTATTTGCTTCACAACTGTGTTAACATGTTACTAATAACTCTCTCATAGCTTATGGTGCATAGAAAATACCAATATCAGCAACTAAAAGACATCAACATATTTTTGTAAACAAAGAAAGGGGGATATCGGATATGGGAAAGAGACAGACACACTAAAAAACCTTACATTTCTAGACCAAGTATAATTATACCAAAACTACACAGAAACAACTACACTAATAATTCAATAACTTTTAAATCACTAAAGATAGTTAAAATGCACATGTTGTACAAAACATGATATACTTATATATCATAATGTTTAAAATAATATCCACAAGTTATAATATTAAACACATATTAACTGTTATATATGGTTTAAGTAGTAGTATAATTCTGGTCTATATTTTTATTCCCTTGATGTAATCATCCTCTATGAAAAGAATAAAAAAGGTAGAAAGAAAAATACTCACCCCTCTGGCTAATCTAACAGAAATGATTAAGATAGCTACAGGATGAAGACAAAAACCATCAAATGAAGAGAATACCAAATGAGACAAAATTATATGAGATAAAGGTACTAGGAGGCCTACCTACCAGCCCACATAATGACCTACAGTGAGCAATTCAACCAGGCTGTTTAGGTCATAGAAAAGAAAAATCTGATTAGATGAAACTTACAGATGATACCTAACCTTCAAAGAGAGCCCAGAATAAAGGTATTAGGTGCAGGCTACAAAAACATTGAACACTCACTGAATATGACCAAAATTAAAATCTTAATTGGACATATGGAGAAATAGTAACCTTGAGCTTCTGGGTAGCTGAGTGCACCACATCCAGTCATAGCTGCCTCTACAGAGAGAGCCTTAAAAGACATGGAAGAGTTGGACACACTGGTAGGGGTCTCATAATTAGTAATCCGGATGTAGATGCCAATCTGATGCAATCAACAGAATTGAACAATGTGTTAGAATAAATCACATTTTGCACTCTGAGTAACATTTGAAATGGAGTGAAGGTTGAGAGTGGTAACCTCATCCTGTCCAGATGGAAAACATTTTTTGCCAAGACCCAAAGAGAAAGTACTGGAGACCAAATTTCCTACATTTGGTGATCCAATAGTAGGCCAAACCCAACATCAGAATTGCATAATGAGAGGCAATCCAACTAAACTTGTAAAGCAACATCTATTCTGTCAGGAGAATCTGTTTAGATTGAGACAATAGACCTGCTACCACTTGCATCACCTGTGGAACATCAACAGGTAGAAGGATGATAAGACTAGTCCCATGAAAGGAGGTTTGAAATTTGAAAATAAGGAACTCTGGTTCACATACATCCTTGATGAGAAACATAAGACACCACTAAAAAAATAGTAGAGTGAAACCTGTTGATTTAATTCTCAAGAAGCTTAAGACCATGAGACCTTGCCCATAGAAGAACAAGAAGGCTGAAAACATTGTGTAGGAAATCTTCATCAACAGGACTTACTGTGGAACTCCTGACTGTTGGTATAAGCACCCTGTCCCTGAAGCAAAGCATTCATGAAGAGAATGGAACTCTGGACAAGATGGCAGTGAAGGAACCCAGTTTGTAGTAGTATTTTAACTTAACCCCTCAAGACTGAAGAATGAAACTAGGGAAACCAGGAAATAGATGTGTACAATTCCTGGTGGTTTAAAGACCAATAAATGGATCACTTGTGTTCTCATCCCAAAGGCATGACAGATTCAAGTGATGCCCACATTCCCAGAAAAGAAAAGAAAACATCTGTGCAGTGGGAGAAGGAAAGGTGAGTAAGAGTGTGACATCATATTATATAACATTTAGCACAATGGGAGACAGCTGTGCCTGACTGAGAGATTATAAGAAAAATAAAAAAACCAGAATGATGACATACTGAATGGTAGAAAGAACAGATATCACAGTCAAAACAAGAAACGTACCTGGGTTGTATCTGAAAGTAGGAACAGGATGTGATACTCTAACAATTGATGAGATGATGCCAGCAGTAACCACTCAACCATGGAATGGTGTGTGCACAGTACAATGGAATGAAGAGGAAAAAAATCCTCATACAGTTCAGCAGCACCCATGTTTAGCCTAGCCTGTGCAAGACCAAAGAAAAAACCTGGAACAGCAGTACCTGACCCTTATGTACCACAAATGCCAATAGCAGTGAGACTCCATCACGAAAGCAAAGTGCAGGTTAGTAATCGACTACGACCAAATTGTACACCTACAATCCCAACTAAAAAAACATCAACATTGTTGGAGAAAGTTCCAAGTCCCAAGACAGATATCTGCAAAGCTTCTGGACTGATGGCTAAGATTACCATGCAGATCCTAAAGGTATACAATAATCACTGACACTTTTAACAATCCTACTAAGCAGTGGAAACCTTAGATTCAGACAGAATTTATTCTGAGTAGTGATGTACCATGAACTTGATGTCAGGGATCAATACTCAAGAACAGTGGTAGAACTATGATCACCATATAAAAACTGATGACATTTGAGACACCAACAACAGCCAGAAGGAATGTAGAAAGTAAAAACTGAACCAACATGCAGGCTAACAATAGATCCAGCTCATCCTCAATGAGACTGGTGACACAGAGATTCTTACAACAAAGTGAAATGAAAGTTAACAAAATGTTCAGGTTGAATTGTAAATTCCTAGCCTTCCTCTGTCCCATTAGGTGGACTACACACTCTACCTTAGAACCCTGAACTTCAAAGAGCAGGTACCAGCTGGTGGTGGTGGGCAAAATTCCAATGTTCCAACAGGGTGTTGGATAAGACCTAACTGTCCCTTCCACCATGAATGACAATTTTTGTGTATAGAAGAAAAAAAAATCACTCTTAGACCTATCAGCCATCACTTATGCTGCAGGCACAAAAGCAACCAGGTAAAATATCACACACTCATAGAACCAACAAAAGAAAACCAAATCATAAGCAGGTTATCCCAACATGGCTCCATTTGGTTTTTCATAGGCCAGTTAAAGAGCATTGTAATGTAAGTTGTTTTGTTAGATCAAAGCAACTGTGTAACACCTACTACGACCACCCTAGGGATCAAACCCCAATATTGAGAGAACACAAACTTATCACTGACCCACAGGGGGATGAATATCCAACAAGCTACAACCAAGGCAAATGAAAAAGCAAATTTAAATTATCTCCAAGATGTCAAGGATCATCCTCAAATGTAGTCTCAAAGCCTCCCCAGAGTACCCCCACAGGTCCAAATATACTCCATCTCACTGCAAATGAGATCACTCACAGTCTCAACCAAGAGTGATGCCCCCAGTTGTGTAATGCAAGATACCAGAGGTAAGAAAAACCTAATCTGGGAATTCATACTATAATTGGAAGAAAGAAATAATGTTTTATTATTATTATTATTAACATTGCAAAATCAATAAGGTAACATGATAACATTCAAAATTTCTCTAAATGATCGTAATACTGGGAAACCCGGAATAATTACAAACTTGTTCAAAATTCAGTTCTTGAAGTATAATTGGTCACAAGTTACTATCTGTATTTAATACACCTATATACATCCAGTTAACACATGCAAAGCTGCAGGCATCCTTTCAATATTGTATTTTGGGGAATTCTTCATACGTGTATAACATTTTTAAAATAAAACTTTTCATACTTCTCATGTACGTACAATTTCAGATTTCTTTATTTAGTGTATAAAAAGCCAGCTTCTTACGATACCAGACTGATTACTACTAGTATCAAAATCAAAAAAGTTTATTGCCTTATAAAATAATCATACACCAGTTTCAATAACTCCTTTGTCTTTCTCACTTAAAAAACAAAAAATTGCACATCTTAGTTGGCTGAAATATTTGTTTTGAAATATTATTTTTTTAAAAACATTATGGTTACTTATTTTCTCAATATACCACTTTAATTTTCTTTCAGCCAATCCACACATTTTGTTGCAAGAGAAACAAGTTTAGACAATTACTATCATTCATTGTCTTTAATTTTAATTAGACTGATCAATGTGATAGTTGGTTGGTTGGTTGATTTAGTGTTTTATGGCACAAAGCAGCTAGATTATCCGCGTCAAACGTCCGGTAAAAATGTAAAAATAAAGTAAATGTAGTAAAAGTCATAAAAGGAAATGAAGGTAAAATAAAACAGCATTGAAAAACAGAAAAAGCATAAAACCAATGTTGACACCTAGTCTACAATGTTAAGAGAGAAAGCAGAGTAAGAGAAGTTGTAAAGGACTTTCTATAGCATAATGGTAATGATCATAACCTGCCAGGAAGACTAACAGGTAAGAACAAAAACCACCGTCAGTCACCTGAAGTTGGCCTTTCCAGTCCTGGTTATGTGTCATTATGGCCAGTATCAAAAAGTAAAGTAATAAAAGTGTTAAAAGACATGCAGCAAAATTGTAATAATAACTCGCCAGGATGACTAATGGGTTATTCAAACAATGTGGTAGTTAAAGAAGTACAGTGCTAAAATGTAACACTTTGAATTTAGAACAAATAATGAAGACAAACTATGCTACATAAAACAGAAGAAGCAAAAATAAGTTTTATTTCAGACTATAATTCAATTAGAAAAACAGTAACTTGGGCTTAAGAATAATATTTGTGTGTGTGAAATGCTAATATTCTCTTAAGTACAAATTAAATCACTTGATATTACAATTTTTTTCTAACAATTATAATTATCATTTCTTCACTTTAAACTATAACAACAATGTTCCTTGTTCCCAAAGTTTCTTGAAAAAATGTTACAAATTTGGAAACAAATGGGTTATTAATAATTTCTTACTTAATTAAAAACTATGTAGTTTAAAAAATACTGCTAAATTGAGGGGATTGGCATATAAAATGTATATAAACAACAGGTATGAAAATCAAACAGTTACCAACTAGACTCAAAAGATGTTTGATTAACTTACAATTTTTCCAGTAACTGAAAGGTAGATTCTTGACGAAATGAGCCTTTAGGGTCCAAGTCTTTAATCTTTCGAGCTAATTCTCTCACAGCATAGGAAAGTTTATTATACCTTATAAACAATCAAAACTAAAATAAATTCAGTTCACCTAACATAAATCAAGTTTAAAAAATTAAACAAGTAAAGTGGAGTAAGCCAATTCATAAACAAAAACAAAAGACTAAATACCAACATAACCGTATGTAATCTTTGGTATCTACACATCATTATACAAAAATTTAAAAATGATATAATATTTCAGCATACATCACATCATTAATTTAACTATTGTAGAAAAGATATTTTGAGTAAGAGTGTGAACAAAGATTTTTAATATTGCCTTTAATATTCAACAATTGCAATCCTTCATACACACAGAAATATCAAACTTTTAATGTTTTTGATAATCTTAAACAGTTCAGTTTCTTTTACAACATGGGACAAACACAAGGATGCAGTTTCAGTATGTTTCCTTTGTTAATACTATTCTTAGGTAAATATAGATCCCAGAACCTAGATAATTTTATACCACACAGCAAAGTCCTTGGGCCCTTCATTACATTCAGATCCTTTGTCTCCGTCTAACAAAAACATTTTTCTTAATTTGTAAATTTCTATAACCTTAGAATATTACCTTTTTTTTTTCCAACGAAGACACATTATTTCACATTCTTAAGAATTCACTATGTCTATGATTTTTTCTGAATCAAAGGATCAACAACAACTACAAAATATTCAGATGACTATAACAATAGCAAATTCAGATAGCTTTTTGAAAACTTCCCAAGTTAGACATGAAATAACATCTATTACCATTTTCTTCTTTTTATCAAGTATCTAATAGGTTAATTTTTAAAGTTTTACCTCACCCACAGGAATCTTTGTAATTAATTTCAATGCAGCAGTTCCGGAAACAGTTTTTTTTTAGGATTTAAAATACCATGAGGTTTATATTGGTATTTTCATTCCTCAATGTAACATCCTTATTCCTTATAACTTCATTCCACTGTAATTCAACTGCATTTTAGTTTTCATTTCCCTGTCCATTCAATTATACTTTTAAAAAGTACAATTCCTTTACATTTATGTGATTGGGAGACCCACTTTTATATTCTTATGTAACCTGCCTTTTTCTTATTTATTACAAATAATTTTATTCCACTGTAAATAAATTACATTCCATTACCTGTTTAATGAAAATTCAAGGTTTATTAGTTCCAATGCATTACATTTCCTAACATTTCACACTAAAGTAAATGTTCTGATGGTAATCACAAGTTACTCATCCATCCCTAAATGTGTGAAGATCGTATTTACTCCTAATTTTCTTACGCATCTTTTTATTTTTCTAATTTTACTATTTAATTATCCCAAATTGTATTCGTACTTACTACCTTACTACTTACATTACAATGCTTACAACTGTGATATACACTGTCAGTTGTTGCTTCTATTAGTTTCATCGTGCCTTTTAAAGCTCTACCCAGTTTGTGTTAACCTTAAGCCTAACTCCCTGATCTAGAATACTCACTTTGTATAATCTTCTCGTTTTTGAATATGATATTTACGCATAATTTTAACTTCATGCAAGTTATTGTCCACTTCCCATGATATAAAGTCAACTTTCTTGAGAAGCTTTTTTTCGTGAAACTTCAATTTCCTTACCATTGTTATTTAATTCAAAATATTTGGTAAACACATTTCTCAGTAAAAGATAGTAACTTGTAGCGACCTCTCATTACTATAAAATACAGGATTAAAAATTTTCACATGCCAACATTTTTAGTAAAGTTATATTTTTCCTACATTTTAAATATTTTTACGAGGATACGTTCGTGTTAGCACTATCAGCCCCTTTATCTAAATAAACAAGGTTTGTTTGTCGAGTTATTTCTGAATTTCTCAAAAAGCTACACAAGAACTACCTGTGCTATTCATCCCTAATTTAGCAGTGAACGACTAGAAGAAAGACAGCTAGTCATCACCACCTACCGCCAACTCCTGAACTACTCTTTCATCAACGAATAGTGGGATTTATTAAATGTTATAACGACTCCACAGATGAAAGAGCAAGCATATTTAGTGAGACGGAGATTCGACCCGCGATCCTCATATTATGAGTCAAGCTCCCTAACCTAATCACTTGGCCATACCAAGCCAAATAAACAAGGTTATAGTCTTATGAAAATAAAATGAAACTATGGATAATACGAAAATTTATCATTATTAGTGAGAAGAAATGAATTACTGTTGCCTACAAAAGTACTTTTCCTAAATTACACTGTTATTAATCTAGTATTTTTTTTAATTTTCTAAACTATTTGAAGTTACTGTATATTTTAAACTTTATTTGATGTCACGAAATTGTTTGATTGGGATTGATTCACTTCTCAAATCACTGTTAAATATTTGAAATACGGAGGTGAATTCAAATAAAGCTAGTTTATTTGAAAAAAATTGTGGACAAGAATAACCCAGTAGTTAAGGTGCTGTGCTATGGATCTGCGAATCTCATTACAGACAAAAAATTGCTCTCCGCACTTTGGGGCTATGAGGGTGTTTATAAGAGTGGTGATCAAAACCTACTATTCTGATACAAGATAGTAGCCCAAGGGTTGGCACTAAGTATTTCTGACCAACTGCCTTCCCGATAGGTTAATCACTCTAAAATTAGATATTAATATTGCATATTATAATGTTGAGCAACTTTGAGTGAATGTTTGAAACGAACCAAGAATTTAGAAGTATAATCATATTTATTATCAAAGCTAACAGCTGATAAGTGCCGAATTTGATTGAAATATAAATGGTTTAAAATATTCCTAACAGCTGCTTAAGAAGTAAACATACAGAGTGTCCGAAAAGTCTAGAGTTATATACACACTTCAAAGAATTTTACAGAATTTATTCCAAATGTTGTGGTCCTTATAATTCTAAAGAAGTTGGAATTAATAACAGGAATAACTCGACCTTGTTGTGCTTTTACAACATCATAATCAGTCATATATCTGAAATTAAGAAACGTTGCGAATGATGTTTGGAATCAAATCTTTCATAAACTATGTAGTTTTTGCGCTTTTGCAGCCGTTTAATAACGCACACCGTCTATGATTTCACTAAAAAGGTAATTAATTTCATTAATGTTCAAATTTAACTCACTACTCTTTTACTTTCTCAATTCTACAGACAAGTGATTTAAAAAATTATGAATGTTTTTATTATTTCCCATTCTCCAGCACCTGAATTTTATCTGCTTTATATATGCACAAACAAGGGTGATGTCTTGGGGCTCGAGTTATTTCGTCAGTCATAAACTTTTAACATTTATCCAAAAAAATATACTTGGAAAAGTTATTGATCATTAAACACTAATTTCTTATCTGAACGATTACAAAGTAATGAGAAATAAAGTCTTTGTTGTTTGCTCAATAACAGTCATAATATGTATAGGAGACAATTACAGCTTTCTTTCAAACTTTAAACTGTGGGTACTTTTTGTTTTGAGCATAGATCCATCCTACACGTGTAAAAAGTAATATTGACGTAAACAGTGACTTTAATAATTATTAATATTATAAATATTTTTATATATAATAGAAACATTATGTTATTTTCTTATCAACTATAAAATATAATTTATAAACTAGTGGATTTAAATTGAGCCCTTTCCTTTAAAACAAAATCCCTGGTTAAAATTAACAGATAATGGTCCCCAAAATGCGCATGAATTTTTCAAGACATTTTTCCTGACGCCTTAAATGAACAATACAGAGTCTGTTCTTTTGATAAACTACATCATTTAGCTACTCTAAATAATAAAGAACTTAAAAGTACTTGAGAAATCACCAATGGCCTATATTATTGTTAATAAACAAATGAAGGTAATCAAACAATCTTGTAACTGTAATGATAAACAAAATCTATAAAGCAGTTAAATTTTCTACTTTTAGAAAATGAAAAATTTACTGTTAATCAACAGATTGTAATACTTTTTAAGCTTATTGTTGGTAGTTTTTTTTAGTTGGTGTACATTTCTTGCATAATATTTGATAAATAAAGTTTGCAATTAAATGCTGAAAAATTGACTTCTACATGGGACTATTCTTTAAGTGTAATTTAATTGACATAAAATTAGTCAAGTGTAGTTTCATTAATGTTCAAATTGAGTTAAGTACTGTTTTACTTTCTCAATTCAACAGACTAAGTAATAAATTGGTCAACAGAGCCAGCGCATAACCTAATACAAAAAATAGATAAGAGAATTAGGAAAAGCATCCGAACATATTGTGTTATATAAATTATCTCAGGAACTAGGAAATCGTCTTATTATCAGTTTTGTGTGCGGTAATATGTGTGTGCTCACGTTCCACAACTTGTGTAGACTTAAAATTAATGATTTAATGTATAACCGTAACTGCATTTATGTTGCTTGTTTTTAAAAACCGGAGTAAATGAGGTATTTTAAAATGTAGCTTTATTGATTTAAGAGCTTTCTAATTAAAATCGTCAATTTAAACAGGAAGCAGCATACTGTTATTGATACAATGTTTTCATCAGTATAATAACAAGTTGTACCACACAAGACCGAGCTTGCAGTATCCAACGAAACATCCATCATTTTTTGCAATGTAATAAGCTGTGGTTCAGTTAACTTGTGAAGAAAAGCTATTCGTTTAGCAAGTACTTAATTTAAAATATGCTACAACTAATACAACTATTTTCAAAGTTGGGTCAAATTTATCTGTTTACTTCAACATAATCATCATTTGTAAGAATGAAGTCGACATTTACAAATCAGGCGGGTGACTTTGTTTAAAATGATTGGTAAAAACAAGGTCAAACAAGACTGACAGCTTTGATATCCACTAAAGAATGCAACTTCTTTCTATTACTGCAGGAACATATCATATCATGCTTGTACTTGCTTCTTTTGACAACATCACAACATTTACTGACATAGACAGTTCATAATTACTTTAACCTAGCTTGTCTCCAACCTTTACATTATTGCTGAATGCTGATTGTACATGGATTATAGGAAGTTTCTTCTTCAGTGCCCAGCAGTCAGCCTGTAGTCGAAACAGATTCTTCAGAACGTTTTGTTAGGTTTATTTCATCAGTGACCCAGCAAGAATGAAATACTTTTATGATAACTTTGTCTATCTAATAGAACACAAGCTGGCATAACCAAGACTACTTGTTAACTCTTGTTTTTCCTTTCATAATATCCTAGTTATTAAGCATAGTCTCATTGATATACTTGATAAAATCAAATGCTGAGGTGTCTAGTCTAACAGAAAGCACTATGTTGCTCTTTCCTTATTTCAGATGTTACTTGCTTAGACTGATTGAAAAAAAAATGCTTTGGGATTTCGTTGGCTGTACTTTAAAAGGATGTCACGCAGGTTGGCTTCAATGTTTTCGCCTCATTCATAAAATAGTTAGAACCACTACCCCTACTTAATCAGTAATTTGAATAGACTAGTGGAGCCAGTAATGACGTGATGTTCAGTCCTGTAATTGGCTGAATAGAAATTACGTATGTAGATTAAAACAAAACAGTGTATTAACGTAACACATGTATTTATTGGTATTTATGCTAGCATTTCAATTCTAGAGAAAACATTTGGGTTACCAGGTAATCTCTCTAATTTTTGAACCATGTTCAGGTAGGAAATCATCTCTTCTACTTTCTAACAGAACGATACCAGCCAGTAAAGTTTGTCTACTGACCATATCTCTTCAGTACACGTTAGTGACTAATCTACAAAATGATAGGAATCAGCTATACTGTCTGGTAATAGGTTGAGACTATTAAAGAGGTTCCCCCACCCAAAAGCCTCAGCAGCATTTCAATGATGGCTCATCATTAGCATATTTTTTCTTTTTTCCCAGAAATTCCCGACAAGCTGATGTTGCCAGCAACTCAAGAGGGTCTGGACCACAATTATCATTATTGGTCTGGGAAGGGGGCCGAGGGTCATCCCTTGAAATACCTATCAAAACTGCAAGTGAGCACCCCGTATCCATTTTTGTGTTATCTTATTTTGGGTTGATTCCATTATCTGCTTCTTTCTCCATGTCACAGACTATTCTACAAAAAGATACCAGTTCTAGAATTGTTGAAATATAAGAACAACAAAAGAAACAAAGAGAAACAGTAAAATATCTACCTCTCACAGGAAACAAACTTAGTTACAACACTGGCGACCAGTGTAGTTCGATCTAATTGTACAACATGCTGTAATTGATACACAACATTTTAGCCTGTGATTCTGGATTTAATTCCATAAAATCCAGAGATCATATTTGAAAGAACTTCCTGACTTACTTGTTTTTCAATCTCAGAAAGACAAAAAAAAGTTTGAACTATGAAAAAAATGAAAGTGTACCTACATCTGCAATTACCTTTAAAGAACAATAAATATGACACAGAACATGGTTTCAATATGTTAACCTTAGATACAAAGCTACGTGGCTTAGTAAATAATTGCTGTAAAAGTTAAAGCTTCATTTAAAGCGATGTTTTAGATGTATTTGTTTTATTTGAAAAGGTTGTTTTACAACTGATAAGATTCTATACGTGCTAGCAAAGGTTGTGTTTACTTTAGACATATATTTGCTAATTGCTGTATTTTGCAAAATCCAACATACCAGATAATTAAGTTTGTTTGTTTTGAATTTCGCGCAAAGCTACTCAAGGGCTATCTGCGCCAGCCGTCCCTAATTTAGCAGTGTAAGACTAGAGGGATAGCGGCTAGTAGTCACCAACAAACTTTTACCAAAGAATAGTGGGATTGACCGTCACATTGTAACGCCCCCACGGTTGAAAGGGCGAGCATGTTTAGTGCGACAGAGATTCGAACCCGCGACCCTCCAATTACGAGTCCAACACCTTAACCCACCTGGCTATGCAGGGCCTCGTAAGATAATTAAAAATTGAGAATTTAAAATCTACAAATAGAGGTCACAAAAAGTAAGCCAACAAGGCTGGAGATATATTGTTGACAGTTTGTTCAAGCTACAAATCCTTATTAGACTCTACATAAAATTATCTACTGTAGTGTGTGATTGCACAGAAATTTTGCAAAAGAAAAAAGATAGAGTTGTTTTAAAGTTAACTTGATCTCCTTAATTTTGTCATGCTGCCTTCACTTCATGCCATAAAAAAAACCCAGAGTTTTCCTAACGTGCGAATTAGTTGGTAGTTACAACTCGTGCATTTTTAGTAAATTAATTGACACTGCCACACGAAAGGTTCAGGATTTTGCTATTGCATATCGATTCTCGAATCGCTATTGTTCATCGTTACACGAGTTTGCTGTCTCTATGTGAATTTCTCCGACTATGTTTCAGCAAGTTTTTAACAGTGAACGATTATTATAGAGAAAGTTTCTACTCAGACGACAGTGCTGATTCTTTTCACTGTTTGTTATACTTAACTAAACTCTTGAGCAATGTATTCAATATATATTACCGAGTTTAGCATGGCAAGGTGGTTATAGCACTCTACTAGTAATATAAGAGTCACGGGCTTAAATCCTCACCACACCAAACATGCTCGCCCTTTCAGCCGTGGAAGTGTTATAATGTGACGGTCAATCCCACTATTCGTTGGTAAAAGAGTAGCCTAAGAGTTGGCGGTGGGTGGTGATGACTAGCTGCCTTCCCTCTAGTCTTACACTGCAAAATTAGGGATGGCTAGCACAGATAACCCTCGAGTAGCTTTGCGCGAAATTCAAAAAATAAAAAAACCCAGGGGCACAATCTACCATGCTGACCACAATGCTCTGTCAAGCCAAAATGAAATAAATCATAACAGAAATTAATACCACTTAATTGAAGAGTCTAACACACTGTTCAGAATGTTAGGATGACAAACTACACAAGGTGAATTTGTAGGCCAAGATCAAAGTCTTCTGAGAGTAATGTTATAGCATTTCACAGCTTAATCATTCATGCTCATGAAGACTACTGGTAGTTAAGCTCTATTGCAGCATTTCCTAAACAGTGTCCGGTGGAACTAGCCGCCTTCCCTCTAGTCTTACACTGCTAAATTAGGGACGGCTAGCGTAGATAGCCCTCGAGTAGCTTTGCGCGAAATTAAAAACAAACAAACAATCAAAACCTAAAAGTACTTGTATTACTTGTATATACTTGCATAGCAGTATATTATTACATATTCATCAGTTGCATGGTTGGAATTACATAATTTGATCTTGTCAATAGTAAATAGACTTCTGTCATTCACATTATGAAACATACAGCTAAAATATTTAGTACAGTTGTGTCAATTTGGATGTTTGTAATGAAAATATTCTAGTTTCGTGATCTCTCACTATTTATATTTCAGGTATTAAAGGTAGAGTATGCACCATGAAAATCGTAAACAAACAAAAGAAAAACTTTCTGCATTTCAACACTAAATTAGACAAAAACTTAAAAAAAAACGTATAATGTTGAACACAATACAAAAATATTGACGAACGTATGATAATACCTTTTAACATAGGAAAGCAGTACACAAAAACACACTCACAAAGATAGAAATACCCCTTTAAAAACAAAAAAAGTGGTATATTTCACAGTGTAAAAAATATTTATCAATAACTATCTACTATTTTAGAAATCTAACAAAATATGGATTTTAAGAACGTGGTAGTAAAAAGAACACAACAAAGTAAAACCCTTGAACAAAGACAATGCCCATTTAGAAATAAGTACTATGTACCTTAAATTATTCCAACACAAATCATACTGAACACTTTATGTGAAACTATGTCATGAAATCACTCATAAAGGCTTCATACTATTGATAATTTGAACTCCATTTGGTTGAAATATCCCATGAAAATTCACTATCCGCTGGATATTTCAGCATAAAAATGGAAACATTCTGTCACTATTATTAATAAAACTAACACGTACACTGAGATTTCAAACAACACTTTTCAAGCCAGTTATTACAGTTAACTTTATATTAACCAATTCTCAACTTTAGAATCAAGTTAGTTTCTTATTATTATTATTTTCCCTTTTTCCATGCGTTGACTGTTTATTTCCACATTTCTTATGTAATTTTGTGTCGTGAGCTGTAAAACACTTATGAATAACTATATATATATGTGTGTGCATGAGATCCCATACATTAATTTACTTACAGAAATATAAGTAGTCCACTAGTTAATAAAGCTCGTCTATGGCCACTGTGTGACTCATTTCAGTGCTTCTCAGGTTATATTATAAAACTACACTAGTTAAACACTTATGGGTCTTCAATCTACATTAATTTATAGTTCAGACTTCCCAAACTAAATAACCAATAGCGAAAAATGTCTCAGTTAAGTTTCTTTAACCAAAAGTACTTTTAATCTAAAATCAAACTCAAACTGTTACAACTGTACTTCAATATACCAATCGTAGAAACACAATTCTCTCATAACCTATAAAATTGGTGTATTTCTCAGATGAGTCTGTCGAGTGCAGGAGGCATGATTCATATAATTCTTACTACTGAGCAAAATTCTGACGGAATTCACTAGAAATATCAGACGCTATTTTACATCAGAAAACTCACTCAATGGCTCTGAAAGCAAAAGTTACAACATCTTTTCAGTCACTGATTTTCTTCAATCATATGACTTTGCTAACTTTTGTTGATCGTGTAATACTCCAATAGCGTAAATACACATCATGTAATAATATTTAATAGCTCAAAAAATAATGGGTTTAAAGCCCTTTAAGTCATTAGTTTCACGACCAAATAACTGTTTTAACGATTTAGTATGTTGATTGTACAGCGTGCATCATCTGATAGTCTGGAAAGTAAGCAATGCCATTTCTTTTTAGTTTGCGATTATATATATTAACAGTTTTCTTAACTGCTGATTCTTGAACAGCTACCATGTGATATCCTGGGAATATCTCATTTAGTGAAATTGCTCGATAGCTCAGAAAGCAAGCATCATAACACCTTACAGTTATAAATTACTCACCATAATGATAATCTCAGTTTATGCTAGTAGGGACCTACGAGTACTGTTTCCCCTACCAGAAAAGCAGTTCTAATTGGAAAAGGACGTCCATCAATAACACATTCAGTCGTTGTCTTTTTTTGGATATCTGTTTATAGTCTGCACCAGAAGTGGGGCCATGATTTTCTGACTAGTTACATCCTGGAAGTTATGTAGAAACCTCCTTCCGCGGTTCTAGGCTGGACAGGCGCGAATCCACTTTGACGATTCTAAATAGTTCTCGCTTTCCATGTGCCGAAAGCAGTCATCAGAGGCTCCAGAAAAACACAGATTTTCCTGTGTCTGATTGACGTCAGGAAATTTCACAGCATCAGTATAATCCACGTGCAAGATTGTTGCTAATGATGCGTTTAAAAAAATCAGAAAAATATTTCAAATTCAAACTTTTTATTAATCATTTATGCAAATACAAAACAGGCAGCAGTGGCAACGCTAAAGATGGGGAAGCGTGATACATGAAACTTGTCTGACTCTCTTAAGAGTTAAAATAAATTGAGTAAAGGTTAAATTTCTCAAGTCTTCAGTTAATAGGCAATCTTCTACAAGGCAAACCCAATCAACCAAACATTATATAATATATGATTAGCCATTGGAGCTTCTTATGTTCCAAAATTCCTTTTCAATTATCCTTAAAAAAATAATCCTTGTCCCCAAGCCCATCTGTCTGTACTCGTTCGCATCCCAACTTTCAGAGTTCTGGAGCCATATTGCTAGGTAATAGTGTTTAATTATATAACTTGCCAATATACAGTTTTCTCTATGGTATGATATTTTTATTTTTTCTTTGTTTGTTTTTGAATTTCGCACAAAGCAACTCGAGGGCTCTCTGTGCTAGCCGTCCCTAATTTAGCAGTGTAAGACTAGAGGGAAGGCAGCTAGTCATCACCACCCACCGCCAACTCTTGGGCTACTCTTTTACCAAAACGAATAGTGGGATTGACCGTCACATTATAACTCTCCCACGGCTGAAAGGGCAAGCATGTTTGGCACGACGGGGATGCAAACCCGCAACCCTCAGATGACGAGTCGCACGCCTTAACACGCTTGGTCATGCCGGACCCTGTGATATTTTTAATGAAGTTTTCAATCCCATAAGATTAATGTAACATTTCATCAGTTCAGAGAAAAATATTTTACTAAACAAATTCCTAAATTTCATCTGCAAACATCAGTGACCATTACTGGTCCGCGATGATATTATGGTTCGTGATATAAAAATATATAAAACAAAAACTTTATTTTAATACAAAGCTACACAATAGGCTACTTAGACCGAGTCTACCGGGACAATAGGTCATGAATTTTAACCCCTGAGTCACGAGAAGAAACATGTTTTCCTGGAATAAAATAGTGAAAATGTGCCTACGCTTAAACAACAATTGGTATGAAAGTGAATCACTAGAATTTGCCTAGGTTTAAACAACAGTTAGTAAGTAAGTGAAAATCTCTAATATCCTTACGCTTAAACAACAGTTAGTATGTAAGTGAATCATTAGAATGTGCCGAGGTTTAAACAAGAGTTAGTACGTAAGTGAATTTCTAGAATGTACCTAGGTTTAAACAATAGTTAGTATGCAAGTGAATCGCTTGAATGTGCCTAGATTTAAACACTAGTTAGTATGTAAGTGAATCGCTGGAATGTGCCCAGGTTTAAACAACAGTTAATATGAAAGTGAATTGCTAGAATGTGCCTAGATTTAAACACTAGTTAGTAAGTAAGTTAATTCAACAGACGCCTATTTCATAACTACCTAGTGTATCGTCACCACCTTTTGAATGTGACGGACATTCACCGTCAGCAGTGTTTATTTATTTTAAATACATACATAACATTCGTAAATTAAGATTTTTCGCTGTTTATTTAATAACGTCTGAAGTTTAAGTTGATTACGCTTCGTGTTAATTGGTAAAACATAAAGGGTTGAAATAATGGCTTAAAAACGTAATTTATTATATTTTCCGCGTTAAATTCGATTATACTGTCTTTCTTAGCAGAACAACATAGATTTTACTCTCCTATGTGTATACAGTAATAATCACAAATATTATCTTGCGGTGTTTGTGTTTTTCTTACAGCAAAGCCACATCGGGCTATTTGCTCACGCCAGCGAAGGGAATCGAACCGTTGATTTTAGCGATGTAAATCCGGAGACATACTGCTGTACTAGCGAGGGGAGTTATGGTGCAGACGGACTTTAAGTTACATTGAATTTACAAAATTTACTTACTGACTTGGAACGTTCGCTATCAACATGTCACTAAATCTAGATCGTTACAATTTCTTAGAATTTACGTACTTATAACATCTGTTTTGATCAAATTTCAGAGGCTTTGTGTATGTTTGTTCGGTTGAAACCACCCACTTAGAGTACACATAACCACATTTGCAGCGTTAAGTTACAGACCAGTGTGTAGTAGGAAGTTTACCCTGTTTGATTATAAAGAAAGCCCGTTTTATGTACCATAATGAACTTTTTACTGTGATTTCTGAAAGCGTTATTCAGTTAGTATAGAGTACATACAAGGTGACGGTTTCTGTTTCTCTAATACAATTAATAATAAAATCTGCTTAGTTGTTCTCACCAGTTTTGAGGTTGAGCAGAAGTAAACAGTGCAGTAAGTGTCTTGCAAATAAAACTAGAGTGAATTTGTTTGTTTTTGAATTGCGCGCAAAGCTACACGAGGGCTATCTGTGCTAGCCTTTCCAAATTTAGCGTTGTAAGACAAAGGGAAGGCAGCTAGTCATCACCACTCACCGCCAATTCCTGGGTTACTCTTTTACCAACAAATAGTGGGATTGACCGTAACATTATAACGCCTCCACGGCTGAAAGGGCGAGCATGTTTGGTGCAACGGGGATTAGAGCCCGCGACCCTCACATTACGAGTCGAGCGCCCAAACCACCTAGCTATGCCAAGCCTAACTGGAATTGAAAGAGATTGGATTAATAAAATTACACGGTCCTTTACCTACTCTACCGACGACGAGTATCTAGACCCGAACTTTAGTCTAATAGACCTTGATATTGACGTTGAGCCACGAATGGCTACCCTTGAAGAAAACACTTTCCGGAAATACTGGGATTATAGGGTAGCATTTCTTGAAATTAAATTCTGTTACCTTCATTCCTACAAAATCGCCCCTAGTGATATAGTGGTATGTTTGCGGATTTACAACTCTAGCAACCAGGTTTCGATACTCATGGTGGTCAGAAAACATGTAGCCCATTGTGTTGCTTTGTGCTCAGTTACAAACAGACATTTCTTATAAATTACGATGCGCCTGTTTTTTGGTTCTTTGTCTAAGGTTATTGAATAAATAAACTTTTACTCTGAAAAGCTAGTAGTTAGAAATAAAACATAAATAACTGAGGATGATAAATAGGGTAGCAAGAAATCAGAAATTAGTAAACACTTATCTACCAGTTTTAATAATATCCTGTCGCCTTGAGTGATTATTTTCAAGTATGAACTGTCATTACTTTTCTTGCATGATTGATCGAAATTTATAAGTAATCGTATCCAGATAACTTGAAACCGTATTACAACATCACCTACGTTGTTTTTGTCTTCCTGAGGTACCTTTGTAGTTTCTAAGTGCTCAGCGTTACTTTTTCATTGTCACTCTCTAGCATTTCGTTCAATTGTAATCAAAGTAAATTGTTTACAACGAAAGATTAATATATAATAAGTTACAACTGCCGAAATGATTTAGATTTGGTTTTTTAACGAGTAATACCGCATGTCAGCAGGAAATTCCAGATTTGAGGAATGTTTAATTGACAGTAAAGTGAATATATTTATAATTCTCTATGTTGCTATGAAACGTAACCTTAAATCATACTATAATGGAACTCTAGCTTATTTGATACTGAAAAAAAAAAAAACCTTTTATTACGCAATGTGCAACCCTATCTTGTCGAATTTTTTTATTCTGTGTGCATGTAGATTTGCAATAGAGGTCAAGATTTTTCCGTTTCGTCTCTGTCTTCCGTCATGGAGAATGTCCCCATTCACAGAGTGCAAATATGATGTTATGAATCTATTTCACGCGGATCTAATGCAATGACGCCATCTATATAAATATAATAATTCTGTCTGTTGTATGTCTATGTTAATATTTCGCAGGTTCCACACAAATTTTCAGTTTTGTATGTTGCGATTTTTATGAGCGTTTTTGCTGGGTTTATTTTTACCGTTACTTCACTCTTGTTAATGGTTCTATATTAAATTTATCATGAAAGTTTGTTGGTTCCATGAGGAGATACGTGCAAATTTACTGTTTAACATTTTGTGTTTTGCTGTTTTCATATGCGTTTTAAGGTATTTTTAAATTATGTATAAAAGTTTGGTTTGCTTTGAATTTGGCGTAAAGCTACTCGAGGGCTATTTGCGCTAGCCGTACCTAATTTAACAGTGTAAGACTAGAGGGAAGGCTGGGAGTCATCACCGCTCACCGCCAACTCTTGGGCTACTCTTTTACCAACGAATAGTGGGATTGACCGTCACATTATAACGCCACCACGGCTGAAAGGGCGAGCATGTTTGGTGCAACGGGTATTCGAACCCGGGACCCTTAAATTACGAGTCGCACGCCTTAACAAGCTTGGCCATGCCGGGCCATTAATCTTTCATTACGTGTAATTGTACACAGGAAAGTAATGGGTTTCCACCTAGAAATAATGTTAATCGGTAATTTTTGTATTAACAATACATAAGCTTCCATAAAACAAGCAGTTTCTAGTTGGATTTCCTGGTGAGACAGTGAGTGGTAAGTCTTCGGATTTAGAACTCTGAAAGCAGGGATTCGATTCCTTTGATGGACACAGCAGAAAGCCTGATACAGCTACAATAAAACACACCTTTGTCGGGATAGCGGTAAGTCTACAAACCAACAATAAATAAATTGTATTATTTCTTCATTTTTGTAAAATTAATGGTTACTTTGTCTCAGCAGTTTACAAAACATAAACAGTATTGTTTGTTAACCTAAATTTCCGCATTCTGCTCGACATAATGACATTGATTTATGCCTAAATCAGTGTATAATTCCCTGTGAGTAAATAACAATGTCTTAGTTGATTTGTTTTTAATTTAGTATTTCTAAGTGTTAGATATAATTTTGTTATTTCTTTGATAAAAACAACAAAAGTTAGAAACAGGAAAAATAATATAACTTTTTTTTAACAAGGAATTAGTGTGACGCACAGAAACGGCCCAAAAGATTGCGCCTCGCGATCCCTTACGATTTCCTGCCTTAAAACAACAGTATGATTGAAAGAGCGATCACGCACGAAGGAAAACGAACAATAGAGAAACGTCTTTGTAAATCAGCAAGCAACAAATCTTTTATAGGGAACCGATTGTATCGATAAACAAAGTAGGCTTTGTTCTTGTTCACAAGTGCATTAGGTACTGCAGTTTTCGTGTACAATTAGTTTATATACGAACGAGAGCTTGTTCTGTGAGAAACTGCGGAATACATTTTAAAAGATCAACTTCATATTTTTCAAAAAATATATCATTCGGGAGATTCATAATCTTTATATCTGTTCTTTCCTGTTAAAAATAACGAAATATTTTGTGTTAGTAATAGCAACAGTCAAAACGCAAAAGTAATAATAACACCATTTTCGTTTTATTCTCCATTAAGTCAAAAAACAACAACAAAAATTTAAATGTGTATATCACAGTAAAGTTTGAATCTTATGACATAATCTTGCGGGTTTGAATGAACGATTTGTTTACAAGAAAGTCGACGTACCTGGTGTGGCATGTGTGTGTCCGCATGTTTTCTTTTAGCAAAGCCACATGTGGTATGTAAAAGTATATTTGGTGTTTTGTGTTCTTTAGTTTCGTAAAGTGAGTGTTTTGATTTCAACTAGAATATTAAAAAAAGTTTCCAGCATAAGTTTTTCTCGTTGTGTGTTTGTGTGTGTAGTTTTACGAGTGGAATGTCGGTTGTCCAATACGGCTAAATTGCTTTCGACCTAGTTACTTGGGTCAGTCATCTGTGGTGGCAAATGCGCTTCTCATATGAAAAAATTATTCTTGAGTAGAGTACACTGCGTAAGGAGAGCACTGACCTTATGAATCGACAGTTTAGGATCTACCTTCTCTTATTCTCTTGTTGGAATGGCGAGAGTAGCAGCTTCACTGTAAGAAGAATGGTATTGTTGTTTTTGTATAATAACTATTCTCTCAATAAATAATCTCTTCAGATTAACATAAAGTCAAGTCCTCTATTTCTTCTATCCTTTGTTGTTGTTGTTTTGTAGAGAAAGAAAGAAAAAAGGTTTCTTCAGTTTGTTTATTGTGTCTGATCTTATTTCTGCATCAAAATCAATTGTAGTTACACAAATTCACTATGTATATCCTTATCTCCGGGACCATCCATGCATTTTTTTGTTTGTTTGTTTTTGAATTTTGCGCAAAGCTACACGAGATCTATCTGCATTAGCCGTCCATAATTTAGTAGTGTAAGACTAGAAGGAAGGCAGCTGGTAATCACCACCCACCGACAACTCTTGGGCTACTCTTTTACCAACAAATAGTGGGATTGGCCGTCACATTATAACGCTCCATGGCTGAAAGGGCGAGCATGTTTGATACAACAGGGATTCGAACCCGCTACCTTCGTATGACGAGTCGAACGCCTTAACCCGCCTGTACTTGCCGGGCCACCCTCCTGACAATATCACAGAGTAAGATTATAAAGAGCAATGTTCTGGTCGAGTGCAATTTACTCTGCTCGTCTTACACATTGTGTGCTTTAAATTTAAATAAATTCAAATGAGGAATTGGAAATTTCTATAACTCCATTACCACGATATCATTACAACAGAAAACTTAAGAAAGGGGAATGATCACAGCGCAGGGTTTCTAAGGAAGGTTGTCTTGGTGACCAACAGTCTGACAAGACTGAAATTAAAAAGATTGCTTTCTATATTTAGCGATTAGGGTAGCCTAGCCCGAACTCTGATACCATCCAAGAGTAAGCAAGCATGATTGGAGGTGTTCACTAGCCCAAACTGTTTTGCCAGCAGAAACTGATAGTGAACATAATGATTTTTGGACAGTCCTGAGCTTATATGTGGTAGGAGGTGTTCTACTAGTACGTTCATAGGTCATGAAGAAATTTGGCGCAACAAACAGCCCATGAACGAGATGCTCTCGGAAATTTTTCTTTCTATCTCCAAGAAATAGGGATCTAACATTCAAATTCGGTGGTCCTTGAGCACAACTATAACACCATAACAAGATCTAATGACAAAAACATAATTATTTCCCACATATTCAAATGTAAGGTTAAAGATTACTTGGAATGATTGGACTCAGGAAAAGTCAATTCTTGAGTTTGAAGAGCCTGAAATGTGTTCAGTCTCTCTCTTCAACTTGAAACTCAGAGTTAGAAACATTCAGTTTAAATAAGGGGAAAATGCAGGACTGGAAAATAGCTGTAAATACTGCTTCTAATGGACGGTAAGAAAATCATGACCAAGGTATAAACAATCATGCATTTGTATTCTAGCTTCTGGTTCGTCTAAATGTAGACATTATTTGTGAAGTAGATGAAAAGTATATTAACATTTCAAAGTATAACACTTTTTATTATTAAGCATATACACGGATAGAGAGAGGCCAATAATAAGTGATGTCTTGTAGACTACACAGACTCGTCACAATTAATCAGTTTTTTTGTTTTTTTTTCCTTTTAATTGCAGAGCTGGCACTAGAAAAACTTTAGGCCTGTGCGATCTTTATATTGGGTGCTGCTGCTATGTAAAACTTACAATAACTTAACTCATGACTGCAATGTTCATTTTGGCGCCTCTTGGGTTGAGCGCCCTGCGCGGGGGCAAACATTGCTCACCATGAAGGCCAGTCCTAGTTTTAAGGTAAAATAGAACATGTTTGTAAAATTATTCAAAAGTATTATGAGAATAAGGGTTATTACTACCGCTTTTGTTGAAGTAATAGCTAAGGTTATAGGGTGAAAACGCGACATAAAGGACGTAGTAGCATTTTCCCGAAAGAAGGCCTAAAGCCGCCTACAGGTGTCACCTGTTTCAACTACATGCACTACACTACAGTAGTGTGTTGTCTGTCAGTCAGTGAACATCATAATGATTTCATATAAGGGACACTTAACGTTGCAATTTGCAATGCTATGAATTATGAGAAAATCATACACTCTGTATGCTACAAGACAACATTACATAAAGTTCAAGTAAAAAAAAAGTTGTTACACTTTAATTTTCTCTTGAAACAGAACACATTCAGAGACGCTGCAGAAATACGTCAATTCATTCACATACACACAAATAAATACCTGATTTAGCCATTCGCACTACAACACAGTAGTGTGTTGTCTGTCTGTCAGTCAGTAGACACTAAAATGACGTCATAGAAGAGTGAGTAGTTGTCGGCATAATTCAGTCTTGTTAGTACACCGTGACTCAGGCTCTAACAGATTTATCAACTAGCTCTTCTCTCAAATACGAGTAGCATTTGCAGAAAAATTAAAATCTTGTTTGGCAGATGTAGATCGAATTAAACTCTAACATTTCACGTGGACAAAAGTAAATAGGACAATTGTAAAGGAAAATTGTTTATAAAATAAATAAAGCATTTATTAATGTCAGACCAATAATGTTACCAATGCTTATAATATTATATCATGGACTTGATTAGTGTAAAAAAAAAGAAACACCACAGAACAATGTAGGTTGGGATCTACAGTCGTTCAAATGAATGAACAGTTATCAAATACTTGCGTGGTAATTCTGAATTTCTCTGATACTAATTGACTTTGTGCACAGAAAGAGATAGGATTCCCACGTAAACCCACAGTGAAAACAATTTGTATTTCTTACAACACAACAGTGTGTGTGTGTGTATGTGTGTTATCACAAAGTTTGGTTTGGTTTGGTTAGAAATTCGCGCAAAACTACACGAGGCCTATCTACGCTAGCTGTCCCTCTTTCAACAGAGTAAGACTAGAGGGAAGGCAGTTAGTCATCTCAAACTACCGCTAACTCTTAAGCTACGCTTTTACCAACAAATAGTAGGATTGACCGTCGCATTATAACACCCCCACCGCTGAAAGAGCGAGCATGTTTGGTGACAGCGATTCGAACCCACGACACTTAGGTTGTGAGTCAAGCACCCTAACCACATGATCATGCCGAGCCTTATCACAAATGATGATTATCTCTTCCAAAATCTATAGTTTTTTGTGTTTTTCTCCAACTAGAGAAAGGGCCCGGCATGGCCAGGTGGGTTAAGACGAACGACTCGTAATCCGAGGGTCGCGGGTTCGAATCTCCATCGCACCAAACATGCTCGCCCTTTCAGCCGTGGAGACGTTATAATGTTACGGTTAATTCCATTATTCGTTTGTAAAAGAGTAGCCCAAGAGTCGGCGGTGGGTGGTGATGACTAGCTGCCTTCCCTCTAGTCTTACACTGCTAAATTAAGGACGGCTAGCGCAGATAGCCCTCGTGTAGCTTTGCGCGAAATTCTAAAACAAACAAAGCAGAATTAGTGAGAAATCAGAAAGTTATAGCTATTGTCAAATGTGAAATTTAGGCATTAAGGTGTAATAGAGTACACATAATAATCAAAGTATAAACACAATTTGTAATACTCTATGGCTATGAATAAGCAAAACTACTGTTGTGAATTAAAGTCTGTCATATTCTTTGGTTGCCTGTCATGCAAAGTAGGATCTGAAAATAAATCAATCATGAGATCTGAAACGCAAATAATTAGTCATCCAGTTTATGACGAATAACGGTGGTTCAAATCGCTTTTGTCTCACTTGTAAGTATTTATTCATATTGAAGAAATTCACAGAATTTAAGATGCTTCAAATTGTCATGAACCACAGTTATATCTCAAATAAAATACTTATATGTTTCATTCATATGGAAAGTCGTTGTGAAAATGGAATGGGGCTTTCTTGAACTGACTACTGACTATAAGTATTTCAAACTATAATTATCGAAATGTTGAACTGCTTTAACACCTGAGCAAGACCGAACATGATCCACGACAATAAAAAGAGATTACTGCTATGTTTGGATTATGGTTCACTACATTCATAGAATACATGCTCAATTCTGCATTAGATGTTCATGACTAGCTATCACGTCAAAGTACTAAGACTTTGGAACATATTACAAAAGGATAGTATGTTTTTAAAATATCCAGTGAGGTATGTTCTTCTTACAGAAGAAGCAAAAACATCTTGCCTGTAGTAGTATCACGAAAAAGTCCAGTGGACCACCTACATATAGATCAGTATTTTTTTTTTACAGGTACATTTATCTTCATCTTGCAGTTAAATAATAGTTGCATACTTATTTAGAAAGTATCTGAAACCATATCCAAACCTTATGGCGGAAGTGGCAGTATGCCTTGGAAAGGAGTAAGCATTCGTGGGAGTGCAAACCCATACATTTTGTTGAATATAGCCCTAGATTCCAGACATTACGGAGACCAGACACTGAGATTCATTTTGTTGCCATATGCCAGTTCATTTGGCAATGATGTGAATCTCATGGATAATAGATAATCATTGCTAAATTGTTTGATACATTTTTTTTTTTTGAAGAAGAAGAAGGGATTGGTTATATGGAATGAAGTAGATTTCTCACCAGACTTCAGTCTCGTTGAATGTATGAAAGATTATGAAATACAGCTTAGTACGGCCAAATGACTTCAAACAGTAGGGAAGTCCTGTGACTTACGCTATCCCAGGATATTATTATATATATATATATATATCTGGCTTTAACATGCAACATTTATGCCAGGTTAACCTTTTTCACAGGTAGTATATTCAATATTAAAAGGCTGAATAGTTAGTCACTTGCATTTCAGATCATATGATGGATTAACAGATGTCTCATTCACATAAACATTAATTGAAGGGTGGTGAGAATTATTTTCACAATGTTGGAATTGTATCGTACTTAAAATATTATGAATTGCAAATGTTGTTTAATTACTTTTGCAATGTACCTGGAAATTAATCTTCCGAAATATTGCATTTTAAATATTAAGTTTCCAAATGAAAGATTACGTTTACTGTTAAACTCTTACAGCTTTTATATATTTGGATGATGTATTAAAATGGGTTTAGTTTTGGTTTGTTTTGAATTTTGCACAATTTACACGAGGCCTATCTGGCCCGGCATGGCAAAGTGGGTTAAGGCGTTCGACTCGTAATCTGAGGGTCGTGGGTTCGAATCCCCGTCGCACCAAACATGCTCGCCCTTTCAGCCGTGGGGGCGTTATAATGTGACGGTCAATCCCACTAGTTGTTGGTAAAAGAGTAGCCCAAGAGTTAGCGATGGGTGGTGATGACTAGCTTCTCTCCTTCTAGTCTCACACTGCTAAATTAGGGACGGCTAGCGCAGATAGTTCTCGTGTAGTTTTGCGCGAAATTTAAAACAAACAAAAGCCAACAAACTTTAAAATAGAAACGCTGATATAATTTAAAATACTTCCCCTTTCAGTAGCACAACGGTATACCTGCAGACTACCACCGTTAAATACCGGGTTTCAATACCAGTGGTAAGCAGAGAACAGATAACCCATTGTGTAGCTTTGTTCTTAATTCTAAATAAACAAACAAAATACATCCTTGTGCAAATTACTTGAAACAAATGGTCATTTTAGAATATTTTCAGCATGGCGGACGGTGTAGGCTCGCTGGGCCCGCTGATTTCCTTTAACAGTCATTTTTTCACACAGACGGCGTCATTAGCTTTTTTTGCACAGCGGTCGATTTATTTTTGGGATATGTGACGAAATTTGAGGAATATTACGTCATTCAAAATTGCGTTAGAAGGGCAAGGAGACCAGTAAAAAAAAATAACTTACTACTCAATGAAAAAGACGGTATCAATGGGATCTGAAATACAAGAACTGGACGCAAGAACAATGGAGAAAGATGCTATTCAGTGACGAGACTCATTTCTTCGTACAGGGTCAAAGAAGTCTGCATGTTCGCAGATCTCTAGGTGAGAAACTTCGAGAATCTCACATCAATTAGTTCGTAAAACATCCCTTGAAGAAGATGTTTTGGGGCTTTTTCAGCTACTATGGCGTCGGAGGCTTACATATCGTAGAAGGTATGATACGAGGACCACAGTACATCGAAGTTTTGCAGAGAAGAGTCGTTCCAGAATTGAAAAAGAGATTTCCAGATAGATCTGACATTTTTCAGCAAGTTCTGACTCCGTGCCACACATCGAAACTTGTGAAGAATTTTATGACTACAACGCGAACAAAGGTGCTGGACTGGCCTGGAAACTCTCCGGACTTAAATCCTATTTAGAATCTTTGGGCGATTTGTAAAGACTGTACTACGAAAGATAAGCTAATTGAAGTGTGGTACCGCGATCCAAAAATTAGTAAAGATTGCAGTCAACTCGTGGACTCGATGCCAAAGCGGATTAATTATCTTCTGAAAGATAAAGGCGGTCATATCATTTATTAATTTGTGAGTAATTTTGGATTCTCAGAAATAAAACGCAAAAAATTGAAAAAAATCGTAATTTTCCGTCTTGTTTCAGTTAATTTGCATAAGGGTGTAATATAAAATGTTGAATGGCTAACGTAAAAACACACGCGTAAAGTAATTATAAAACTATCTACGTTTAGTCATTTTGCACACAACCCAATATGTTTGTTTGTATGTTTGTTCTCTAAGAATTAAATTAGGTTTCGCTTCTAACTTTATTTTTTCTCGCTGTGGAATTTTTATTTATTCTATATTTAAGAGTTATTTTTATTTAATGTGAAATTTCATTACATAGTTTATATCACGATAACACCAGAAATGCACCTTTACCCCCCCCACATATATCTTTTATTAAAAAATAAATATACTCTTATTCTGATATCTATGATTCACTTCTATCTCATTTCTTTTTATTCAGTGAAGTCACAAAATACTGAATTAATATTATTTATTTCCCCATATTGTTGTAAGCACTTATGGCACCCAAAACAAAAGAATAAAACGTGACTGAACTATTGATATATATATTTATACACATATAGTAATACTCAAAAATTAGATAACAAACTCTTTCCGAGATACAATATTACAAAGTCGACAGTTTTGTGGAACAAAATTTCGATGAAAGTCATAGTTCTGTAATGGACGAGAATCCACGAGAGCAAAAGACCAACAGGTGACGTACCGAGCGCAAATGGAGTCTTCAAGCAATGAACCATGTCGCGGAAAGAGGGCATTGCTACCCATTGCAAGCTCTGTGGCAATTGTTCTTATACAATAAAATTGAAATATGAATAACATAAGGAAATATTTAATAATACGATGTGTATATTCTTATCATTGATTATTTTGATGCTTAGTTATATTTGTTCAGTAACACAATAAACGTGACTATTCGCGCTGTGTAGTTTCAGATAAAAACCATTACTCAGAATATACGAGTACTTCACATAAATCTACGACAATGACAATGATTAAATTCACAATTCACTTAACGATACGAATTACAAGTTAAGGTTACCACATTAAATATTGTGTTCTGCAAACAAAAGAACTCGATACATTTTATCAACCATAACAAATCAGCAATTGGCGTTATAATAATAGAAAATTACCAATAATGTCTATTTTATAACAAATAAACCCTAAACAGGGATTAGTTGACCACGTTCGTGTAAATTTTCGGCACGCTTGAGCGAAATACCGTGCTTGTAAAGATAGGCAACAGCAAAATATTTTTAATATTCTTTCTTAAAGCCTGTTTTAACATGAATATAATTATGTTTCAAACTGAAACAATCATTGCAGTATTTTCAATGCCCTGCCCTCTGGCTTCATTATACATAATTATATTATGTGAGCGGCAACAGATTATATATAAAAGTAGTACGCATTGTGAGCCCAGCATGGCCAGATGGTTAAGGCACTCGACTCGTAATCCGAGGCCCGCGGGTTCGAATCCCCGTCGCACTAAATATGCTTGTCCTTTCAGTCGTGAGGGCGTTATAATGAGCGATCAATTCCACTATTCGTTGATAAAAGAGTAGCCCAAGAGTTGGCGGTGGGTGGTGATGACTAACTGCCTTCCCTCTAGTCTTACACTGCTAAATTAAGGACAGCTAGCGCAGAGAGCCCTCGTGTAGCTTTGCGCAAAATAAAAAACAACAACAACAAACAAACATATATAACAGCTTTGTGTTAAGTGCAAGGCTACCTGACGTGCTGTCTGTGCTGTGCTCACCTCGAGCATCACAATCCAATTTTACGCGTCATAATTAAAACTTTTGTCTGGAACACCTGAGAGTTTTTTATTGTATTTTTTTTATTTCGCGCAACTACACGACGGATATCTGCGCTAGCCGTCCATAATTTAGCAGCGTCAGACAAGAGGGAAGGCAGTTAGTCATCACCACCTACGGCCAACTCTTGGGCTACTCTTTTTCCAACGAATAGTGGGATTGAACGTCACATTATAATGCCCCCACGGCTGAATGGGCGGGCATATTTGGTGTGACGAAGATTTAAAGTTGGACCCAAGGATTGTGAATCGAGTGCCCTAACTACCTGGCCATGCCGGGCCTCCACCAGAAAAGAGGAACAGGATAGAATCAAACTTAATAGTCATAAAAGCATTTATAAATGCTATAATACAACATCATAAAAGTTTGTGTGTGTGTGTGTATGATTGGAGAGAAAAATATGCAAGACTGTGGTGAATAAGTTACTGACATATCTCTTTTCCTTCTTTTTTTTAAATTCTAAACAGATGATATTAGAAGAGATGTGTTTGAATTTAATGACAGGTGTTTAGAAAATATCTATCATGTATTGGGGTTGCTGTTTTCCTCCCCTTGTTACCCTGAAAACAATGAAATGGTGATAAGTAGCTACAAACACTGTTGTTACACAAAAGGCAAAACATATTACAAATCTGTTTTGTATGAAGAAAGCGGGATTAATGAAAACATTGGAAGCGTGAATAGCTCTCAGAAAAATTATCAAAGTACCGATTATAACAACAATATTGCCACGCGCTGCTTCAACTGCTGAGCGTGGCGTCGTGTACCAGGCTCGTGGGAAAGTGAGGAGGGAAAGGTACCCATGGGATCATTTTAACCTGTTGTGTGTTAGGAGCAAAAACCAGGTTTTACTGCGTAAACAGACTACAAATAGTGGCTGGGTACGAATAAATAAATATTAATGTTTAATAACTAACAATATCATATTGTTATGATACGTAACCACTTTCCTTTTATATTTCTGCCCCTGCTATGCGTGTTTTTTGTTTGACTATTCTGTTTTGGTAAACTTAATTAACCTTGGTAGGTAGCACTGTGAAGAACGAAATACGTGGGGTACGTTATTGTAATGGTTGGAGATATAAAACTGTAAAGAAGTAGATCAAAAGCCTAAAATATATACAGTTTCAAAGTCTGTAACACTTCGATTAACTGAAGTGTGCAAACAATTCACTGAATTGTCATGAAAATATATAATGTCGTTTATCTGTCATGAGATTATTACAAGAAAACGAGGTTTCACTTGGATTTTATAATTCGGATTTCTCAGTTTGTAAACATCAGAAAAAAGTTTTAAAATAAACAATATCAGTATATATTACTAGAGTAATGAACTGAGACAGTTACCATATAACATTATGGTAATTTAGTTTTTATAATATTACGACAGTAATTTAATGCGAAATATGAATACCCTAAATTGTAAGTCTGGTAACAAATATTTTATGTTAACTGGAAATATGTACGATATGGAAGAAGTATTAAAATGTTTGTTTGTTTGTTTTCGAATTTCGCGAAAAGCTACTCGAGGGCTATCTGCGCTATCCGTCCCTAATTTAGCAGTGTAAAACTAGAGGCAAGCAGCTAGTCATCGCTACCTACCACCAAGTCTTGGGCTACTATTTTACCAAAGAATAGTGGGATTGACCGTATTTATAACGCCACCACGGCTGAAAGGGCGAGCATGTTTGGTGCAACGGGTATTCGAACCCGGGACCCTTAAATTACGAGTCGAGTGCTTTAACCGTCAAAACCTGGTCATGCCAGGCCGCCAGAGATAGGAAAATGGAGTTTGATTGCGCGTTGCCTCTGGAATTGCTTAAAATAAATTATAATTTCTATTATTACAAGAGAAAAGATGCCTCTCCTTAACCTTAAGTAATTCTGCACTGGTACGTTATTTCATCAAGCACTTTTACTGCAGGATCTGTTACACCTCGCCATTATCGGACCCCTAATATTAAACATCTTTCTACTGCACTGTTAACTATCAAGTAAAGTCATTAGCTATCATCTTAAACTAAAACCTAAGGAAAAAAATCACCTATCGAAATATAATGATGAATTATCACGAAAGTAAGTTTGTGAGAACAATTCACAACTCATGAGAATGGAATGAGTTTAAAAGTTGCCAAGAAAACTCTCCGAAACAATACAGCACTTTATAATCTTTAACTCACACAATGTGAATTATTTTTTTTGAAAGTTACTTAGGTTTGCAAAACATACTACACCATTTAGGAGTGTACATCATTGTTGCATTTTGAAGCGACCTAAACTACCTTTGATAGATATTCGTGACTGTTTTAACTAAAATACACAAGAGTGAATCGTGCAGCCTGAGTGTTATTAACAAGAGTGGTAGTTTAGCACATTTCCACTTTCTATAGTTCACACGGTATCACTTATTTTCAGTAAATGTTCCCTACTAGACCCTTATTTCGCATATAAAATTTTAAGGCAATCCTTTTAGAAACACACGAAATATGGCCAGGTGGTTAAGGCACTCGAATCGTAATATGAGGGTCGGGGTTCGAATTCCCGTCGTACCAAACATGCTCGCTCTTTCAGCCGTGGGGGCATTATAGTGCGACTGTCAATCCAACTATTCGTTGGTAAAAGAGTAGCCCAAGAGTTGGCGGTGGGTGGTGATGACTAGCTGCCTTCCTTCTAGTCTTACATTGCTAAATTAGGGACGGCTAGAGCACATAGGTCCCATGTAGCTTTGCGCAAGATTCAAAAACAAACACACGAAATATAAAATCTCCAATTTTGATTGAATATCTTGATGTTTTATTTTCTTCGCACAGAAATTAAGGGCACTTTTTTTTGTTTGAAAAACATACTTGAGTCTCGTTGTTTTTCGAAATGTGGTACTTATACATCTTTGTAACCAACAATTATTTGCTCAGTTTGGTCTAAATATAGCCATATGTGCAAAGTTATTCAGCAAAAACTGCTTAATTTTGACCAAAACTTTTTGCGCATTCTCATTCAAAAAGACATTTTTATTACAGTTTCACCTAAAAGTCGGCCGATTTTAGTTTTTGTTACTCTGATTAAAGACGGCTGATTTGTAGTAACAAAACTATAAGTTGAAAGCACGTGCAAAAAAATAAATATTGGTCAATTGGTTAAGCCAAACAAACTAGATTAGCAGGTTTTAACTAATGTTTTTAAAAGAATCATACATGCGAACGTTTATTATTAATTGCCAACTTTTAAACAGAAATTTGCTGAATTTTAATGAAATTATTATTATCAAAGAGTGTTTTGTATCAGGTAATATTAACTTAAACAATTAGGGTAAACAATGACGTTTGATACGACTGCACCAAGTGCATGAGGGAGATGACAAGAAATTATTAATCTCGTTTAATATACGACTATTTATTTAGATCCTAAAGTTGGTTACTATTGAGTATTACTTTGTTACTTGTTATGGTTTGTCGGTGTATTTATAAAAAATCATGATATATAACAAAAAACACCAAAAGGGATTGAACGGCGAGTGGAAAGAATGAAACCAAAACTGGCATCCAAACTACTATTTTCATATAACAAAGCCACATGTGGAGTCCACCGAAAAATCGAACGCCTGATTTTAGCCTTGGAAATCCGTAGACTTACGGCTCTACCAGTGGGGGTTTATAGCCTGCTTCAAGAGGCTGGTGCAGTGTCCACAAGAGCTTTAATCTACACACATCTAACCCCCCTGACACATCCAGGAATGTTAGAAATGGGTTAAAGGTTATATTGACGCCAAGGTAGTAGTTACACTTATAGTATTTATAATAAGTTTCAGCTAATATTAATTTATTAATTAATCAAGATACGTATTTTGTTTAATCACCATCATGCCCTAAGTCGTAAATATTCTTATTTGAGAAAGCACTAAAATATATAGATTGAATTTGCTTTATTTATTTTATTTTTTTTTATAAAACATTGACATAAACATGACATCGTTAAGCATTAGTTTTAATGGTTTCGAAAATAAAGTCATCATACAACAGAGAACAAGGCCATATTAGAGAATCAATCAGTATCATGTATTTTATAAACTGCTTTTTTAAAATAAGGTTTTCAATGTTATTCAACAGGTGTAGCAGGGGAGAGGGTTAATGTTTATTTGAGCGGTCGAAGCGAAGGAATGTGAGCCATATTACGCAGACATTCAGGGCTTACCTTAAGGTTCCAGAAGCTCTTGGGTTCTGGATTTAAAATCTCATGCATTTTTCTTCCGTTCTTGAGAGTAATTTTCCTAAAATTGATGCATGTTTACTGGGATATAGTAACCCCCCCAAAATTCTTACGCTACAATTTAAGTTTTGTCTGCCACGTTTATATTGGCATTGTAATTGCCTTTAAGGTTTAATAGATTGATGTTAGAAACGGAAGATAGCCCAAAGATACTGAATTTGTTCAAAGTATTTCGCGCAAAGCTACACGAGGGCTATCTGCGCTAGCCGTCCCTAATTTAGCAGTGTAAGACTAGAGGGAAGGCAGCTAGCCATCACCACCCACCGCCAAGTCTTTGGCTACTCTTTTACTAACGAATAGTGGGATTAACAGTAAATTATAACGCCACCACGGCTGAAAGGGCGAACATGTTTGGTGCGACGGGGAGTCGAACGCCTTAACCCATCTGGCCATGCCAGGCCTTATTTCTCGGTAAAACAGTGGCATGCCTATAGATTTACAATGTTGAACTCACTGGTTCGAGTCCCTTCTGTGAGCACAGCCAATGTGGCTTTACTGTAATTAAAATACACACGTACTCTATAATCTTAACTCTTAAAATGTCAGCGTCGTCGTTTGTGAAAAAAAGTTTTTTTGGTGTGAGGGAATTGTGTTTTAGTACATTCTTCAATCGAATCGATTCAAAAATATAGAAAAAAACATAAATAAAGATATTTTTTGTCCTCTGTTTCACTAACGAATAATTTTAACTACAAGTCAGTCCTTGAGCTGCATATTGCATAATAATATTTAAAGGTGTAATTTTAGGATGGTTGTTATTTATATATCTTTTTTAGTTTTATAATGGGACGGAAAATTTTAAATCTGTATTTCTTTTCACCCTATCGTTATTTACTAAAACCTTAAATTTCACGAGAATTGCTGTTATTTCTGGTGTTGGGTGGAGATAGAAATTCTCAACGATAGCATGTTGTGAGCACTCAAGCCTAGCCTGTTAATTTTTTTTTTATTATGAGAACCTGGATATATTACCATACTTAAAATCTATAAAGCTTTCATAAGTTATGCGTTCGCATTGTTAAACGTAACGATTATATGTAGTAGTTTTTTACATATTTGAACCTTTTGCTCATACAGCAGGTTGTTTAACGTAAAGCCCAAAGATACACACTGGTTGTTGTTTTTTCTCTGCCTACCCCTGGTATCGAAACTAGAGTTGTGGTATTGGAAGCTCGCAGATATACCGCTGTGCCACTGGGATTCTACTGATAGTAGCAGTTAGCTTTAATTTTGTCATTTTCTTATTGTTCGTTGTTGTTTTTTTTATTATTATTGAACTTTTATCAGAAATACTAATTTAAATGAAAAACATTATTCGTAAATCATTAGCTGTAACTGATACCGTCTCGCATAAAATTGATTTTTTACTGATAAATAAATATATACGTTAAGTACATTAATAGTACATCTCATACTTTGTACGTAAGAACCTTAAAAAGTTAAGTAATTCGTACGAATGTTGATTGGTCTGGAATACTTTTATATCCCTTCTTGCCATAAGCTTTCGACGCACGTGGGGAATGAATTCCTTCATATACGTCATAAGTACCTACACCCTGATTGGCCGAGAGTTGATTGCCTGGAGAAGCGTGCAAGTCATGAGGTACTTTGTACTTTATCAAGTGCGAAGTAAATACGAGTAAAACTTAGATAGAAGTAAGTCCAACATCGAAACTTTCAAAATAATATACAAAAGTAAAGTTCTGTAATTGTTTGGAAGTTTTATGTCATATAAAAGTTTTCATTATTGAAAATAATGAAGTAAAGGGAATATACATATATATGATTCCTTAAATGTTTAGGCAGTGCTTAAGTTGCGGAAGAATACACGTCTTGATTCAGGCGATATCCAAACTCGTCCAAAGACTACAGTGTTAAGTAGAGTATAGACACTGAGTTGATTTGAGTTGCTAGCGGTTGATAATAAAACTAAAAGGTGTTTTTCGGGTATAACTTGTTCGTGTTTTCGTGTGTGACGATGGATTCACCTATTTAGGATCCTTTGAATCTCTGGATGAGGAATTTTCGATGGTATTTACTGTGTAAATTCGTTGATTTCTTTTATACGGAATGCAACGCCGATATTCGATCTATGCTGTGACGATAGTCCTGCTGACTACTTTCGGCCCTGCTGTCGTGCGAGGTAAGGATTAGATTCTGAACATAGCTATGTTAGAAGTAAACGAACACTCGTATTCATAAGATGCTACATACTTTTTTAAATACAAAATTTAATGTACTTGGGGCAAAATACTTCCAGTCTTGGTAGTTTTAGAAATAACTGGTGAAAAAGAACAAATGTACAATCGCTATAACTACTGTTAGAAATATGTAAATCGTATTGAATTGGAATATAGTGCAATTTGATATGGATAGTTATGTTGTACCAGCTAGTATATTTTCATTTAAAAATTTAAGATCTTGCTGCTCGTTATTACTAGTATTGGCTATAAACTATAATTTAATAGCCAAAGTTTATGAATATCTTGTAAGTGGACGTTTTTGGACTTTATTACATTTTCTTATTGATGAGCCGTGAATTCGGTGAAATCATCTGTTGCTACGAAAGTAGCGAATTATTATTTAAGTTAGGCCTCTGTTTAATCTTTTCTTCACTGAAATTTATGTTTTGGCGGGAATCTATTACAGGTTTCCATAATGTTATTTGTTATTGTTGTTTTCATTGCATTTTATTACAATTATATTTCCAACTTGACTGTGACGAGAAAACCGGATGAAAACAACAACAACAAAAAAAAACAACAACTTTATTTTGCCTGTTCGGAAAACAGGATACTTATTTGGAGAAAATCCTTGGAAATGTCAAATGCATGTAGGCAAAATTTCATGGGAAGGAATATCCAGTTATAAAGAATACAACAATTGCACATGTCGTTCAACTGGACACTGCTTCTGTAAAAGTTTAACTTCAAGGCAATGTTTTGAAAGTTTACCAGATTTTTATCATTATTACACAGTAGATGTCGATAAAGGTGTGCGTAAGTTTTGTATTGTGTCAAGTGCTTCTGTCTGTCTGTACGTAAAAGTGAGGGGGATATAAGGTTTGTATAGTATTATAATTAAAATCTTTGCAATGATGTATGTTATAGTACTACAACGTAATTAGTACGTTGTGGTACCACAGTAAAATTAAGTATACTTTTGAATGATATAACAATTTATCTAATATTTTTAATATTTTGTAGTTACGTTAGATATTTGTCTATTTATATATTTATATGATTAGGTGCGCTAGTTTTTAATCCCGTAGCTATGTTTGTATAATATGGGGCTTATCTAATTTATATTCAAATACAAAAGTTATTAATTTCGGTAAGTTAGCGGCCCGGCATGGCCAGGTGGTTAAGGCACTTGACTCGTAATCCTAGGGTCGCGGGTTCGAATCCCCTTCACACCAAAAATGGTCGCCTTCTCAACCGTGGGGTGGGTATAATGTTTCGGTCAATCCTACTATTCGCAGATATCTTTCATGTAGCTTTATGCGCAATTAAAAAATAAACAATCACCAAGTTAGGTAGGGTAGACTTTTTTTAATGACACAATTTTTAGAATACTGGTTTTGTATCTATATGTGTGTGTGTTTTTTCTGTCTTTTCTAAACAGAATACTCTGTAACACACAGCTACATTGTAGGGATCGAACCAAAATTGTATTGCTATACGCACTTGTGCTTTTAGCGGAACCATCGCAAAACCGATGCGAACCGAGTTTTATTTCTTCACGTCAATAAATACCCGCTTCGACGCACGTAAACTGCATGTAGGGATAACTTTCACATAAATTTCATGGTTGAATAAACACAAACCAGTTAAGACGGAACAAAAAAAAAAACAAACGAAATTTGCTGAGCGAAAGTAGGGTTAGGGTTAGCAAACAGACAAATCAGTATTTTTGATACAATCATCAGTTTTGTTTTTCTCGTGTGGCAATGCACATTCTGTAGCATCATTTGACTATTATTTTGAACATCCAGATATAGAATGAGTTGTATGTTATGCGGCATGGAAAATAATCCAACATTGATTTGAAGGACATGCAGAAATGGCACTTGCTTGAATGGTGCCTATGTCTGCAGGGACATACTGTTTTTCTATTGCATCTTCTCCTTTCAAATACTTTTTCAGTCGATCAACATTTCTTTATTTTTCGACGGACTAACTTGAAACTTTGCAGAGTTTTACCTTGATCCAGTAAGCCCAAAAATATTTCCTTTTTTATTTAGATATTTTAACTTGATTTTATGTGGTCTAAAGTCAAACAACCCCAAAATTTGATATCTTAGGATTTTATGCTGGTATATTTACAGCAATCAAGATAAAAAAAATTGACAAATGCAAATATTCATGCATCTAACACATTGATATAATAAATGTGTGTTTATTAACGGAAGAGGTAAGTGTGCCACAGAAAGCATAATTTTAGGAGTTTTGACAATTACCGCAGTATTTCGGTCAATTTACAAGGGATGTGGTGCAAATATACTTTTTACAGGTCTCATGCATATGCATACAAAAGTGATGCCCGGTATGGCCAGGTGGCTAAGGAGCTCGACTCGTAATCTGAGGATCACGGTTCGAATACCAGTAACACTAAACATGCTCACCCTTTTAGCCGTGGGGGCGTTATATTGTCACGGTCAATCCCACTATTCGTTGGTAAAAGAGTAGCCCAAGAGTTGGCGATACATGGTGATGACTAGCTGTCTTCCTTCTAGTTTTATACTGCTAAATTAGGGACGGCGCAGATAGCCGTCGTGTAACTTTGTGCGAAATTAACAAACAAACAAGCGTACAAAAATGTTAAATATACCCATTTTTGATAAATTTAGGGTGATCAAATGGTTTAAATAAGATCCATAGTTTTAAAGGTTTTGGTCAATTACCTAGCCATATATCGACTACTTTAGATGAGATTTAGTATAAAGACATTCTTTGCAGACCCCAAACAGAGCTATGGACAATTTTTGAAATTTTTTCTTTTAGTATTTTTAACGAGGAAAGCAAAATTTGGGGTTTTAGCGAACTATTAATGTGTATGTTAACCAACTTAGCTAGGATTTGGTACAAAGATACCTTCTTGCAGGTCCCAAGCAGGGATATAGACAATTTTAGGATTTTCAGGTTTCTAAATTCGCCATCTGAGGATTGCTTGGCAGAGTCCTGTTGCATTCATTCGTGGATATTTTATACGAATGTAGTGTGTGTATATATATTTACAAATAAAAATCCTTTCCTATGATATACGTCTTTGGTGCTTTAAAAATAATTTGGGGAAATACAACTGTTTGTCATGTATTTGGAAAATGTTATGGATGATAAGTATTAGTCGAATACAGCCAGGATGCCTCAAAAATTATTTTATAATTGTTCATATTTTTCTGTTTGGCATTGGTTTTATGGTTGATAAGTACTAAGTATCCGTTTTTAGATTCGTGCACCATGAAAACGCTTTATATGCGAATAACTCGCTGTATTCACATATAGTGGTTTAACAAGTAAAGGATCGTTTCGTAGACTTGTGTAAATTTTTGTTTTACTTTTACCCGTTTGTTGCTATTCACAAAACTACACAGTGAACTATCTGTGTTCTGTCCACTACCAGCATTGGAAACTCGTCTGGCGGGAGGGGCATTTTTGTTAAACTAGAAGGAAGCTTCTATACTTTGGGCTTGTAGCTCTGGAACAGTCGATGTCGCTTCAGTTTCAAAACACCGTACTGTGATCGATGTCCTGTCCTCAGGTTCCATAAGGGCAGTTCGCTTTTCTCCTATTTCAGGTACACATCTCTGTGGAGGATATTATACGGTTAATACTATAACCGCTTGAACAAGTAGTGTATTTTGGTTTTAATTATAGGATAGTTAAAGTTTGTTTTGTTTTGAATTTAGCGCAGAGAGCGCTCGTGCCGGGCTAGGATAGTAAAGACTCTTAACATCAGTATTCGGAAAAACAGGTTTAACATGAATTGATTTCTTTTGTATGAAAGTTGGTTAAATATTAAACTTTTTTTTCATATACGCTTAAGTTTTTTAATAAATTCAAATTTTAGGAATTAACACCGGCAGTAAAAACAGAGGTTTTAATTATAAGGTCGCTTGTTTGTATAATTTCTCTTTGCCCAATAGTTTTGATAAAAAAATAAAAAAGCTAGTGCCAAAAATGTTAGAGTACAGGAGATTCTTCAAAACAAGTGTTCATTTTTGTTTCGTATTGAGTGAAATCAAAGGATTTTCGTATTCGTAGTTTCTAGTTGTGTGATGGCGCCTGTAACAGATCGTGCGTTTCTCATAACATACGAATGTGTCTGACAAATACTGTACGGCGCGCCCTCTTAGGAGACGGGTACTATTGGCTGGAACGACGTAGCCGTTTGGCGGGAAAGCCCAAAAGTTAGACACAACAGAGTTAGGGACGACGAAAACGTAACAAAACCATTATTTCGCTCCCTCAGTTATTCAATTGTTACGAACAGTTTTTCGTTTTAAAATATCAAAAACAGGTAAATAAAGTGTAGATTTTGCCATTATCACTTGAGAAAATTATTTTAAGATTGAAGAGGGGGAGCGCGACGGATACTTTGCCGAGTTAGGGAGCGACGCAGTACACAGTTTGGAAAACAGTCTTAGTGGTGCCACCCAAGTGACAGGTTTATAGGCCTTTGAAACAGCTTCAAATTTGAGTTTCAATTTCCCATCTTAATGCCTGTTGAGCTTTCCTTAGTATAGAATGTTTAACTCATTCTTTTCGTGTTTCTTGATTCGTGCTGTAAAGATATTTACATTAACAAGAATAAGCTGTTTTCTCATTAATTAATCGAAATGTTTCAATTCTTATACATATACACACATTAATTTCTTCTTGGCAATATTCTAGCATGATACCAGTGGGCGAGCAACTAACTACATATGTATGTTCAATATAGTGAATGCACAAAATATTTTTCTCAAATTACATCGGTTCGAGATTGCTTCTGACGAAGTCGTAAAGTGAAATATTATGCGTACAAGTTAAGGTTTTAAGGCTTAGCATGGCCAGTTGGTTAGGGCACTTGTCTCGTAATCTGAGGGTCGCGGGTTCCAAACCCTCTTAAACCAAACGTGCTCGCTCTTTCAGCCATGGGAGCGTTATAATGTAACAGTCAATCCCACTATTCGTTGGTGGAAAAGTAATCCAACAGTTGGAGGGAGGGTGATGACTAGCTGCTTTCCCTCTAGTCTTACACTGCTAAGTTAAGGAAGGCTAGCGCAGATGGCTCTCGTGTAGCTTTACGCGAAATTCAAAAATTAAAGTGGAGAAAGAAAGTGTTTTGTGTATATTCACTGTAACAAACACATGAAGTGGGAGCTCCAGTTAGCGTTCACAAAAATTAGAATACTGTACTTTTGTATATTTATCAATTGTTTATCGAAAAAATTTTTTTTCGCCATAAAGAAGGTTCCAAACGCAACTCGTGTCGATAACAAATGTTTTAGTCCACGAGTAATCAGGCAACGATAATGGTTTATAGTGTTTATTATTACGTCCCTTTTATCAACCTCACATTTGTGGGAGATGAGGCACGTGGGAGTGTCCCTCCCGTCCGGCATCATGGATAGTGAGTGCAGATGTCAGCATAACGAACTTGCATTTTACAAGTTGAAAGAAACGTAACCCTGCTAGTTGGTTGTCAACAAATAATGAGGAAATACGGTGTAGTTAGCGTCTCCGCTTTTAATGCAATAAATTACGAAGAAGAGGGAGCGGTTGTGTCCTTAGTAACTTTCCTTGTTAATTGTCTAGCCTAGTTTGTGCGTGCACGAGAAGTGGAAGATCTTCGGTAAAAATGTTACATGTGTATATATATCAACAGTTAACACTAACCCATTGATATAAATCACAAATGGCTTCTGTACGTTGTGATGTTCGTATAAAGCTTTTACCTCTTATTGAGACTGCGAAATGCTATGGAAATATTAAGGATTCACTTCATTATCAATGAAGTGGTTTGGCAGAGACTACATACAGAGGTACTTATAATGACAAGAAATGCATACTGTTGTTGCTACCATCAACAAATCAGTAAACTAATGGAAAGTTCAGGTTTAATCAAAGGTGTTGTTTTTGTTTTTTCCCGCGAAGCTACACGAGGGTTGTCTGCGGTAGCTATCTATAATTAAGCAGTCTAAACCTAGAGGAAGGGCTACTATTAATCACTACTCACCGTTAACTCTGGGCTACTCTTTTACCAACGAATAGTAGGATTGACCATCATATTTGTAACACTGCCACGGCTGATAAAGCAAGCATGTTTGGTGTGACGGGGATTCGAACCCGCGACTCTCAGATTACGAGTCGAACGCCTTAACTTGTCATGCCTGTGCTGTTATGCTTCTTATTTAGGGGGTTTATTTTCTGTATGCTTTATAATGATTACTTAAGTCTGGGACAAATTTAAGTGAAATATACACGAAAAACAATAATTTCTGAAACAATTGTAGCATTTATTTACTCATTTATCAGGTTACGAGTTTTTTCTGTCATTTTTAGAATGTGTTGAAAATTTTACGTATTATAATTTATCCCGGACGAGTCTCACATTTATTATGTTAGGTAAGTTATGTATTACGATTTAAAATGACTGAATTTATATGTTTAATTTAGAAGTTAATTAAATGTAGATATATATTAAATTTATGATATTTACCAACAAGATTGATGCACACGATTTTCTTTCTTAACACAAATATATTTTAGTATAGAAACAATACAATTTATAATAACGGTTATTACAAATAATGATCTATATACAAGAGTTTTACAAACTTTTAAGGCCCGGCATGGTCAGATGTTAAAGCACTCGATTCGTAATATGAGGGTCGCGGGTTCGAATCCCCGTTGCACCAAACATGCTCGCCCTTTTAGTCGCGGGGGCGTTATAATGTGTTGGTCAATCCCACTATTCGTTGGTAAAAGTGTAGCCCAAGAGTTGTCGGTGGGTGGTGATTATTAGCTGCTTTCCCTCTAGTCTTACACTGCTAAATTAGGGGCGGCTAGCACAAATAGCTTTCGTATAGCTTTGCGCGAAATTCAAAACAAACAAACAAACTTACTTATTAACAATACTGCCGCTTGACAGTTATAAATCCAAAATTTGAAGGAAGGAAGAAGAGGTTAACAAAACCTGACTCTCCTAGGTAGATAAACATCAATACCCATATACCCAAACAGAGAGAGAGAACAATACTGAGTCATCTATCTTGTTGGGAAATGAGTTTTATTAACGAGCGTGTTCACTAGTCACAAATTGCTTTTATGTTGTTGATAAACAGGCACACTTCTCTTGGTGGGTAGCTAGCTTGAAGTACTCGTAATTTTTTACCGACTACAGTGTCTAATGTCCTCGTAGAAATACTAACGTTCAAAGTTAATTCTCATGAAGTTGAACGGTTCATAATGCTCGAAATATATAAACGTTCATAGTTTTCCGATTAATAAGCGTTTATCGCTATTATAGCTTCTGAGACTTTCAGTATACTGACTTTATCTGACCAACAATATTCTATTACTATCTCATTACGTGCAGATTTATAAACTTTAATCGAAATTCTCAAAATTTCACTTGGCCCAACAATATTTGAAGATAATTTAGTGCTTTTATAAAGCACTAATATATTGTTGATTCTTACACTCGAGAATCTTCTACAAATGTAGAGAACAGGCGGAACTTGCGCAATACATATTTGGCCATATACGCTTTATGCATTCAACTGAAACAAACGTAACATTCAAATACATGTATAACAGTAAATCCGTTACAATAAGTATCAGAGATTTATCATATGAAACATTATACTCTGTTTAATGATTTATTTAAAGTTTGTGATAAAGTGGTAACAAATCTATAACTTGTAGTTTTCCTTTTTTTCTGAACAATGTAAGTTATGAATTTGCAATGACCATGCAATAATTATGTAATTACCAGTGATTTATGTTCAATACTTTATAGAGTATTCCAAAAATAATCTGTTTGAACTTGTTATGTATTCTCTATCAGTTTACTCAGATGAATGTATTATAATAAATGGAATTACAATAATACAAGTTACCAAAACAAACAAAAAAACACCAAAAGTGGACGTTTATTGTTTTAGACCCACAAAGATTGTGTATTGTTTGTCGTTAAATTTCAGGTTAAATTAAATTTTTAATTAACTGACAAGAAGAAAAGTAGCTAGCTGGTCTATACCATCAATTACCAACATTTGGTCACTTTACTAAAAAACAATGGGATTGACCGACATATAACATCTCCAAGGAGGCGAGCATCTTTGGTGACGGGTTTAAATTTGATAACCCACAGATTGTGGATTTAGCGCCCAAATCACCAGATGATTTATATATTTGAAATAGCGAATTTCCAAAAAACAAAAAGCGTTCTGTCATATAATATAACAGCTTGGATGACAAGAAAACTGAACAATTAGTTCTGATACTAGACTATCAAGGTTGAATTTCGAACTTAAAACAGCTGCTGTAAGATAATAGCTTGTTACAATAATTTTGTCTTTAGAATGCGTGTCTGATAATCGTGTGCAAGTGTTTCGTTAATAAGAATAAGGCGATAGCTGTGTCCATAAATAGGAACAAGGCGAAAACTGTACGCAAATAAAAACAAAGCGAAAGTTGCGTCTGTGAATAAGGTGAAAGCTGGATCCGTGAATTGGAACAAAACTAAAACCTTGTTCGTGAATAACGGCAGAGCGGAAGCGGTGGTATTTCATGAGTTTAGTTAATATATTGTTGCCGTTTTTAGAAAAAAACAACAACAAACTTGAGTCTTCGTACTGTATTCATTATACGCATGGGTGGGCTTATAAGCGACGTTTGGAGAGTGACAGAAACCAGACTCGGAAAAATTTTGTAAACGATAAATTTTACACATCGACCTTAAGAGTTATTTAGATTTCTAGTTCAATACTTAGGTTTATAATATTAATATAAAAGTTTTGTGTTGAAGCTTGAAAGACGTATTTATATCCTGTACATCATTAAAATTGTACCGAATTAACTGTACCGGTAATTTCCAAACCTTTTTCCTTGACGATACCTTATCTCGCTTATTTCGATTTATGGAATATCCCTGCTACCACACGCAATATTTTGTGCGTATAATTTTGTTTTTAATAATTTGTGAAGCTCTCGCGACACACGAGGAGATGCAGTTTGGAAACCGCTGAATCATACTCATGACCAATTGGTTTTTAGTGTTAAACTAAGTAAATATATTCCTCTGGAACGTTAGTATTAATTTCGTGTGTTATGTAATATTTCTGTTTCAATTATTTAGTCAAGGTCTAAACAATAAATATATTTATATTTACAGGTTTGGTATCATGTTCACCAAATCCATGTAAAAATGGAGCTTCTTGTGTATCTTACCGTCCAGGAGAGTCTGTCTGTAGGTGAGTGGAGTAATTTGTCTAAGCAGGTGACAATTTGTTGTCACAGTCAAAATGTTTATGGGTATTGTTATGTTCAAATCAACTTTTATAATGATAATGGTACTGGATAACCGATGTTTAGTGCCTATTCTCGTTACTGGCAGTGAATTACACTGAAAGGCTTAAATATTTTATTTATCTTAGGCCTAGGAGACAATCATGCATGATCTTAACCGTACGTAATTATTTCAAAATTATTTAAATCATTTTTAGACCTATTATAACTCTAGCTTCCTGTAAGTTTTGGTCCAGTGTTAAAACATCTTAACTAGGCTACATGATACGTTTCAAATATAATTTTCGTTTTATCAGCAATGAGGCCTAACAACTTTACACACAGTCTTGTACACTGTATACATACACAAGTTATATACAATATAACATATGTGCACAAATATTAGTATTTTTAGAATACCTTTTTTTGGCCTGGGTACACACGTCATTTAACTAGAATGTTATATGACCTGCTTTAATGTTTAACGCCGCTTCGGGAGCGATACAGGCGTTTAATAGAGTAATTGATGTTCGAGTTCATCAGTAACATTTATCACTTTATTTTGTCTTAAACTAAATATTGAATTTCGTACAGAATTTTTGTATTTTACAATTATACCTCTACACAAACGCGGTGTTAAGTTTTATGTAGTATATATGTATTAAGTTTCAACCACAAGGGTCATGATAAACGACAAAATCTGTGTCTGGCTTTTTGGTCCTTGCATTTTTTTAGTCGGGGAGGAAATGCTTTCAGGCGTTTCTCAGCGGTCCATAATTAGGGAGTTACCAGTCTAAAGTAAGATAAGGTTTTTTGTTATCTTTTTTAAGCTTAACAGTTCTCTTATATATCTCTCTTTTTAGATATAATGTGTCTTGAATACAAAGTAGATTTATAGAGGGCTATTTTTTTATCAACAGATATTGTGGGGGCCCACACTCGAAACCAGTTCATGAAGTCTTCGTTTAAAAACATTTTCTTTCTGCATGCTTCACTATAAGATTTTTTAAAGAACAAATAAAATGTTTGATTTGGCAATGGTTTTCACAATGTGTATATGTAGTTTAAATTAGGTTATCTAAGGGTAATATTTTATTTACCGCACTTCAATCCTTCAAAGTATATGCTTATCGTAGCAGTAATTATTTGTTTGATTTTTTAACAAAAAAACAAGCAAGAAAAGTACAGTGTGAAAGACATAACCGGTAAGTGGCAAACAACAGTAGACTTTGTTACCCACTCTACGAATGAAACGTCATCTTCGTTCTTTGAGTAGTATTAACATATTTCCATTCGAATCGCATATTAATGTGTTGATTAATTAAATTAGGTATATAGGTCACTCAGTAATTTTAATATCTACATGTATGGTAATCATATTTTAAACTGTTCAGTTGTTTTGCTCGTGTTCCACAGATATGTTTTATATATTACTGATGTAATAATTAATCCTTTTCAAGGACATATTAGACACCGAAATTCTGGTTCATGTGATAGATAAGGTTTGCATAAGTTACTGAACTAGCTACGTATAAGGCCTTGTCCCAACCAGTTTATCAACATAAAACAAGAAGGTAATTTGTGATTGAGCTCAAGTATGTTAGGCCCGGCATGGCCAGGTGACTTAGGCGTTCAACTCGTAATTTGAGGGTCGCGGGTTCGAATCCCCGTCGCCCCAAACATGCTCGCCCTTTCAGCTGTGGGGACATTTATAATGTGACGGTCAATCCCACTATTCGTTGGTAAAAGAGTAGCCCAAGTGTTGACGGTGAATGGTGATGACTAGCTGCCTTCCCTCTCGTCTTACACTGCTAAATTATGGACGGCTAGCGTAGATAGCCCTTGTCTAGCTTTGCGCGAAATTCAAAAACAAATAAACAAAAACAAACAATTAAATATGTTAACCAAACATGGGCTTCTGAGCCAAAAAAAGAAAAACGAGGGGTGGGTGTTAATCCCACAATACACTTTTTAAATTATGACCCTCATCAACAGTCAAAATCATATTTTGGCGAGTCCTAAAATAAAGATATTCGTGCAAAAATGGTAACAAAGATTGCTTTGGTTCGGTTGGTGATAACGCTACATTGTGAGAGATGTGTGGATGTTAATAGTTACAATTTGAAAACTACAGTCTTGAGTGCTAAGTGTGACAAAAGAATATACAATTGCCAATTAACAGGCCCTTTAAATCTCTAATGACGTTTTTTGCCAGCTTTAGGTGACATTTTGATGAATATATTAAAACACTGAAATGACATCTGTTTTTTTTTTAAACGCATTAAGAAATCTTGCGTCGGTCAATTAAAACAACACAGTTACCATTGGCGTGTTTTTGCCGTGACATCTGCCTTTCAAACAAATGTGAAAATAAGCACTAATCGCATTGCGTGGATAGTATAGCTGTCGAAAGTTGTTAAGTGAAAATGGCTAAACGCCATCTTAGAATAAGTTCAGTATCGTTATTCGATCTTGAAGACGGAAGACTCCATTACGTCTGTACTTTGTTTTTTCAACTTAGATTCCATTTCTGAAACCTTTTTTAGTATAATTTTTCTGATAGTGTGAGGCACCAACTGCCTCTAATTTGAACGCTATGCTCATGTCAAAACAAAGGTGAACAGTCTGTGGCAGGCCTGTCATTTACAAAACATCCCATGTTGTGGCATGTGGCACAGATATTTTTTTGGAAATTTCCACACGTACTTCGGATGTTACTAAAATGTATGACATATAACTAATCACTTCATTTAATTTGTAACAATTCATTTTAATTCGACTGCTTCAAATTCTCTATTCATTTATAAAGATTTTGGATTAAGGTACTTTTTTCGGGTCAGAAGTTACCTAAAAATTCAGCGCTTGAAATTGGCACAACTGCTAAAATGGTTAGCTGCATTTTCACTTCTAGTGGGTGGCGAGGAATCAGCGAGACCACGCGCTATCACCCTAAGATTAATTCGAACTCTCCCTGTATCCTGAAAAAAAGAAAAACTTATCACAGCAATACAAGTGGTTTGCGAAGTTAATTATCTTTTAAGTGATGAAGCAGGATAAGCCCAGGTGTATTGCTGCTGTGATATAAAAACGGAAGCTTTGATTTATGTTTTGTATATCGTTTTTTTTTTTAGATCTTCAGTACAGAGAGTGAAGTCTGTTGGAAAGTGATCGTTATCTTTAATACATTTTATATGTAGCTCATATTTGTTAAAAATATATATTCTTTAGTTTATTACTGGTAAAAATGGCCTTACAGTTATTGAAAGTGTTTGAAAATCGCACATGTGGCCTACGAACCAGTGTAGGTTGCCTATCATTGTTTGTGTTTTTTTTTTTTTTAACGCCAAACCCTACAGGGGGTCACGTGTGTATGTCCATCCGTGGAGATCGTAATATTCTAGGGTTATAAGCTTATTGGTGATTCATCGTGGTAGGAGCTGTTGCATGAATTTTATTTTATTGGTATTATTCATATTTACTTTGGAACCTTAAACGATGGTTTTTGCCAGTCACTAGTCCAAGTCTTCATTATAGTAGTTTAATGTGATAGTGAGTTATTGATTCACAAATAATAAGTGTAAGATATTTTCGAATTCAAGCTTTGAGTTTCATAAGACTGACAAGAATAACTTCCAGTATGTCCTCTGCAAGTACAGCAGTATGTCTACGGATTTACAACGCTAAAATCAGGGGTTCGATTCCTCCCTGCGGGCTCAGCAGATAGCCCGATGTGGCTTTGCTATAAGAAAACACACACACATACACACAAACTTGCAGTATCTAACAGAGAATTTATTGTTTCACAAATAATGAATGTAAGATATTTTCGAATGCAAGCTTTGGTTTTCATAACTCGGCGAGATTGATGATAACAAGTAAAATCAGATAGTGACCTTGTCTGCATTAACCTGTCTTCTTACTGAAATGTTTCAGTACAAGGTAACTATAAATTGCATTATCATGATAGTGACTTGTCATCCTTTAATAAAGTACGTTTATAAGTCTTCTTTCATGTTGTTGATTGTTTCATTGTTGGTGAGAGGAGATAAAACATTACTCGTTTTCAGAGATTAAATATGTATTGTGGAACTAAAAGCATATTAAATTTAAGAATCATAATACGTTTATTTTGCGTATTTATATTCGTAGGATCATACCAGAATTATTTTTGTTATTTCCACCGATTATCAGAGAGAAGGGCATGTTTTTAGGTGATCCCACCCTTGAACAAACTCCTTACATCTTACTAACCATGTTTACCCCTGAAGAAGAAAGGTTCACATTTCGAAACTGCTCTGATTACAGGGTTTTTATTTCTTGATCATGATAAAAGTATGGTTGTTTGAGAAACAATCCAGTAACTTTCTTACGTTTACCTTGAATCTCTTTAGAATACTCAACATTGTCTGAAGCGTCAACCTGCAAAGATTGTGATTAACTCGATAGGTTTGGAGTAATAATTAACCAATAGGCCTCACAAAGTAAATATAGGGTTAAGTTCAATTTTGACTCCCATTAGAATATTTTCCGCAGTTAATAATTTTTACACCCAAGTTTTTGGTTGATATTGGCCCATAGGCTCGGAGAAGTTAGGGTGCAAACAATAAACATTTCGTCTTTAGATATGCATGCAGATGTAACTCGTTCGTTGCTAATCCATGAAAGCCATCACAATTGAAAACCATCACCTGACAATAACTTAAGTGCATAATAATCATGTGCTGAAATATAACTTGGAAATTTATGATCTAAAAACGTAAGAAACATTGTAAACACTAAGAAGTATAGCAGTGATCTCAAAATGATAGAGAAACAATTAAACTAAAACGGAAAAAAAAAACTACCAAAAACTAGTGGGGAGACTTGGTTTATCGTAAAGTACTTGCGAGTTATTACTGACAAATATAGGAGAACTGGAATTGCTGTGAACTAGCTCCAGGTGGAACAGACGAAGCTAGATTTCTGCAAAATGCAATAGAACAATGTTTTGGCAGCTGAGTAAAATCCTGGGATTATTGCAAAGTACGTGGCATAAGAATTGATAAAAAATGGTAAAGAAATTTACGAGCAAACAATTCATCGATACATTAATAAGATCAATGCCCGTTCATAGGCAAAAACCAAGATGCAAGCCTTTCTTAAAAATAGTATACAAGAGAAAATGATTGGAATTTTATACTGAATACTTGAAGAAATTTGATGATTTCTTCAACCATATTTTATGGTTTTTTTCACCAAGAAAACAGATTTCTAGAGAAGGTTAATTTAAACAAAAATTAATCATTCCCAGTGTTAAATATGGTATAGATCGTGTGATTGTGTGATCTTGGTATTCTTCTGCAGGCAGTGGTGACTTCTGTATTGTAGAAGAAACAATGACTGCTACGAAATATCGAGAAAATTTACACTTTGATTTGTTATCCTGTGCTAGAAGGATTATTGGTTGGAAGTTTGTATTCCAACAGAATAATGACCCAAAGCATTCTGTCAAGTCTCCAAAGGAATTTCTGGAAAAAAAATATAGTGATGGATTGACCATCAGATTTCTCAAACTTGAATACTATCGAGATGTTTTGTATTGACTCGAAAACTGCTGTAACAAAATAAGAAACCAAAAGCTATTGCAGAACTCAAAGCTGTGTGTTTAAAGAATAGACAAAAATATTATGGGAAAGATGCCAAAGTATAACATTAGCTTTCACATGTTACTTTCCAATTTATACAACTTAGGTAATAGTTTATTGTTTTATTATAAAACCGCATCTCTATTTTAATGTATTCTATTTCAATAGAACAATGAAAAACATAATTTTTTTATCTGTTCAAATACTTTTTTTTAACTGTATAATGTTACAAAGCTACACTGGGTAACAGTTTAATAATAGTGATCTGTTATAGGTCGCTTGAGCGGTGACAGTTAATATAATTAAAAACTGCAGTGCTCGTTCATTATAATATTTTACGGCTGTTCGCATGTAATGTTTTTATTAGATCTACCTTTCTATAACGTCAATAACGTATTATTAAAATTGTAATGTTTTTAGATGTTGGTTTTATTTCTTAGTCCAAACATTACTTCCAACAACTTTTATCGCTAGAATGCGACACCTTTCTAATTGTCGCCAGCTTTAACTCTCGGCTCTTCGGCTTTGTGCGTTTTATAACGTGATACGGACAATGTTTCACTAAATTTTAGTTTGGTTTGGTTTGGTTTGAATTTCGCGCAAAGTTACACGAGGTATATCTGCGTTAGCCGTCCCTAATTTAGTAGTGTAAGACTAGAGGGAAGGCAACTAGTCATCATCACCTACTGCCAACTCTTGGGCTACTCTTTTACCAACGAATAGTGAGATTGACCGAAATATTATAACGCCCCCACGACTGAAAGGGCGAGCATGTTTGGTACAACGGGGATTCGAACCCGTGACCCTCAGATTACGAGTCCCCATCCCACAAAACTTGTTCGCCCTTTCAGCCCTGGGTGCGTTATAATGTCATGGTCAATCCCACTATTCGTTAGTAAAAGAGTAGCCCAATAGTTGGCGGTTAGTGGTGATGACTAGCTGCGTTCTCTTTAGTCTTACACAGGCAAATTAGGGACTGCTAGCGCAAATAGCTTTCGTGTAGCTTTGCGTGAAATTCAAAACAAACAAACAAACACACTTTAAAATTTTTTGCCCTCTTAAACAGAACAACAGTTACTAAACTTCTAATATGTGGAAAGTTAATAATTCACTAAATATTATTCAAACATTATTTTAAGGCAATTTTTAGGACACGTGTTAAACACAAGGAGGGGATCTTCAATAGCCGCGGCACTTGAAATTCTTTTAAATTAATGAAACGTTTCATTCCCTTCTTTTGTGTTAACTGTGTGTTTGTGCGCCAACATTACCAAACATGGACACGTGTATACCCGATTCCATTTTATTCCTAATCACTATCTCTACGAGTTTACCCTCAAATTGCAATTCTTGTTTTGGAAGGATTAGAATAAATTAATTTATAAGATTTTTGGTGTGATCAAATATATCAGTTTGACCTCCTGATTCCAAAACTGTAATTAGATCTCAAATCGGTCAAGAGATGATGGAGCTATGAGCTAAAATTTTGTATTTGAAAAAAACAAGAAAAAACTTGGAACCTTCTATGAACCGCTGCGGCAAAAAGAAAAAAATGAATGAGCAATACTCGAGTGAACTGCTGAATTGGGTTAGCTAGGCATCTTAACCATCTTACTTAACACTCCACTATTTTGTGATGGGCGCGTGTGTTTATTCGTCATTGACCATTTTGATATAGAGCAGCTGTGATGGGCTGCAGTCTTGAGGTATAAAGTTTTTATCAGTTCACGAAGTATGTATTATCTGGATCAGTTGATTACGTAAAGGTCTAGCGGGTGACTGGTGTTATCTGAAAACAAACAACAATCCTATTGAAAACTTCCAGTCGTTCGTGTTTACTCTTACTAGTTCAACAACGATATTTTATAAAGCGACAAGCTAGCCTGGATTTCGGCTCTATATTTTCTCACGAATTAATGAATGCAGAGAACACATTTATTCATACTAGTAAAGCATAACGTACCATTGCATATGCCCCCCGCTCATACAGCGGTATGTCTATGGATTTACAATGCTGAAATCAGGGGTTCGATTCTCCTCGGTGGACTCAGCAGATAGCCCATTGTGGCTTTGCTATAAGAAAAAAAACACACACACACCATTGCATATTTGCTGATTTATGTGGCATAATGGAAAATGTTTATTTTGTAATTGTTGTAATATACGTAGTTCGAGGCCATATTACTGTTATCAAGCTTACATTTGATAGGATGGGCGGAGATTCTAACCATTCATGTTTTGGCAGAATCATTTCGATTTTTAACTGTAATAAAATTATAATAACCCTCCCTTTTGTGCGTTTTGTGGGTTTGCTTATAACTTTTTTGGTACATATGTTATTGGGTTTTAACTCAAACAACAACACTGTCGATTGTTTGTTTGAAGTTGTGCAAAAATTTACACAATGGGATATATGCACTCTGCCTATCAGAGGTATCGAAACCCAGTTTCTAGCGTTTTAAGTCAGCAGATATATCGCTGTGCCCAGATCCTAATCATTTGTACTTCTGTAGTTGTACTCAAACTAAACTCCTACATTTATTAACATTCAATAAGGTATTGTCTATATTGGTTTCACCGAAGAAATATCAAAACAAAAGGCACCTAGCCAAGAATGTGTGTTCGAAAACAAACTAGAGAAGGATATTCGCATTAGGACGTAACCTTCACAATAAAGGTAACTAAAACAAATTTATCAAAAGAAAAAAAAAAATCACTTGTAGCTTTATTACTTAAACGATGCCTATAAACTAAAGTGGAAACTTTAAGCTACACAAAACACCAGCACTTCGATAATCACTCACCCCTACACTTTATTTTACTATTTTATCCAGTTTACATGAAGTGATGTCTTTCCTTGACGACGAATAAGTTGCCATTACGTTTTGATACGTGCGTGTTTGTGGATGTTGATTCAGAAACCAGATGACAAATATATTTCACATATGATACTAAGGTTTCAGTCTGGAACAATAACAGCTGTAGCACTCACGACGGTAATATGGCCGAAGTTCAGCATTTGAAGGATCCGTTGCGTCAGTTGATTGCAACCATATTTTTATAACTTTTTTTTTATTATTACTGCCATCTAGATAAATACGTTTCTATTAAATTCTACACACAGTTTTCCAGTATGTTGTTGGAAACAATAGCTTCGTTAAAGTATTCTATGAAATTCTAAGATGTGTATATTGTCGATTTTGTAAAATATGGTCTCTCAGTAGCACAGCACAGCGGTATATCTGTGGACTTAAGACTCTATAAACCGGGTTTTGACACCCGTGATGGGCAGGGCACAGATCGCTCATTGTGTAGGAGAATGTCGTCGGTGTTTGGGTAAGAAAAGTTCATACCCTGGAGGGTCAGGTTCTCTGTGACCTCTTCCTCCTTTAAAGGTTATAGGATTGCGTCTATGGTTACGTTGTAATATTCTTATAAATATACTCTTCAAAAAAAGAAACGCAAAAGGCAAAATATGAGACAAATTGTTAACAAGTTTATTCCGGGTATTTCTGTATGACATGTGTGAAACTTTGCACATTCACTGCTGAACATCCAAAGTCTGCAAAGGCGAAGTCCACGCTCACTAGGTGAAGGTTAACGTCACTCAACGTCAATAATGAGTATGCCCCCCCGTGAGCATCAATAACGGCTTGGCATCTCCTGTCCATGGAAGCGATGAGATGACGAATCATATCCTGTGGAATGGCTGTCCACTTAGCCTGCAAAGCTGCTGCAAGCTGAGGTAGAGTCTGCCGTTGAGGTTGTCGCCGTCGCAGACGTCGGTCCAACTCGTCCCAAAGATGTTTGATGGGGTTTAAATCTGGTGATCTGGAGGGCCAGGGAAGAACGTTGATGTTGTGGTGTCTCAAGAAGACAGTGGTGAGTCGTGCTGTGTGAGGACGGGCGTTGTCATGTTGAAAAACGTCGTTCACGTTCACCATGATGGGTTGCACATGAGGCCTAAGAATCTCGTCGACGGTTGCGTACGGTCTGATCGGAAATCCTACGCAGCCCTGGTATGGTTGAGGCAGTAGACGTCGCAGTGGTGGTCCTATCCCGAAGGTGACGTAACCGGATGTTGCGATCTTGTGCGGGCGTGGTCACACGAGGTCTGCCAGATCGTGGATGGTCACGAGTTGATCCATGTTGTTGGTGACGATTCCACAGCCTTGTGATGGTGCTTGGGTGGACATTCACAGCTCTGGCAACATCTGATCGAGATTCGCCTGCTTCCAATCGACCAATGGCGTTGTTGCGTTGTGCTTCAGTCAGTCTTGGCGTAACTGTATTGCGTGTCGGTGGCTTAACACTGAGCTATGGAAACCGAGAACCCGTCACTTTTATAGGGATTTTGCACATGTTGCACTTGCAGAACATGCAGATCTCTCAAACAAATTTATTGGACACGCATGCGTTTTGGCGAAAAATCCGATGTTTTCCTCCGTTTTCAAAGTGCACAACTTTTATTGTCATTTTGGTCTGACAATCAGTGCCTTAACACGTGTAACATCACATACACTGAGCTTGTAACGTTATTACATATATTTCTCTTTAAAATAAAAATATCCCTTTTGCGTTTCTTGTTTTTTAAGAGTATATTATTTTGAAGCGTGGATCTGTTAAGTTTATTCTGAACCATTATGCGCTAGAGAAATAAATTCGTATACATATGTCTAAAATGTGAATCAGCATTTATAACATAACATACTGTAATCTTTAGACTTTAAATTTGAATTTCAAAGTGATTTATGGGCTCGTTTCTCGTGAAATATTATGCTAAGTTGTGTTTGTTTGTTAATGTTCAGTACTTATAAAACACCCAGTCCAGAAGCTAACATCTCAAAATATTGAAACGAGTTTTATAAATTGTTTAATAATAATAATATAATATTAGTGTGGCAACGATACAGTTTGTGTTATGTTAATTTATAAGGCTGTTTTAACTGACCACTGGTTATTTATATATTAATGTACCCCTTTTATTTAATTTTTATAATATGGTGCATTATAGCTCGATTATTTGAAACTAGTTGATGTCCGATTTGGCGCATAAGTAAAACCTGTAATAGTACATGCTAGCTGTCAAATGATGGGATAGTTGTTTTGAATTAAGCACAAAGCCACACAATGGGTTATCTGTGCTCTGCCCATCATGGGTATCGAAACCCGATTTTTAGCGTTGTAAGTCCGCAGACATACCGCTGAGCCACTGGGGGGCTGATGGGATAGAGTTAGATTCACGAATACTCGTAAGCTTTGCTAAATTAAATGAAAAAAAAAAAGACATTTTTTTTTCAAGAATGTTTTGAAGGCGTGAAAATTCAATTATTTAGTGCAATAGAATATCGCCAAATTTCCAAAAAAGATGTTTAATGTTAAGTTTTCTAAGGTGTGACTTTATCCATACACATCTTATTTGATTTTTATAACTGCCAAAAAATATGTGCACTGGCGGCAGTCGGAGAAAAATCTTGTTGGAGGAATGTCTGCACCCATTTTAGTTTGTTACAGTGGCGTTGGGGGACAGAACCATAGCAGTTATTGCTGAAAGGAAAAGTGATTTTTTTTTCTTCTCAGCATTGACTATAAGTAAAACCTGTCGACAAAGCGCAGACGGTCGTAAATATGTCATGCGTCGTATATTGGAGCCAACAAACTGACAAAAGAAATTGACTATAGAAGTAAAGCGTTGGTCGTTGTTTACTTAAGTTTTCTAGACGTGTTTGTTTTTTTCCAGCTCTTGCAGTGAATAGTTGTTAGTGTTAAGTAGAGTTAATTACAGTTTATGTTTAATACCAAACAAACGAAGTTGAAATTTTAATTTCGGTTTTTAGCTTAAAGATATCAGGTTTCTACTTGTTTATTAAAAATTAATTTGAAAGAATTGAACTTTGATACAAGTTATTATACAAGAAATTTATCAAATGTAATTCATTTTATTATTAGTGAACAGTTTTAGCATAAGATACTGGTTATAGCTCATTGAAAATATTGCAACGAGAAAAATAAAAAAAATTACCGATGTGAAATAACCTTTTAATTAGGCACTTTATTACAGTGTATAAATGTGCAAAAAACGAATACTCGGGCTTGTTGTTTATAGCTATTATGTAGTAACTATGATATTTTTATGTTGTACAACAAAAAAAAAGAAGAAAAAAGGTAAATCTCTTATGTTTTTGAAATATTGTAATACAGAATTGTGTATTGACGCTACTGTTCGCTAACCGTGATGAGCAGTGAATGGTAGTGAAAACTTGGACCTGTTTTATGTCTGTCTGGCAAAACTCTTTTGAAATCTTAAGTGTCGTATGTCTTGGGGCGAAATTGGAAACTTTTTTGAAGAAGCGAAACTGAGAAACAGAGACCACGTGGTCTCCAGTGGTTAGTTTCGGTTTTTGAGTAAACACCAGGATTAATTCATCAAATACTCTTTTAATTTCAAGTCTAATCTTAACTTAATCATAAAGCCATAATAACCAGTTTCGATGTTATATCCCTCTTTACAGAAGTTTCAACTGCTGAAGTCTGCAAGATAGCCTTAGAACTCTATATCCATTAGCAACCCTCATAGAATTCACCACGATGAAGACAAACTTCATGTTCAACAACCACAACTATATACAAACAAATGGCCTAAGCATGGGCAACCCAGTATCATCAGTTCTGGCCAATATTTTTATGACACAAGTTGAAACACAAGCAATTAACACAGCATTACATCCACCACTATACTGGTACAGATATGTAGACGACACGATTGCGGGATTGTTTGTTTGTTTTTGAATTTCGCACAAAGCTACTCGAGGGCTATCTGTGCTAGCCGTCCCTAATTTAGCAGTGTAAGACTAGAGGGAAGGCAGCTAGTCATCACCACCCACCGCCAACTCTTGGGCTACTCTTTTACCAACGAATAGTGGGATTGACCGTGACGTTATAACGCCCCCACGGCTGAAAGGGCGAGCATGTTTGGCGCGACGGGGATGCGAACCCGCGACCCTCGGATTACGAGTCGCACGCCTTAACGCGCTTGCCCATGCCGGACCTTGCGGGATTCACATCTACAAAACACACACTTAATTTTTTTCAATCACATTAACGCTATACATCCCAACATCAACTTCACATGTGAACAAGAAGAAAGCAATCAAATATCATTTCTTAACCTCAAAATTACAAGAACCGACACACAATTTAAAACAGAAATCCACCGAAAAATCACCCATACTGGACTATACATTCCTTGGGACTCAGCACATGAAACAAAACAAAAACTCAACATACTAAGAAACCAAATAAACACAGCCATAAAACTATGCTCACCAGATAAAATTAACGATGAATTAGACAAAATAAAACAATACTTCATCAACATCAATAAGTTTCCTCCACAAACCGTAGAAAACATTATACGCACACACCTAGACAGAAAGCAAAATCAACCAACAAAAGTAAATATATCTCACGAATCAAAAAATCTCGAAACCATATACTGCTGCATACCATATATTCCCGACATCAACAGAAAAATAACCAACATTGGGCAAAAACTAGTAACAAAATATGACATTCCAGTTAATATCAAATTTATTCAAAAACCAGGCATAAAACTGAGGTCTATACTACGTAAAAACTACTCTGACAAACACCACACCAACATTATTTATAAAATACAATGTGATAACTGCCACGACTTCTATATTGGAGAAACAAGTAGAGAAATGGAAACCAGATTCAAAGAACACAAAAAGTCACTTTCACAAGTTTTCGAACGCTGCAAGTCAAATAAACACAACATAACCATAGAAAACACTCAAATACCAAATAAAGAAACAAACATAAACAAACGCAAAATTAAAGAAGCCTTACTTATACAACAACTTAAGCCCAAAATAAACCAATACAAAGGAACACCTTTATACCTGTATTAAATAATAATATAATAAATAATAATAATAAAATAAATAATATAAAATTACGTATTCAAAGCACGCCCTCTACATTTCGACACTCAGTTACACAACCACTTTCAAACATGTGGTCAGTTTCCGGTCAGTTACCTCTTTCTTTCTTTGTGAACCTGACGATAACCGAAGAAGGTCGAAACATTGTTCGCTCCTCTACGTAAAAAATTTTCTCAACCCAAACAAGCCGTTTTTACATAAATATAATTCGTGTTCCATTTAATCACTATAGTGCAGCCATTGTAATAATCGTTTCTAATCTTTAGATGTATACAGATAGAATAACAAGATCATATTTACGTTGGATATTATAATTAAGCACTAATTTGACTTAAATAAAAATTCCAGTGTTTTCATTTTAATGCATTAAAGTAACAAAGTAGAGATATGGATAGCCCTAAATATGAAACCTGTATTAATATAATACCACATAGAGAGAGAGAGACAGCTTATACAAAGTGCAATTATTTTAAAACGCGAAATTTAACTTGAATAATTTTCATAGAAGGTCAGAGCTTGTCTTGCGCGTCCTCTTTAGATGAAATCAGTTAAAAAGCGTGTTTAGAAAAGACAAATTCAAGGGATTGAATCGTTAGAGGCGGTTTGTGCAGTGCTTTTAATGTATTGATATAATCGTTTTCCAGTATTTAGTGACGTAATAGATTTCTAACTAAATTTAGATGTAAGATTGCTTCTTCAGCTACCTGCTTCCTACTCATTAAGTCTAAATTAGGTAAGGTAAATTATCTTTAGTCGTGATAAAGTAATCAGTATTAGGATATTCCTCATTATTAATATCATGTAGGACGACAACCTTTGACGTCGGGAAAAATATGCGCTAACGTTTAAAATATACTTTCACATGTGGCACTTAAAATTACTTTGAGATCGATTTTAATAGATGTAAGTGACCTACCGTACCAAATTTTGTGAATGGTTGTTTTGACAGTTTTTGCACCATCACTGTGTATTTAAAACCGAATTTTAATTTGCTGAATATGTATTTTATCTCCAGAGAAATATCGTGAACATTTGTTACAAACTTTATTTATGCTGTAAACAGATGTTGAAAAGCAAATAACATAATGATTCATATTTTAATTGTCTTTGTGTTGTTATACTTAGGAAATGTCAGTATATTTACAGAATTGATTTTATATCTATCGGGGTACGAATGTGATGAATGGCGAGTTAACTTGTGTTAGTGTATGTGGGTGGAACATTCAGAGTGTAGTTTAACCCTATTAGTACTGTTTATTATATTCAGTCCGTTTGTTAACGGTTCTAATCGTATCTGCGTGGTATCTGAAATGTAATTGTACACTTGTAATAGGGTATCTAAAATAGGAAGTGTCTGTCATCAAAGCGCGTAATCATCTGCATGTATAACCATCTGAACGTGAAGGACATCTGTCTAGATGGTGGGATATCATTCGTTCTAGCTGTGCAAGAGAGCAGCTAATTAACTGTCATTGTGGCGATAATTAAACCAGTTCGGTTCAGTTTGCGATCTAAAATGTCTGTATAGTAATTTTTAATCATACGTATCTGTGTACTTTATATTTCAACTATTACACAGTTTTTGACAAAATGACATTTTGTAGTTAGGTTATTGAACCCTAGAGAATATAGGCGTGAGAAAAGCCTTAATGTTCTTGAAGATGGGAGAGTTTTTTATTTTAACCTTTTGGGTTTGATTGAACTGATTTACAAAAAAAAAAGTATTAATGTACATCTCTTCAAACAGTAATTCATGTTTTGGAAGTTTACAAATTTGAGTCCAATTTTTGTATCAAAGGGGTTTTAGAGTTTCTTCGGGCAGGAATCATGGATATCATGAAATTTTATATAGATTGTGATCCAATGACGTGGCCCGGCATGGCCAAGCGTGTTAAGGCGTGCGACTTGTAATCTGAGGGTCGCGGGTTCGCATCCCCATCGCGCCAAATATGCTCGCCCTTTCAGCCATGAGGGCATTATAGTGTTACGATCAGTCTCACTATTCGTTGGTAAAAGAGTAGCCCAAGAGTTGGCGGTGGGTGGTGATGACTAGCTGCCTTCCCTCTAGTCTTACACTGCTAAATTAGGGACGGCTAGCACAGATAGCCCTCGAGTAGCTTTGTGCGAAATTCAAAAACAAACAAACAATGCAATGACGTATCGTTCAAAATAAATATAATAAGGTTTAGATTTTCGAAATTTCCATATTAGGGTTGGAGGTGAAAGTCTCTCAGGATTGGTTACATGGATTTCCTTGAAAATTGATCAAAATTTGGAAATAATTTCAGGTCATTGTAGCTGTATAATCTGTAAATAGTTGTTTTCCATGATTTTTAGCAGTTAAACTATTGAAACTAGAAACCCTTACTGTGTATAACTGGTGTTATAAATCACCGAATTGTTTTAAACTGGTTATTCTTATTTTATTTAACAGTGATTTGATCTTAGTCTCATAACATTGTTGTGACTGAATAGGTGAAATTCACTATCTCAACAACAATATGTTCTCTGCCTATTACATTTGTTATTGTATATCACATTTCTAACTAAATTTAGATGTAAGATTGCTTCTTCAGCTACTCGCTTCTTACTCATTAAACCTAAATTAGATAAGGTAAATTTTCTGCAGTCGTGATAAAGTAATCAGTATAAGGATATTTCTCATTATTAATATCATGTAAGACGACAACCTTTGACATTGGAGATAACAGTCTTGTGTGGGAATGAACTGTGCGGCTCTGTAATTAAGATGACGTTTACTGCGAGTGATTGTTTACTGACTGATATTTCAATCAAGCCTGGATGACAACGACCAAAATGGGCAATTCCCTGTTGGTTTTAACGCGATTTCAATGTAGCTGTTAGAGTTGCTGGTGAAAGAAACGTTGTAAATTGTAGTTAACGTACGTACATGAAATAGTGTGGTCACTGTCTCAGCGATTTTGTTGACTTGTACATTTCCCTGGCTCATTACATTACAAAGATGTTTACACAAAAATCAATCGAAGTAATAGTACGCTTAAACTTGTATACTGGCATTTATATCGATCATTTTCTGAAGTGTCTTCAAGTTACGTTTGTCCCGTTGGAAGTAGTTGTGATAGCCCCGTGTTTTAACGAACGATTCCAAATACCTATTTAAAATAATTAGAAACGATATTTGGAGTATATGACTTGTTTTGCATTATATTTACGTTATTGTTTTCGAACAGTGTGTTTAGGCTGCTGTTCGATTCTCATAAATACTTAGCTGGCAAGTCAAGAAAGCTTGTTATACATAACATATTTTTCTTATTTCAGATAAATTGTAATGGACTAACTGAAGTTTCGATAAAATGAGATGGGTATTGTGTGAAAACTATATTTCATTTGAGTAGGTCTAATTGTATAAGTAAATAACGAAACGAATATAGACACAGAATATTGTAACGTTTTTGAGTTTGGTGAACTCTTTTAAATTATTTGGTGAAAAACAGTTCAATGCCCAATCTGGTAATTATAACAAGTTAGTTTATTTAGTTGTTTAACACATGTAAAAGCTCAAGTACTGCTTGTAACTTTTAGACCATCTTTACAAATGTTGCTAATTGCACCACACTAACGTAAAAAAAAATCAATTTATATGTGCCAAGTAACTCAGTAAGCTCAGGTTCAAGTACTTCAGTAATAACGAAAACACAATGATCCAGTGCACTGGCTAAGAAGAACAACACATTACGTTTTAGCTAAACTTATTAACTATCCTCAACTATCTTCTCAATTCTTTGCGGATCACGTGTTTATAATCTACACTCAAACGTACAAAATTAGTGGTTCTTAACCGGGGACACGTGTACCCCTGGAAATACAAATTTACATCCTAGGAGTACAGGACGTAGCGGTTCGGCATAGTAGCTATACGCCAGCGGAGTTCGAACAAACTCTAATGGCGCCACTATGGGAGCACTTTATAATGTTTAAAATTAACTAGGGGTGAATTACTGGAAAAGGTTGAGAACCTGACGTCAAATCTTTAGAACTTTCTGGGCCTAATTTAATGTATTCGTTAGACTTGTAACTTCCTCTAGCTGACATATAAGTTACAACATTAAAAATGTAGCCTAAAACGATGTTTTTCACTTTCAGTGTGTAATTGTTGTTCTAATTTTATCGAATGCTTGTAAAGATAAGAATATTTCTGTAACTAAAAACGTGCTTAGTAATTAGTATTTTTAATTAGAGGCGTTTAAAATGCTGTAACGAAACTTTATTTATTAGGCCTTGTAATTAAGTGTTTTTATTTTTTACCTTAAGCGTATTAAAATCGAACTTTTAAAGCCACTGTAGATTATTAGTTTATTATGAATAATTATTGACTGGTTATGGGGACAGGAATTGTTTTTCCCGAAATAACCAGTTAGTGATTGTTTTATTCTCCCCTCTGTCCTCTTCTGTTTTCAGTTTTGCTGAAATCTGATTAGTTAATACTGACACATGGTATATTTAGCCTGTATCCCCGAGTTTACATGTAAATCTTGAAGTTTAGCACTCCTCTAATGATTTTGATTTCATTTTAAGAAATAATAAGATTAAGAAACTGTTTCATTTTCAAAATATAACAGCCCAACATCATATGATCATACCTCGGCCCCTCATTTGAACAAAGCTAAAAACCTTTCACTCAGCACTTTAGTAGTTAAGGTTTTAATTTGCATTATTGTGGTCCTGTAAATATGGGTCGTAGGCCCACTGATTCGCAGAGTGGTGCCACACTCGGTTTGCACAAAGGTAAAATTTTTCATACAACTTCTTAGGGAACTCGGGTATTTTCAAAAACATTTTTACAGGAATCCCGAAGAGGGGACTCCAAATTCCGCGTTGATTTACATTAGAGCACTTAAATAGGTAAGCTTGCTAATTGCTGTTCGTATCTTGGTTAAAGAAATCAACTTTACATTTTCGCGGCAATGACTATAAAGCTGAATAAGTGCAAATAGTTCAACATTAAATTTCAATAATAATAATAATAATTGCATCGTGGCGGCTCTGTAAATGTGGGTCATAGGCCCACGGGTTTGCTAGTAGGCTTATAGGAAGTTCGTTAAATATAAAATAAATAGCTGAGTAAACTTACTCAACGAGATTTTCATCCCATAAGTTTTCATTCCTAATACAAGAACCTTCAACAAATAGCAGCGTGAAGTTGGTTCACAATATTTCTCAGCAACGAAAAAATGCAATTAAACATAAGCAGCTCTGGGGTTATGAATAGGCAACATGGCAATAAACTATAGATTTGGACAGTCTACTTAGTGTTAGTGAGGAAGTGATTACATATCTCAATATAATTGTTGTAGGCGTGTGTTTATTCTTGTAACACCAAATGTTAAATAAAAAGTAGGTTTAATTATATACACATCACACTCATAGACATTACCATCAAAAAGACGAAATGAGTTTTGTTAGCATTTCAGTATTCGGCCCCAAAGTTTATGATATGAATAGTAAATGTTGTAACGGATTGACTATTATATATTTATTTTAATATATGTCTGTTTCAGTTTTATATATAGATATTTATATATGCACATAAATTATATTGTTAAATGTGTATTGCGAGAGTCACGCCTGTTCTCAAATTTATAGAAAATTCTCAAGTGTAAGAATGAACAATGTAGTATGTGTGTATGCAAAATACTTGTGATCGCCAGTATTGTTGCCAAATGAAATTTGAAGAATCTAGACCAATGATAACAAAAGGTAGCCATCACGACACGCGAAGAGACAGTTTAATAGTGTTGGTTTGCTACAGTCAGTATACTATAAATCTCTTAGGCAATAATTGTGATAAACGCCTATCCATCAGTAAATTACAGATATTTGACCAGGAACGTTTCTAGATTTCAAACATTACAAACCGTTCAACTTCAGTGAATTAACTTCGGACACTAGTATTTCTACGAGGATATTAAATATTTTCGTTGGTGAAAAAAAGAACTCGTGTGTGAGAAGCTAGCTATCTTCCTGTCAAGTGAAGTATACCTGTGTATCAACATAAAATTAATTCGCTCCTCGTGAACCGTCCATAAAATATTCAGTTCCAAACCGGATAGAAGACTCAGTATTATTTGTAAATTTGTAAATCTTTTGTATATAAATCATTATTTATAATTACCGTTATTATAAATTGTATTGTTGTCTGTATATTAAAATATATTTGTGTTAAGACAGAAAATTGTGTGTATCAAGTTTGTTGGCAAATATAAGTTTCGTACATGTGGGTATTCAATTAACTCCTAACGTGAGATTTCCAGTTATTCGAAATCGTTATACGTAATATAATAACTCGGAGACTCGTCCTAGATAAATCATAACACGTAACATAATAAATTGGGGCTTGTCCGGGATAAATTATACGTAAAAACGTGAAGAGTTTTGTTTGTTTTGAATTTCGCGCAAAGCTACGCGAGGGCTATACGACCTTAATTCAGAAGTATAAGACAAGAGGGGAGGCAGGTAGCTAGTTATCACCACCCATTTCCGACTCTTGGGCCAGTCTTTACCATCGAACATTGGAATTGATCGTGACATGATAACTCTCTCACTGCTGGAAAGGCGAGCATGTTTCGTGTGACAGGGATTTGAACCCGCTACTCGCAGATTACGAGTCTGGCGCCATAACCCTGCAGGATCTGTATAAAAAAAGTTCATTTAGATATTTATTATTTATTTTCATTATACAATGAAGATGTCTCATTATCATTCCGAAATATTATTTGTTAAACATCTTCCTAAGTTTTGATTTTTTTTTTTTCCGGTCAGAGTAATTTCTATAATTTTTTGCAGCAGCTAAAAACAGGGAGCATGTTGTAATTGAGAGTTAATTTGTAATAACTAAAAAAAAATATTAAGAATAATTCCCATACCTTGTATAATTGTCTCACTGGTTTGATATAGAAACAAAAAAATCGTAGTTCAGCAAGTTTTAACAAATCTTTTCATTCCAGTGATGCGGTGGTAATAAGAATTAACGGCTTTTGTAATAATATAGGCTTAATATTTCCTTCGGGGTTGTTTAGCGAAAAAGTTTCTCGTATGCCAGCTGTTGTCTATGGTGTGACCGTCAAGGTTCAGGGCCGTAGGCCCAGCGTAACATAGTAAAGAAATCCGGCAGTTTCTATTGGATAAGAACTTTGGCAATTTCTGGTAGCGAATATTTAGTACTTTTATGCCTGTATTATTTATTCACTTTGAAAACACTTACTACCTCGTATATGGTTATAACGTTAAGAAATCTGTAGAATGTGCTTACTGAGAAATTGTTGTTCCCCAGGTGGTGCTTGCATCCTCACCCCTCCCTCAATGAAAACACATTCGAGTAAAATATATTGGTGAAGTGCCCCGAACAGAACCAGGCGTAGTATATTTAACATGCCGTTTTGTTAAACCGAAAGCCGACGGTTCGAGTCCTGTTGCCGGAAAATCTCACTTCGCATTTATGGATCGTGGACCCGTTGTAAAGTTGTTATTGTTTTGAATTAAGCACAAAGCTACACAATGGGCTATCTGTGCCGTTATAAAGAATTAAAGTCAAATCCCACTATCTTTTCGTAAAAAATAGCTCGAAGTTGGTGATGGGTGCTGTTGAGCGTGCTCTTGAACATTTGATTATGTTTTAATTAAATTCCTAAACAAACGAGCATGATTTTTCGGTATTTTCGCTCATGATTATGTTATATTTCAGTATATATCTTTCCAGTGAGTGTAGACAAAGGATCCTGTTATTTCTGTTGCTATTAGCGATAATGTAAAGATTCACATTGCTGCTAGTAATTAGTAATATCCTTACATGACACGTAAAGTAGTGCTACCTTATATAACAAGTAAAGTTTTCTCTGCAAATATTTACAACATAACTAGGAAGTTAGTGTTAAAAGAAAATAAAGAATATACTAATGAAGCTTTTAGTTATTAACTTATTCATGAGGCTTCGGAGTTGGTGCCTATGAGTCGTTAGAAGGCCGGTTTGTCACATTAGTACATGTCACTTGTGAAAACTTTCAAGCGAGACTTTGTCATGCAAATTAAAGATATAGATAGTTGACAAAGTACATACAAATCTGAGACATGTTAACGTTTCCCAAGCTCTCTCATGTAGTTCCTCGGTACTTGTATTTTACAAAGTAAAGTAATCACCATTTTGAGTAGTCTATTAGACTAGAAGTTGGGAGAACAAAATACACGTGACAGAATTAATGTAAATATACATTCACTGATGTTATTGGATGGTAACGAATTATATTATTGGGCCCGGCATGGCCTGTTGGTTAAAGCGTTGACTCGTAATATGAGGGTCGCGGGTTCGAATTCCCGTCACACCAAACATACTCGCCATTTCAACTGTGGAGTGTTATAATGTGACACTCAATATCACTATTCTTTGGTAAATTAGGGACGGCTAGCACAGGTAGCGCTCGTGTAGCTTTGCGCGAAACTCCAAAACAAACAATTATATTATTGAGGCAACTGGAAACGTTCATTTCTGTGTCTTTTATGAAGATGTACTAACATATTCTATGTAATTATGTAAAGGTAATTAAATTCGAATTCGAGGACTTACCTTTCACTTCACATTTCTTAACCAGTGTTGCGCGACTACAGAGTGTGTCTGTCTTATTGGGAAGAAAGGGAGCAAGAACCAGCGGATCTCTTTATGTTGTTGTTTTTGGTTTTGTTTACACACACACACATGCAAAAATGTGTGTATTTCGATTAACTGTAAATATAGTTGTAACTTTGTTGTTTGAATGGAAACAGATTGAATTTAGAAGTGCTTTGAATAATTCTTGTTTGTTTATAGCAAAGCGACTGAGGCAACTAGTCGCCATCTGTATTATTTTGTGCTTCTAACACAAGGAAAACGCAACTGGCCGTCAGTTCCAATCCCTAACTCTTGGACTGTCCGATTAGCAACAGGCTGTGGAATTGATAGCCAAATTATAACGTTCCTACGGCTGAAAAAAGAAACGTGTTCGACAACGGTTTTCGATCTCGCAATCTCGAACATCCTCACCGTCAGAGCGTGTTAGACCTTGAACAAAGAGACAACCAGAATTGCTGAATTGCAATAGAAACAAAATATATTTGTTGGTTGCGGTAAATGCATAGTGTTTAACGTAACCAACAAATTCTATTGTAATCCAGCTACGATATTAGGGGAACTACTTAAGACGAGCCCATGATGAAAACATTTAGTACTTTTACTCCTTTTGGAACTGTTTATGACGTTTCTCAACAGACCGTTTCTTTCCTTCACACTTAGATCACTATTGTAAAATAATTTGGGAACATTGATACACAAGCCTTATAGACTTACAATCATACTTATGTTCCGACCCCAGTGTACCCTAAATTCTGCCCCTTATTCTTAACCCTTTCTTCTTAACCGTCTGTACAATAATGACGATTTTTTTTTTGTTACAAAAATCTAATTAATTGGCTTTTTCCTTCTCTGAACGCAGTTACCCTTTCTCATTAATTATCAACATTCGTAACCAAGCCGAATCCACCTTCCGACCAGGAACATTCCATTAACTAAACAAGATCAAGGGTAACTATATCCATCTTATAACAGTCTATTAGTTCTATATTTTACAGAACGACTTTATAGGTGAGGATATTTCTCCTAATCCAACCTGCTGTTGCCTACACTCGTATCTCCATGATATTCTCAAACAACATACATACCTGCTGATGACAAAGACAATAAAATGATCCTAGGTGTTCTTCACACTGCTGTTCTTCTTCTGTAATGTGTTCTCGCATAGACAGCCTAACTCTAATTGTTGGGCAAAAATGCCATCATTAATTGACTTTCCATGTTTATATCACAGTTATTTGAATGCTGCATATTCTGTAAGTTGTGTTGAATTCTATACGTTGGTCAGTGAACAGTTCGGGGAACAGTGTCATAACATTTATGGTAATACTGAAGAACCCGTTTTTCGATATTTTAAGAGCAAACAGCTTGACTTTTCACATATCTGCCTGGTACTAAAACCTGCTCCGAAGGCCAGAGAAATGCGGGAACGTGAGGAACAAAGTTTCATTTTCAGTATATAGGTATATTACTTCCTTATGTCCTAAATTAAATGAAAAAAAATATTTTACTTTTAAAATCATCTTCTTTTTTTTAAATTTCCGATTAGGGGCTGTCGTGGCCAGGTGGTTAGGGCGACTCCCTATCCCACAAAACATATTCGTCAATTCAGCCTGAGCTCGTTATACTGTTCGCTGGAAGAGAGTAGCCCAAGCTAGTGGTTGGTGTTCATGACTAGCTAGCTTCTTTCCTTCTAGTCCTTCATTGCTGGCCCGGCATGGCCAAGTGGTTAAGGCGCTCGACTCGTAATCTGAGGGTCGAGGGTTCGAATCGCGGTCGCATCAAACATGTTCGCCCTTTCAGCCGTGGGGGCGTTATAATGTGACGATTAGTCCCACTATTTGTTGGTGGAAAGGTAGCCCAACAATTGGCGGTGGATGTGATGATTAGCTGCCTTCCCTCTAGTCTTCCACTACTAAATTAGGGACGTCTAGCGCTGATAGCCGTCGTGTAGCTTTACGGAAAATTCAATACAAACCAAATCTCCACTGCTAAATTATGGAGAGCTACCACAGAGAGCCCCCGCGTAGCATTATAGGAGGTGAAAAATAATTTAAAGTTTGTATATAAAGCTGTGCAACTGTTCCATATTTTTGAAGAAGGTTTTAGGCTCAAAATGTGAAAAAAAAATACCATGGTTTGTTGTGCCATCTGTTTAATTCTCTATCTTTTAAATACCGTAAATAATTTTTATCAGTCTTAAACAATTCTGCATAGACCTAGAACAATGTTAACTATATGTTTTATAGCAATTGGAATTTTTTGTTATAAAGGTTAATGGCTCTGAGGGTAATCATACCCATAAGTTTGAAATGAATAAAAGCCAGTTATAAAATTGAAAATTGCTTTGTTTTTTTAATTTTCCCACTAAGCTACTCAAGGGCTATCTAGCCATGTAGCTGTCCCTAATCTTGAAGTAATTAACTGGAGAAAAGACAGCCAATAGCAACAAATCCAAACTCTTGTTGGATTGTCAAATAGATTTGACATTTAATCTTACTGAAAACGCGGAAAAAGGGTCATCAGTAATATATTCTCGGATTCTCTGTATAGCCCAGCTAACCATATTAAAATTGGCTGGAATTACATATACAGACTAAATATAATTGATAAAAGTATAGACAGAGTTGTGGTTTTTATTAGAGGCTAAAACCAACTACCTCAATGGATAATATAGGTTATGAATGCTTTTAAAAATGAATGTAATTTTATAGAATTAAAGCATTAACCAGATACTGCAATCACCATCAGTTCTCAAAATAACCATGTTAGCAACTTTTGCGTAAATAATTCCACAAAGCATCAGCACGTGTTACACAGATGTGAAATTAAAACAAAAATGAACAATAATCAGAGGTATTTGAAATGTCATAAAAATTCAAGAAAGTTAAAAAAAAAAAACAAGCACAGAAACTTTGATTAACTATAATTCAACTGTGGTCATACTGCTGGTACAACTTTGACAGACATCACAAAGTTCTTCCACCATTTACTTATCGTATTACTTCGTAAGTGACATTGAAATATTTGTGTATTATTCACAGTGCTCGCTTTAATTCAATTGACATGACGTAAATATATAATGTGTACATCGTTAGGTTTTTAAAAGAACGACGCTTCTCAGAGTGTATGTTTGTTCCTGCACGTGTGTGTGTGTATGCCAGATAACCGCGTAGGGTTAAAGACTGGGACTAACTGCTGTTTCAATTTATATGCTGACAACGTACGAAAGAAGTATACTTATTGTGACGTAATGATACCTATATATCACACTATTTATCTGAAGTTCGTGGTTGTAGTAACTATGCTAACAAGGCGTAGCCAACCGGTTCAATTTTTTAAGCTATTAAGTCTGTTCTTCACTGCTTCAGGGCAGCTTTGTGGAGAAGACAGTTTTTGAATATACCGTATCTAGAAACGTTTAGGCCTTTTTTTTGTTCAATGGTTTATAATTTTTTTTTTACATTTTTGTACGTTTTTCGTTTAATAGTGTGGTAACATAAGTGATGAATTTGAGTCTTGAAATATATTAAATGTACAGTTTTAGGGTATTTTGCCTCTAGTTTGAAATGCATGAAACTTCTCGAAAGTGGGTAGTGTATTTTGTATAATATTACTAATTAGTAAATTGTTTGTTTGTTTTGAATTTCGCGCAAAGCTACTTGAGGGCTATCTGCGCTAGCCATCCCTAATTTAGTAGTGTAAAATTAGAGGGAAAGCAGCTAGTCATCACATCAACCGCCAACTCTTGGGCTACTCTTACAACCAACGAATAGTGGGATTCACCGTCACATTAAAACGCTACCACGGCTGAAAGGGCGAGCATGTTTGGTGTGACGGGGATTCGAACCCGAGACCCTTAGATTACGAGTCGAGTGCCTTAACCACCTGGTCATGCCGGGCCTACATTAGTATAAATCTAATTGATCTGCAAATTAGCAATTTAATATACTTATATCTGTCAAACATAAGCTATTGTCTGCATAAAATTCTTATGCGAACATTTATTTGTTTGTTTTGTAGGTAAGCGCAAAGCTACACAAAGGGCTATATGCTTTCCACGGATATCGAAACCCTGTTTATAGCATTGTAAGTCCGTAGACTTACCGCTGTGACATTAGTTTCTTTGCTTGAAATTAAACATACAGCTACACAATGGGCTGTCTGTGCTATGTCCACCACGGGTATCAAATCCCGGTTTCTAGTGTAGTAAGGCCGCAGATATACCGCTGTCTCATTCAGGGCATGAACATTTATTTATATATGTCATGTCATGTTTAGAATGTCGCGCCTTTTATAAAAACGTGCAACTCTTATTGTAATATAATTATATAGAATATTGATACATTTGTAATCCAGAGTTCTGAACGCCCTAAATAGCTTTGTGTTTTATATGTGTGTGTGTATTAGTTTGTTATAACTTAAAAAACAAGCCGAAACAAAAATAAAAAAACGCTGGATTATTTGAAGAGATCCCAGGATCCAAGCTATAACGTGGGATTATACAATGATGATAAGTGTATGTTTGTTGATAATCCATTTTCTAGTGTGCTTCTGTGGCTCATCTGTAATAGCTTGAGAGCTCAGACGGTAAACATCGCGTTCGATACCTCGTGGTTGGTAGAGCACAGATAACTCATTGTGTAGTTTGAGCTTAAAACAAAATAAAATTTCCAGTAAAAACTGCAAATTGATTTTTTTTAATAAGAGATCGTAACAGTATCCACATAAATAGTTTAATTAGAATATGTTTCACATTGAAAACGCTGTTGTTTCAAAATAAAAACACAATTTCATCGACATCAGAAAGTTGTACTTAAGATTTTTTCCACAACACCATTAGTTTAATTACTGCAGTACTTCGCAGTAACAAGGCTGTAAATCATAATTATCTCTGTAAATGTAACCCTGTGTAGTTGTAAAAGGTTCTAGTGCTGTTTAATGTAAGCTAGACTTTAAAACATGCCCCGAAGATTAATTCATATAAAAAGAGAATTGACCGTGAGAAAAAGTCTCTTTTTGGTTTTCACGTAATTTGACGTTCGTCGTTTGGTATACACTACTTTTCATTTGGCCTAACCTCAGTGCATCTTACTATGTTTTAAAGTTAGATGAAGTGTTACTAAGCTAAGTGTTTTTTTCATCTACAATTCACTTCACTATAATTACTTTGACTTGAACTTAAGTTGAAGTTTAATTTCAATCAAACTCTACTTATAGTGTTGCTAATTTGAAAAAAACTCCAGTTGAAAGTATTTAGTTTGTCAAATTCTATTTGATGCTCTTATAATTTGACGCTAACTCTGTATAAATAATTATAATCTGATCTGAGTGCTGTTTGAGGTACTTATTTCAGGGTAAACTGTAGTCAGAGTTCTGAATTTAATTTAAACTTTACATGAAAAAAATGTAGTTCAATTTAATCCTTTCTTAAAGCATTAATGTTTAGAATCAACTCCATTTGATCATGTGAAGTACCGTGCTATTTTACTTGAAATTCACTTGAAATGTTACGTCTTTGATACAGATAGTTAATCTTGCATACAACTGTTTATATTGCTATTAATTTTAAAACATTTTGTTTGTTATTGATTTTGACGTTCAGTTACTTTGACCTGAAATGACTAACTTGGATATTTTCTCCTTTTTCTGTTATTTCACCCTAAACCTCGTTTGAAGTTCAGTTGTTGAAAACGTATTTGACGTCATTATTTTTAATTTACTTGTCAAGTTTTGCGCGAAGCTGCTAGAGAACTATGTGCGTCAGACTTCCATAAATTTGAAAGAGAAAACTAGAGAAAAGTCAACACGACCTACCGCCAACTCTGGGGCTGCTTTTCATTAACTCTTGGGGAGATTAAACTAATGTTTTAACGCCATTACATCTAGAAGGGCGAGTATCTTTGGTGGCGGGATTCGAATCAGCGCTCCACAAATTATGAATTGAGTACTCTAACCACCAGACCATGTTAAATTTGTGATTTGGTAAGGACAGCGTGAGTTACTGTTGATTTGCTGAGAACTTTAATTTTTTGACTAAGTATGTTATCGTTTCTAGCAATAAATACATTTTTAATTTCTTGTATAGGACTTAAGAAATTTCAGCGTGTAAAGTTTATTTTGCTAGTTTTAAAACAGAAGATATTCTCAATACTTCATACTTATACGTATTTGTTTTTTTTCATATATCCGGTTTATTATTTTTACAAAAAAAATGCATTCATTATGATAATCATAAATCGCACAGTTTTTGTAAGATACACTTAAGTGTGTGGCAAGTGACTGATCGTGCACAGCAAAAGTAAGCTGCGACAGGAGAGTTTTAACACTTTTTTTTCTTTTGAATTCCAATATAATCATAGGCCCAGCAGTAAAATTGAGTGTCTAAATGCTGAAAAATCAGGGATCGATACCTGTGGTGGGCATATTGTTGAGAGCTTTTCGTGTAACTTTGCACTCAAGCACAAACAAAACAAAGCAAGTTAATTCACCCGACACGGAATGTTTGATGACTTCGAGTCTGTGGCTTTTATCAAAATTACCTTACATTATTACAAAAAACCACACGTTTACCTAGTTCAATCATATGCCAGAATTTATCTTTACCTACTATGCTTATTCGGATTTTGGAGGAATATCTGTGCTTGTAAAACATGTTAAAAACCGGGTTTTGATACCCTTAGTGGGAAGATTAAAGATAACCTATTATAATATAACAGGCATACAAACTCGTGTTTACTAGCAGATGCTCGTTAAAACATTAAACTGCGACTTTCTTTGATAAGTAATTATAAAATGAGCATTTAACACAATCTCTTGGATCAGAGGACCGGCATGGCCAGATGGCTAGGGTGCTGGACTCGTAATCTGAGGGTCATGGGTTCGAATCCATGTCACACCAAATATACTCGCCATTTCAGCTGTGGGGGCCTTATAATGTGACGGTAAATCCCACTATTCGTTGGTGAAAGTGAAATCTAAGAGTTGGCAGTGGATTGGCAGAAGCTAGCTGCCTTCCCTGTAATCTTACACTGCTAAATTAGGGACAGCGAGCGCAGATGGCCCTCATGTAGCCTAGATCCAAGAAAAATAAAATATTATGGTTGAGTATGCACTAGTCGTACATTTTTTAGGTCAAGAGTGTTTTGTTTGTTTGTTTGAATAGAAACATTCGAATGCTTTAAGGTAAAATAATTACTTTTTCTTTAAGCGCGAATCGTTTCAAATAACAGAAACGTAAAAACGTATCCATTAATATAGATGAGCTTATATGGATTTGTTGAAGTTACTTTTTCATTTGAGCATATGGGGAAAAATCATTTAAAATTTAAGAGCAAATTTTTCTGAACTAAATTAGTTTGTTTTGTTATTTTTTTTGAATTTCGCACAAAGCTACTCGAGGGCTATCTGTGCTAAATTGGTAAAAACGAAAAATTGTGTGTGGACATGTAGTCATTGAATAAATTTTTATATTGTATCGCATTTCATACTTGATAACGTGAATTTTGGCAAATGAATAAATTTAACAGGTTTGTGAAAGTTGACTTGGTTTTACAGTAACCAGGAATTCTCAGAGATTTTTCTTCATTAGAAAATCGTCCAAGCATTCCCAGGTGGTTAAGACACTTGACTCATAATCCGAGGGTCGCGGATTTCAATCCCTGTCACACCAAACATGCTCATCCTTTCAGCCGTAGGGGCGTTATAACGTGACGGTCAATCCCACTATTCGTTGGTAAGAGAAACCCAAGAGTTGGCGGTGGGTGATGATGACTAGCTGCCTTCCCTCTAGTCTTACACTGCTAAATTACGGACGCCTAGCGCAGATAACCCTCGAGTTGCTTTGCGCGAAATTCAAAACAAACCAAACCAAAACATGAGAAAATGAAATTCAATAATTATTTGTAGTTTCGTCCGGTGGTATTCGTATAGTGTATTTTACCGTTTTAAATACTTCTGATATGCTGTAGAAATTTCATGGTGGCGTACTCTGGGCTGACAATTCATGAACGTGAGTCACGCTATTTTGTGTCTACTCTGTACGAGCAACGCCACATTTTTAACAGCTTTTCAGAATTCGTGTTGTTATTCACTAGCCTGTTCCACGGCTTTCAAAATTCCGTCAAAGTTTAGAGCTTATGTGTATTTGTCAGACAGTTCGTGAGCGTGTGTCACGACCTTGTGTTTTGTTATCTCTGTGATGCATATTTGTTCAGGCCAGAGTCCAAGGACGTGAGTGGGTTGACAGTATAGCAGAGAGAGCTTTGGTGTACGGGTAGTGGTTGTATGGACGTTTCCTTTAAAGCTATTAATATAATGGTAATAATTTTTTATCTTCCTCAACCGAAAGATTTCAGGGATGGGGGCTCAGCCTGATGGAGGTCCACCACCATTTAGGCATCTTTTCGCTCAATAACTGGGGTTCAAAAGAAAATATTTTAATAATTCTTCACGGGTCACTTCCTTTGTGGCTGGGAAGTAACCGTATCGATTTTGGAGTTAATAGGTCAAAGGTCCAGATCATTATTTAAAAATCAACAGACTCAAACAACCACAAAGTACACATACCAGTATTTATCAACCCAGCAAAAAGCTTGTGGTGTGGGGAATTATCAATTTTTAATAATGGCTCCCCTTCCTCTCTTTATCTTTTCAGTTAAACTTTGATATACAATTTATGAATTCGAAGTTGACTAGTGAATTCTGCTGGTGTTTGCAAAGAATTTGAGCAAATTTACCTGACTAATAATTTATAATTCTGTTATTTAATCTAAGTTCAGTATAGTGCAAGCTGCATACACTTTTGTTTTACACGATTGAATAACTTAAACAGCGTAAAACTACAAAATATATTAAATCTAAAAGAAGTGACGTGAGTTGTTCATACCGTTTTAAAAGAATTGTATATTAACAATATACGTCATGGTGTTAATAATAGTAAACAATAAATGAGAAACACGTATAGAATTGTGGTTTTTTTTATTTAAAAGTTCTGCATCTGTAAATATCGAAGGTTCTGTAGTCCTTATTGCTGGATATATCATCTTAGTAATGGTTATATTGTTCAATACATTACTTGTACTTTTTATCAGAAGAAAATGAGAAAAAAACAACAAAACGTTCGGATGAGTTTGTATTTATAACATTAATCAAAACTTGGGACTAAGAGTTGAAAGTTGATTCATCAAAAATACATTGTGTAGTGAAATGCATAATTATAAATATAATTATGCAGCGTTGGAAATGTACGTTTAAATAAAAGGTGAAAAGAGTTGAGCTTGACCCAGTATTTAGCTTGCACGGACTGTGAATTCGAGAGTTCATGGCTCACGTCCCGTTGCTAAAAAAGATACGTCCAGCTCTTTGGGGTTGTGGGTACGGTATAAATAACGGTTAAATTCACCATTCGCTCATACAAGACTAGCTTTGAGTGCTAATACTAACTAAATACCTTTCACAAAGCTATTAATTCAAAATTAAGGACATCTATACGCAGATAGATCCTGAGTTTCAGCACGAACATTCTAAAAACAAACACTGATGACGGTGAAAGTATTTTAATTTTCTATACGGAAATATCTATGAAAAAATGGTTTCGCATTTAATATTTAGCATCTTTAATGTATAATATTTAAAGTGCTTTGTAATTTCTGTGTTGTATTTAGTATGCTAATGTATATTCACACATTTTTGAGAATTTTTATGTATGAACAGGTAGTCGTTTAGGAACCTCTAGTTAAGGTTAATTAGCATATTGATAAGCCATTTTATTTGTTCATTTTTGGGGCACGTTTTGTTCAAAATATGTATTCATAGCTGATAAATGCATGCACAATCACTGTGACATATACTTAAATAAATTGTTTTTAGAGGTTAACCCGTGATACGGGTTCGTAACACCTGTTGCTAGGTGGTGAGATGCTTGCAGGTGAGAGAGAACCAGTCATGTGTCCTCATGGTGTATAGTGAGCATCACATAACGTTTTATGATTCAGTCTTTCTAGGAAAAAATCAGTTTTTCTATATTCGTTGAGTGAATGCGAGGATTGATATATATTATTGATTACCTTATTAGAAAATCTATAGGACTTGACGAATAATCAGTGATGTCTATAAACAATTTGAAACTTCCATAGGATAGAAGTATAGTTTTATTACCGTTCAATTTACATAAGGAGATAATCAAAGCTCAGAAATGGTGTTTCTATCATATGATTTATGCTCGTGTTAAAAAAAAGTCGTCTGTGGTCATAGGGTACAAATTAGTGGATTGTACTCTTTGTTCACAGACACAGCATCATATTTTCTGGGTTGTTTTGTTTATTTACTTTTTTTTCTATTGTGCATTGTAGGCTTTACCCTTATTTTTTATACTTGCGAAAACAACAACAACGGCTATAGTAGATGGTTTCTGAAACGTCCGGAACCGTAGGCACAACAAATAATTTTACAGAATGTGTTTCATATGCTGTTCTTATAGTTTGATCCCGCCAGTGACACAGCGGTATGTCTGTGGACTTGTAACGCTAGAAACTGGGTTTCGATACCTGTGAGGTCAGAGCACAGATAACCCATTGTGTATCTTTGCACCTAACTGCCAACAAACTTACAATATGAAAGAAGTTTTGATTAACTCGACCTTTTCATGTGTTTTGGTTGGACAATAATCAACCAAATCTCTGAAATAAATAAAAAATAAAATACTGTAAATCATCTATGGTTCCAGATTTTTCGGACACCCTACATATATATATATATATATATATAATAAGAAATAAACTGGAATGAAAATGCAGACTATTCAGTGAAAATTGTTACAATCCTTATTCTCAAGTGGTAGAAGAGATGATGGATCTAAAAAGGCAGAGAAGCCCACTAGGATAGACAATTGGGAGTGATGAGGTAAATTTCTGAGGTTGGGATTTGCAATCCCCAACGATGGTCGACACTTTATCTGAGAGGACAAGAATGGTACATTGATTGTAAATGTGGTACCTTTGAGACTTTTTTGTGGGGTTCAGAAATTAATGAATTGTAAACTGTTAATTAACAGATGTGATAGAATAACATCATTTTCACAGCGACTCTTCTGGGTTGGTGGGAAACTTACTGAGGAAAGCGTTGAACCAATTATATATTTCTGATAAAATTAATAAATGATGTGTTGTTAATCCTTACCGTATAAATTTGATTTATAACTAACTTAAATAAACTGTTAATAACCACAGTTTACATACTTAATCTGGTTCACACCATAAAAGTAATTCTTCATGAAAGTTGATGCCATAAACCTCGACCATTGCTACGTCTGTCGTGTCTCAGTCAGCCTGATGAGCCCTTATATTGCAGTTAGCATATTATAATTTGCTTTCACTTGTAACTTCTTAAAATTGTGTATTTCTAGTGCACTATAAACGTAAACACAAAGTTAATCCATTAAAGTAATTGTTTTGATTTGGTTTCGTAGTGCTTTCAACAGCAGATATCTGTAGGCCAAGCGCACCTTGTAGAGTTTAGCGTGCAGGACTGTGAATTCGAGAGTCCATGGTTTTTTTCTTGTTGTAAAATAGCACTCCGAATTCTGGGGCTAACAGTGAGTGCGTCAGGCCCGGCATGGCCAGGTGGGTTAAGTGCGACTCGTAATCTACGAGTCGCGGGTTCGTATCCCCGTCGTACCAAACATGCTTGCCTTTTCAGCCGTGGGGGCTTTATAATGTGACGGTTAATCCCACTCTTCGTTGGTAAAAGAGTATCCCAAGAGTTGGCAGTGGGTGGTGATGACTAGTTGACTTCCCTGTAGTCTTACACTGCTAAATTAGGGACGGCTTGTGCAGATAGCTCTCGTGTAGCTTTGTGCAAAATTCAAAAACAAACACTTCTAGTGTTAAAAACTTAAAACGTCGTGCTATTCATCATGCAAGCACGTTTTTAGTCAATTACACAATTTTTAACATACTTATTGACATGCCGGTTCTGTAGACTTCGATGAACTGGCGTATCTACTTAAGAGCAGGTTTTTAGGTTTGAATATATTCTTATAAATATGAAAGGAGGCCAAGAGATGAGAACTGGCCCAAGGTCTTATGAACTACGTTGTTATCGTCATTGTCTTATTAAACTAGTTTTACTGGTGATGCCATTATCTTTGTGATATGTTGTTTGTTGAAGAGTTTAAAGGATGATATTCTAAAACAGTGTATTAAAAGTAATATGTACTTGGAACCATGAACGTAGCTAGCTTCGGGATTACCGAGGTTGGGATCTTGGTTGAAATTTGAAATTAATTATAACGTATTATTTGATTTTGCACCAGTATTGAAAGACGAGTGTAGTGTTTAAGACTGACGTGCTTGTCAGTGTTTGAACTTCGAGTAAATTTTCTCACCATTTATGACTATGCTTGAACAGCACAATTTTAATAATAATAATAAAACAACTTAGTATATAATAATAAATAAAGTAGAATCATAATGGAAATGTTTTTATTCATTCAGGATATATTTTAAAACAATAACAAATATTTTATCTATTTCTGACAAAATTACCAGACAAAGTGTTAAAATTTATAACGAAATCTAATACAAATATCGAAACTATATATTTATCTATTAATCTGTAATTTTATATTTTCAAACGTTTTCTTAAATGCTGAAAGAGCTCAATGTCTAAGTTTGTTGAAAGTTAAAATTTTTAATACAGAGAAAAAGAGCGAAAACCTATTCTTAACTAGTAGAACAACTTTAACTAGCACAGCAACCTACTTCATTACTGTTGTAGAACAAAATATATATTTACGCAGAAAGAAAGAAAAACAACTGGTGTAATATTATGCAATGTTATTCAAACTGGAGATTTTGTTAGATTTTTCTAGAGCACTGCCATTTATTTGTTTATTTTGTCAGCTACTTTGTTTTTCCTTAGTGTAAAGCCTCACAATGGGGTATCTTCACGCTGTCCACCGCAAGAAATCGAACCCCCTGATATTAGCGAGCGTTGACCCACAGGAAGACAGAATAATCTTGAAGATTCTTGTTTTGGCTTTATCTAATTATCATCTTTTCTCATTTTTTTGCTGTTTTTTTCAGATTTGGAAAATGGAATTTAAAACTAGCATCAATCACTTAAGAAATGAATTAAAATGCACTATTCGTAATAGCGAGAAAGAAAATACGAGTATTAAGGTCTCGCCACAATTCCTGAGCGGTAACATGTACGTATCGACCCATTATTAGCTTACAATTATAAAGTAATGTGCTCTAAGCTCGATTAAAACAATATCACGTGAAACCTGTTTACGTTTCCAGTTGCACACAATCAAAGCGTGACAGTGAAATGGTATGAATATCTGTGTAATATCCCAGTTCACCTGGAGAGGATAGGGGTGCTATCAAGTAAAATCTGCTTGTATATGTGTTGCAATTTACTGGGAGAGGGTGAGTGAAGTAGCATGAAACTGTTGATTGAATAAAAAACACTGAATGAGGTAAGTAAGAATTACGTTTCTCACTTTCCAGGTGGGGGCAAGTGCCCCCTTCCCCCGTGGATGCCCATAGTGATAGTGTCTTTTGCTGTAATAGTTCGTAAGCAAAGTTGAACTTGACTGATGAAAATTGTAATGCAAGTATAAACAAAATGTGGATTTAGAAATAAGAGATAAACACTAAATTATAGACTATACACCAGAAGGCGTGTATATTCATGATTCAAAATGTTCCGTAGAAGAAAGTTAGAAATTTTGGCCCTTGGGTATTGTCGCCTATTCTATCGTTTTATCATTGGAGAGAAAGAAAGACTTTATTAGTTGTAGGTAGGAAACACAAGTCAAAGTAAATTTGTTAATGTTAGGTTTTGTACCGTATTGAAAAAAAAAAATGTGCAAAACACATGACCAATGTTATTGTTTTTTGGTTCGTTTTCAGAGCGAAATTTATCTCGACTGTGATTCGGTTAATTATTATATTATTAATATATTAATAAATAACGTGATTAATATATTAGGTCAGACATATAATCGGAAAATATGCACCTGTTTTGTTTTTTACTTCAATAAAGAGAAACTTAAATGTACATGAAAAAGTAATTACTCAGACAAAAGATAGCTATTGTTTTCCAAAAGTCAATAAGCATCCTGAAAGCACTGAAGTTTTGTCAGAAGTAAAATAAAAAAAAACTTTAAATTATGACTCATGCTCATGCACGCGTGTATACCCGAAATGTATCCTGACACTAAGCAAAAGAAAAAAAAAAAAACTTGATCAGGTTCCTGTTAGTTGTTTTCGTCTCACTTAACTCGATTTCTTAAATTCCACTCGTGTTAATGACGAGGGTAAAGGTTCTGATTGACGGGTGGAGAAGACAAATCTTGGGAGGTTTTAGAAATAAGTCAATGCATATATATATATATCACAATATAATTAGAAGTTGTTAATGTAAAAACGAGAATAGATATCGTCGAAAAAGTACAGAAACAAATTGTATCAAAATGCAAATATTAAATTTTCAAGTTATGGACTCTAAGAAAACAAACACTCAAGGTTGGATCTTATGTCTACATTATGTCCTCAAGCTACAAATCTTTATTTTCACTTCATTAAATTTGCTAAGTACCTTGTATGTGGAGTTGAAATAGGGATTTACAGCTTTAGAAAGTAATGTAGACACTATTTCTAGCCTTGTTTGTTTACGTTTTCATAGAATCGCTAATTGTGGACTTGAAAATATAATACTTGCATTTTGATTCAACTTGCTTGTATTTTTGACGTATACATTCAATTAAATGGTACATGTTTTTCAACAATTTACCACTGCATTGTTGTTTTTTCCCACCCAACTATTATTTATTGAACCAGGTATTTTTGTGCCTGAGGTTTCGTGTAAACGCGTTTAACAAGCGAAGTACTTCGAAATTCAGTGAAATAAATAACGTGTCACAGGTGTATATAAATCTACTTTTGTAATCGTCTATTTAAGTAGTCACAGTAAACCACGTACAGACAAAGTATAACAGCGAACCCGAGGAATAATCATTAACGTAGCAATTTCTATTTAATGCGCTGTAAGCTGCATAAATTATTTACCAATTAATGCATATTAGCAAAACTGGATTTTTTTCGATGGCGTAAAGCGAATGACTTAAAGGAATTCTCCAGGACGAAAAAAACGAAGGTGCTTGAATTTATTTTTAAAACTACCTTTGATATATTCAATACTGCATTCATTACTATTGTTCAGATTTCAGTAAAATGTTCGTAGTCGCTTTTTTGTAACGGTTTCTAAAACTGTAATTAATGATGATAAGGCTGAAGATACTTAAAACATCCACATTGTATACTCTAATAAAACGAAGAGTATTCGACTAGAAAAAGAACGGAGCATTTCCGACTAGTATAATGAAGCATAAATGGCTTCTAAATGTCAGCTTTGCTGGAGTGGTTTCGAAGAGCTTGGAAAAAAAAATTCAGGGTGGAAATCTCGACTTTCAAGAATCAACAAATAGATCTATAACCTTCGCAAGAGTTTGTTTAGTAGCTGTATATAAATTTGGGCGCTATCTGTTTTTGCTGTAGGCTTCGGTGCTTGAATGGTTTAAAAGAAAAACTTGGCCTGCAGCGAATAAAAAAATTGGATAAAATCTCTTCTTGCCTGTCAAGAATTAACGTAAAAATAGTTCAATGACCTGCACAGGGGTTTTATTAATAGGTTTGCCTTAAGGTTTTAATAAAATATTCATAACTGTTTTTTCAGCAGCCTTATGAAATAATAACAATTATAATATGAAGAACACTTTGTTTATCTGTTTAGCAGTCTTACCCAATGAGATAGGAGATCTTAAGTGTTGTTTTAAGAACAAGCTGTTAGATCAGTATGTTAGCATACTATAAATACATATTGTAGAATTTAGTTTGGTGGAGTATGATCAAATGGTCCCTTGCCCCTCCATCTTAGGGCTTATGGATAAAATATTGGTTCAATAAGTCGTTTTCTTAAATCGTTGTAATGTTTTACAGTAGACTATTTGAGCTCTCTCCACCATGGGAAATCACCCGGATTTTAGCGTTGTAAGTCCATAAACTTACCATTGATCCACTGCAGTGAAAAATGAATAATATTCGAATCATTATTACTTTGTTTCATTTTCGTCTCAACAGACATCCTTACAGGTAGTGCGATTTAGTAGAAATGGCACTCCCTGTGTCTATTAAATAAAATGTAATTTTAAAATGCATATTTGATCTAAAAGACATATTGTTATTTAGAACGTATATAGAGCAGAATTAAATGTAGACCATATACATTCAGGTTTCATCCCAGAGTAGGTACGCGAACATGTACGGATATGTTTCATGCTTAACCGATCTCACGGTGTCAGGTTTTGTTTCAATAACGTGTTATGTAAGAACTACACAGATCATTTTACGCTATTTTGAATTAACCGTTCCTTTCGGTAGGCTTTTACACCAGAATACACCAATAATATTGTGACAGTCTGAGACAAAGACTTAGGACTAAATCAAAAACTGTATGCTGACTTACACTGCTAGAAACCGGGTTTCGATACACGTTGTAGGCAGAGCACAAACAGTCCTTTATATAGCTTTGTGCATAATGCATAATTATGAAATAAACATTTATCTTTGAAATTTCGCGCAAAAGTGATAGAATAGAGAGAAAGTAGTCTTTTATAAACGAAAGTGGGATTGACCGTTCATTTATAACAGCAGAAAGGGGCGAGTATATTTGGTTACGGTATTCGAACTTGAGACTTACAGATTGGGAGTGGAACTTCTTAACCACCTGATCAAGACAACAGCTAAAGAACTACTTCGCATCGAAGTTTTCAAATTTTGAGTGTTCTAAGTTTCTTGAAAAAAAATATTTTGTCAATAGAAATCTATTTGTAAATTATTTAACATTCCGAATTGACACAGAAGTGTGGTGTCTAGTCACTTTTTATAGAAATTACTAAATTATCAAAACCCCATTTAGTCTGTTCTTATTGAGATTAATTATCAAAATTTCTTATGTCACTTGTATCATAATTCCATTTAGTCTGTTCTTATTGAGATTATCAAATTTTCTTATGTCATTTGTATCAGAATTCTAATTGGTATTATTTTGAGATTTGTAAGTTCTTCTGTTAGATATCAAATACATATATTAATTCTAAATAGTTAGGTGTGGTTAGGACGATCAACTTCCAGTCTTTGTGTAGACTTTATAATGTGACCGTCAATCCCACTATTCGTTGGTAAAAGAGTTGGCGGTGGGTGGTGATAACTAGCTGCCTTTCTCTCTAGTCTTTCACTGCTAAATTAGGAACGGCTAGCGCAGACAGCCCTCGTATAATCTTGCACAAAATTCGAAACAAGTAAACAAATACAACGTCATTGTTATTATTTTTTAAGTGGGTGAAGTTTGACGGAAATCAATGAACAACCCTGATTTACGAAAAGTAAAAAATGTCTGTTGAGAAACTGGCTTGGAACGATAATTATAGCATATCAATTTTAATTAAATGTAAATAACAAAAGTAAACAAGTCTTATTTCCCTACATTTTGTAGAAAGATAAGTGTGTACAGTTTATTTTTCTTTACGTCAAGTAGAGCTGACTTTATTTATATTTGGTAATATACTATTAGGCTGTGAAAGTTTTCCTTTAACATTGTAAGCATTATTAGTTTTATAAGCATTTCGACTTTTTATGCGTTCTGCAGATATTTCATGATTTTACAGTTAATAATACAACTGAAATGTACATATTATTTTGAAGCCTGGATCTGTTAAGTTTATTCTGAACCATTATGCACTAGAGAAATAAATTCGTATACATATGTCTAAAATGTGAATCAGCATTTATAAAATAACATACTGTAATCATCTTTAAACTTTAAATTTGAATTTCAAAGTGATTTATGGGCTCGTTTCTCGTGAAATATTATGCTAAGTTGTGTTTATTTGTTAATGTTCAGTACCTATAAAACACCCAGCCCAGAAGCTAACATCTCAAAATATTGAAACGAGTTTTAAAAATTATTTATTTATTGTTTTGTTTGATTTGTTTTAGTTGCCCACCTATGTATGTAGGTAAGTACTGCCAACATTTAAATCCTTGTCATACTGGACCTGGTCCTCGCTGTCAAAACGGTGGTACTTGTAACGTGGAGATGAACACCACTGGTGGGCCCATCTTTTCGTGTAGATGCCCAGTGGGCTATTCGGCTTCTTTGTGTGAGATTGCTGTCCCTAATAGCTGTGACAGTGACCCATGTCAGAATGGAGGAACATGTACTCTCGTTACACTGGATCATTATATTTGCACATGTGCAACAGGTTTCAGAGGTGAGCTTGTATACATTTTGAACTATCGTTTAACATTTATTTTGTGTATCAGTCTGGACAATTTTAAATAACGAACACCACTGAAATGACAGTTAAACAGTTGAATGGGAAACGAGATTGCATTGCCGTAGTGTTGTAATATAAAATGTGAAAAGCTGTTTTTTCATGAAAATTTTCGAAGGTATTATTTTTTAGTACTGAAAAAGGTGAATATTAAATATTTAGTTGGCTGTTGCTTGCGTGAGTTCTTGGACATTGTACAACAAATGGTATTGACAAAGAGTTTTGTCTGCATACTTTTTAAACCGAATTATTCATTCTGTTAAACAAATGTGTTTATCGAACTTCTAGTGTCTGCGAAACTTATAGCTATGCTATATAGAATTAAATTAAAATAAACCAGTGATCCACGTTTCTACAAGCAATTTATTTTCTGGTAAGATGTTTTGTATGTTACGTAACCAAAGTATAATCCTTTCTGTTGTGGTAGTGTACTGATTTGTATATTGATTGTGGGTTAAAGAAATTGTGTAAAATTTACTTGTAAGAATTATTAATTATTTTAGATAAATGGTATTTGTAAGTAATCGAAAGACATTTTTTCACTTAAAACTTATCTATAGCAATTTAGTGGACTTTAAGTAATAATTCTGATAAATACTAATGTTTGTAATGTTCTTTTCTTTTATATAACATCCTCCAAAAGTAGTGGTTCTTGAATTTTTTAAGGTAAACACTGTGAACTTGTTGACCATTGTGCTTCTCAGCCGTGCAGGAACAATGCTCAGTGTAAATCGCTGTGGGATGACTATCTTTGCACGTGTGCTGAAGGATTTACTGGACAGACGTGTACACAGGACATCGATGAATGCCTCAATGACCCATGCATTAACGGAAGCTGTCAGAATACTGTAGGATACTATAAGTAAGTTTTCAGAAAAACGTCTATTACTTATCTTTAAACTTTTATGTCATCAGTAACCAGCAGTATATATATCGTTGTTTTGGATTGGGTTGAGGTGAAGGATAGTGGTTGGTGGAAATAAAGTTTTCAAATTTCCTAGAATAAGTAATGAAATCAGTATGGTGTATTTTATCGTGTACGATACATCGTGTTGGTTATTCTCAAATCGTTAGCAATCTGTCATAATTTTTGTTTTATTAATTTCCTAATTAATATTGGGAGAAATCTTTAATTTATATTACAGATTTTGATTAACAAGGGTTCGAATCCCCATCACACCAAACACACTAGCCCTTTCAGCCGTGGGGTCTTTATAATGTTACGATCAGTCCCACTATTCGTTTGTAAAATATTAGCCCAAGAGTTATCGGTGGGTGGTGATGACTAGCTACCTTACCTCTAATATTTCACTGCTAAATTAAGAACGGCTTGCGGAGGTAGCTCTCCTGTAGCTTTGCATGAAATTCAAACTAAACCTTGATGAACAAAATATTTCTAATATTCAAACAGATAATGATTTATATCTAACGGATTTGCATGTGTTTTAAGTCACAAAACGAAAACTATTGTAATTTCAATTTTTGTTATATAACTGATATTGACGATAACGCTATGGTATATATATATACGGCATTACGTTGTTTTCTACGTACTGGAACGTTAACTAACACGTATGCAGTAATTCATTTTGACACCGTTTAGGAAAAATTGCCATTGGAAAGTATAAGAGTAGGATCTATGTAAATATATTACCTCCTTTGGTTTAATTTTTATTATATTGAAATTACTCCGAAATATTGAAAAATGATGCTTTAAGACGTACACTTCTGCACTCACAGTCTTTGGGCTTTAGTAATAATTCCTTACAAGATTTTAAGCAGACTTCAGATTGTGATGATGTTTTTAATCAAAACAGAACATTCTCATTTTAATGAATAATATTAAACTGTACAGTGGGTTATGTGTGCTGTTGTAAGTCTTCAAGTTTACAATGAACCACAGATAATGAAAGGTAAGGCTTTAACGTGATTAACGTTTAGAGTGTTCCTATTTAATTAGTTTCATAATACGAAAGTATAGCCATTAGGGACATAGTAAGAAAAGAATATATTACAAGAACTGTTGTTACTTAAGAGATACACGTGTTTTGGAAAGAGGCAAATTTATGCACTTATATTATAAATAACTCAAGATCACACCAAAAAGGAAACGCAAAGGCAAACGAACGTAGCAGGGGTTTAGTTCAGAGACAGAGAAATCTGAAGAATTCTCTCTCCAACTGGGGTGGTCAGGAACGTTGTGGTTCCTCTTCGTCCCCTCACGTGAAAAATTATCGAAATTTCCATGGGGTTTTTGCCTTTATTTTATTTTGACTTTTTCAAGATGAAGAAGTGAGGTTGGTCATAATACTAGTGAGCAAGACAAAGGCGGCACTGGAGAGGCCAGAGCCCGAAAAGCAGATGTCAAAGTAAATATGAACGTGATACGACCCGTTTCAGGGCATGGCAATAATGTTGCCTTGGCTGGGATCCAAAGATCCAATGCCTGAGATTTGGATGTGGGGGGGGGAAACGGCAGTGCCCCGAGAAAACCCACTTTCACAGGACAGACGCCGAAAGATTTACCTGTCCTGTGCCCGAAAAGAATAGGTGGCGTTGTGAATTTAAGCACGTGCACTGTTTCCTAATATTGTTTTATCGTTTTAATATAATTTTTTTGTTCTTCCATGTTACTCAACTAATTTTTCTTCAGGCTATTTTTGAATATATTTGGAGATATAGCATATCACTAACCCATTTTTGGTGCTGTGACTTCGGATATCTTTCTCTATTTGAAGTTGTATCATTTGCGTTTTGATATTCGATACAACTGCCAAGTCTTATAGCGTCTATTTTTTGTTATATTTTGGTTTACTAGTAATCAAAATAAATAATACTTTTAGTTCTTTACTTAATTTGACTACTAAGCACTGAACATATTTATAACTGTAGTATGAGATGTTCACATGTGTATATAAATTCCTACAGGTGCACCTGCGACGAGGGTTACACTGGCCAGAACTGCGAGTCAAAATATATCCCATGTGATCCAAGTCCATGTGAGAACGGTGGTTCATGCGAAGCTATAGATGACCTCAGTTTTCGTTGTTCCTGTTCGCTAGGTACGTCTGTTTCATCGCGTATTCACTTTAGGTGCTCAAAGAAGGAGATGCCCTAACTTTGAGTATCTAAAGTTAGAAGGAAATGTTCAGAAGTGTAATAAGTTTGTTTTTGTAACATTCTTTTTAAGGTTGGCTCAAACTTCACATTGAGAAGTTTTTTTTAGATGTTCATAAAAGAGGTTAGAAAAATTAAATGATTTTTGCCTTGAGTGATAAATTTTAATACCTTCATCGGAAAATTAATATGTAAATGTTTCATTGAATTTAAAAATGAAAAGATTACATTTATCAAAAAGAGGATTTCCCAGTAGTTTAATAATCTTTACAAAATATAAACTCATATGGTGAGTTAGTCTGCGGATTTAAAACTCTGAAATAAAAGGTTCGATTCCCTTCGGTGGATACAGTAGATAACTCGATGAGGCTTTGCTATAAGGCACAAACACACAAAACTGAAAACAAAGTAACAACAGAAACGTAGGCGTCTTGCAACAATTTTTATCTTTTCAAATGTTTAAGTAGTTCATAATTTATGGATATTGTTTAAGTTTTTAATTTAAACTTGTGTTATTTTCAAGCAGTAAAGTACAGTTATTTTGCCGAGTTGAAAATACGACTTTGAATTTACGCTGGTATTTTTTGCCAGTGGCGGCTTGTGTGCATGGTTAATAAGTCGTTTAGATTTCATATCCGTAGGTATTAATAAATGTTTAACCCACTTTTAAGATGATTTTAAGGGGGAACAAAAAGGATGAAATGGAGATGCAAGCTATTTCTTGGAAGAAGCATTTATATGTTTGAACTAATTTAGCAGTATTTAACCACAGGGAGTTTTCTGTCAGTGTGCGCCAGTTTTTTTATTATTACAATTCAAGATTTTATTTTTATTAGTAGCAGCAATGGCGAAAAACCCAGTTTTCAAACTTGACTTACCTCTACTTAAAACTAGAGATTACCAGTCTTATTAAATCTTTGCTTTCAGGCAAAGCAGTGTCTGTACTTTACGGACACGACAGGCGTAAAATAACAAGGGCATTTGGCTCTGCTTACCCACCCTTAGGCCCCTTCTCTGAAGTCTTGTCATTGCATGTCTCGCGAAGGGGCTGACTGCTTATATATCGAACATACATGCGTCTCTCACTTATTGGTTGCACATATTTGTTGACCTCGGCTTACACTGCTGGTTTCGCCCTGGTCGCTAAGAAGGACAATAACCTTATTGTGAATTCCACAAATAGAGCATTGTAAGAAGTAAAACCGCTTGTTACACAGAAATGGAGAGACGTTTTCGAAACGTTTTCATAACAGCAGACGCTTTTGTTAACCAACTACTGACTTAACTTATTGTTTACGATGTGCTTTCATTTATTCAGCATAAACTACATTTATTAATCAAATTGTCGTGATATGGTGATATTTTATTATTATTCGTGCACGATTTGATAAGAAACTTGTATTGAATCAAACCCGAATACAGTCTGTAGAATGTTTTATTTTAATGTTTAGGCTTAACTTTCTATATACACGGTAATAAATATAATATCCCTTCTTGGTACAGTTTTTGTCTTAGGTTTTCATTTATAAATTTTTTAACAGTTACATTGAAAGCTATAGTTTAATGTATTTTGATATTTAAAAGTGGTACTAAAACAATATTCATAATACTGATATTTCATAAGCTTAGGTTGTTTACAGTAAATCACCCCTAAATGCGATGAATTTACAGCTACGTCAGTCTTACGCGTATACGCAGAAATTGTAAAGTTGAATTGTGTATTGAAAATAACCTTGTATTTGAGAAAATGAAAACTTTAATGAAATTGGTTAATAATACCTGAGGTTTGTTAGAACAAAAGTCTTTCAGAACTCTGTTAATCATTGCATTTGTATCGTGGGAAACATACTTTTTCGGCCTGACATGGCCAGATGGTTAAGGCACTTGACTCGTAATCTGAGGGTCGCGGGTTCGAATCCCTGTCATACCAAACATTCTCACCCTTTTAGCCTTGAGGACGTTATAATGTTACGGTCAGTCCCACTGTTCGTTGGTAAAAGAGTATCCTTAGAATTGGCGGTGGGTGGTGATGACTAGCTGCCTTCTCTCTTGTTTTACACTGCTAAATTAGGGACGGCTAGCGCAGATAGCCCTCGTGTAGCTTTGTAAAATGTTTATTAGAATATATTTTATGTTTGTGGTTCAGTATTATTGTCACAAGCCAGACAGTTGTATGGTGTGTGTATATTAAAGCTAGGAACACTTTACACAACTGTACGTAAAAATAATGAATTCCATTTGTGACAGTCCAAAGTAGAACTTTGTATTAATATTTCGTTATATTTGTTTGACCTCACGTGGTTGAGATTTGACCTTATTTGCAGTAACGTTATCACTTTAAACCTGAATAGAAACTCGGTGAACTATCAATGAACTAAAGTATCTCATCAAAATTTTTATATTAAACCTACTTTAGTGAGTTTGTATACCACATGAACTTCTCTCGTACAGGAAACGGAAGTGGTTAGGAATTATCTGGCAGATGACATATTTGATGTCTCATTGTGGTGTTTAACAGCTACTAAAAGAAATAAAACTTCCTGTTGTGTGTGTGTGTGTGTGTGTGTTAATCCTTATGAGTGTGAGATTACAGTCATGATTATTGTAAGAAAAAAATCGTTAGAGTTACACTTGAAGATTACCCATTCCTAAGATAAGGGTATCAAAGTGGTAGAAAATCATCTATTGGAATATTTTTATTACTTTTTCAGTGTATTAAACGTTCATTCAATAACTACGAGATCTGAGTTTTCAGCATTGATTGTAGTGAAGTTAGGTTTCTGAATTTGTAAGTTAAATTTTTGCTTTTGAGTTATTGCATGTTACAAGAAAAACAGTAATTTCCCGAACGTTCTGAGATAAGTGTCAATAATCATTAGTTCTCGTAAATGATCACTACTTTATTCGTCACATAGCAAGAGAGAAAGAGAGGTGTTCAATCATGTTGTGATTATAAGCTAACCTCTCTATGATATAATGTTATATAAAACATCAAGGACAAAAATGAACTGAGGAATTACTTGTAAAAAAGAAAAAAAGTCAACTTTGCTGCTCGTTTTATAAAACTGTTTCCTACCTAATACCAACAACAGCATTTATATTTGACCTTCTGTTGTAGTACTTGCTTTTATTTGTATCAGGTTACTCGTATTGTTGGGTAATACAGAAATAATATTAAGATATTGTGATTCCCCATTCTTATTAGTCATTGTAAACAAATAGTTTTGTTTTTGATAAAGTATTGTTTGATGTGAATAAACTATGATTAGAAAATGTATTCTTAACCTGCATTTTGTTAACAAATTTTTGTTAACAGTGATTGTTTGTTTTGTTTTTTTGGAATTTCGCACAAAGCTACTCGAGGGCTATCTGTTCTAGCCGTCCCTAATTTAGCAGTGTAAGACTAGAGGGAAGGCAGCTAGTCATCACCACCCACCGCCAACTCTTGGGCTACTCTTTTACCAACGAATAGTGGGATTGACCGTAACATTATAACGCCCCACGGCTGGGAGGGCGAACATGTTTGGCGCGAATCGGGCGCGAACCCGCGACCCTCAGATTACGAAGCGCACGCCTTAACGCGCTAGGCCATGCCAGGCCCTTGTTAACAGTGATCCGCACAAATTTCAAAAACTGTGAAAACTACCTTTGGTAATGAAGTACAAATAATTAACGCTATAAAACCTTTTACCTCTTCAGGTTAAGTTTTCATGGTTTGTATAATATTAAGTATTCAAATTTGAGTGCAAAAAAAGGAAATTATAATAAAATCAGGGTTATGAGAAACAAAATATTAGGCTTAAAGAATTTGTTTAATGTAATGTGTACTGCGTCGTGATACCGTAAATTTGGTGGTAAATGTATGATAGTGTTAATTAGTGTTGAGCATTTAATTTATATTTTATCTCTTGATTCATTTCTATATAGCGTAATTTGCTACTAAACGCAAAGCTAAAGAAATGGGCTCTGTGCGTTCTGGCCACAGTAGGTATTTCAATTCAATTTTCAGCGTTATAAGTCCTTAGATTTACGGGTGAGTCATCTGGTGGTTAGATTGTATAGAGTTACATCTCACTAGTTACGTATACAATTGAAATTGATATAAAATTCTATTTGCACAGAATATCAAAATAATTATTATTCAAACATGTTCTTATGTCAATGAATTTCATATTCTATAGACGAATATGGTTCTTAGGAGACTCCACCAATTTTAAGAATTGTGTGATCTTTAATTGGAAATTACCTTGTGACAAACTAAAATAGTGCAAGGATTACAAGGCAGAAATTACATACAAAAGATATATATCGTGTTTTAAGGGGCAACCAGGTGGTTCCGGCAGCTGGCACGCAATCTGAGGGTTGCGAGTTCGAATCCCCGTCACATCAAACATGCTCGTACTTTCAGACGTGGGGGCGTTTTAATGGTCGGTCATTCCCATTATTCGTTGGTAAAAAAATAGCCCAAGAGTTGGCGGTCGGTGGTGATAACTAGCTGTTTTCCGTCTAGTTTTACACTGCTATTGTAAAATAGGGACGACTAGCGTAGAAACCCTCGTGTTTGTTTGCGCGAAATTTCAAATAAGCCAACCTTAAGGGACATTTTTATTAAGAAGTAACGTCACGTATGTTGCTGACTCACTCACAAAAATTGTTGTGTAAAGAAACTTCAAGATTTATTGTACTTAAATTGAAGATACACTGACCTGCAAGTTTAGAGCCAACGTGAGCAAAAGGAGTATTGTTATGTAAATGTGTGAGGCTAGGGACAGCTTTGAAAAATGTTCTCATGCTTGTAACTTCTAACAGTGTTGTATATAAAATTATTATATAATTTTGAAATAAGTTTTTGACAGTTGTAAATAATTCAGACATATAATTCCTACAGTGGAATATCGGATTAGCAGAACTGTTCACATCCCGATGTTCTTACATTGATTCGATATAAAATATACACTTAATAATAGCGTTGTCTTAATATAATGAGATTTTATTGTTATTGTTACATAGTTTGTAAATAAAAATATTTAAATTACATGCGAATGATGAATTAAATTCATAATCAACTGAATCATAACGTCTATAAACATAATAGTATGGTGGTTGGTTTGTTTTGAATTTCGCGCAAAGCTACACGAGGGCTAGCTGCGCTAGCCGTCCCTATTTTAGCAGTGTAAGACTAGAGGGAAGGCAGCTAGTCATCACCACCAACCGCCATCTCTTGGGCTACTCTTTTACCAACCAATAGTGCAATTGATCAAAATATTATAACGCCCCCATAGTGCAATTGATTGAAACTTTTAACGCCCCCACGGCTGAAAAGACGAGCATGTTTGGTGTGACGAGGATTCGAACCCGCAACTCTCAGATTACGAGTCGAGTGCCTTAACCACCTGGCCATAGTGTGATGAAAAAACATTCGTTATTTATAAGTGAAATCTTGGTTTTCAATGTGTCGGCTAGTTTTTCTATATACAGGGTGATTTCTCAAAATATCTGCGCTAACTTTTCTTATGTTTGAAGTAATAGACTAGAGGGAAGGCAGCTAGTCAACATCGGCACCGTCAACTCTTGGGCCTTTTTTTTACCAACGAAAAGTGGAATTGCCTGTAGCATTATAACGCCCATATGGTGACTGATTGTGAGTTAAGTATCCTAACCAATAGGCCTTCCCAGAGCTTTAAAATAAAATACGATAAATAGAATTTTCATCACGTATTTTTTTTCACTCACTACTTGGTGCTTTAGCTGTAAGATACTACAAAAAAAGTCATCTCATTTATGTCCTCCCACACTCGCACACAGTGGCACAGCCCATACAGATAGCCCTTTGTGCTTAAATTAAATAGATAATTAGCAGAATAGGTGTAATACTGAAAATATATCATCCTGTCATGTGGTTACATTCTTAGCGACTAACTTTGTAGTTACGTTCCGTAGTTTCATTTGTAGCGGAAATGTAATAGGATATGATAGAAAAAGTTAGTTGTCTTAGTTTTATATCCGTCCGTTAAAAACATAAAATCTGTGATAAACCTGCATTTTTTTTCTTCATGTTCATGGATTATAATTTTAATGCTCACATAAAAATTTTCAAATTAATTGTTTTGTAGGATTCACAGGAACCAATTGTGATCACAATATTGACGACTGTGTTGGTAATTTGTGCCAGAACGGAGCTAATTGTATAGATGGAGTAAATAGCTACACCTGTCAGTGTCCACCTACCTATACTGGTAAGCTTATACAGTCTGCTGATGCTCCTTCTGTTATGTTTATTTACAATTCATGTGCCATTTATTCTCTTAATTTGAAGTTTAAAAAAAATGCCTGCAAGTTACGTGATAATGAAGCACGTGTGGGACTTGACATGTTGTTCAAATAAAAAGAAAATATAGTTTATTTTATTTTAACAGAAATCTGGGTTTCGTTTTCCCAATCAATTTTCAGGAATCTTTTGATCGTATCGTTTTAATTTTCACACGTTAACATAAAACAGGCGTTTAAAGAGTTTGAACACGCATAGAAGGGGCTGAAACCCAGCATCCTTCAGCGTGGAGTTATCTCCGATAGATCTGCTAGTGTTTGTAGATTTTGGAACTCTTGTGCAAAGTTATGCAAAAGGGTGTTTGCGCATAGCCGCTCCTAATTTGGAATTTACAAACCACAGGGAAAGCGGCTAGTCCAACAGTACTGACCGCTAATCCTAGAGCTACTCTTGTCTAACCTTCATTCCTAAAGCGCATCTTTGTCCAAAAGTGCAGATTCACAACTGGAGGAATCTAACGCCCGACCTGGCTGCGAGAGTACTAAAATATTGTTTTCTGGCCACTAAAGTTTGGAATGTTTCTATCCGATTGATATTCTTATATAATCAGCTCTTATCTTTGATCGATTTGAATAATTATTGTGATTTCAGTCCATTGTTAATCTACTGAGAGTGACATAGGCATAGCCGGTTGTTATATAATATTTAGTTTCCCTATCATAAAATTAAAAAAAAAAATTACTTCATTCTTAAGTGTGAGGATTTATATTTCTTGTTTATTTATAAATACATATTGAAAAAAAAACTTGTAATGTTTTGGTTTTGATTTCCTTCTTAGGTCCTTACTGCAGTCAAGATGTAGACGAGTGTGCGTTAAGGCCTAGCGTTTGTAGAAATGGAGCAACATGCACCAACACCATTGGCAGTTATTCTTGTATTTGCGTGAACGGTTGGGCAGGTCCAGACTGCAGTGAAAACATAGATGACTGCGCAGGTGCTGCGTGTTTTAACGGTGCCACCTGTCACGACAGAGTTGGATCGTTTTATTGTCAATGTGCTCCTGGAAAAACAGGTAGAGACATGTTTTTAATAAAGTAACTATAACAGGTGTTTACATAGTTCAGTTTAACTGGTCTTCTTTCAGAAACGTGTTGAAGTATTGTCTTAAGCATGTTATGTTCATCATCTTTGTAAAAGAAGAAAACAGACGCTTAATTGACGTTATGCTTGTAGGTTGAAATGATTTTCATCAGTTAATTTTTAAACATGAATATTTTTCCCTCAAGAACGGAAGGAAAGTTTTGTACCAAGTATCCATCCTTAACTACTAATTTATTTAATGCAATTTCGAGTATAAGTAATTAACTAGTTCTAGCATATTAACATTTTGCAGTTTTTATTAAATATATTATACATGTTTTTGACAGTTTTAAAAGGAAAATTTTTTATAAATATTTAAGTATTAACTACTGGCTTGACCTGGCATGGAGGTGGGTAAAGGCGTCCGACTCGTAATCTGAGGGTCGTGGGTTCGAATCCTCGTCGCACCAAATATGCTCTCCCTATCAGCCGTGGGGGCATTATAATGTGACGGTCAATCCCACTATTCGTTGGTAAAAGAGTAGCCCAAGACTTGGCGGTAGGTAGTGATGACTAGCTGCCTTCCCTTACACTGCTAAATTAGATACGGCTAGCGCAGATAGCCCTTGTGTAGCTTTGCGCGAAATTAAAAAAACCCCAACAAAAACACTCCTGGCCTTGCCGACTTAACCATAACCAAGATAAGCGACTGCTTGGAGTAATTACTCAGATGAGTTGAATATAACATTTGGAATAAAAGTGCATTTATTAAGTTTATTTCACAAAAGGTTCAACAGCTCGTTGTTGTTTTTTCTTTAATTTGTAGCAATTAGGCACGCAATGTGGATCTTTCATATTGAACGGTTTCTTCAGTGGAGGCAAGTTCCCCTGAGCTCTCTCACTTGCGCAATTCGTAGTTGATTATATGTTATGATATGAATAACTAGTGTTTGCAATTTCTGGTGGCGATTATTGGTACTTTTAAATTTTACTTATGCGTGCATAAACTCTGTTGATGAGCATTGTACGAACTGAGTGATTAGAAAATAAATATATAAACGTACCATTCCATGTATCGTGATAGTACGTTTGAAACAATTAATTACACTATATAGCAAAGTTTTTTACTTATTTTTGTTCCTGGGCAGAAAGTGCTATTTTCCAATTGCTTATGCCCAAAGTAAATGGAAAAGGCCTATTTTTCTCTTCAAACTTTACTTTTATGACCTGGGAGCGTATAACGAAAACATGATGGGAGACTAAATTTGGGGCTAATACGTGAAAGTGATTTACATTACAATCGCAAATCTCTAAAACTAGTCACTTCTAAACATTTTCGTTTATTTTTGTATAACTTTAGCATAAATACATGTAAATCTTGATTCATGTGTTGTTTTATTCAGACCTTGTGTAAATGAAAATGTGCAAGTTTGCTCGCTTTTCCGTAGAAAATAAGTTCATTTCTAAATTTCATTATCCAGGTCACAAAAGCAAAGTTTAAAGGGAATAATGACCATTTTCTGTACTTTTACAACATAAGCAATTAAGAAATAACACATACTATCCAGGAACAAAATTTGTGTTACATAGTGTTATTTGTTGTTGTTGCTAAGGGCAAAGCTACAGAATAGGATATTTGTGATATGCCCACAGAGGGTATGAATACCTGATGTTTAGCCTTAAATTTACTGCTCAGCCACCGAGGAAAGCTGAAAGTAAAGACATACCTGAGAAATACTGTTAGTAAACGCAAAGTTTTTACTATACTGGTTGTTGTGATGTGTTTAATTGTTCTTATCACGTAAATTCTTATATTAATCAATAGTTTTGGTCTTTATTGTTTTTGTATTGCTTGAAGGACCTTGTTATTGGTTGTTGTAGTTTTTTTTTGTGAGTGAGTGTGTGTGTGTGTGTGTGTGTGTGTGTATATATATATATATATATATAAAATATCATATCTTAGTATTGATTTATGTGTTTAGGTTTACTGTGCCATTTGGACGATGCCTGTGCCAGCAATCCCTGCCATTCTGGGGCCGAATGTAACACCAACCCAACAAATGGTAACTACCTCTGCACCTGTCCGAATGGTTTTAAAGGCACGGATTGTACAGAAGATGTCAACGAGTGCCAAGAAGGCACGTATTAATGTTTTATGTTATCAAATTAAAATTATTCGGTGTAAATGTATAATTTATTGTGTAAATTGTTTGTTGTTTTGTTTTTCGTCCAAACTAAACAATGGGCTATCTACGATTTGTCCACTGCAAGGAATTCAATCCCAGGCTTTATAATCGGAAGCCTGTGAATTGACCACCGACCTGTCCGATGATTCAAGTGTTTTTGATTATTAAGTGTATTAATAATTTTCAATCGACCACATTAAATATTAAAAAAATACTGTTAAGCAAGCAATTAGAATTTCATCTTTAAATAGTATTGAAATATGCAGGGTGTTCGGAAAGTCATGTGCAGTTTTGTCTGTAAATAAATATATAAGTGCACAGTGACTTTCAGAACACCCTGTAGTTTGAACAATAAAATATGGACGTATCCTGGCGTATTATATAGTTGATTAAACAAACTTTATTTGAGCCATAGGTATATGAAAATACTGTATTATGTGGCAATATATGCGATCTGTGGAACAATGTAACATATTTAACACCTAAATTTTTAATATAGGCAAAATCCCAGTCATTTAGAAGTCTCATACTGTCAAGGATTTGTAGTTTTTGGGTGGAGAAATGTAAAAAAACAAAAGCCTTTTCAAAGATGCACATCTAAGTAATGCAAGAGCTTAAAATAGAAAGATTCTAGTGTTTACCATTAAAGAAGTTTGGCTTGTTTTAAATTTCGTGCAAAGCTACACGAGAGCTATCTGCGCTAGTCATCCCTAATTTAGCAGTAAAAGACAAGAAGGAAGGTAGCTAGTCATTACTTCCCACCGGCAACTCTTGGGCTACTCTTTTACCAACGACCAGTTGATTGACAGTTACCTTATAATCCCACTTCGGGTGGAAGGGCGAGCATGTTTTATGGAATGGAGATTCGAACCCGCGACCCTCAGATTGGGAGTCGTACGCCCTAACCACCCGGCCATACCTGGCCTCCATCGAAGTCTAAAAACTGGCATTGTATAATGTTTATGGTGGCAACTGGTTTTCACAACATAACCCAACAACGTGGAGGAACGTGCTTATCTGAAGAACGAAGGCTGTAGTCAAGTGAAAGAACATTCAGAGCTAAAAAGTTATTGTTATGAAGTTGTGTACCTTTGTTGTACTATGAACATCACAGTAAACAAGGATTTCAAGTTGACGAAGGCACATAATTCCGAATTTCACGAGCTGCATCTCCAAAATTAGAGATTTTTGTGAGATAGATAGCCAAAGTAACTGAGATCATTGCTTTCTTGTTCGATTTTACATCTGGTCAAGTCCCCAATAATCTGTTTACCCTTTTCCTTCATCTACCTAAACATAGTCTTAGAAGCTGATGCCAGCAAATAAATCGAGAATTTGTGCAGATGCGGTCAAAAATTTATCTCTTCGCCCTTTACGGAACTTTGTTATCCGGACGTGACCAACAGTTGATCTCGTCGTCCGTTACAGAACCTTGTTATTCAGACGTGACCAACAATTGATCTCGTCGTCCGTTACAGAACCTTGTTATTCGGACGTGACCGACAATTGATCTCGTCGTCCGTTACAGAACCTTGTTATCCAGATGTGACCATAATTGATTTCGTCGTCCGTTACAGAACCTTGTTATCCGGACGTGACTAACAATTGATTTCGTCGTCCATTACAGAACCTTGTCATCCAGATGTGACCGACAGTTGATATCGTTGTCCGTTACAGAACTTTGTTATCCGAACGTGACCAACAATTGATCTCGTCGTCCGTTACAGAACCTTGTTATCCGGACGTGACCAACAATTGATCTCGTCGTCCGTTACAGAACCTTGTTATCCAGACGTGACTAACAATTGATCTCGTCGTCCGTTACAGAACCTTGTTATCTAGATGTGACAGACAGTTGATCTCGTCGTATTTTACAAAACCTTGTTATCCAGATGTGACCGACAGTTGATCTCGTCGTCCATTACAGAACCTTGTTACATTGAAGAGTACCGTATTGGACAGTACTGATTAATCATAATTCTCAAACGGAACACAATCGACAACAGAAGAGGGAGTAGTTCCAAAAGAAATACAGAAGTTTAATGTCGTTCTTTTAATATGTCATTAATATCGGTATATGTGTATTTTATTGATGTGCAAGTATACACGTAATTTATTTGTTTCGTCCAAAATATATTTTTACATTATTTCAAAAAATTATCTTTTAACAATTCTAGCTGGAAACTATTGTTCGAAATTATGTTTTGCAAACAGATTATGGTATGAGATTTGTTAACCAATATGGTAAAATATATTTAATATTTAATGTAGTATCATGATTTTTTTTGTTCCTTTCAGGTTTACCTTGTGAACATGACGGACTGTGTGTTAACACTCCAGGTTCTTTTATGTGCAATTGCAGTAAGGGATTTACTGGGCCCAGATGTGAGATTAACATAAATGAATGCGATTCAAATCCCTGCCAAAACGATGGGACTTGTTTGGACGAAAGAGGTGGATTCCGTTGCGTCTGTATGCCAGGTAAGTATTTGTATTTCTTGCTTATCCAATACATGCGTTACGTTGAGGATTTTTTAAAATGATTTTGCACTTCATGCAACAACAAAATGTAAACGTAAAAAAAAATATAAAAACGACTCTGAGAGATGCTTTTGTTTCGTGTGTACGTAAGATGGAATTTTTTATCTAGTAAAGCGTGTTGGTGTTTTAAGGCAAGCACAAAGCTACACTAGGGGTATCGAAACCCTGTTTGTGGCCTTGCAAGTCCACAGACATACTGCTGTGCCACTGGGGGGCAGTGTGTATTATTATGTGTTGCGCTAATATATTTTTAAATTTAATGAAATAATGCAGTTATTTCTTCTTGTCGAGGAAAAACAACGGTGTTTTACAGTTTAAGATCCCCAGTAAACAAGCACCGACTAAGATAATTATTTTGTAATTGTTAAACATGTCGAATATTCAAGTCTTTAATATGTAGTTTTTATTATTATTTATTTACTATTAGATGCATATAATTTGATTAAGATTTAACCTTGATAGTGTTCTTATAAACAAGTGACGTGTGTGTATTTATCGCTGTGCACTATTATTAAGAAAAGCACAACTTACAGATCAAAGTGGAATACATTGTGCAACCTAGGCTAATACTCTTCATGAAAAAATGGAAACACCATATCACTGGTTAGCAGAATTTATATTCTGGGTAATTTCTTTGTTGCCCAAGGTTAAGAATAATATTCTGGAAAATTATTTACAAAATGTAAGATAATGAAAAAACACCATCGAACACTAATTAAGAAAAAGCAGGTTTAGAGCTGGCGAAGAGAGTCCACTGTAGTGATATGGTCAGAAGTGTGAGAGCGCTCGACTTGCAATCTGAGGGTCGCGGCTTCGAATCCCTGTCGCACCAAACATGTGACGGGTAATCCCACTATTCGTTGGTAAAGGAGTAGCCCAGAAGTTGACGGTGGGTGGTGATGACAAGCTGCCTTCCCTCTAGTCTCACACAACTAAATTACGGACGTCTAGCGCAAATAGACCTCGTGTAGCTTTGCGCGAAATTCCAAACAAACAAAAAAGACTAATTTGATTACTAGTATCTATGTTAATACTAAACTTTTTGTAAAAGTGGTTTGGTGCATTAGCATTGAATAATATTAGGAACGAATTAAAAAACATACACCGAGATTAAAATGAAATACGTTGTGTAAACTAGGTCGACTTTCATCATTTGCAGTATTAGTATTCTGTGTAACTTTTCATGTTTTAAGTCTCAGAATCATATTTTGAAATGTCTTTACAAATTTCACTATAATAGAAGAACGTCATCAAATCAAGTAGGTAAAGGCGTAGTTGGATTTGTAAAGGATTCCACTTTAGAACTATGGTCAGGATTGCGTGACTAATTTGATTACCCATGACACGGATTTATTCACGAGCTTTTAGGCCCAGCAGTAGGGCGTGTTTGTTGCACCTTGAAGGAAGGGAGGGGGGAATGGCAAAATCTTAGTTCTTGAATGTCGTGATTCACGATTATTGTGATATAAGAAAATAAGTAAGTACAAAGAAGCGCCCAGATAACTTTAATATAATTGTTAAGTCCCCAAGAAACAGGTAATGGCAGAACGTGAGTAGATACTGTGGTAACTCTGGTCTTACCTTGCAACCGTGACCATCCATTGGCTGAAATATTGGTTTGAGAAAACGACAACATAGAATATAGGTCGTTTTGTCAGAACGTAGACTGCGTGTGATACCGCTCCATGGAGATTCAAAACCGGTAATAATATTAAATGACTTATGATTAAAAACAGAATTTCCCGTGCCATCAAAAATTCTTAACAATTTTCAGTTAAAGACTACTTAAAGAGTCACATTACGTTGTCGTGCAGTATGTATTTTTTTAAATTTACGTTACTGTTTTTTGGCACTTGTAGACTGTGTATAAAAAACAAACAAACAACACCTTTTATATTCCTAATGTGTGAATAACAACTCAGCATGTTAACCACTTGCTTTAAATAATGTTGACTGACTTCTTATCGTCGAAGCAGAAACCTTGGTGTTACTTACAATTTGACAGAGTTCGAGTTTATTGATAACGCCTGTAAACGTAAGTATAAAACGTTAGCTCCTGGTGTGCAGCGGAAGCACATTATGCACTAAGGTTTCTGTTGGTAATTTTGTATACTTCAAGCAGCAGTATAAGTTTGTTTGCTAGTAATTAAGAACAAAGATACACAACTGCCCGGCCTGGCATGGACAAGCGGTTAAGACACTCGACTCGTAATCCGAGGGTCGCGGGTTCGAATCCAAGTTACACCAAATATACTCGTCCTTTCAGCCGTGGGGGCGTTATAATGCTACGGTCAATACTACTATTCGTTGGTACAAGAGTTGGCGGTTGGTGGTGATAACTAGCTATCTTCCCTAGTGCAGATAGCCATCAAGTAGCTTTGCGCGAAATTCAAAAACAAACGAACAAACACAAGTGCCCACCACAGTTATAGAAACCCGATTTTTAGCGTTGTAAGTCGGCAGACATATATATCTCTGTGCCATCATCTCTAGAATGTAATTAATTCTTTCATAGTCATTATTAGAAATAAAAAGATTCCTCAGCGCCAGTTATTTGCAAGATACGCATTAAAGAGACGCACGTTTTAATATTTCACTTATTATCTGAAACATGAAACTATTAAACATTGAGAAGTGTGAAGGGTATAACATTCCAGGCTCAAAACCCGATGCTTTACAAAAGTATATATATGTAAATGAGTCCATAGCAATTGAAAGAATCAACAACTGTACCTTTTATCATGATGATATATTTTTCATACAACAACTAGAAAGCACAATTTCATTTATTACACATCTGAGAAGGTGTAGGTGTTTTCTTACAGCAAAGCGTCATCGAGCTATTTGGTGAGTCCACCGATGAGAACCGAAACGTGTGAGAAAGATACCTTTGAACGAAACTTGTTTATTTATAAAAACAAAAGGCGAGACTTTACAGTCTTGAATGCTTTGACCTTTTATCAGTTATTTGAAGCCTTGTATCCCAGACATCAGTCATATTTTATTCAAAGTTGTTACGAATATCGTTTCTCACAAAGTAAAGAAAAGTGGAAGGTTGAGATGTGTTGGTTGTTTGAGTAACCATTTTGCGTCATTCAACTTCAACCACTCAGTACCGTGTTTTCAATAAGAAAAAGAAATAATAGCCGTATTTTGAGACGTTCTATAAACGCGTTTGTTTTACTTAAGAATGATTTGTTTGTTTCTTTGTTATTAAGCACAAAGTTTCACAAAAGGCTATTAGTGTTCTGCCCACCATGGGTATCGATACCCAGCTTCTAGCAGTATAAGTCCGCAGAAATACCGCTGTGTCACTGGGTAGGGAGTATTTATGTATGCTTATTAAAATAAGTGAGATCATAACAATTTACTCTCGACTTGTGCACGTGGGCCTGGCATGGCCTAGCGCGTTAAGGCGTGCGCTTCGTAATCTGAGGGTCGCGGGTTCGCGCCCGAGTCGCGCCAAACTTCGCCCTCCCAGCCGTGGGGGCGTTATAATATGACGGTCAATCCCACTTTTCGTTGGTAAAAGAGTAGCCCAAGAGTTGGCGGTGAGTGGTGATGACTAGCTGCCTTCCCTCTAGTCTTACACTGCTAAATTAGGGACGGCTAGCACAGATAGCCCTCGAGAAGCTTTGTGCGAAATTCCAAAAAAAAACAAACTTGTGAACGTTCACTGCCAAGTAAAAATTAAGTTTTTCATGACTGAACTGAGAATTTTGATAGAAAAATTTAAAATGTGAATATGATTTTTAACTTAAGTGAATGTGTTACATCAAAATATGTAAGAGTCATTTTATTACCACGATTTAAACAGTAAGTACACTGAACTAAGTTGTTGCATGGTCTAAAATTAATTCATCACTTGTTTTCTCTTTGCAAAACAGTTACATTTAACGCTTAGCAGCTGTTAGGGCTATTTTTAGAATATTATTAATAAATTCTAAGTAAACAAACGCTAACTAAATGACAGATGAATTATGACAAATCTTTGAAACCAATTTTGCGTGAAACATTAAGAAAAGGTACACTGTGTTCGTAAATCATTATACAAGAAAGCTAAAACCAATACGATGAAAATACATTGAAAAATCACCATCGGATACTCTCGTTATTAATGATATTGGAGAAAAGATGGTAGTGAATTTGCACTATAAAAAATATTCGTTGTTAGTAACTGACTTGGTTTAAGGCAAACCAAAGTTTATTACGAGACATTTTTATAAGCATAAGTAAAATAATGACTTATTTCCAGCGTGTAACTTTATTAGTTCAGTATTTCGCTATTAAAGTTTCGACAGAAGAAATCGATAGCTTCTCGCAAAGAAAGGTATGTAAGTGAAATATTGAGCTAATGCAGTTACATGCTGGATATATGAATAGTTAATTTATTTACCTTGATAGAAATATTCGTTTTTAGGTGTTATATTACGAATCTTACGTGGTGACGTGTTAGGCCTCACATAGTCATTATGAATCAGAGTAGATTAATATTAGAAGATAACGTACAACAAACTTAACTATTGGAGTCAAGTTTCTGCCTTAGTCCTACATCAGCTAGTTACCGATTTTTTATCAACATTATTAGGTCTCTTCCCATTAGTTTGTGTTTAAAAGGTGAAGGCATTCTTAGTCAGTTTTTACCACATTCATTTATATTTTTGTTTAAACCCGTATATAAATAAATATTCTCAGAAGATATAAACATTCATCAGCTAATCGATTTGTGAACATAAGACTTGACATAATTCTGTCGTAGTTTCAAAATGTATACAATTACCATTAGATAAGCATCACAGACTATTGCCAAATGTCCATCTAGTAAACTTTACTGACAGAATCCCCATAAAGCAGATAAATACATTATTTCTGTATTCTCACTCTGTGCTGAAAATATGTAATTGTAAATCAATCTAGAATCTAAAACAAGTGGAAAGATCGTATTTAAAAATAATTCCACTAACAGTACTATAAACAACCCATCTTCTTTTTGCTCTCATCTTTCCAAGTGGGTCAGTATCTCGAGTTGACAAGTAGGATGGTCTCTAAATCTAAAACTCGTATGATAACATGAATACCAATTTTGATAGTTTTGGGTGGTCTACTGCTCACAGGCACCAAGTATGTTACTATTATGTTAGTGTTTTTGTATTTTTTAATTATAAATTAGTGTACTTTGTACCCTAGTTTAAACTCTTTGTGACCGATCATTAAGTTCGCACAAGTACATAATAAAAATAACACTTGTGAATAGGTGGAATGAAAGGATGGTTTTGGTTGAAAGATTTGGAATGAAAAGGGTGTTAAAGCAAGGGGGAGACAGGCTAAACCTCCTGGGGTTTTTGCTCGTGGTTTGTGAGGCCTCTACTACAACTCACGAGTTCCAACCTTATTGTTCAAGTCATCCGGGTTATTAGGATCTGTGTTTTCTCAAAAGAACAAACTTGCGTAGTTCACTTGGGAGGTCATGGCTGGTAGTTGTAATGCATTGCGGCACAAACATCTATTATCATAAGACAACTTACAGAATGGTCTTAATGCTGTTGTGTGAGACATCTGTATTTTTTTTTATTGTTGTTGTTATACCATACATATGAACAGATTAAATCGTGATGTATTTGACTAATAATTAAAAATATCGTTAATTTTAGAGCAGAGCTGAGACTTGAAGTTCACAGTTGCGTAATATCCACATTGTACTAACTCAAAAATAATTTAGAAGCAAATAACTTTCTGATGTAATTTCAAGTATATTAAAGTAGCAGGAGCTAGTTTCTTAACTTAAACATATACTGGAGTTTAAAAATCATGACCTAAATCTACCTCATAACATAAAAAAGTAGTTTTAAAAAAAAAAAGAAAAAAAGAAAAACAAATATATACCAGCCTTGACCTGCAAAATATTCGCGGTGGCTTTCGTGTTCGTGGCTTGAATGTTCCGTGTATTGTTATTTTCACTCGCGTCATTTAAATTACGCTTTCTTGCAGGCATTTTGTGTTAGATCGATAAGTTCTGAACTACTTGAAAAGAAAAAATACGTAATCAGACAAACGGATATTTTTTGAATGAAATTACATGTGAAGTAAATAACAGAATACTGGGATTTATGGTTGTGTACATAGTTATGAGCGTTCAGTGTATGATAAGGTTTTACTACTTGAAATAAAGAATAAAGCCGATATTACGTAAAGATAAAATAACTAAAAAGTGTTTATTGCAGTCTGCGACACAAACAAAATTATTGAAAAGTAAAATAAGTTAAAGTTATATTGAAGGCAAACTTAGCTGTGCATGCAGAAACGTCTTAATTCCTGTTCAGAAAGTGACAAGCATATGAACTGTGTGCCTTAGACCTGAATATGTTGAAACAGCCTACAGAAATTGTAGTCAGTTTAACATACACGAGGTTTAAGAGTTTTGTATGAATACTTTGCAAATAAAAATAAAGTAAAGTTGAAATCGAAATTAGTTGTCACACGATTACAATGACATCATGCCATCTTCTACAATACATTGGGTTGAAAAGTTTTGCTCAGCAAAATAACTGGTAAGATTATTCTAAATTTAAAAACCAACGTGCAATCCGGACTCCTTGGACAACAGCCTTTTCACAATAAAAGATGTCTAGTGTTTGATTGAAAAAATTGCGAATAATATTACCAGACAGACAAATACAAACATTTATATAGATATTTTTTTAGCCTTATGTGTTTTTTATCACTGGTGATAATTTTGATACGTGTATATAACCCAAAACAGTTAACAAACGTTAGTAATATATATGACATTAGACGGTATTCTAACAAGTTTAACAATTTATGTAACCATTCATTCCAATCTGGAAAGGAAATTACTATTTACTACTTACTTTAAATTGTATGACAAGTAAAGCTAAACAACTCTGCTTAAACGAACTGATGTCAAACAATAGTAAGCTATTTTATGTTAAGCAGTATATAGAGTACATATTTTAGTAAATAGGACAGAGCTGATTTTTAAGAATAAATTTTAATATTTATTAACATGGTTAATGTTTCTTTAAAAATACGTTTTCTGCAAGAAGTTTTGCAATTGAGTTGAAAATAAGTATTAATAATAAATAACTTTGTGTTTTTTTAAAAATGCATTTTCTGTGAAAAGTTTTGCTATTGGGTTGAAAATAAGTAATCATAATAAAGAGCACTGTGTTTCTTTCTGAATAAGTAATCATAATAAAGAGCACTGTGTTTCTCTCTGAATAAGTAATCATAATAAAGAGCACTGTGTTTCTCTCTGAATAAGTAATCATAATAAAGAGCACTGTGTTTCTCTCTGAATAAGTAATCATAATAAAGAGCACTGTGTTTCTCTCTGAATAAGTAATCATAATAAAGAGCACTGTGTTTCTCTCTGAATAAGTAATCATAATAAAGAGCACTGTGTTTCTCTCTGAATAAGTAATCATAATAAAGAGCACTGTGTTTCTCTCTGAATAAGTAATCATAATAAAGAGCACTGTGTTTCTCTCTGAATAAGTAATCATAATAAAGAGCACTGTGTTTCTCTCTGAATAAGTAATCATAATAAAGAGCACTGTGTTTCTCTCTGAATAAGTAATCATAATAAAGAGCACTGTGTTTCTCTCTGAATAAGTAATCATAATAAAGAGCACTGTGTTTCTCTCTGAATAAGTAATCATAATAAAGAGCACTGTGTTTCTCTCTGAATAAGTAATCATAATAAAGAGCACTGTGTTTCTTTCTGAATAAGTAATCATAATAAAGAGCACTGTGTTTCTCTCTGAATAAGTAATCATAATAAAGAGCACTGTGTTTCTTTCTGAATAAGTAATCATAATAAAGAGCACTGTGTTTCTTTCTGAATAAGTAATCATAATAAAGAGCACTGTGTTTCTCTCTGAATAAGTAATCATAATAAAGAGCACTGTGTTTCTCTCTGAATAAGTAATCATAATAAAGAGCACTGTGTTTCTCTCTGAATAAGTAATCATAATAAAGAGCACTGTGTTTCTCTCTGAATAAGTAATCATAATAAAGAGCACTGTGTTTCTCTCTGAATAAGTAATCATAATAAAGAGCACTGTGTTTCTTTCTGAATAAGTAATCATAATAAAGAGCACTGTGTTTCTCTCTGAATAAGTAATCATAATAAAGAGCACTGTGTTTCTCTCTGAATAAGTAATCATAATAAAGAGCACTGTGTTTCTCTCTGAATAAGTAATCATAATAAAGAGCACTGTGTTTCTCTCTGAATAGGCTATAGTGGGATACACTGTGAAATGGATACTGATGAATGTATGCCAAATCCATGTTTAAATGGTGGAATATGTAGTGACCTCATCAATGGGTTCAAGTGTCTTTGTCAAGTTGGTTTTAATGGTAAAAAATGTGAAATGAATATTGATGACTGCATGAGCCAACCTTGTCAACATGGTGGAACTTGTCATGATGGAGTTGCCAGCTTTACCTGTGATTGCCTCCCAGGTGAGTTCTTTAAAACATACATTATAAAGTGTTACTGTTAGAATTGCCATCAAATTGCTACTTGGGTAAGTTGTTTGGAATGTCTTAGAGTTTTTCTTTTCTGTAAAGGGATTCAGTAAAACTTGCAGAATGTTGTTATCTTATTTAAAATATTTCAACTTTTTATTTAATGAACAAAAGGACTTCTGGCCGTTATGAGTAGTTATGATTTCACTATCACCTATTTTAATATTTAATTATTAGTTTTTTCATATTTTTGAAATGTAAGACACTTTTTTACTATAGTGAAACATTTGAGAATATAACGTTTTTGTTAGGCATAATGAAACTTATATTTTCCTTTTCAGTATTATTTTATAAAATATACCATTTTCAGATTTTTCATTCATAACTGAAGTTTGTATTACTTTCCAAGCAATTTTTTTTAATTACAAAATGAATTTAGATTAGTGTTTTTTTTAAAGGATTTTGTTATTAACTAGTAGTAGTTGATGAAGAATTCTAAAGTAACAGTTTCTTTAAAATATATTATTTTTCTCATTAGGTTTCACTGGATTTGCTTGTGAGACAAACATTAATGATTGTCAGTCTTCTCCATGCTATTATGGCGAGTGTATAGACGGTATTGGAAGGTTCACGTGTAACTGCCATAAAGGCTATACAGGTATTTTGTGTCAGACCCAGATTAATGAGTGCAGTAGTAATCCTTGCCAGCATGGGGGGCACTGTGAAGATTTCATTGACAGATATCAGTGCCGTTGTCGACCTGGCACAACGGGAGTCAACTGTGAACACAATCTAAATGAGTGTGCCAGCAACCCATGTCGCAACAGTGCCTTATGTGAAGATGGAATCAATTCCTACAGATGTATATGTCATCCAGGATTTGCAGGTGTGTTTGTTTGTGCATACATGTTATTGATACTAAAGATTACTTTTAGAAGTTTTGTGGAGTTGATGTTGAGATGTTACAGTTTGTATACCTAAAATGAACAGTTTGTTTGATCTTTAGTTAAGATAATGAATGTTTGTAAGGAAAGTTTTTTTTTTTTTTACAAGGTTTACTAATTGTTTTGCTGGTAATATATGGAAAATAGTTTGATCATATTCCTAATGTCTGGCTTTGGTAAGTAATAGTACTTTTAAGAATGAAAAATATTTTTGTGTGGAATTTATAAAGTAGCACTTATTTATAATACTTTTTTCATTTGAATATAAACACCTTTTTTTATTGTTGGTACTCAGTTTCAAACATTCTTTTAATCGGTGGTGTATGAAGCATTGTGCTCATATTGTTAAGCACTTATGAACAAATTATTCTATGTTGGTATTTTATATTGACAAAGAACTTACACAATCAGAATATTGGTTAAATAGAACATTTTGTTTTATTACAAACCTAACATGCCTCCCCATGGCTGAGTGGTAAGTCTGAAGGCCTATAATGCTAAAAACTGGGTTTCAATACTTATGCCTATGGTAAGAACAGTACAGATAGCCCATTGTGTATGTTTTGTGCTTAACAACAAGCAAACACTTTACAGAATTTGTTTTTACTGATTATAATATCAAATTATAATAATTTCAGTAAGAATGATACAGAAAACACTTTTGTACATTTTATTTTGATTTCACATTAAGATTGTTAAAGAACATTTCAGAAATTGCAATTATATCATAAATGTACCACTATCCATTTTGATTAAAGTTCTTAAAATTACAGTGAGTGAAGATGTAGAATAGAACAATAACTTCATTAAGATTTATTTACCAAAAAAGATTTTTCTACTAATATTTTATTTTTCAGGAACACTCTGTGAAATAAATATTGATGATTGTGCAAGCCATCCTTGTGCTAATGGTGGTGTGTGCACAGATCTTATCAGTGGATTTAAATGTGATTGCCCACGAGGATATTATGATGCTCGATGTCTCTCTGATGTCAATGAATGTGAAAGTAACCCTTGTTTAAATGGAGGGACGTGCGAGGATGAAGTTAACAGATTCATTTGTCACTGCCCAAAAGGTACACATTTTGAAATTATATTTCGTAATGTAATATATACTGTAAAGAGGAGTATTAATACAGTTTTCCATTGCAAAAAAAAATAGAATAGCTTTTTTATTTTTACAGTACAATATATTTTGACAATTAGTTATTCAGTAAAATGTATAAACCAAGAATATATATAAAATTTATAAAAAAGATTGTTTTTAACTCATCCATATTTTGTCAAATATTTGCTAGTTGTAAAGAATATATTTTAAAATATGTCTTGGAGGATTTAAGAATGGATAGAAGTAATGTGTGGCTGATTTAGAGATGCCCCAACAGAACCTTGTAGAAAATTTTCAGCATATTACTGACAGTTTCAGCAACTAAGTTATTATTTATTTAAGTAACTGATACAGAATTTTGTTCAGTTGTCGTATTAAGTTCCTTAGTTGTGGAGAGAGAAATATTTGAAATAGTTGCTCAGTTACCTCTTATTTGTGTGTGTTTTTTATTTATTTGTAAAAAAAATGATTTGTTCTGTAATATCAGTTAGATGCTGAGGATATTATTCCATTACACTAAATGTTTAGATATAGCAATACTACATTGTCACTTTGATGTTTACAAACAGAACTCTGTGTTTCTAGTCAGTGTAATTTTGGTATAATTCATTAACTTTCAAGCTATATACTTGTTTTCTGTTCATTACTGTTAGGGTTACATATTGCATCATTGTGAGGAATCCTGTTTTTGCTTGTTACAGTACTATTCTAGAGAACTGACCAACAAATCTGATGAACGCACTCATTTTCTACATAACAGAAACTGCAACACTAATTAGTGAAAGTAATTACAACAATGCTGGTAATTTAATTCACTGTTTTTTTGTGTGGCATGTATGTGAATTACTGACACAGTAACCAAAAAATGTCATGATCTGTAGGTAATTTGATATGTAACTAGTTTGGAAAAATGTTTAACTATGGATGGGGTACAGATAATCTTCTATCAGTACTTGTAGAGTTGATGATGTGATGTTACAGTGTCAATGTAACCAATAACATTTTATATTTAAAGACATTGTTTAATTATGGCTAAAAACATATCTAAATTTGTTCATATACATTTTTTTTTAAAATATAGGTTATAGTGGCCATCGATGTGAGTTGGATATTGATGAATGCCAGTCTAATCCATGCCAACATGGAGGGACCTGTCATGATAACCTTGCTTCTTATACATGTTCATGTTTACCTGGCTATACAGGGAGAAACTGTGAATCTAATATTGATGACTGTGCTTCCAAACCTTGCCAGAACAGTGGATCATGCATTGATCTAGTCAATGCGTATAAGTGTGTATGTGAAGTACCATACAGTGGCCCTAATTGTGAAACTGAACTTGATCCCTGTACTCCAAATAAGTGTAAAAATGGGGCAAAATGCACCCCTTCATCAAATTATCTGGATTTTGCCTGTACTTGTGAACTTGGATACACAGGTAAATATTTCACTCTTAACTAATTAACAGGAAAATAATGTTGGTTTTAGTTTTGTTTTCATTTTTGAATGAGAACTATTGTATTAAATTCAAGAAATATACAAGATAAGAAAAATGTTTTATTTTTATTTTGAGAAAGCAACTTGCTATCTTGTATTCTTTCAAGAAACAAAATTGTAATTTTTCTTCTCCTTCAGGTCGCTTATGTGATGAAGACATTAATGAATGTGCCATCTCGTCTCCCTGTCGAAATGGAGCTACTTGTGTAAACACAAATGGGTCATACATTTGTAATTGTGCCAAGGGTTATGAAGGGCATGACTGTTTAATAAATACTGATGACTGCAGTTCTTGTAAGTGTAACAGAACTCCAACTTCCTTTCTGAAAACTTGTTAAAATGTATTAGTTTCATCTTCCTAAACTTATTGAACAATTTAGAAGAATAAAATAATTTAGAGAATTAAAATATTAGAAAGAACTATGTTATTTAATGTTCTCACCAGTTTTTTATCAATTTATACATATTAAAAAGTTTTGTTTATTTTATTCACCTGGCCTCGTTAGGGTGAAAAATTGTGAACAAAATAAAGAAAACTGCCAATTTACAAATGTATTGTTGTTTGGATACTTGTATAAATGAGAGTTAATATAAGTTTCAGTTAAAGTTGTATTCTTTTATTGATAACTTTAAGACTGTTTTCACTTTTTTATTCATTTATTTATTTTTACTAAACATGATAGGTAGTTTGATGTTATAAACTATTAGGTAATTGATCATGTAGGTTGGGAATAATATTTTTATTTTTACATTGCAGTATATTAACCTATAAGCAAACCACATTAACCAAAGTTTTAAATAGGAAGTTTCTTCAAATATGATTTTATTTTTCTGGTTATTGAGAACTTTTTGTTTAAAGGTTTTCTTGCTTCAGAAATTAGGAATAATTTTAGTTTTACAGATTTTTGACATACTTATTGAACATTTCTCATCCACAGATCCATGCCAAAATGGAGGATCATGTCTAGATGGTATTGGAGAATATACTTGTGTTTGTGTTGAAGGATTTGGAGGAAAGAATTGTGAAATTGATATAAATGAGTGTACCAGTGGTCCTTGCCAGAATGGGGCTACATGCAATGATTATGTTAACAGTTACACATGTACATGTCCGCTAGGTTTCAGTGGTACAAACTGTCAAACAAATGATGAAGACTGTACTTCAAGGCAAGTTTTTACTTTAAGAAATCCTATTTTTAGTTGTGTTGTAGTTTTTAGAAACTTCAGATATTATAAGCTTTACAAAATAACATACATCTGTTTTGTAACTTCAGATTTTCAAATGCTTCATTTACAGGCAATTTTGTGGCTAATACTGAAATACAGTAGAAAAAAAAATCAAGTATGTTTGTGTTTAATAAAGGAGAGATTATAGTAAGATTTGAGAGACCTCCAAGAACATTATGAAAACATTCCTCTATATTTGTTAATGGCCACTTTTCGTGCTTTTCAGTTTTTGATTTACTTGTATTTGGGGATTATAAAAATATCCATAATTCAAACATTGTGAAGTAATTTTTTATGACTTGAAAAGGGTTTTTCAGATTTTTGTTTTGAGAGTCGCTTGCACAGTGTCGATTAGGAAGCAGATGACGGGAGTTTCATTATGAAAACATGTTTATGATTTTTATACAAAGAATTCAGAATGCTTATACTTTTTTTTCAAAGGAACAGAAATATTTATAAGAATGTAAAAATATTTTACTTAAAGATTCTTGCCCATATCAATTCTTTCCCAACAGAAATGACTCCTCTAGATGACCTTGGTAACAACAGAGCTCACAATATTAATACAGCAACAACAGTAACTGTAAAAAATAATTAAAAAATGCTTAACTAAAGTGAATTCAGATTTTTTTTTTAATCACATTTTTAGTTCTTGCATGAATGGTGGGACTTGTATTGATGGAATCGACACATACACCTGTCAGTGTTCAGTAGGTTATACTGGCTCTAATTGTCAGTTCCACATTAATGAATGTGATTCCCAGCCTTGTTCTAATGGAGCCACCTGTATTGATCACGTGGGTTTTTATACCTGTCACTGCCCATTTGGATTCACTGGAATTCATTGTGAGGTAGGCAGAGTGATTTTACTTAAGACTTGTGAGATCTATATGTATTTTCTTTATTTATGTTGATGCATATTTAATGAGGTTAGAAACTCGCAGAGTTATTTGCATTCTGTAAGGCTAATCATGCAAATGTTTTGGGGACTTATGAAACTAAGATACATGTTTATATATCATTTTGCTATTTAACACTTTATTTTACTCTTTTCGTGTTAAATATAACTTGAAATTCACCAAACTAACAGTTTTAACTTTCTTAAATCTTGTGGTCATCTGATCAGTACAGTAGCTTTATCATGGTAGGTAAGTTACTTAATAGGGACTTGTAATGTTTTTAACAAAATTATAGGGCATTATGTAGAGACCCCATGCAAATGGAAAAACATTGTAAAAGGTTTCACTTCTTGATAGATAAACGTGACTTCCATAATTATTAATATGTAAAAATCTCTTATCTATATATTTTTTGTCATCAGTACTTAAATCTGTGTGCACTTGCTTTATGCTTTATTAAACTCAAGGGCATAGCATTATCAATGACAATTTCAGTATATATTTATGTTAATATGAATGAAAGGGACAAGATGCAAACAAGGTGAGGTTAATTCAAGTTGACAATGTATTTTTCCAGACTTTTGTTGATTGGTGTAGCACAAGTCCTTGTATGAATGGTGCTACTTGTAAACAAAGCAATAACACCTACCGCTGTACCTGTAGCCCTGGATGGACAGGAATGCTGTGTGATGTTTCTATGGTCTCTTGTGGTGTTGCAGCTTCCCAGAAAGGTATGTTAGCACAAATAAAATATCTTTTAATGCAGTCTTTTAACAAAAAATTGAAGTTTTTATCTTATATAAATCATCTATATCTATTGATATTTTTAGAAATTTTCTTATGAGTTTTCTTTTTATGAGTTATTGTAAATTTTTTATTACTTTTATAGTTTAAGTTTAACTTGTGTAGTTTTTGTTATTTAAATTTTACTATTATGCTTTTTCTTAAGGCATTGAAATTGTAGAACTTTGTGAAAATGGTGGAACTTGTGAAAACATTGGCAATAGCCATAGATGTATCTGTCGTGAGGGGTTTGAAGGGAGCTACTGTCAACATGAAGTAAATGAATGCACCTTCCAACAATGTCAGAACAATGCAACGTGCAATGATTTAATTGGGCAGTATACATGTGACTGCCAGTCTGGTTTTCAAGGTAAAATACTCATTGTGAATACGTGTATGTGTTTTGGTGCTATATAATATCAAAATCAGAAAAACAAAACAAATGCGTATACCATAAATCTAAAGTTTAAAATTTTCTCGTACATTTCAACTTATAGTAATTAAATCTATGCTAAGTTTTCAGAAATGTATTTGATAATTATTAATAAGTATCAATTTCTATGCAGTTTACTTCGATATAAGCTATGTTTTTGGAAAGGTGTTTAACATAAAAAAAGGTTTACTTTACAAAAGGAAATGTGTTTTCCTAAAATTTATGGTTTTTTGTGTAGGTTTGAATTGTGAATTAAACATAGATGATTGTGATCCCAACCCTTGTCTGTTTGGAGGTACATGTCATGATTTGATCAACAAATTTGTGTGTTCCTGTCCTCATGGCACTATTGGAATTTTGTGTGAAATTAATGTCAATGAATGCTTCGAAGGTGCCTGTCATCACGGTGGAACATGTATTGATGAAGTTGGGCATTATGAGTGTAACTGTCCCCCAGGTTTTGTTGGTCCAAGGTAAGGAAACAGTAGATAAATGTGAAACAGTTAAAAATAAATTGATTGGAGGTGATCTTTAAATGTTTAATACACTGGTCATAGTCAAAGTAAATAATATATCTTGTTGTTCAAAACTTTCAAATTTGTTCTTTAACAACATGGATATCTTCAACTTTGTTTTGAATTTCGTGCAAACCAACATTAGGGCTATCTGAACCAGCCATCCCTAATTTAGCACTGAAAGACTAGACTAGAGGGAAGGCAACTAGTCATTGCCACACACTGCCAACTCTTGGGCTACTCTTTTACCAATGAACAGTGAGATTAACTGTTACATTAGGATGCCCTCACAGCTGAAAGAGCAAACACATTTGGTGGGACAGGGATATGAACCCGAAGTCCTCAGATTGCAAGTCGAGATCTCTTACCTCCTGGCTACTCTTAAGATTAAATTGAAACATGCTTACATTCCATTACATAATTACAGTTAGTTTTCAGACCACCATACTTTCTCATTAGTAATGCATCAGAGGAGATTCCAAAATTTGTATGTCTATTAACTATTCTGCTTGTACAAACTTTAACTTTGTTTTCATGTTTGTTGTAAAGAGGTTCAATAATATATGTAACTGTTATTTCACATGCTATTTAACATCATTTATTTAGAAAGTATTATTTTTCAGGTTTAATCAGTCAAAATCTGTAACATTTATAACAATTATATCACAGTTATAAATGTTTTGCATGAAAATGACAAAATGTTATACTTGTTAATTCTGATAAAACACAGGTATTCCTGTCTATAAGATTTATAGTTGTTTTCTTTTCTCTAGGTGTGAAGGTGATGTGAATGAGTGTCTCTCTAATCCTTGTTCAAGTCCTGGTACCCAGGACTGCATTCAGTTAGTTAATGACTATCGTTGTGGGTGTAAACCTGGATTTATGGGTCGTCACTGTGAAATAAAAGTCAACTTCTGTGCTTCTCACCCATGTTTTAATGGAGGCATGTGTAGTAGTACACAGTTAAGACATACTTGTATCTGTTCTGAGGTGATTATATTTTATTTCTTGCTTTTATTTTGAAATTTAACAAAGTAAATTAAGTAATCAGAATGACTTTTCTGATTTCAAGTTTTTTAAGTATATACAAAAACTTTCTGCAGACATATTCTATTACAGACAAAAGTAGTAAAATAATTAAGATATATGAAATGGCTGCATTAACATAAATTCATGTAAAAATAACCTTATTTCAATACAGTATGAGTTTTTACCAGAAAGTAAATATTTAGTATACTTTATGATTTCTGGATGTAACATAATGTTCAGGGACAACATGGAACCTCTTGGTCCATCTCAGCTGTTTCACCTTCCCAGCAAAACTAAAACTATTAAATAAATTTAAAAAACAATTTAAATCCACCCCCATTATTCACATCTATAAAGTTTTCTTTTAAAAATGCTCTAATTTACTGCCTTCAAAACATCTGAAGGCAACCCATTCCTTTGGTCAACCACCCTCTTTCAAAAATAAAATTGTCTTAGCTGAATATGGCTTCTACCTTGTTTGAATCTATATTTATGTCCACTAGTTCTATAATTTTTGATAAGTATAAAAAATGTTGATGCATTAACATTAAGAATTTTAATCTCTCCTCATTTGGTAACCCCTCCATGTAAGGTACCATTTTAGCAACCCTTTTCTGAACCCTATACAACAATTCAATGTCTTTTCTAGGGTAAAGAGCTTAAGACTGAACACAATGTTCCAAATATGGCCTAACCAGTGACCTTACAATGAAATTATAACTTCTTCAGACTTATGTTAAATATTTCTGTAGATACAGCTTAAAATCATATTTATCATACTACAAGCAACAGCACATTGCGTGGATGGTTTAAGAGATTGATCAACCATTAACCCAAGATCATTTTTTTCATGATACTCTTAAAGTTATTCCCATCCAAATTATACTTATAATTCAAATTATGATAACCCATATGCAGTACCTTACATTTATCATAATTAAAACCCATCTGCCATTTATTTTCCCAATTCACTAAATGACCTAAATCCTTTAGTAAAGCAGCAGCATCTTCTTCACAACCAGTAACATACAAGACCTTGATAGCATCAGCAAATTTAAGTAATTTATTAACAATTCCTTCATTTATTTCATTAATGCAAATAAAAAAATACAATGGTCCTAAGACTGAGCCCTAAGGTACACCATTTGTGACATTAATACAGCTGCCCCCCAGTGACTCAGTGGTATGTCTGCAAACTTACAATGCTAAACACTGGGTTTTGATACCTGTGATGGGCAGAGCACAGATAGCCCATTGTGTAGCTTTGTGCTTAATTCAAAACAACAACAATTAATACAGCTTGCTGAACTCCATTTATAACAACCCTCTGCTTTCTTCCATCAAGCCACTCTTTTATTCAGTTAGTTAACTTATCCCCCATGCCTATTGAGATAAATTTCTTTACAAGCCTTTTATTTGGCACTTCGTTGGATTCGTTATGAAAATCTACATTAACTAAATTTGTGCCTGTATCCTCATTTACACATGCAGTAACATTTTCAAAGCATGTCAAAAGATTTCTGAGGCATAATTTTCCCTCAGTGAAACCATGTTGACTATCTAATAAAATTTTAAATTTTGTTAAATAACTTTGCAATGTGTCTTTTATCAGACTTTCCACACCTTTTCCCACAACTGATGTAAGACTAACAGTCCTATAATTATCGGGATGGCTTCTGTTACCTCCCTTGAAGACAGGAGTGACATTAGACATTTTCCAGTCTATTGGTACTTGTCCACTATTCCCCTATTCAAGGACTTACAAAAAATTGTGGCAAATGGCACATATATCAATCCTTGACCTCTTTTAAAATTCTTATGGAAATATCTGGCCCAGGAACCATACCATTTCTTAAACTTCCCAATTTTATTTCAAAAAGCTCAGAACGTATGCAATTGTCTTGTTCATATTTGTTTTCATCTGTCAGTTGCTCAAGTCTTCATTAGTGAAAACTAAAGAAAAAGCAGAATTTAATAACCTGGCCATTTCATAATCATCAGATACAAGTCTTCCTTTATCATTCCTCAAGGGTCCTATTCTCATCCTAACATTTTGTTTATCCTTTGTGTGCTTAATAATCTATACTGTTAATTTTTATGTCTACAGACAAATTTTTCTTGTACATACTTTTGGATGTCCTAATTTACTGTTTAACCATATTTTGTGACCTTCTAAATCTTCTATAATACCAGTCAAATAATGTATAATTTCATATTAGTGTGTTTATGCTTTTTTTTCTCAGAAAAAGAACAGTGTTAGAGAACTGTTTGGTTAATAGTTCTGATTTACATAAGTTTGAAATATTTCGTGTTTTTTATACAAGATTGTTTATAAGTTCCATAAAAATTGATAATGTCTTAGTTTTATTGCATTATTTTAGGAGCATTCACTAACATTTCATAATTTTTGTCAGAAAATTTCATGTTTGTTGATTTTTCACAAATATTCATCACTGTACATGTGATGATTTATCCATGTTTACACAATGATATGAATATTATGGTTAACATTTGCTAGTGATAAAAGAACTGTTCACATTTAGGGATTCTGGGGTGACAACTGTGGGTTAACAAACACTACTTGTGCTAGTAAGCCATGTTTAAACGGAGGTGAGTGCCTTACAAAAGGAGAAGGTTATACTTGTTTGTGCCCACGAGGTACAAGTGGAAAACTGTGCGAGACAATCATTGATGGAACGTGCCTGTCATCAGTCTGTCAAAATGATGCTGTCCCTGTTGACAAAACAGGTAATTTTTATTGTAATATTTTTCTGTGTTTTGTGAAAATATTAGGTTGAGGAATAATTCGTGAGCATTTTTAAATAATTTCATTCAAGCATTACATGCAAGACTATACAATACTTCAATGCATGAACACATTACACTCAAAACATTTATTATGATACTTTATTTCATGTAATACCTAGGTATATAGTATGCATTGTTTTAAACGAAATTGCAAGAAATTAAATGCGAAAAGCAGATGACGTCGAAAATGCTCGATTTTGTCCACTTGACATTCCATTTAATGAGCTGAAAATGAAAGCAAAAATTAAAGACACATGAAAATCAAACACACCATCTATTAGAGCAAAAAATTATCTACCAAATGACATGAAATATTTTGTGAAAGCGTTTCATTTATGAATATATTTTTTTAACTTGAAAAAATGCTCACAAATTATTCCTCAACCCAATAGTATTTCAAGTTAAATTAATTATGCATATTAAAAATAGGAAAAATGTATTACAGTGATATCACAGGTGTGTGTAGTTAACCACTTTCTAATCTGAAAAGACTTGTCTTTTACTGGGTTAAGACTAAGAATCTGTCACATTAAAGGCTATGTTAAAGCCATGCTGTTCAGAAAAATTAATTCTATTTAGTTTTGAAACTAAACTATAAATTCATAGGGTTATCAGAAAAAAAATCCAAACATATAGCACAAATATTAAAGCACTAATAATTTCAAAAGGGATGTAAGTTTGAGCTATCTTTTTAATATATTTCAAATTTATTCATAGACAGACTTTCATCCTTTGCTGTTGTTGTTAACCCCGAGCTTTAACTTATCCACGTATTTCTGGTACCACTAGAGTTATTTATATTTTCCAGATAAAATGATTCTACAAAATATGGTTTTGTTGAAATGTATTTTGTCATTTGTTAAAATGCTTATCTTAAGTGTTTCACATGTTTGGTGTCAGAATATAATAATTAACTTAAGCTGGCTGCAATAATTGGGGAGTTAATATGTAAGGTGTTTACCTGAATGATTATTGAGATAATTAGGTCATTTCTAATTTGTTGTCAAGTCAGTTAAAGTACACCTTCATGTGTAATAATTTGCTATTCATTTAAATAAAGTGGTAAAGTTTTACAATGTCTATGCTTACTAGACAATTAATTTTTATAGGTAATTGTATACTTTATTAAAAAACAAGTAAGCCTTACATTATTAAACATTGTTACTATTTCTAGTTGTTTTTTCTGTTTATTATTTAAAGCTGTGTATAATTTTGTGTCTCTGTTTTTTTTGTTTTGTTTTTTAATTTTTACCCATAGATTTGAAGAAAAAGTGTGAGATAAACAAATGTAACAAGAAGGCTGGAAATAGACACTGTGATAAGGAATGCAATAATGATGTGTGTAATTTTGATGGTGGGGACTGCTCTCTAAGTAAGACTTGTATTTATATGTAATAAGTAAATCTGTATATGAGTATTTTTAAGTATAATTACAGAAGAGTGTTAATGAAAATAACAATAAATGATGTTCTTTATTTGACTGCACTCTTGTAAGTTCTCAATGAAGCACAGTTCCCCTGTACATAGGAGCACACTGTCCTAAATATAAAGGATGAACTTTTGTTTAATGTATTGTAAAACTATCCAACTTGTAATTCTATTGTTTATTAAATATTCAGTATAAATTTACTGTAAAACTCTCCATCTCATCTGAGAGATATTATCATGAGCATAAAAACCACCAAAGAAGTTAAGGTAACACATGTCAGTTTTTATGAGATCAGCATTAAAGTTTAACACAAGAACTCTCTAAACTTTATAAAACCAATAAAGAACTTAATATAAAAAAGTTTTCACTATAGTAAGACCACTAAAAATGTATTCTCAAGTCTTTCCAACCTTTATAAGAATGTGACTTTTGCTCTTATGGTTTAAAAACAAATGTATTCTCAGTTTTTACTACTGATTATATGTGTTGCATGACTTTTGAACCAAGTGTATATTTATAGGAACGAATCCCTGGCTTAAGTGTGTTGCAACCATTAGTTGTTGGAATGTCTTCCGCAATGGAGAGTGTAATGCTGAGTGCAATAATGCAGATTGTCTTTTTGATGGCTTTGATTGCATTCAAGAGCTGTCATCTTGCAAGTAAGTGATTGTGCAGTGCTTATGTGAATATCTGGTAATGTTTAGAAATAAGATATGAGAAAAGCTTAGTTTGCTGAATGCTTTCAGAGAATGATTTAAAAAAATGATTACTTTTGATAATTTTATATTTCTGAAATACAAGTTTTCTAGTCTAATGCATTTGGAAATGTGGACCTAAATCAAAGTTTGTTGAGTAAACGAAAAAAATATCAGTTTCCTTTTGTTATGCTTATATTTTCATTATCTAGTGAAATGTATGATTCATACTGTCTGCTGAATTATGGAAATGGTTACTGTGACTATGGATGTAACAATGAGGAGTGCAACTGGGATGGTCTTGATTGTGAGACAGATTCTCCACAGTTAGCCGATGGGACTCTCATCTTCACTCTTCTCATTGATTTCATGGTAGGTAAAACACTACAGTAGACAAGGAGGTTATATTAACTTTGATTTTGAGCTGTTTTTTTTATTTTCTGTTTTATTGAAAAAGGTTTGAATTTGTTAGCATTTTTACTAGAAAATTTTACAAGATGTTTTGAAAGGCTTGAAATAAAATATTTTAAAATCCTTTGTAATAAAACGACATTTGCAGACAGTATATATAACGTTCTCTTAAAACTTCACAAAATCCATTTCACGTACGTATCAACATTCATTACAAAATTATTGGAAATTATCCACAAGTTTTGAAAAAATAGTATTAAAATGTGACACTGTTATTTACATGAGTATTTATATACTAATAATAATGAAATATATTTGTTATTTTTCAACAACATATTCCATATACTGATTAAAGGAGAACTGTGGTTTTAATCAAGTTTAGTCCTCATCAGATGTTTGTACCATTGTGGGATATATTTAATGTTTTCAACTTTCATAAACTTGCCTAGAAAACAAATGTTCTGAAGAAAAAAATGTTCATGAAATAATATAATCATGTCTATATTTGTGCTATTGTCAGTGTTTTTATATGTGATTCAAATGTGATAATTCAATCTTCACGAAACAAATTTCATTTAAAATTATCAATACATTAATAAAGGGTTATTTCATGTTCAGTACAATTTTTCATATATTATCAAGTATTATGACATTATACACTGTCTTTCTTTATCATTTCACACAATGATTGTGTAATTGTCAAGTGATGCAAAAATGTATCTATAATTATTATAGCTGGTTAACATTCAAAACAAATTATTATTAATTTCTAACATAGGAATTTCAAAAGAACTACACAGCTTTTGTAAGAGATATGGGACATGCTTTGAGAACAAATTTCAAAATAAAAACTGACAGCAAAGGAAACCCAATGATTTACCCATGGCGATCAGAGGATGGAACATCTGTCGGGTATGTATAAGTAGCTGTTTCTATACACATGAAGGGAGATATTTACAAATCTGCTCACTAAAATTGTACTAAAGGCTAAAGTAAATAAGTTATTACAGAGAATTATATAGAAATAATGTGTTTGAAATATGTATTAATCCCAAAACATGCATTTCTCTTTAAATGTCAGATTTGTTTTGCTTTTTTTTTCTCTTTATTTTTTTGGTAGAGTTATAAGAATAATATATCACTATACATCAATTTTTTTTCGAAGAGTAACGTGACATTTTTGCAAATGGGTGAATTATATATATAAAATCTATGTACAGTCATTTAAAGGATTTTGAAACAGATTAGTCTGTTATAGGTCAAATCCACATAGGCTATCTTCTGTGTCCACCATGAGGAAATCAAACCCAGGATGCTAATAACCTTGGTCATTCCTGTTAAAATAGAACTAGGAAATACAGCTAAATAAAACTTTAAATTTAATGAATAAGAAATTCTGTTGAAAAATGAAAGGCTACTATAAATTTATTGTTTTATATTGTACTTGAATTTTTATTACATACACCCTATCTTTTCTTTATTTATTATACTTGCTCATTTTTACTCTGTAATTTGGATTGTTTGTATTTATTTAAATTGGTGAATTCTGAATTATGGGAGCAATATGGCTTGATGTGTTCTATTTTTGTGGGACTAATTTCAATAAACTTATTGCAAATCATATTTCTTTCTTAGGACTGAAGTTACAGTGGAGATTGACAACCGACGATGTGCTAAGACTGCCTACAGTGAATGTTTCCAGTCAGTGAATGAGGTAAAAACCTTTGAGCATGTTTTAAGAGGTCTAAGGAATTCATTTACTTTTTTTGAAATAAAACTAGACAGGAAGAGAGGTGATGTTGGTAAAAATGTGTGACGTTGGTATTATTAGGAAATATTGCCAAATAATTGTAATCTTAGTGATACTTAAAGACAAATATATAATGTACGCACAGCTTAACAGTGACATAATTCACAGTTGAAAACAAAACTTTTAATTTTCATTTTGGCCAATAGATTCTTGAAAATTTCTAATCGTTTGTTATGACCTGTCCAAGGCATGTCGAAAGAGGCTATAGTACATGCCCAGTACTGTTAAGGCACTAAGTAACTATATTACTTAGGATGTAAAATGTTCCTATGATAATACAGTTTGGAAACCCATGAAATATCGCATCATTTTTTAGTGTAGCTTTGGACAGTCAAGAAGTCTGAATTTTACTGATATAAAATTACAGAATATTAATGTTCCTTGTGAATGTCTATAATAAAAGAATTTTTTAAACTTTAATAATGTAATTTTATTTTTAATAAATTTGCTTCAGGCTGCCAAGTTCCTGACTGCCTCCTTATCACAAAAAGCTTTGGACACAAGTTTCCCAATCAAAGATATAAGAAGTTCAGCAGAAGATGAATCCACAGATACTGCTGCAAACATCTATCCTAACATGACCTATGTGGTCATTGGTGTAATTGTTATCATCTTGTTAGGTCTGTTCATTGGGGTCCTTATTGCTCAGCAAAAGCGTGCCAATGGTATAACTTGGTTTCCTGAAGGATTTTTTAAAACAAGTTCAGGACAACATCGTCAGTCTCGAAGAAAGGGACCTGATGGACAAGAAATGAGGTCTGTTATGGTGATGATATTCTTTGCCAGTATATTTTGTTTACATTACTTACTAATGCTTAAATTGGTAGTTTTTATGTTACTAATTTGCTTTTTATCTATATACATGTACAAGTATTAGTCATTTGATGCCTAGCTAGTTGTTTTATGTATTTTTATATGGTATTTTATTTATAATGTATCAGTTTTTGTGATAGTGTAGAAATATGTAATTAATGCTGGAATTTTTATGTATAATAAAATTGTCACTCCCTCTAACCTCTAGGAACTTGCATAAACAGACATCTGTCCAGAGAATAGATGATACTAATGACAACAGTAAAGTGTCTCCAGGCATGTCAGGTTGGAGTGATGATGACATGGGAGACCACCCTCCCATGAAACGAATGAGAAGTTCTCGTACACCCGACTCAACTTATGGCGATACAAACACTACCACAGAATTTGACAGCACTGACCCTCGACAGTGGACAAAACAACATCTGGATGCAGCTGATGTTAGAAACCCCAATGTTCATGCACTAACACCACCTCAAGCAGAAGGACTAGAAACAGGGAACGTAAATGTTCGTGGGCCAGGTGTGTGTTTCAGCTTAATGTGGAGTTTCATTTGGTATTCCTCCAGTCCTAATTATGTAATGGAACAAAGAAGTTTGATATTTTTGTCTAGGATACTAATAATATAAGTTGTTGTGCTGGTTTTATGAATATTTCTAGAATATTAAGAAATTTTGTTTAAATTATGTATTAAGGTTAGTAACGCATCAGCTACTTCAATGGATAAACTAAAATCAACATTTGTTGTAAATTTGTTTTGCTGATATTTTGAGCATTTCTTTTCACTGAAAAAAGTGCAAGATATGAACAAAAAATGTTTACGATAAAAGTTAATGTCCGAGTAACTTTTGTTATTTATCATATCATTAAAGCATGAGATTATTCTGTTATGAGAATTTTTATATTTCAAAGTATGTACTTGCCAAACCAGATTTAAGTTTAAAATGTCCTTAGTTTTGTTTCAAATTGACTGAATTTTCAAACGGATCAAATACTTCAAATTTGTTATCTACTTTTGGTAATATTCAAGCTTATCTATTGTTCCCAGCTGTTTGTTTTTAATGAATTAAATTTTAATTACAGGTAAATTGATTAAATTAAGGATACATTGGTGTTTAACAGATAATTAAATATTTACTTGCCAGAATTATTCAGTAAGGCTTATTGAACAGTGTAACTAATAAAAACAATTATTAAATATTAAAAGAAATGGTTTGTGTGTTTAGAGATGCTCAGTGGTAAGTCCGAGGGCTTGTAATGCCAAAAATTAGGTTTTGTAACCTTCTGTGAGCATAGCAGAGATAGCCCATTTTGTGGCTCTGCACTTAACAAAGACATGTTTAGTGTACTATCCAGACAGCAATGCAAACTTCAAAATATTTGTAGATTACCTTTTTTTCTGAATTTATTGTTTTATGTGTTTAAACTGGTTTGTATTATTAGTGTGCCCAGACATTGAATCGAGATTTTATGGTTAACAGCATATTGCCACAAAAAATATGCTCTGAACTTTGTGATTGGGGGTAAGGTATGAGAGTAAATTTCAAGTTCCATTATTAGATCAGACAAAAGCTGATAGTGAATGGTGTTAGCTAGATACCTTTCTTTTTGGTTTCTTATTTCAAAAATATGGATGACTGCACTGCTAACCCTTGTGTAGTGTTGCACAAAATCTGAAACCAACCATCAAGTTATACTTTTATGATAAATTTTTGTTCCTCTTTAGGTGGTCTCACACCTCTAATGTTGGCATCATTTCATGGTGGTGTTCAAGATTCTGGTGATGACGTGGAAGAAGACGAAAGCTCAGCTAGCATGATTCAGGATTTGCTTTCACAGGGAGCTAAGATAAACATGACCACTGATTGTACAGGTATACTATAACCAGTACCTAATAATTTTTGACCATTTGATGTAATTTGTTAGTTAGTGATTCTTTGTGTAAATGTTATTAAATTCTCTATTAACCAAGTATAAAATATTTTGTTCATTAATGAAAGGAGGATATCCCTCCCGTACCAGTGAAATACTTTACTTTCAAATTAAAACTTGTAGGTGAAACATCGCTCCATTTAGCAGCCAGGTATGCCAGAGCTGATGCAGCCAAAAGACTTTTAGATGCTGGTAACGATGCCAATGTTCAAGACAACACTGGACGATCCCCATTACATACTGCAATAGCAGCTGATGCTCAAGGTGTATTTCAGGTAGTAATTTGAAAATTTTTGTTTTGTAAATGTATTTTATTTTCTGTCATTCCTACTTGCAAGATCCCTCTTTTCTTTTTACAGAAATTAAATTTATCATTGAAGTAAAAAAAAAGTTTCTACGAGGTTCTAAACTTCATATTTCTTGCACTGGTTTTTAACTTACTATCGATATATTTATTGAGAGATTATTAGATATTGGTATTTCATGAGAATAAATGTTTGTTTTTGTATTTTTTTCATATACTGAATAAAATATTATTTTATGGCCCTCTTGATTTTCAAGATGCAAGATATTTTTACCTCAGTTAGAACTTAGAAAACCTCTACATTCATGATGAAGAGAAACCCACTTGAAGTAAAAATGTATCTCAGGATGGCTGGTGTGGGTATTAACACTCACTCATAAAGCAGAGCACAATGTTTTTATCTTCATGGTCTTTGCTTTATTAGTAAAAGTGTTAATACCCATACCAGCCATCCTGAGATACATTAAAACTTTATCTGTTGAACCAAATTATAAAAGCAACTTGTAAAGAAAACATATTTGATTTAAATGACTGAAATCTCAATTTTTTATAGATACTGCTGAGGAATAGAGCAACAAATCTAAACTGCCGAATGTATGATGGAACAACACCACTCATTTTAGCAGCTAGGTTAGCTATAGAGGGAATGGTTGAAGACTTAGTTAGGGCTGATGCAGATATCAATGCTGCTGATGATCTTGGTACGTCACACTTATGACATTTATTTATTTTTTTAACTTCATTGTTATAGTGAAATGATAATGTTGGATAAGTTAATAAAATGTTCACTTAATTGTGGTGAAGCATGGTTATCGCAAAATGATACTTACAAATTGTGATGAAGTGTGAGATACATTCTTAAGTGTATATCGTTTTTCTTAAACCATTAGAGCTAGCAAAACTGATAAACTCAAGACTATTTAATTTACTAAAAAGGAAAACTGAAGATATTTTAATAGTTTTTGTTTCTCCTGAAAAGTTAAGAGGTGTTTGAAAGGAAACATTGATCCTCCACTGGGTTCAGAGCAGGTGGTAATAATTTTTCCAGTATGTCAAAGAATTGCAGATAAATAAATATAGTTGGACAAGTTATTTATAATGTAAGGTTACATGATCTTGTTAATGCTCAGTGTTAAAAAGACTTAATTTAGTGAATAATTAAATGTACCTTGATTGTATATGAATAATATTAGTACTTAATCAACTAAGAGCAACATACTCAAATTATTATTTTGTATCTAACACCAATTAAAAGTTTCACACATTCAGGTGTAAAAATCTTGAATTGTTATACACCAATTTCATAAAAAATACATTAAATACATGTATATAATAATGTAGGAGCTTTATGTGATTTATAGTTCAAAGTGTTGTATATAAAAAATGTTACCAGATCTAAGTAAAATTAATACTGGCTGTTAATTTGATTTCTTTTTAAATCACAGAATCAGTATATAATTTGTTGTTAGTTAGTATCTGTTTTTGTTAATGTATGTCTTCCCCTTTTATGAAACTGCACCAAATAACCAGTTACAAATTGTGTGTGTGTCACTCAGTTATATCTGTTGTGGATGTGTTAAGTCTGTAACACAATGGTTTAAAATTGGTATGGCAGCAAGAAAGGTTAGACTTGAATATTATGGTTTGAAATTGGCAGTGTAATGAAAGTACAGCACTTCTGTAAAAAATACTGAAAAATATATATACTCAAGAACATGTATCAAAGTTTAGTAATTAATATCTAAGGATTTTGGCTTTTAGTTAAATGCCTTCCTACACCACTGTCTTTTCATAGAATTGCCTCTTTTGACTGTCACAGAAGAACCAAAGATAGTTTATCTTAAATGTTTTTGAAACAGTCTTATAAACGTTTATGAGATTTATCAGATTAGTATTTAGCGTAACTCAATCAAAAAACATGTTTATTTGTTCATCATATAGGTAAAACGGCACTACACTGGGCTGCAGCTGTTAACAATGTTGATGCTGTTCGTGTATTACTAATTCATGGAGCCAACAGAGACGCCCAAGACAACAAAGAAGAAACCCCTTTGTTTCTAGCAGCACGTGAGGGGGCTTACCAGGCGGCTCAAATCCTCCTAGAACATTTTGCTAACCGAGAGATTACAGACCACATGGATCGTCTTCCCAGGGATGTTGCTATGGAACGTATGCATCATGATATAGTGAAGCTTCTTGATGAGTTTGTTCCTCAGAGTCCTCACATGTCACACCTGTTGATAGGAAGAAGTGGGGCTCCAAATTCTCCTACAATGATTTCGTCCTCAGCTGCTGTTGCCTCTACAAGATCTAACAAAAGTAAGAAGAGAGTAAACGCTAACAATATGGTGGGAATGGCTGCCTTGATAAGTGGTAGCAACTCTTCTAACAACGGAGAAGAGATCAGGAAAAAGTCATCTACAAAGAAACGCAAGGAAGCTCCTCCACTAGCAATGCCAGGGATAGATGGAGCACTAAAAATATCTCCAATAAACTGTTTAGATACTTCTCCCACAATAGGATGTATAGATGGCACTCCATCTCCTCTTGACAAAAATATTTACAGTGGACATACCATTGCATTGCCACACTCAACTCTAGCAGGACTGGAGAGTACGTGTAATATTTCAAATAAACAACCTCCACTGTACAATGACTTCATAAATAACAGTTCCCACTCATTTGGACTTGTTGGAGGCATGTATCCTTATTTGCAAATTAACAGTCAGACCATAAAGCCACAGCATCCCAGACAGAGTTCTGTGCCAAGCAATGTCACTCCACCTTTGTCCTACAATGTGTTGTCTCCTATCAAACAACGCCCCTCATTACCAACATCACCAACACACATGGCTGCAATGAGAGCAGCCCATCATCAGAAAGCTGCACAAGTTCAGTCACATCAACAGAGTGCCAACAATGTCTATGACAGTTCCACTATTACTGAAATTCAGCAAATGTTAGGGCAGCAACCTCTAATGTCCAGCTCTCCCCAAGTGCCTTATCAGCATACATTTCAGTATCCCACTCCTCCTTCACAACATAGCCAGCACAGCTCTGAAGCTACTCCACAGCATTACTTGCATCCCCCTGAAACATATCTAACCCCTTCTCCGGAATCTCCTGGTCAGTGGTCAAGTTCGTCTCCACATTCTGCTCAGAGTGACTGGTCAGAAGGCATCTCGAGCCCAACTGGACCAATTAACTTGCAGCATTTAGCAGGTGTTGAACAGCACCAGTCACAGCAGAGTACACATAACCAGCACGAAGCTGTATTTATCTAGTGGAACAATTATCAAAAAGGATACATATGCAGATGGATGTTCAGTTTATAGTGAAAGTGTGGCCATAAAACATTGATCTGTGAACTAAGTAAAATCTGAAAGTGCTGGGTTTATAAATTTTCGACATAAGTCAGATTTTTTTTAAAAATAGAATTATTAATGACATTGTTGTAAAGAAGACTTATAATTATTTATATTAGTTGTTTTTATAACTTCCTTTTCACTAAAGAGCAATGATATGCCACCTGTACCGTGTTTCACATAACATTACAATGATCAATTACTGTTTCTTGTAATTGGTAATTGTATGCAAGTTTATATATGATGAAAAAAATGTAGAATGCTGAAGGACCACGTAAGTATAGTTTTTGTTAATAGTAAATCTTAGTTGACTGCTAAAGACATGTAACAGCTTTTCTATCAACCATTTTAGAAAATATATTTTCCATTCCTCTAATGTTTTTTCTTAACTTGCAATTACATGTAAGACAATGCCATATATATATATCATTCCTAGTATATTTGCTACCAAAATCAAATAGTAGAAAGTAATGTTCCTTAAACTTTAGTATTTGTGCAAGTAGCATATTCATTGCTTTGTACGTTTTAGGACAGATTTTTTTTGAAACTTTATCAAGGAATCTTAAACTGTCAATAAGTGCAAATAATTTGATTTCTCTTTAGTTCCTGCACCTTGAGATAAAATGAAAGTGGTGTAACAGTTTTAAATTCATGTATTATAGTGAATTTTTATTTGTAAGAAGATTCAAATTTCAAAATTTATTTTTGTTACTTAATCATGTTTTTAAATAATAAAATCATGCCAATTAGAATAATTTTAACTGGTTTCTTTCAATAGGAGAGAGATGTAAGAACTTTTATGGTAATAATCTGTCTTTTTCTTTCCTTATTACTTAAAAGGGGTTAGTAAATAATGTAAACAATTCTCAGTTTTACCATTGTGCCTTACTACTAAAAAATGAGTGCAATCAAATATCAATAGGTGGTGCTCGTGATATATGTGCAGTATAAAAGATAATATATCTTATCACAACAAATGTTTCATGATACAGAAGCAAGTTTCATCTCAAACTTCCTACATGATGTCAATAAACATAAAATGATAATAGGAAATGGTGGTGGAAATATTATACATCACAATGCATGTGTAATATGTATAAACATTTATTACAGCAGAGAACAATTTCGTATCAGATGATCAGATATGATGTACTTTTTAACAGCATCTCGGATATAGATCATGAGTATTTATCTCATAACTCCATAGTTCTTAGTTTAACTTAGAGAAATTCTGATTACATATTTACCCTTTATTACATTTAATCTTAAACAATCAGTAAACATAATTTATTGTAACAGGAGAATCAGCATATAGATTAAAAGTTTACTACAAATGATTAGTTGTAAACTTTATAATAAGTTTCAAATCTGATGAAAGAGGTTTCAACAACTTTCTTCACTCTACCTGGAACTGTATTTCATGAAGTTGAAATTCTTCACTCATTATTGCAATATGCAACTTGAGTTTTAAGATTTGACATGCCAATGGTCTAAGAATATTTTTAAAATTCTGCCAGTTTAAGCTTCAGTGCAAAAGCAATTTCCTGGGGAAGTACTTTATTAATGCTAAGTGAAGCATTCAAACAATCTTCAGTTGAATTGAGAAATACATAATCCAAAATTTAGTAAGAAGTTACTGCATTGATTTTGGTCCAAGAACATAAGTCAATATAGTAATGGTTTATATTCTTGGTTTCTGTTTATAAAGTAACTTTGCACTAAAGGTAGATCTCTTTTGACAAATGTTTATATATATATTAAGATGTGCAGTATATCCTGTTGTAGTATTTTTTTTAGGTACTCTTCTATCTAGTTAAAATATATATATTTTATAATTATTGGGTAAAATCCCTTTACCCTTTTGTTACTCCTGTTATTTGATGTAAAGCTGTATAAAAAAAAGTTCATAAGTTATTCTAGGGTATGGTTTTATAAGAAACAAAGACCATTTTTGTACAAGGTTTTTTTTTGTATACACAAATAAAGATACTTTGATTTGTTCTTTTGAAATAACTGAATAACTTGATAGAAATGGAATACATTTTATTAAAATCTTTAAAAATGTATGTTCTTTCATGCTGGAAAGATACACCAGATTATTTCTTTTAGTTAACCCTTCCCCCAACTGCACTTTAGAATGCTAAGAAAATAAAAGGTGGAATCCTATAGTGCTATGCTCCAATATCTTAAGTATCATTAACAGTGCTACTGTCACGTTATTTAATGACTTGTTTTACATTAAATTTCACTGTTGAACAGGTTTGGTAATTTAGAAAAGCTAAAACTGGTCTTGTATAAATATCAACTGGAAACATTTGTATAAGTTAACAAGTTCCTCTAATAAATTTAAAAATTACTGATACACTGTCCCTTTCAGAATGTGAAAGTAGAACTACTATAACCTCCAATCACTGATAAGTTACACATAAATATCACAAGATTTTACATTGTATATTTCCTGCTCCTATTTTTGTATAATCTTATTACATACAAGTTTTCTGAACTCAAAAGATTAATTTTGTTGTCCTTCAAAAGAAAGCCAATGGTATATAATTAAAAAAAAATTAAGACAACCAAGTTTTAACAGAATGCATTTCCTGATAACTACAGTCATGATTTAGATTAAGGCAAGTTTACAGATTTAATAATACTTTACCTATGAAGCACTTGAACAACAATGTGAAATTCTAATCACCTCAGCATACGATTTGTTTTTTTCCAGGAAACAGTCACACATATTTAAACCTGATGTTCCACCAAAATAAAATAAAAATGGATATTTTCTTGCCAATAAAACTTTTGTAGCATTAAGGGTGGTATATTAACCAGTCTAATGAAATGAATAAGTTTCATGGCTTAATTATTTTTACACTTTAACAAAACATTTTACTGGAGGTTAATGTTTACTGCAGCCAAAGCATCAGTCACCCATTTAGGATAGTCCTTCTTTGGGTACATTTTTAGCATGAACTCTTGAACAAAGACTGGAAACTTGTCACTTTTAATACTGTCTCTGATACTTTTCATGAGGTTCATCTGCATAAAGTATAAGAAAAGGAACTTACAAAATACACTTATAAATGCAACAGAAAATAATCTATTTTAATCTTTCTTGTAGTAACCTAAAATGTACTTATTATCTAGGACTTAATATGAGATACCTAAACATTTCACTGAGTTTGTTTTTCAGTCTGAAGTATTTATATTTTGTTTATACTTAAAAATACCTATTCTTAAATGGATCCATTTCTTTTTGTTTTCCAAAGCACAGTATTTTTATAAATGATATTAAAAATTACCATTGATACACACTGCATTCATGTGTACACATCTTCAAGCAGTTGTTTTTGAGAATTGCAAAATACATATATTTTTGTTTTGCTGATTATAATTTGATTTTAATGTGATAAAAATCTTGCAAAAGTCCAGAGTGAAACTGCAGTCACATATGAAGTTAAATCAGGAGCATTTATTTTTTATAATATACCTAAATATCTAATATACTTGAAACAACTTTCATCCACAGCAGTATTTTTTTTAATGTTATACAGTAGTGCAAGAGGATTAGTTGCTTTCCTTACATTTGTATAAAGGGGACAGCAACATTAACCCTAAAATTAAGGAATTTCTATTGGAACTAAATTTACATTTAGGTTTTCTCAATTCGTATTCAGTAAATATTGTATAATGGCACTAGCTATTCAATAACAATATCATTCATGCTTAAGTGATATTTGGTAGCAAATTAAAATATTTTGTACTTCTGCACAGTTTGTTTCATTTAAGAAAATACTTTTATGCATCAGAAAAATTAAATTTCACATGTGAAATCCTTATAATATCTAGACAGTTTTATCTAATATTTAAGGAAATACTTTTATTTTCACCAACAATTTTCTGTACTGGTTCACTCAATTTGACCAATCTCATAACCACCATTAAAAAAAATTAGGAAATATAACATACTTTTTCATTTTAGAATGATGGTAAATTACAATATGCTACATAAAAGTTTAGACTAAATAGCTTACATCTCATAATATACATTTATGTATACATTTACCTTTCAAATATGCCTGGCTAACAATACATAAATTACAATGGCATGGCAAATATGCACTCTTGAGTGCATTGAATAATATAAAACTGAACATGGCTGTGTTTTAATAGACTAAAATTTTGTAAAATAAACTTGTCAAATTGTGATTGTTATGCATTATTATGTGTGCGTATAGATTATTACTATTTAGAAATAAGTTAAACTTATTCTTAACCCACAGAACACTAAACAAAAAAAGACAATTATAGCTTCCAGTTACAACCTTTGTACTCAAGTTGCTGCTTGATGTATATTACTAAGCCTTTTAAAATTTCACACCTGGAGGATATGAAATATGTTTAGGTTTTAAGTATACAGTTGAATAAATAAAAATCAATCAACTATACTGATACCACAGAGCTTCACTACAAGTTAAAGCTTAGTAACTAAGCTGTATTTCAGTCTGAAAAAAATATTAAATTTCAAGCAGACTAAAGACAAACTATTTCTTTGAAATCTTAAGTTCTGAAAAACCAGATGACACCCTAACATTTTAAAATAGCTGAGAAAGCAACAGGAAGACATTGAGCTTTTGATTCATTATTCACTTAATATATTGTGTATACAAGAGACCTTAACTGCAAGTTTACAAGTATGTTGTGTTTCACATTTAATATAGACAATTAATTTTGTTTTAAGCTTGTCTCTAGCTTTATTACACTGTTTAACATCAAGTTAAGTAAGAGTTCTAGCATTACTTCATAATTGATATTTATTGGGTTGAGGAATAATTTGTGAGCGTTTTTTCAAGTTAAAAAAATATATTCATAAATGAAACGCTTTCGCAAAATATTTCATGTCATTTGGTAGATAATTGTTTGCTCTAATAGATGGTGTGTTTGATTTTCATATGTCTTTAATTTTTGCTTTCATTTTCAGCTCATTAAATGGAATGTCAAGTGGACAAAATCGAGCATTTTCGATACCATCTGCTTATCACATTTAATTTCTTGCAATTTCGTTTAAAACAATGCATACTATATACCTAGGTATTACATGAAATAAAGTATCATAATAAATGTTTTGGGTGTAATGTGTTCATGCATTGAAGTATTGTATAGTCTTGCATGTAATGCTTGAATGAAATTATTTAAAAACGCTCATGAATTATTCCTCAACCTAATAGATTAAATCTCCAGTTAAAGTGGGCCTGTAAGGTGTAGTTCAGTTCACCTGAATATACCACACATGTAATTGAAATATTACTACTGCATTTTAGAAGATATAAGGAAGAATATCACAACTATATCTCAACATCACAACAGCTAATAGCACAAACAGTAACATTATTATATCATTACTATAAATTACACATGAAAAGGCAACATTAATACCACAATATCATCATAGAAACAGATTATAAAGGATAACAAGGGTTAAGGAGTTAAGATCACACAAACTAGATGGAAACTTTATTCAATAACTTAAAAAGGAGTGTGCTTTTTACAGAATTTAACATGTTTAATTCAAAGCAATCATAAAATTTTACCATGACATTCTTTTCTGTTTCTTCCCATGAATAAACACAAAATAATGTCTTTATTCGCTACATAATTTATACCAGTTATACAAGAAAAAAAACAAGAATCACTTACCTGGTAAGCAATGTTGTGAACTGTTAGTAAATGGCAGGCTACTGTTTCTTTAGTGACGATGGAATGAAGATAAGCCCTGTGATATCGCTTACATGTTGAACAGGAACAATGTTCATTAATTGGTCTGAAGTCTTCAGCAAATATTCGATTTTTCAAATTAATTTGACCACTATCCACTAATGCACAGCCAAATCTCTTAAAAAAACAAAAAAAACTTCTGGCCTTAAACATAGTAACATTTTACAAATAATATTGACTAAACTAAAAATATCAATGGAAAACATTCAAAGAACTAAACATATTGTTTGTTTTTCATTTTGAATTTCATGCAAAGCTGCACAAAGGTTATCTGTGCTAGCCATCCCTAATTTAGCAGTGTAATACTAGAGGGAAGGCAGCTAGTCATCACCACCCACCACCAACTCTTGAACTACTCTTTTACCAACAAATAGTTGGATTGGCATTCACATTATAATGCCCCCCATGGCTGAAAGGGCTAGCATGTTTGGTGTCACAGAGATGTGAACCTGCAACCCTTGGACTAAACACACTGAGCAGTTCTTATCATGTTGGCTTAAAATTTGTGGAAGAACATTTTGAAAAAGCTAGGTTGTTTTCAACATCGGTGTTATACTTATGACAGTGCTACTGATGTTGTCTGCTACTGCTTTTAATTTTGAGCTATCCAGCAGCCCCCACCAATAATTATCAGACTACTCTTTTTATCAATTATTAGTAGGATTGGTCATCATATAATGTTTTTATGGTTAAAGGAGCAAGCATGCTCAGCCCTCATTTTCAACTTTTAACAAACAAAGTTTATATAAAACAGACAAACCTTCAAAACTCTGGTAAATTGCATATTCTAATATATGGTAAAACTTAAAATCTACAGAAGACAATCTTTTATGAACTTACTGCTGTCCTTGTTGGGAATACACAGTCAAACATATCACACCCAAGTGCACAACAGACAACCAGGTCAACTGCAAAACTGAGTCCAAGATACTATTATATTACTTTCATTATAAAATAAAATTCACATTATTGTTTCTAGAGATATTACTACAACTATTTAAGATGGATGGATAACGATTACTTGAGTTATTAGCTTGTTAGGAAAACTAAGAAAATAGGTATCATTTCTAAATCCTTAAAGTTTCTTAAAATAACAAAATATATTTCAGAAACAGTTTATATTCTGATTACTTGAATACATTAATTGTTTAGAATGTAAAAATACTGTGCATATTACATAAGATAAATCAACTGTAAAGTTTCCCTTTAAACATAAATACTAAGTCACGCAGGAACCTACTAGTTTTACATCTCAAAAGTTTGTTTTTTAAGTTATCCTTACCCAACACCCATGAGATAACGAGGTTTTTTTGGGGGCAGAAAATCAGTAGTGATGTGAACCATTGGCCAGAACATGTCTTTTGCTTCTCCACCACTTAAACCACCAATTGCAAAACCAGGTACATCACGTTTTATTAGTTCTATAAAATAAATAACTTAATAACATGATTATACCAAGGTAAAAAAATTCATGTTCTCTTTATTTTGATTACATAAGGAGAAAAAAATGTTGTTAAATAAAAAAAAATATTTTTGAAGTATTTTACTCTAGAAGTCAAATGGAACTACCTAGTAGTGCATTGTGGATAGAACTTTATGTATTTAATGTTAGCTTATAAAAAGTATATCAGACCAAATATTAGCTTTGTTACATATGCTCAGTTTACACTTTTATTACCACAAAAACATTCCAACATCCACAATGGTGATCATTAGATCATTCCAAGTTTGTCTTCTGAAAAGCAAAAAAGTAATGTGTTGATTAGGAAAAACAGTGCACAAAACTGTTGCTGTAGTGGTTATACTACGCTTACTTATCACAGCAATAAATGAAGTGTGGTACATAAGGAAGGTAATTCATCCCTAAAATCAAGGGTACATTTGTTGCTTACTCAGGATTCTGATGGATATGTATAGGAAAACATATACAGAGTGCTTACAGTTATTAGTAATTCAAATTTTGCAAGTCAAACAACAAATTCTCTTTTAGTTCAATGAATTACAAACAAAGTTGCTATTTGCAACATGTGTGATGACCTAGTTGTTACCAACATGCTGAAGATGCTTTTGTATTTCTGTTTAAACAGTAACTGTGATATAAATATTCACCCAAGAAGAGTGGATGAGTCTCATTTATGCTACTAACAAGTCAAAACAATTATATGAATAATAATTTTCTAGAGTAATCAATGAAACTCCAAATTATAAACTAAAAGCCTCAAATATCTTCTTGCTTGTTTGTTGGCTGATTGCATGCAGACTTCTTTTACCATTAATCTGATTGATACACAACAGTGATGCTCTGTATTAGCTCTAAAGCGATATTGAAGGGCCTACTTTTTACTTGGTCATTATTACACGAGTAATGGATTCTAAATCAGATAAATATATTTTGATAGTTGATATTGCGAAACATACATGAATAGAGAGGGACATCCCCTAATTTTAAGTTTATGCTGAAATAATATTTTGAACAATAATTAGCGATGATGAGAAAACCCACTTGTAGAGAAATATATATCTAAAAACAACTGGTTTGGGTTGAGAAAGTTTTTTATGTAGAGGAGTGTCAATGTTTCAACCTTCTTAATTGATATAAACATTCACCCAAGAAGAGTGGACGAGTTTCATTTATGAACCTGATGATGACTGAAGAAGATCGAAATGTTGCTCCTCTGCATAAAAAAATTTTCAACCCAAACCAGCTGTTTTTAGATAAATATTTTGAACGATGCTACTGACTCAACAATTTTCATACTTCACACACTATAACCAGCCATTTAAAACCTGTGGGTATTTTAACTTCAAAGTACTGTGGTTACCCAGCTCTGTGTCCCTTTCTTCCTCTGAGTGTTTTCTCTTATATATGCCTACGTTATGAAAATTAAGTAATGAGGTAATGAGGCCTACTTGGATTTAACAGAAGTTTTTTAATCCTTGTTAGGGGTAAATTAGCGTACACATGAAATTCATGATTAATAAATTGTGTTTGGGTTCATATTGATGTATCATAAATTGTAGAAACACTCGAGTGAATACAAATATAATGAAAATGCTATACCATAACGTTAGGATTTCTGAGATTCCCTTATATACAGCTAAAGCTGGAAACATATCAAGATTGTTGCCAATTACATTTTTGACTGATTGCATTTAGGCAACTAATTATCATATATTAATTCACAGTATGTTTTTGAACTACATCTCATAGATAGCAAAAAAAACTGGTAACAGATTAACTCAGGATGGTTTAAGGAGTACTTATCCTACTAAGAAGAGGCTAAAATGTACCCAGAATGTTATCTAGGCTTGATAGTGATATAGCAGTAGATTTGCAAGGTTGATAAATTAGAACCAAGCATCAGATTTGTATTTCTGGTCATCTTAAGATCCTAGGAGCTCCATTCTCACAAACTAGAAGAAACAAACTTATCACACATGATCTGGTACAATTGCAGGTAATTTAACAGAATTTTTCTGGGTAATTATAGAATTGTTGATAATGAAAGAGCTTGCTTGATACAGTTGGGCCTCAGACCCTACAGAAGAGCATGTATGTTTTATATTAGATTTACTAAATTGTAGAACTCTACCCTATATATACTAGAGAGAGAAGGAAATGTCTAGAAATCTATTAAAAGTGGAGCATTTACATTTTACCAAAGCCACTGAAACTGTTTTTATTCAACTATTAAGAATTGTTACAAATTACTTCCATAACTACTTACCCTCTACACACTTTTTTCTCAACACAGAATCAAGTCCTCCTTGAACAATTGGAAAAATATTTTGCTTATGGGGTTTTTGGTGTGCTGTTATACACCTATCCAGCCAGCGAATAGTCCTAGAGAATATGAAATAATCAATACAAGCTGGATAACAAACTAGAATTATTTCTAACCTGAAAAATATTAATAAGGAAATCCAGGAAAAATGCTATGTTTAGCAGATAATATATTCCACAACCATTCTTTTTTTTTGTTAATTAAATGTAAAATATATATATATATATATGACATATATTCTTGCAAACAAACCAATGTGGTCTAAGTTACAGATATCAGAACACAACAGGCATTGAAACAACTTCAAGGTTCTTTCAAACAGTAACCAAAATCATTTTTAAACACCCAACCTCACAAGTACAAATATTACTTCCACACAATAATTTGCACTTTTTTGCTATGTGAAGGTTTAAACACACATTATATAACTTGAGTAAGCATTGTAACACCATGCTTCTCCATTTTTTTTTCTCTACTTAACAATTTCATGTAACAATATAATGTCCTCTATTGTTACTTCCTGATAAACATTTAACAGTTACATAAATTTAACTTCAAAAATTTTCTGCAAACCTTAATATAAGCTTGAAGGTCAGTTTCATTCATTAATACCCTCACCAAAATGCTCTTTCTTTCTCACGGGATCACTGAATTTATTCAATAAATAGCAAAATTTGACTGTATTTGTGCTAAGTACAATATTACTATTACTGCACTTAATTTTGCAGGAATAGACATGCACAGAAATCACATGTACCTTTACAGTTATCTGTCTCAATGTTTCTTTACATGACAAATAATCAAACATTAATGACTGCAGAATGTTAAAAAGACAACTATAAAATGTGCTGTAGATGTACTTTGTCAGTGTTAGGTAAACAATCTAATGATTAATAATGTTTTATATACTGCTGTATCAACATGTACATACACACTAATATAAGATGCTCTTAACTTAAATACTAATAAAAACTTCTGGGTAAAAGTACAGAAAAGTGTACAAACAAATGTCAACCACACTATTATATTCAGTGTCATGGAAATGTAAGGAATCTTCAAGCCAGGGATAATATACATAATATTGTTACTTTTATTAGCAAACTGCTGAACAAGGGCTTTTTTAGTGTGAACCAGATTAAGTCAGTGAAATATTTTTCATATTTATTTGTAATTGTAAACTACTTTTCACAATAGTATTAAGTATGTAGGTTAACTATTACTGTTTTATATACTAGTATATTATATATATTATAGATTTGGTGTCAGTAATAACTTCCGAGTTAGAATAAAGAATAGTATATAATAAGATGCCAACTACACTATATTATACTAGTATATTATATATATTATAGATTTGGTGTCAGTAATAACTTTCGAGTTAGAATAAAGAATAGTATATAATAAGATGCCAACTACACTATATTATACTAGTATATTATATATATTATAGATTTGGTGTCAGTAATAACTTCCGAGTTAGAATAAAGAATAGTATATAATAAGATGCCAACTACACTATATTATACTAGTATATTATATATATTATAGATTTGGTGTCAGTAATAACTTCCGAGTTAGAATAAAGAATAGTACATAATAAGATGCCAACTACACTATATTATACTAGTATATTATATATATTGTAGATTTGGTGTCAGTAATAACTTCCGAGTTAGAATAAAGAATAGTATATAATAAGATGCCAACTACACTATATTATACTAGTATATTATATATATTATAGATTTGGTGTCAGTAATAACTTCCGAGTTAGAATAAAGAATAGTATATAATAAGATGCCAACTACACTATATTTGCTATATCCAGATGTCATGGGTAATTACATTCACAGCTAAGACATGTAACCCTTCTAGATACAAATGCTTCATTGAAGTTTCTTGATGCAATGAGACTGTTAACCAGACAGCACATGTGATTAAACTGTGGTGTATTCAAGTATGAAGTAAATAATGCCTGAGGACAAGTCACATTGCTCATATGTAACCAATACATGTTTTGCTTAAATATAAAAATTGTTTGATCCAGTAACTTGTACAACATTCAATTTTTTAACAACTGAACAAATCACAAAACTGTGTGAAAATCATACATATATAAAGGTTCTAGACTTTTTTAACCTGTTCTTTACATTTTGTTTTTGAAGAATCACAATTATTGCATTTATATTATCATTTATTCTCTGCATTGCCTCTGATCTTAAACTTAGAGGACACTTGTACATGCATGTTGTACATTTGGATTGTCTGTGAACCTAGAGTTATTTATTACTTTTTATGTACCAATTGAATCTTATCACAGAACTGGCAAAAGCCACTGATATCTGTATAACAAGCTTTAGCTCTGAAAATGTTTTGTAGTGTTAGTAACAGGTCTGAAAACACATTTTAACTCTATCTGTGTGTATGAAGTGTTTAAGCACAATGGATAAAATAAAGTATTTGTAAAATGTGGGTCCCAGAAATATTATACAGAGTAATAAATTTTAAATATGGACAGCAATTGTACACTACTGTACAAATAAACAAGATCTTTATTTATATAAATAATAGAAAATTTTCAATTGGCTAGATTCTGTATTCACTGGGTGCTGGAGTGGAGAGCTTCTACATCAAATGAAGACAAGACCAAAGCAAAACCAGGACTGAAACAGAATTATAAGGATATCTCACTTCACTGTTAGAACAAGATCCTTGTGTGATATCCCACAATCCTTCCATTATATAGAAAAACAATTATTCCAAATGAGTATATTCAAGGAAAAGAACTTCCTAACTCTTACAAGCTTACATTAGTAACTGCAACAGCTCGTGAAATAGGCCTATCTCATCCCAGCAAGTACATGTATACAAGTTCAAGTTGGTATAAGCCTCTGAGATAACCATTATAGTGTGCAAGAGGATGAGTGTATGTTTATGGTCAGTTTACTAGGAAGATACTAACAAAATGTAGTATACTTGTATAAAAGTTTATCTGAATTCAGATATATTTTCCAGTAATCATGCAAGTCAAATTTGGTGACTGACTTTTTTTGTGTTATTTGCTGTTGAGGGTCTGAAGTGATCAGCTATCTTTGTCAATCAAGAAATACGAGTATTTATCATGGTTAACATAAGGTATTCACTGTTACTCAATTCCAAGTAGAAATTACTTTGAGGGCAGTTTTTGTGGCCTTGTTGAATATCAATTTCATGAAGGTAAAAGAACTTCCTACTGACAACACACAGAATTGCCAAGTACTGATTGGATAGCAGAGAACCATGTTATTTATGTAATGGAGACCACATAACATAATGATTAACAGACGATGTTGCTTTCTATAATTTTCAACAATCTAACCATAAGACAATAAATTCTTCCATTTGTGGTCACCATTTGCACATTTTGCAAGGAAAACATTTTGTCCAAAGCCAGTCTCTGGAGCAATTTATTTATAAAGATAATATAATCATTCTGTACTTGGCAAGTTACAAATGCTGGGATGACCAAAATATTGCCATTTAATTTGTGTTTTAAAATGTAGTAATTTCCCACTAGACTCATGTAAATTAAATAAACTGATAATCAGTTAAAATATTTTACTATAGCTGATAATGGTAATAATACTTTTATTTAAAACATATCACATTATTACAATTAGAAGTAATTAAGTAGCACATTAACCAATGGGATATCAATGCCTGGGTAATGATATACAGTCAGTTGAAACGAAAAAGTGTTCTTAAGTGAGAGAGAATGATGCAGTGGTAAAAATTTGAAGAAAATATGTTACTTTTTTTAGAACTTGAAACATTTGATTTTATTACATATTTTCTCCAAAGACAACCTTGCTATTTATATATATAAAAAAAACCATCAAGATGAAGTAAGTGGGTTTCAAGGCCATTGTACATCTACACACAGCCTTCTAGCTCGATACTACTTTATATTTGTTTGTTTTAAAAGAAGAGCTTAATTCAGGGTTTCAGTTTAATGCTAACATATTAATAAAACTTGTTAAAATTTTCAGTTTCTTTTTTCACCAGTGAAAGTTGAAATCACTGATGAATTCTTACCAATTGGAAATAATGAGTTAGTGCATCATTTATAAGGCCTGGAAATTTGAAAATTAGATTTATTTCTGAATTTACAAACAAAAAGTATCATTATCATTGGCTTGTAAATGCAATCTTTAAACAGTCTCTACAAATTCATTATTATACACTCATGAAATTCAAGTTTGATTTTCAAACCATTATGTTTACATACAGCTTTATAATAATCATTAATTTTTAAACTATCAACTTGTGATTTTATAATGTTCTCTATTGATTGGTTCTACATTCTCAATCACACAACTTTTATTCCAAAAAACTGAGTGAAATGAAATTTTCTGGGTAAAATAAAACAAATATATATAGCTAAACTTTATAGTAAACTAATGGAATTAATTAGAATAATCACCTTTTTTTAAATAATTACACAGTGTGTAGATGTAATATGGCCTTGAAACCCACTTGCTTCATCTTGGTTTTATATATATATAGCAGGGTTGTCTTTGGAGAAAACATAATAAAATTAAATGTTTAAGTACTAAAAGAAGTAACATATTTTCTTCAAATTTTTACCACTGCATCATTCTCTCTCATTTAACAACAACATTTTTTTTCTCAACTAACTTGTATATCATTATCCAGGCATTGATATCCCAATTTTGTGGGTCCATAAACAGTCTTTTAAAATACCACCACGATACAATCACAGGTAGTACATTAAAAAAAAAAATATGTTTCCAGCGGAAAGCAAAAACACCATTTACAACATCCCTTGTGAATGAAAACTCTAACACACTAATGAAACAAAAAGGCTGACAAAAATTAGAATAAAGGAAAACAGTAATAAGGATCTGCACCACCCATCATGCCAAAGATGACCAGAGAATAAACTGGAATAATAATAATGGGATATAAACCACATGGAACAACAAAAATAAAGACTTCTATATTCATATAACAAAGAAATAAAACTAACCAAGCATAACATCAGCAAAACCTACACAATTAAGAGCATTCTAGTACATTAGTGGACTAATTTTAATAGAAAGAACTCGGATACAACACACCAGGCTCTCTACGTACTGATTATTACAAAGTTCTGGAAGTGATATTTATTTATACTTACAAATGCAAATGGCTTTTTTTTTTTCAAACACAAACATTTATAGATGATTACTTACCATTAAAACAGATTGAAAACGTGTATTATTTACAAATTCTGTCCAAGATATGAATAAACTTTTTTTAGCATATTATAAACGTTTGACTACAATGGTAATACAATTACTATTGGTTATCTAGACATCAATTATTAAAACTGTGGCAGTAGCCACCATCTTCAACATTTAGCATAAATTATAAAGAAGCAAAACTATCAAAGCAAGTATATAATCCTGCAAAAGTCACAATGATGCCTGACAATTTTAAATCTGTCGTAATTACATACTGAAGTTTGATATACTGAAACGTAAAGTTTATATTTAGTGTTACAGTACTTCAGGAATTCTTAACATAATTTTATGTGTCAGAAAATAAACAAAAGAAAGATGAAGTTACCATTAATATATCTTCTAAAGTTAGACTGCTCAAAAGCAAAAAGATATTTTCTAACCACAATTTTTCAAAACATAATATGAACAAACTAACCTCAACAGTCAGTAACTTCACTATTTTGAACCATTTAAAAAGCTTTGCAAAAAAGAAAAAAATATACCTGATGACAGATCATATCAAACATTCCCAACAATAACTGTAATTAATAAATACTTAAGCATGTGTAGTAGAGTATGTTAATATGTACATAATTATAATTTTATTTATCTATTTAATGTTATCACTATAAAAAAAAAATGGATTGGTGTTTTGATATTCACAACTACTTCACTATCAGACTTCATGCACAGGAAATTGTATTAGAATAAAGAAGTGATATACATACTGTGTCTTATTATTTCTTGGCTTTACTTTACTCTTGCCATAAATGTAACAATAAAAGTATTCCTAACCTATGCATGGCTTCTTCCACACGTGGTCCAGACACCGTACTACTAACAACATCATCCAGTTGCATGATAATATCTGCACCAATAGCATTTTGTATCTCAATTGACTTTTCAGGTGAGAGGAGAATTTCACGTTCATCATAAGGTGATATAAACTTTACACCTTCTTCATTAACCTCAGATAATTCCAGTAGAGACACCATTTGAAAACCTCCACTGTCCTAAAGAATGTAATAATAAAAAACAACTGAAAATAAACAATCTAGCAATCGTATTTCTTTTGCAATTTCTTAAATCTTATAAATAGTAGCGTGTAAGAGAAGCTAATGGTTATGGAAATCAAAAGCAAGGCTAATTCATCTGTAGCATTATCAAAAGTTCAATATAAAACATTTTTAAGAAGTTATAATGGAACAATTATTATACCAATACAGAAGTTTTAAAAAATCATATATACAAATAATGAAAAATAACACAAACTGTGAGGAGAGCTTTTTTCCAATTCATAAAGTTATGTAAACCTCCAGCCTTCTCCAAAACTTCAGAACCCTGCAAAGATAAGACATAACATCAAATTACTTAAAAGCTGTACTCTAAAAATTCAAGAAGGGTTCTGTTAGCCAGTTGCCTTCCCTCTGGTTAGCATATCAAAATTAAGAATTATCATACAGCCTTAGTAGCTTTCCCTAACTCAAAAAGAAATATAAATCTCTCACAGCTGAAAGGGCAAGTAGGATTGATGGCTATGGAAATCAAATCCATAGCTTTCACCTTAACCAGTTATAGTGGCTCAAAGCTGTACAGATATGAAGTAACTAAGAAAAATAATAACTAGAGATCAGGGATCAAAATATCACATTGCTGCACTCTTAAGGAATTTAACTTTTCTTGAGGAATTTCATCTTTTTAGTTGGTTTTCCCAGTTGGGTGTGCATGGTCTATCTGTATTTCTTTAGTTATGACCAATGAAAGTGAACATAGTGCACGTACTAAATAAAAAAACAATTCATGAGGAAATACAAGTTTATATCATGGAGTGTAATCTTTCTAGTAACTTTCCCTCAAGTAAATGTAATACTATTTCTTTCTCTCCTTGGAAATCATAATATTTTGATTATTTGATAACTGAAATAAGGAAAAATAATATTAATCATAAATACTAATTTTGATTAATTCACTATTTTCATGACTTCAACACTAATCAACTGAGCTGAATGAACTTTAATCAAAATAAAAATACTATTCCAAAGCACCAATTTTAACATTTTCCTTAATTGGAAATGTATTTATAATAGATTCTCATCTCTGTACACAGAAAACGTATCTTCCTCTTGATATCATACCATTTGCATAAAACTTGCACGCCATCAGCTTTGTGAAATCTCCCACCTAACATTTACATGAATTTGCACTCTTACCTATATTATATCCCTGCATTGAAATCTTTCACCCACAGAAGTGTGAAACACCTTGCTTTATATGGACTCCTTCCACATTCAAGTTCATGAATTATCATTCTTCAACAAGGCAATAAAAAAATGTGTATCTGGAAAGTGGGGAGGACAGATAAGAACATGGTTAGAATTTATCAGAAATACATTATCAGGTAAAGAACATGTTAACTTCAAAAATTAATAATAATATCCTAAAGCAAATTAGTTAACATGCCACACCAAAATGATGGGGGAACCAGAGCAATTAGCTAGATAAATCTTCTTTTAAAAATGTTTATGGGGTGTGATGTGTAATGGCAAGAACTCCATGTACATCATCTCATCAATGGTGTATCTTTGTTCTTGTACATGAAAGAGAAGATGTAAAAGAACTGAACTGCAATGCAAAGACAGTTCAAGTAATTGTACACACACTCTGTTAAATGGTCAACAAGTGTGACGAGGTTAAGGCCCATTCAAATTGTACCATATGTGCTCAAATATCAGCTAACAAGTCAAAACCAGATATGGGAGAAAGGTACTAGTAGAAACTTTCTGTGCTCAGCACCTCTTCACCAACAACTGAAAATGAGAGTTCATATCCTTTTGAGAGTAGGAAATACGAGAGGAAAAACATATATAGAAGTAGGATACAGTAATATGTATCAAAATTCCACTTGAAGATTGTGAAGTACCAAGCATCATTTTTACATTTAGGCGAAATGTGTGACTTGATTGGGAGAAGAGGTTTCTGGTTACCCCTTTGGCCCCCCCTCCTATGCCACTGCAACTGTGCCAATGAAAAGAATGAAGATTTTTGCACTCATATGCAAAGGAAAGACTTGCATGTAGCATTCATGTTGATGGAGGGTTTAGCTGCCTGATACATCATTATTTAGTAGCAAAAATTAATGTTTTCACATGAATTTTAAGTAAGAGTTTTTGCAAGGCTGGTGGTGTGCAAGACTGTCAAGAATACAGCACAACTTCAAAAAGAAAATAGCTATCTGTGTATGGAGTGGAGTAATTACACTGAAATTTGTTTAGTTTATTATTTTCATGACTTGTGACACTAATGTATCAAATAAACAAACTGAAATAATAAAGATAAGATTATTAATAATGAAAAGAAGTCACATTGGGAACAATAACTCCTTAGACTGCTGAAAGAATTACAAATTATAATAATTATTAGTACCAATTTCAACCGACTGTTTTTGCTAAACATAGTTTTTTAAAAATAATTTTCAAATTATACTTGGTTTTATAGGAGACCTCTTATGGAAGGCGGTATCTGTCAATTTTTTAAAAAAAATGTTTTCTGCTTTAATATTTTTTAATGATAAACTAGATACTCTCTACTTATCGAATGTATTATTAATGCCAACTAAATACTACCAAGTGCGTACAACTACGTTCATTTTTAAACCACAAAGGAGAATAAAATTTCAATAAATAAAACAAAAAATTAGAGTACACACATAACACTATGTATTAGAAGTTTCACAACTTACTGGTCTCATTCCTAAATGATATGTATTCCCCAAAATTAAATGACAATTTAGCTTTTCCAACTGATCTGGAAGGAGGCCTTTCAGGGTGCCTTGAGTTCCTACCGGCATAAATACGGGTGTTTCAATATCTGCATGCGGCAAACTGAGAATAGCTGTCCTTGCTTTAGATATACTACATTCTGCTATTATCTTAAAATTTAACGCGTGTTTACCGGTAGCCGACATTTTAACTCTAAACATTCTTACGCCACCCAACGGCTAATATCTCAAAATTATTTTGAAGTTATTCAACTATATATGCATTTTTTTCATTTCTTAAAGTTAATTGTGCCCGGCATGGCCAGGTAGGTTGAGGCGTGCGACTCGTAATCCGAGGGTCGCGGATTCGCATCCCTGTCGCGCCAAACATGCTCGCCATTTCAGCCGTGGGGGCGTTATAATATTTCGGTTAATCCCACTATTCGTTGGTAAAAGAGTAGCGCAATATTTGGCGGTGGGTAATGATGACTAGTTGCCTTCCCTCTTGTCTTACATTGCTAAATTAGGGACAGCCCTCGTGTAGCTTTGTGCGAAATTCAAAATAAACTAAACAAACCAACCCTTTTGTCAAGCAAAGCTTGCATATGCAAATCTATAGAATTTGTGGCCTTATGTTTGATTTCCCTGAGGAGAAGCGAGTCACTTTCAATGTGCAAGTATAATACTTGTGCAAATTGATACGAATTATAGATTCACGTCATATTGAACATCACTTGGAGTAACGAGATGTATGCACCATTGGATTCTGGTATACTGCACTTTTAACATTTTATATAATTTGCAGTTGTAAATTGGAATGTTTTGTCTTTTTTATGTGTATGTATATATATATTGTCTGTTTTCTTTGTATTTTGTGGACATTTTGAAGACAGCTCTAAACTGCAACAACGCGTAATGATTATGGGAAAATTGTAAACCAACCAGTTATTAAAAAAACAACAAATATTGTGAGTAAAGATTTGGTTTATTTTCTTCATTTGTACTTGCTTATTTCTTTGCTGTCTTTAATTTATTCGTTGCATTAAATTTCCAGATTCTTCGTTTTACGGATGCTTTTGAATTTACATCTTGATCATTAGTTAGTTGTTAAATTTTGATCATAGTTATTTGAGGACTATCTGCACTTGCCATCCTTGCCATCCTTAATTTTTAGACGATAGAAAAGAGAGAAGACATTTAGTCAACAACATTCACTGCCAACTTTCGAGCTATTTTTATAAGGCTGAAAAGTGGGGTTTGTGAGCAAAATACTATTATTCGTGATCTCCACATGCAGTAAAACATTAAACCTAACTGATCAATGATCACTCGCAACAAGATATTAACCAATCACCATCGTATCAATAATGTTTAAATTATAAGTTAACAGTAAATGATAGATATAAAATAACATCGATTATAACAGGTCCTATGACTTAATTAGTGAAGAAAAGCATCCTGAACAATTTATAAAAATATTTCTCCCTTATTGTTTGACTCGGCATTTTCTGTTCTATACGCTTGAAATTAAGATCTCTCATAGTCATGACCTCATCAACAGCTTAAATCGTAAGATCACTGTAGGATTTTTCATTACTTTTATCTGTTTCATTTGGTTGTTTATCATAAATTCCAACTGAAATCTTCCCCCTGTATCCACTAACAGAAACCCACAAAGATTCAGTCTTATTTGAAATTCTTAATATGATGTATTTTACGTATAAAGCTAGCACTTTTGTTTATAGTAATCTTATCTTTATAAACTCATAACTTTATGTGTTAAATAATTTTCTATCAACAAAATTATTTACATTTTAGTAAGTTTCAGTTATTCCAATTACATTAAAATCTTTCATCCTAATGCTTTTAATTCATTTATTTTTAAACTTCTAACATCACGGTAGTGCCAATTTAACCTAGCCTTAAAACCATCTCAGTAAGTTGTTGTTACAGAATACTTTTCTGTATATTATATTTAAGTTTAATTTATCCTGGCTCTCACCAATACTTACTTCCAGTTTCAAGTTGCTTTTATAGCTGAGTTGCTAACCTTTGGAAACAAGTCAGCTTTTACCCTGTTTGTATTTAAATCCTCTGTCTAAAAATCATCCATTTGCTATAAATTCCAAACAGTCTACATGCATATATACATATTCAAGTAAACGCTCAAATTCTGGGTCTCGTTTGAAAAATTACAACTTTTGTTGGCGATCCTGTGTTATAACTTCTTAATCAGAATTTACTAGTCTATACATATTAACTTAAGACTGGAATTTAGTCCTCGTAACCTATTTTTAAATTCATCCTTACAATTAAGTTCCGGTAGTATCACTGATAGAATGAAGTTATAGTCATTTTCTCTCTGTCAATACCTTGTTCTTATCACTTATCTCCTCTGATATACCCTTTCCTTTATTATTACGAAGTAATTGAACCAGCCTGTGTGAACTCTTGACGAAAAGAGACAATCATCTAAAGCTCTGGACAACAAAAATGAGGTGAATAACAATGTAACGAACATTTTTACATATGTTTAGCTTGTTTTGAATATAATATTTTAAAACAAATGGATTGCGTGCTGTCCGTTTATTTTTGACATTTATCGCCAACAAATCACAGTCAGCTACTGTAAAGAATCTTGCTCATACACATAAATAAAACCTGACAAAGTGATATGCCCACTTCCATCCTTATGTTATATTGTTCCTTTTTCAACTTCAGTAGCCAGCCAATTTTATATTTAGCAATAATTTATTTTCCTAATACTTGTTTGTTTACTTTTTAATAAGACCGCATATGTGGGTTACTAGGTTGTAGATCGTATTTTGCAAACAATAATAATAGAATAATTAGTCAAAGATCGTGAAGACTGTTTTACTCTATCAATTGGTGATAAAATTCCAATAGTGCTAAAACTTAGCAGGCACTAGGCCTATTGAAGAAGGATTTAAATGAGCAAAAATAAGCAATTTCAGTTTGGGCCATTCACAATTTTCAGCTTTGAAACACCCTGCACAGATAATAAAGTAATAGTTAATTAACTTTAAGTTTATTTGTTTGTTTTTGAATTTCGCGTAAAGTTACTCGAGGGCTATCTGCGCTAGCCGTCCCTAATTTAGCAGTGTAAGACTAGAGGGAAAGCAGCTAGTCATCACCACCCACCCACTCTTGGGCTACTCTTTTACCAACGAATAGTGGGATTGACCGTATATTATAACGCCCCTACGGCTGAAAGGGCGAGCATGTTTGGCGCGATGGGGATGCAAACCCGCGACCCACAGATTACGAGTCGAACGCCTTAACGCACTTGGTATGTTCTTAACTACTTTTCAACCAACTATATGTATTATCTAGTTTTGAATGTGCGAGTAAAAACTTGTCAAATTAGAATTTTTAGGCATTTTACGTCGTCTAGCTCTCAAATTAGTGACGTTAAAGATATAACTTTCAATAATAAGTAACTGTGGTAGCTTTAGAAAATCTACGGGCGTTAGCTTGTTTGTTTGTTTGTTTTTTGGAATTTCGCACAAAGCTACTCGAGGGCTATCTGTGCTAGCCGTCCCTAATTTAGCAGTGTAAGACTAGATGGAAGGCAGCTAGTCATCACCAACCACCGCCAACTCTTGGGCTACTCTTTTACCAACGAATAGTGGGATTGACCGTAACATTATACACACCCACGGCTGGGAGGGCGAGCATGTTTAGCGCGACGCGGGCGCGAACCCGCGACCCTCGGATTACGAGTCGCACGCCTTACGCGCTTGGCCATGCACGGGCGTTAGCATAGGATACAGTAAAAACGAAACATCAAACCCGCTGATTGTAAAATGTATAACATATTGAACTAAAACATATTTAATTAATCAAAATTCAATAAGCAGGAATAAAGAAAAATATGCTCTTAATTTCAATTTACTTATAAACTAAATGTATTCAACAAGTTTACACAAATGAGGTTGGACAAAAGCAGATGGCACAGAGGTCATGTTTTCCTGTTTTTAATAGTCTTATGTTATTATTAGACACTAAAATGGAGAATAGTGTGTGGTTGAAGAAAAAGTAGATTTCTGTTTGTAAATTTAATATTGAACTAAGATTTAATATCCTTCTACTAATCGTAATTGGTGCAGACATTTTTGGTTTGTGATAGGAAACTTCAACTTACAACTATAATGTCGTTAGTATCATTATCAATAATACCAAAGAAGATGGTGAGTTATTAGCTTAATTGTATTGAAATTAGTAACATTTACTCTTTTGTTTAGGCCTAAGACCGTGTATAGACATAACGTGTATAGACCAAACGTTTTTGAAATTGTACTTTTAAAGTTTAATGTTTCAACATTAATGAGTGAGGTTTAACATAAGTCAATTATTTCGTCTTTACTATTAGTAGTAGTCCGCATTTAGTGACTAATTGATTTAATTATAACTATCATTATCTGTACAACTATGGTAATTTTATATGCATGAATTTACTAAACAAATTTAGTTTTAAATAATAAACGTAATTTTTAGTTTATTTAAATCACATATCTTCATGTCGGCCATATCTTTAGTAACTTATCTAAGTTATTCTTCAAGTAGCCTTTCATGACCTATTGATTGATGACAACAAATTATGAACATGATGCATCATTAGTGGACTCCTGTTGTATTGCAAAATACCCACTTTCTTTCACCTCTGTTGTCACTTGTTCCAGGATATCCTCATTCATTTCATTAATTTGATTTTTCATCATATTGTCAGAAAGTGAGACCTTTTCTAATTTCTTAGCTTGATATTCATCACAAACTCATCTTATGGTATCATACATGCAAGGCTTGATAAACTGTTCCCCATCCATATATGGATTTTTGTACTGAGCAATACTTTGCTCTATTTTCACTTACTGTTTTATCACTGAAGGAGTTCAATCCAGGTTTATTGCTGAATGAATCAATTGATGGCATTACTCATGGTGATAAAAGTATGAGAACTTTTAGTTTTCTTGTTTATTACTTATTATATTCACATTTGCACATTGGTCTACCCATAATGTCTTTTTTGGGGAAATATGCATTTTTTGAATCTCTGATTCCTTTGAGATGATCATACATGCAATCCCTTCAGTGGTCACTGTGCAGTCAATGGATCATGAACTGCTATGCACTGGATTATTCAATCTTCTTATTAAGGAGTAAGATCTCAGATGTTGAGTGTAGTTGGATTGGAACAACACTACAATGGGTGTTCCTATCTCTCCCTTCATCCCAGTGTTCCTCTTTTCACAGATGCCTCACTTTAGAGGTAGGATGCATATTTCATTGTTCAGGAATTCCAGATCTATGGATAGATGATGAATTTTCTTTCCACACAAATAATAATTTAAAGGTTTTTCCTATTCTGCAGATAATGGTGTTATCTTTACTGAAGAGAAAAATCATCATGATTCTTTCTGACAATTCCATGGTGGTATTTGACATTTCTTGTTAAGAGGCAAGCATTTTTGGGACCTTTGTTTTCAAACCTTGGATATTATATAATAGGCTAATTCCCATCACACTTCTAGCTTGTCATGTTCCAGCAGTGATGAATTTAACAGCAGATCATCTGTCTTGTCCTATTTGAGTTCTCCCAAACAAATGGATGCTACATCAAGAGGTTTTCTGGTGGATTTGCTCTTATTTTGGGACTCCAATGATTGATGCATTTGCAACTTCTTGGAACTTTCATCTACAGGCATTTTGATCTCCAGTATCTCTTTCTCAGGCTTTGTTGATTTATGCAGTCATTTCAAGCCATAGTTTGATTCACTCCTTGTTGAGTGTAATCATGATTTTCATTTGTTCAGTATCTTCGGGAATATCCACTTCTTCTTTAGACATCTCTGTTGAAGCAACTTTAATCTGATATTCTAAATCCAGATATTTCAAAGCACAAACTTCCTGCCTGAATCCTTTTTCAATTTTGTACAGTTTATCTCTGATTATCTTGTTGAAGTGGGCTTGCAGATTGAGCCATAATACTTACTTTAGACTATTTTTCTGGGTGAAGAAACTTGTGTAACATTTGTTTTTCTTCATCTGTTGTAAACTGTCTGCTGAAGGACGTCATGCAAGCTGGTATGTGGGCTTCTCCCAATACATTTCTCTCACATCTTCCTTTGCATGATCTAGCAGTTTTTTATCCTGAGGGTTTTTGCCTACCATTTTTGGTTATTTTGACCACATCTGTTAGATTATAAGAAGGGGTGAGTATCTACTTTACTTCTATTGTCTTCTTATTTTACAGGGTTCTTTACCTTTTTTTTTTCAATGGATATCTCTTTGTGGTGTTTCCCAGGTAGATGAACTTTTATCAATTGAATTCCACACTAGTGATCACTGTTTAACTCTACTTACTACCAGTTGCAACAAGCTCTGTAGAAGTGAGGTGCTCCATAAGACCATCTAGGAGCTCACCAGGTGGTATTATCATATTATGCTGGACTGCTGCTTATGGACTATCATGAATAAAGCTAAAGGGGATCTTTTGTTTCCTTGCTGATCATTGGATTTAATAAATTGGGATTGGTTTGCTTTTAAAAATTTTGAGAACTTGGTTCACTTATTGTACTGTTTCTAGAGCAGTGTTTCTCAGGACTTCTAACTGCACATTATGTCCAAGCTTCTAAGAGTTAAGAGTGGAGCTAGGGAGTCTTTACTCCACCCAATATCCAGTCACTTGGGTAACAGACAGAAGCTTTTTCTCCAAAGTGTTAGAGTGAATTTCTCCACTTGTATAAAAGAAGGCAAAGTTTGGAATGTTCCTACCTTGGACCCTGGATGTTTTTTTGAATATGTTGGTAGTAGTGTCACCAGCATATGTGATAGTGGTTATAATACCGATTCAGATTTGATGCTAAGCTATCCAGTTGGGGTGCATTTGGCCCTTTATTTTTGGTCAATATTGTTTCAGTGAATTGTTCATGGAAGGGGTCTACTATCTCTTTGTAATTCTAAATTCAGTGAGGTCCCATCCAAGGTTTTTGGATGAGCACAGATCCATATCTTGCCTACAATTCTGGGGGTAAGTGAAAAGCTCCTTGCTCACTCATTTGGGGGGTAAGGATGAATGTTCATAATTTTAGACTGGATGAGCTGTGTTCCTTTGGCTGAGTAAGGCATACACAATCCTATCATTCTGAGTCTGGGATTCATCACTCATTGTGATTCTAGTGATTTGGAATGCATCATACTATGGTTACAGGTTGGGATCTTATCAACTGTGTGTGTGTGCATGTATACGTATATCATCATGATTCAATTGTTCTAACTACCAGTATGGTATATAGGGATCAAGACCTTTTAATTCCAACCCATAGTAGTGGAACTTCACCCACCTGATTGAGAGGCTGGCTTGTAGTGATGATTACTGTTATACAATTCTACAAGTGATACAACAATTATGTTTAAGGTGAAAAGCATATCTGTTCTGGAGGTAGTGTGGTTTCCTCACTAGGGTGCCAATCTTTTTGGCACACCTGTGATCTATTCATATGCTTTCTGTATGGATAATGCCCTCACTGACCCCTCCAACATTTCAATATGGGATTCTAACTATGAGTGTTAGTGGAGGTAAGTATGGGTTTGGAAGGTGACATTTTCCTAATTTGAAAATGTGTTTCCTTACTTGGTTTGGTTGGTGGGCATCCAAGAGGGTGTGTTTAGTAGGTCAAAAATTCTTTCTGCCTTGATCTTTGTGGTCAACAGGAGGTCGAGTGTACTTCTGCTAATGTTGCCAGTGATCAGCTAATTACTGTGTCATCTGTTGGCCTTTGTTGTAGCTGTCATAAAAGATGCATAAAGGGATCTTGAGGCTAAGAATTCTATCTCCCTCTTCTGAGTGCATGATAGACTCTCTGATGTTCTGGCATGCTGATTGCTGGCACAAGAGTGTTATATATTGAGGAAAGAGTGACATCTGGTCTGTTGATTCTGTTGCTGCTGCAAGTTGGTCAGCTTTTTCATTGTTCTTGACACTAGCATGGCCTGGGATATGCACAAAGTTGGAAGATTTATCATGGAGATAAGGTGCAGCCTCTCTCCACCCATTATGTAGCCAGCCACTCTGGATTCTCTGTAATACTGCCATGAATTTGGTGGCAAACACAACTCTGGTGATATCAGGGGATTCTCAGACAAGCCATCCAAGAGCTTTCTTGATAGCTTCAAGTTCAAACTCGGTGCTACTTGTGTATAGGGTGCATGCTTCAGACTTCTTAGTTATGGGTGTGCCATCCATGGATGCAGCAAATCCCCAACCTGCTTTCGTGATCCCTGGTGTGAATGAGCTATCTGTTGCAATGATGAGATTTCCCTTCTGACCAAGTTCCTGGAACATTTTCTGGCATGCTGCTTCCACTGCACCTTGAGGCCACTCTTTACAATCTCCATTGAACTTGACAGTCACTGCAGGTTGGCATGGCCATTCCTCTTCTGCAGACCAAAGCCATGGAGGTTGGTTGGAAAGAGAATATGAATTGCAGATCTTCTTCAAGTCATGACTCCCTCTTTAGATGAGACCTAGGTGCTACTTCAAGTCTTGTGAGGCAAAGAGAACATCTTTGTTGGTTGGATGGTTCAGCAGTGTAAGAGTACTTCCTTGTAAGGATGTAAAGTCCATGCCTTGGATTTTGCCAAGCCTTGGCAAACAGTATAGCTCTTTGTGAAACTTGCTTGTCATTGATACTTGGGAATCCAATGAGATGATGGAGTACTGGCACTGGAGTTGATTTTGTGCAACCTGTGATGATCCTAAGACATGCATTCTGTAACCTTTCCAGCCTTCCAAGTTGGTTGTTGCTGAGTTGTACTGAGGGCAGTGCAAAATCAACCACTGAAAGCACAAAGCTTCTGTACAGCATGTTTAAGTGACATTCCTCAGCATGCTTGCCTGTTGGAGCATGAAAGGTATTCATTCCTTTTGTGGCCCTGATAATGAGCTCATCCACATGCTTGGAGAAGTTCAGTTGCTTGTCAAACACAATGCCCAAGTAGCACAATGAGTCCTCCTGTATAATTTCTGTGTCTCCAAAAGTTGGAATAGGAATATCTGATTGGTCAGCACGGTTGTTGAGAGTAAGGAACTGTGCTTTATCCTTCTCTGGGTTAATCAGCATGCCATTATCTTTACACCAGTCTCTTATGTGGTCCAGCCTGGGTTGAATCCTACTTGTGATCATTTCTGTAGATGTCCAACTGGTATGAACCAAGATGTTATCAGCAAAGGTTCTGATGACAGGTCTGTTCAGCCTTGCTAAATCAAGGATGTAAATGTTAAAAAGGACAGGTGACAGAGGTGAACTCTGTGAGAGGCCAGTGATTATGGTTGACCAGTCTGACCTCCATTCACCATGTTTCATGACCTGTATTCTCCAAGACCATCAGGAAGCAGATGCTCAAACTGTTTGGTGATGTAGCAAGCAACAACTCTTTCAAAGTTCTTTCCAATAAAGTTCTGTACCAAAATGAATTGATATCCCTTGAGCCTTTTGTGGTCTTTTCCTGGCTTTGGTACAGCACTTATGAAAGCATCTGTCCAGACTTCTTGGATGACTCCTGACTTCCAGCTCTGTTTGTAAGCCTTTGCAAAGATCTGGATCACCTCTGTTGGCAGGTCTTTAACATTCTTGACAATGATGCCATCTGGTCTGGGTGCTCCTTCCTTGCTGGTCCCAATGGCATCCACACATTTTCCATGTTAAAGCACTGCATGGGCTCTTTCACATTAAGCATCTCTTTAATTTGATTCCTGACCATCGTCCTGTGATCTTCATCGTTGTGACTACTTTGATTGATGAATCTAGCAAGAAAGGCTTTTCCTTGGTCCTCATCAGTGAGTAGTACTTGTCAAGAGTTGCTGTACAAAGTGGTTCTTCCAGAAGACCTCCAAGCTTTCAGTTTGCCATAGAACTTCCAAAACTCCCTGGTGTTGAAGTTGGACTTGTCATGTAACCTATCCCATTGTGCTCTGATGGTTCTAGCTGTAGTTCTCTTGAACCTGGAGGTAGCCTGATTATATTCAATCCTTAGCTTGGTGAAGACTTTCAAGCTAGTGGTGCCCCTGCACTGCTTAAACTCTCTTTTTTTTTCTGTTATTTTCTTTCCAGGCTACATCCACATCAGGATTCCACCAATTTGGAGCATTTTTGCATGTGATTATGATCCTTGGAGGTTTCTTTTTTCTGACCCTTTCCTTGATAGTAGCCCAAGTCCTGGTTTTTGTCCCTCTGACTGTACAAGGCCTTCTTTTTTGAAGGAGTGACATGATGGAGCTGGTAAAAGAAGCATACCTCACACAGGAAGTGGTCACTACAATTTGGTAGCTTCTTCTCCAAATGGCTAAATCCCTGGCATCTTCATTTATCAGAGCCAGGTCAATCACTGCATCAGGGTCCCCATATCTCTCTGCAAGCCTTGTAGGTTCTCCAGTGTTGAGGATGCAAAGATTTAACTCATCAAGGACTTTAAAAAGAGCTAGATCATTCCTGTTGCAGCCTGTGGAATCACAGCTGGTGTGGTGTGAATTGAAATCCTCCACAGTGAGAAATGAGCTATAATTGAAGCTCAGGTCCTGAAGGAATTCCCACTCTTTAGCATTGGGTGCATTGTCACAGGCCATATAAAGGTTGGCCATGGCGAGTAAGCTTGGGTAGCCTGGGGTCAGACACTCTCAGTGACTGGATCTTCCTGTTGTGGGTGTTGTATGCTTGGTTATCCAGACATTCCACTCTGATAGTGTTGTCTATCCTGCTAGCGATGGCGAGTTGACTATTGCCTAACAGTCTATCCTAAGTCCATCCTTCCAGATTGAATTCAGCACTGTCTTGAAGCTTGGTCTCCTGCAGAAGTATCAGGTCAAACATCCCAATTACCTTCTTCAAGATAAGTTTGCTTCCTCTTATTCCCCTGATATTGCAGTTTGATTCCTTTTTAACCTTTCACACTTTCCAATGAGTTATCTCTTTCTAGCTCCTTTTCTCAGGCTTCCTCTTCCTAGGACCTCTTTTCCTACTCTTACTTCTATTCACTGTTCTCCTGTTGACCATTTGGGCCATCTGTCCAGGTGCACTCACACTGTGGCATTGGCCAGCACCCACATGGGCACTAATTGTTGAGTTTATTGTATATGTAGGTGACATGTTACTGTCCACTTGTTGGGGCACTGCTCCTAAGCCCCATACATCAAATGAGGCAGGTAGACAGTGACAGGTCAGTGCCTGTTGTCCAGGGCTGCCTTGGTTAGGTGGGCATAAACTGACCAGTGGTGCTAAATAGCACCCCCACTGTTGTAGACAACCCCTGGCCGGTCTCCTTACACTGATATGGACACCCTTAAAACCTGTGACTGCCACTTACCGTGTTGTGTCTGCTGGTAGCAGCATTAGCAGCTGGAGTGTCCTCTCCAGGACTTAAGTTGAGCTGTTGGTTGGTTAGAAGACTTCTCATCTGCCTGTAGGTTAGTCACTTTTCCTCCTTTCTCTCAAAACCAGTCCCCTTAGCCTTTAGATAAAATTCCTAATCTGCAAGGCAGCAGAACTATTTAACTCATAGTTGGGTCTTGAATGGTGGATGTCAGGGCATGTCCACACACTGATGGGCCATGCAAATAGCACTTCTGGGTCTCAAGATGTTCCAAGATCCCTTGCAGTTTATCCAGTGGCTGTGAGGTACCCAGTTACTGTGTGTTGCCATGGAGAGGCACTGCAAGAGTCCTGGCGCAGGAGAGGCTCTGTACTGGCAGAGGGAGACTCACACAGTCTGCTCCCCTTTCTGCCTGTAGGCTAGCCAGTGGAGGCAGCTGAAAGTGAGAATGTAGAAGCACTACACTAAACTACACTATGCCCACTACCCCACTAGTCACACTACACCCTGTGGTAGCACCACCACCGACACACAGTGTATTTCCAATAATAGTTAAATGTGCTAATGCTCTCCCACCCTTTCTACTCACTAAGAGCTAGTGTTACGGGCTGGAATGGAATTCTAAAAAAAGTGAGAACATTATGTGAATGAAATGCGTATATACAGTACTAAGATAGAGGGCTTATTGACATAGGTGGAGAGTATCACTAGACTAATATTGCTAAAGGATGTTGAGTGAGGTATACAACACTAGAGAAGAGAAAGCAAAAAGAAATCAGACCAATGCTTAGATGGGCAAAGGAAGAAATCCTGGAAGTCAAGTAATAGTTATGTTAGCAGAGACAGGTATTATTGGAAAGAGTTTCAGTTTAGGAGGATATTATATTCAGGTTTGCAATTATTCTATAAATTTTGTCTCAATTGTATAATTTTTTTCTGAAATTTCTTTTTCTTTTAATTATCTGTTATTTTTTCCTTCCTTGTTTTTTTCTTGTTCTTATTTGTATTATTTCATCATTTACATTAAAATTTTAAACTTGTTTGAAGCTTGCAACATCTTGCAATTCGTTCTGGATTTTGTTTGATTGTTGCAAAAACAATCCCACTCTTGACATCAGTTTTATGAAGGTTTCCATTTTTGATTGTGGTTGAATGAAATACTAGTGACAAGGATAAAAACAATAAAATGAGTGTAGAACTTACAAGTAAAGCAATAAAACCCATTTATTATCTTTAAGTGGACTTATTAAATAAGATAGAATAATTAGAATTAAGTTATACATACAACACTAAGACACTTGCAAATTCAGTAATTAGTCAACAACAGGATTAGATTTTCTAATCAGTCAGTAGTATCTGCTATCTACTGTTGTATGTATAACCTATGTTTATATTTATTTCAAATTTATTTTTCCAATTTTTAAGAAAATTCAAGAACATTAAGCCATGAGCTCTTCATATGATATTAAGTTTTTATGGCAACACAACTATACTGTTGTCTAATTTGCAAAAAAAACATAACTTACTTCAATATAAAATTTTTAAATTACTTGGTGAAAGTAATTCTGCATTATTATAATAGATTTTTTAAAATGTTTTCACCATCTTAAATATTATGATAACTGGTAGGCCACATTTGCATCCATGCTGACTGTACTACACAAATACGAAAATAAACCTACTTGTACAACTTAATGGCTTATTGATTCAGTAACTGAAAACAAAGCACTGTTTTTTTTTTATCATGAGATAAAACAAAAATACTGTGTATTATTCTATTGACTGTGAGTAACTACTACTTTGATGCTTCACTGAATAAATTACTTATCTATTGCTTAAATTTACTATAAAGTTTTATGTAAACAATGTTATAACTTTCTAGGCCTATGTTATTAAGCTTTTGATCTTACTGTCTTGTGCCTTATAGATAACATCTAAATTACAACATAAAAAATTATAAGGTATAACCATAATATCTCTACATAATGAAAAGATTTGTCTTTGTGTGTAAAACACGACACATAACACAGTTTGTTATCTTTAAGTGTTTGCTATATTATGCAGCATGAAGATTCTAATCAATAAATTTTGTAACATTGCAGTGCTGAAATGCTATAAACTGAGTAAAAGAAAAGTCACTAATTTTCAATGTTTTTCATGACATTCTTCAGTCTCAAATGATGAAAGAAATGCATTAAGTTCACATACATATTTTTTGGTACCAGTGTTACCATAGAGGATTATTATAATGTGATTGCACATTGATTATAATTTCACCTTGGAATGCAAATCATACACAATTTATATAACATTTATATTAGGTTTTCAACATTAATGCTGAACATAAAGATTGAAACAAGAAATCAGTAAACTTTTAAGGATAATTCCACCATTTTGCCAGTAAAATCAAGCATATAATTGTTTATAGTTTTGAAAAATACTGTATTTGAGCTTTTCAAGTCTCTGCCTGTAAAACAAAATGAAGACTTTCTGCATTACATTTGACTTCAAATATTTCCAATTTTCAGGGTTGTGATAGACTTATAATAGTGTGCAAGTAATTTTAAGTACATTGAAATAGGATGCTTTTAATTTTATTTATTCAGTGGTTGACCTTTATCTCCTCTATTTGTAGATTCAAATATTACCTGATGTGTAAGATAATTTTTATCTACCTCTCTTTTCATTTCTATTATGTAGTAGCATGGTGATAGATGTGGTTAATTTGATTACCCTATTTTAGTGTCATGCTAGAGGTACATGATAATAGTGACCAACTGTGGTGAGATCATTTGAGAATTACTTCTCACATAGTCAAATTAAACCTACACATTTATTCACATTGAATATGTCAAGTACTTTTGCTTATAAACACAAAATTGGACATGTTAAGACATGGGGAGTTAAGTTAGAAAACATTTCTGTAAAAAAAACCTGTGCTTGATTTTAAAGTATTTGTGGTGTGAGAAGTAGGTAATACTTTTTTAGAACAATATTAAAGTATGAAATTTCACATTTTATAAAAGAACATTTTATTGAGGAATATGCTTTTGTTCAGGTCTGAACTGTATATGATAATTTCATGTTTCTAATTGCCAGAAGTTGATGATATATTGAATTTTTAAAATAAAAACTCAAGTTTCTTTGAAGAAAATGTTCTGGATGAAAACATCTTTACACTGTGGGTAATTACGATAAACCAAATACTTTGAAATAAATAAGTACACAAAAATTTCATTGGGAAGACTAAGGATAATTTGACAGAAATTTAAGTTTACAAAATAAAACTGTCATTGTTATTGTATTATATTTATTTTTAATTTACTACAAGAATAACCTGTCTCAATTATATATTTAAAAATGGCTGGTATGTGTAGAGAAAGCACTATGTAGAGGATCTTCTCTACATAGCTACCCATACCAGTCGTTTTTAAATATATAATATTCTCTACAAGGGGGTTTTCTTGTCATTACGAATAACCTGTCTCAATTATATATTTAAAAATGGCTGGTATGTGTAGAGAAAGCACTATGTAGAGGATCTTCTCTACATAGCTACCCATACCAGCCGTTTTTAAATATATAATATTCTCTACAAGGGGGTTTTCTTGTCATTACGAATCACCTGTCTCAGACATCTGTTATTGATCCATTTAATATTTACATAGTGCATTTTATTCCATTTGTCATTCTCATATTATTGAAACAAAGAAAAATACAAGTAATAAAGTATGAGAGAAACATTTTAAGTATGTGGAATTGAAATACCCTGTAGCACACTTTTACTTAATAAAACTTGTTTGTCACTTTGTGTGTGGGAAAAATTTGGTTTTCTCAGGGAAGGAGTTCTTAAAATATGATCATTTTGAATTTGAGATTTTCTATATAACCATCTGTACATGCTTTTCTTAGTAAACAAGACATAGTATAACATAAGAAGTCAGAACTTAGCACTGTAAACCAGTTTACAAGACATCTGAGACACTTGAAGTACAAGATATGCAGTAATAATTTTTTTTTATCCACAACTAATAAAACCAACTTTATTGCACTTTTAAATTTATGTACACTGTAAACCAGTTTACAAGACATCTGAGACACTTGAAGTACAAGAAGAAATATGCTCAAATAATTTTTTTTTATCCACAACTAGATAAAACACAGTTTTAGGTTCCACTGTTTTTGTTTTATGGTTTTATATACTGATAATTTATAGTAAGGTTTGATTGTAGAAAATGAATGTTGAGTACAAAAGTTTACATGAATTTGTCACTTATGATTTTATGTATCCATAAATTCAGACCTTATAAAGGAGTTATATTCTTTAGAATATTAAAAATTCTGCAATATGAACTTCACTTAAATTTTTGTTTGTGTAATGTTTTAGGTGAAACAGATGTGTAGTCAAGCTGGCATGAAACGATTTCTGGCTACGATGACATCCACTTCTACCTCTCGGAAAAAAGGCACGATGTTGGCTCATCAAGATTCTCTACTTCATCTTCCAGTTCCTCCTTTACAGGCTTCTCTGGAAAAGTATTTATTGTCTGTTCATCCCCTATTGACAGAGGAAGAGTTCCGTCAAACTGAAAAGGTTTGAAATGCTAATTTTATTAATAACTTTTTAATAATATGAAAAGCCTTACCATCTGAGAATATTCCATTTAAGGTTGTTTTTTTTTTTTCTTGGGAATTTTCTTTTATTTTGCTTTCTGGCTCACATATAAATGTTGATAAATACTATATATATAGTGTTTATTCATACCAAAAAAAAAAAACATTAATGAGTTAAATTACCTTTGTTTTTATCTTTCATTTATACTGCATAGTAAGATTATAATAATAGGAATGGTGAGAAGCCCCATTTAATTCATCATAGTTGCCCTTTTATATTGTGACGTACCACAAATTCCACACTAAATAAATATTAGAGAGAAAGCAAGGTAATAGAAGGCTAAAAGGTCCATTATCTCTTTGAACATGGGTTCAGTTAATTTGATCAACCACATAACCTCTTTGTACTCATTTAAAATCTTTATACTTTTCATGTAGTATGTGTATCTTCACAAAATTTGGCAAACTTTCAGTAAATATTATAAGTTTTTCATACACAAAATGTATATTTCAGTGAAGTATTTTTAATAAACTAATGAAAATATTTGTCCATGAATATATTGAGTATTTATTTACTAATCCATGCACAAAGTTAATTTTATGTTAAGATTAAAAATAATATATCTCAAAAATCTCATTTGCATAATATACCTCCTAGATATATTTTAAATGTTTGTTTTCAGTAGAACTTTATATTTTATTTCTTATTTTCTCTAACTCTACACAAGCTTATTTACTTTGACTGACCTTGTAATCATAAAAAAATTGAAATAAAACTAAATTACAATTTTTTTTCTCTAGAATTACTTCAGATTGTAAAATGAAACAGCATTTGTTTATCCTAAGTAGTTTTAAACTCATAACAACATACAAGTGTTTTTTTATTGTTTTATTGCCCTTTGAACCATATCTGACTGTTACTTTTTATGCCATAAGTTGTAAATCACTTGGAATACAGAGCTCACATTATGCTATGGAATAAAATTACCCACAAGCCACTTTGAGCTGCTCAGATGGGTGTCTTGTGAAACATTTTTTATTGTTATTATTTTTATGAAACCTAACCTTAATTAACATAAAGATAATCTTATTTTTTACATTTTACTTACTTTTATAGTAATAAATAAAGAATAAACATGGAAAACAGGAAATAATGTACTCACCTGTGTTTTCTTTTTTTCTAACAACTGTTGATGACACTAAACCCTACTTTTTTATACTAACGGTAGTAATGTACTAAATTTGTATTTAATTAAATAATGTACCAAAGAACATAGAATAATAATATGCAAAAAAGCAGACAGTTTCTCCCAACTATCACAATTTTTTGGCTTTCTAATCGTACAACAAGAGTCATTACAAATTCATCTTAGCAAGTCATTATCTTTCGTGTGGGAATGAAGCTTGTGATAATAGAGAAAATGACAATTGACTGTTCAGAGGACAGTGTAATATAATGTCATTTTATACATGAAAACTTTGACTTTCTGTTGGTTATACATAATATCATATTCAGCCTTAGAGAGAACTATTAATAAATCTTAATGTAGAGGATGTGGTATGTGGGTGTGGGAAGAGGGATTTGATTTTCTATTTGGTGTCATTGTAACAAAAGAAGATTGAAGGATATAACAATTATGGTTTGTCTGAGCAATGAAAATTTTATAATGAGTAATTTGTGTTAAATTTCCTATTGTAGAGGTAGTGGATAAAATAGAGGAAATATGTCACATTTCTCACACTAGGGGAAATTAAAAATTTTTGTTCAAATATTTACTTATAAAATTAAGAACTTAAAACTTGTATATTCTTAAAATATGGGTTACTAATTATAATTTTATGCTATGCTAAATGATATAACATAGGCAAATGTACTTTAATTAAATTTCAATTAAAAGCCATGAAAACTTTATGACATGGTAATTGATACCTGGGTAGAGAGGGTTAAGGTTACTTTTCACAGGGAAAACAGTTAGTCAGAACCTCAAATACAACTTAAGTATAAGCTGTTATTATCAGTATATCCATCCAAAACTTGTAAAAACAATACTAAATTAATAGTGTACCCACGTAGCATGCAAGTCTCACCCACCCTATTTGTGGCTTAACCAGAAACTAATGTTAGGCTAATAGGGAGAAAATAAAATCAATATGATGAGACTTGGTGATTGAGCCTGTTTGCAGTTAGCAGCAAATATTTGATGAATATTGAATGAATAAATTTACTTTGATTGTCACAGTTGACAGTTTATGTTATTATGAGTTTCAGATATTGTAAAGTTTATATCCTATCCAACTTTTGAATGTGCTCCTCCCATTTTCTACCCATTTTTGTGACATCTCTTTCTGCACTGGGCAAAGAGTATACCTGGTACAGAAGTGGTGTGGTCTCCTACATATGATACTCTAATACAAAGAATTTCTCTTTAAGGGTGTTCTTCAAATGCATCCTTTTTTTTCCCCACACTTGTTTCTCCACCTATTGAATGTGGGATTCTAGCTATTTGTGTAAGGAGATAGCCTACCATATTGGAAGTTATAATTATCCTATACCATAAATGTATTTCTGATAGATACCTCTTTCTCACACTTCACACTCTTTCTCCTCACTGAAAACCATTGCTTTAATTTTCTGCCAAAACTTACTGATAGTTCTGTAGAATAGAATATAGAGAGTTGCATGTGCCAGGAGAGTGTGTTGTCTTCCTATTCAGTTGTTGCGTGATAATCTGCATGTGAGAGGCAGTTGAACTATTTGACCATAAGGCATGTGGTAGTTCATACTTTGTAACGTGAAAAATATTTTTGCATGTAATGGGCAGCACTAAACAAGAATAACTATTTATATGAGAGGAAGTAAATACCTATTGGAAAAATTATTTTCAGGATAGAAGAATTTTAATTTTCTAGAGAGATGGGTCGTAATGTTTTTGGCACATTTTCAAATGCATGAACAAATAACATCTAGTATCAACATTGAAATAAGGAATAGCAAATGCTCAAGCACTGAACCTTGAGGTATTCTTTTAGTCTTCATTAATAATGATCATGTGCTTTCCTTATCCAACCACCCTACAGCTGTTATTCAACCCATACTCGTGATTTTCATAGCTAATCTGTGTTGCACCTTATCAAAAGCTTTTTTCAAAACTCATTGAGATAGTTAGTGATGTAAGGCCTAATGAGAAGACTGCATGAGTATATGTTGCACCAACTTTTCTAAAAGAACATACAGATTCCAACCTTAATCACTGCTATCTCAGAAGTCTGAAGGCAACAGTGTGCACCAAAGGATTTCATTGGCTGTCAAAAAGTTTTGCCAAGACCTGAAGATTTTGTTGTAGAACCAACAGGGAATTCTCATGTCAACCACTCCAATCTAAAATTTTAGTATATTGCCAGTATGGCAGTCATGAAATAAGTACAATTAGTTTTAAATAACCAAGTATTATTATCACCAGAATGTTGTGTTTTAGTTTAACCCTATTGCTGTGAGTGTCCTTTACTACACACATCACAAGATTGTACTGTCTTACATTAACATTTTACTAAACAATTTTTTGTTTCTTATACCAGTTAGAATAACACAAAACAGCATATTAAGTTATTTCTACAAGGCAATATTAAAAAAAAAAAACCTGAATTTCCCCAAGTGTGACACAATTGATACATGTCATCATCTCTATTTTATCCACCACCCTTCAAAAAAAGTATGAAATTAAATGTAAATTACTCTCTCTAAAATCATCATTGCTCAGACAAACTGTATTTTTTATAATCTTCAATTTTGTTTGATTACAAAACTATTGAACAAAAAAGCAGACTCCTCCTGCCATGCCCACCTTTTGCATTCTCTATTTCAGGAATTTTTAATAGTTTCACTCAGAGTAGCAACATCATTCCTGTGTGAAAGTTAACAACTCTTGTCCCATAGTTAGAAAGCAAGAAAAATTTTAAGAGATAAGGTAATTTGTCAGTTTTCTGCATGTTATTACTATATATATTTTTGTGCATGATTTAATTAAATAAAAATTACTATGTGCGTTACCATCCAGATCTAGATAAAAGAATATTGGTTAAGTATTTTATTTCTATTATTATAAAAAATTACTAAAATGTTAAAGTAGAGATCCTGTTAAGTTAGTTAAGATTAGGTAAAATGAATATTAATAATATTATAATAAAAATATTTCATGAGTCACACATGAGCAGCTTGTTAGTACATCTTGGATAATTTGTTAGCATAATAATAAGTTGCAAATGTCTTGAGTGATCTACAACTTATAATGATGTGGATAGTAGTTAGACACATTTCAAAGGGTAATAAAATAATAACATCTAATTGTAAATAGATGTATACTGTTACAAACTTGGACCAAATAGGATGAACAGATGTAGTTTTACCTTACAACTTGAAGTCATTCTAGAAAGAAAGAAAAGATCATTTAGATTTATTTAGATTTTGGGTGATTTGGTGGGTGGAGGGTGTTATGAGGTCACTCAAATTGACCAGTTCTGTTTTGGGATAGAGAAAATAACAAATCAGCTATAAATATTTAATAAAAAAAGGTGTTTGAAATGCATTTAGGAGGTTTTAGGGACTACAAAAAGGAAATTTGAAATTTGTTTACATAAGGAAAAGTATTTTTAATTTTAACATGAAAATTACTTTGTACACAAACTAGTCAAAACAAATACCCAGTATATTCATGGACAAATTTCTATATTATTTTATTTAAAATACTTCTCTAAAAAATGATTTTTTTAAATGTGAAAAACTTTATTAACTGAAAGACTACCAAACTTTGTTTAGATATACACACTATATTGAAAGCTAGAAGTATTAAATCTAAAACAAAACTTTAAATGAGTACAAACAGGTCAAGTAGGTTGGTTAAATCAATCAAGCCCATATTGAGAGAGTTAAAAACAGTTTTGTGTAAGTAATGCATCAATCTACCTTAAACACAAAAAATGTGTTATGCACACTGTCATAAACACCATCATTATCTTCACTGAGATGTCTATCCTGTTTTTTTAATTCTCATTATTGTATTTTCAATGATTGAAACAAGCTTTGATTCATTCATACACTTGCACACTATTCTTCCAGACTGTCAGATCTATCATGTCCAGGTAGCGAGGTGTTCAGCTTGCGGTCTGTGGGTCATGGAATTGATCCACCAAATATGCTTGTCCTTTCAGCTGCAAGGGTGTTATAATATGACAGTGTGTTCCACTATTAGTTGATAAAATAGTAGATCAAGAGTTGGCAGTGGATGGTGATGATTATCTATCTTCTTTCTAGTCTTCCACTGTTAAATTAGGAATGGCTAGTACAGATAGCTTTCATATAGTTTTGAACAAAATTCAAAAGAAACCAAATCAAACCTCCATATTTATGATAGTTTTGGAGTTTCTTCTCCAAAGAATGTGGACATTCTGATTTGGAATAATGAACATTTGTGGTCTATATACTTTTACTGCTTGAACATTTTGTGTGACTGGTTCAAAGTGCTCATGTTATGACTGTTTATAGTTACATTTATTTAATTAAACAAGTTTATTATTAATGTATGTTAATAAACTTTGTATACAAATACAGCTTATAATTCATATTTTGATTCTGTAATGGTTTTCAAACAACATAAAAAATTTGAAAGAGTTTGAGTTTTGGGTGTCATTTGAAAAAACATTCATATTTTGATTTTATTTCAGTTATTCTTAATTTCAAAAGTAAATGTCTATCCCTAGAGTTCCAGCATGGTTAGTTTAGTATACAGTTTTAATTTGTATGGGGTCTTGTGATTCCTTGCTGGTATTCTAGGCTTAAAGATTTTTTTAGTCTTTTCTGTCATGTGATGTGTATTAGCTTTGATGTCTTTTGGATTTAATGTGTTCAGTGATATGGCTTTCAGAGTTTCAAACCAATTATAAACACAAACAATATACAGGTTCGAGCAAAATGGAGAAGTTGAACCTCATTTTTGCTAGAATTGCTTAAATATCAATAAGTGTGTCCTGTTTTTGAAGATGGTTGTATGCACCATCTCTGATGAACACATAACTGTGAGATAGAGCAGGTTTTCCTCTGTATACATTGTATTATAGTTTTCTTTTCCACAAGCATATATAGACAGTTGTTCTTACATTATTTGAGCAACTTCTAATTTCTCACATGATTACTTGCCTCCTATCAAAGTTGCAGCTGTACTTAATTTGACTACCCTCTAGTGCACCACTTTTTCTTGCTGATAGCTTTGACCTCTCACCTAATTCTATGTGTTTACCATGTGGTGCATCTAGGTTTGCTTTTTTAAGCATGGAAATTAGTGTTTGACAACCCTCCACCAATAGGAGTACAACACACACTCCTTTTGTGACTGATTTCTTCTAGGCAGTTGAAACCAATCTTCACTTCTTGATTTAGCATTACCGTGTTAACATTTTGTTCTTGATTTTCAGCACTTCTTCTTTATGTGTGTTTTTGAGAGTGTGCAGTTACTTTGAATTTACTTTTCAAAGTATTGTTTTTTTAATCCATGTCTCAGTTAGATTTAATTTTGTTTTGAATTTTCTTCCTCACTTTGTTTATGGTCCTATATGCCCTAGTCACTTTGCATACATACTCTTTGTTTTGGGATGGATCATTTGTTCTGACCTTTGGAACACTGCAAGTTGGTTACATTTGGGCACAGAGTATGTCTGGTTCAAATGTAGTGTGGTATTCCAGACATTTTTACTCTACAAAGTGATGGCACACTCCATGGGTGTTCTTTGTATGCATTTGAAGGGTACTCTTCTAGGTAATTTTACATCAGACCCTCCAACTGTTCAGTGTTTGATTCTAGCTGTAACTGTAGATGTATTGGAAGTTAATATTTTTCTACACTGAAAATATATTTCAGATAGATACTTCTCACCATTCCCAGCTGTTGTTCCCACTTCCAGTGTTGTTTTTTGTGCCTAATTTCAAAGTGGATATTGGAATCAACTGCAGCTACAATAGAAGGGTGTGTTGCATTCTTGTTGGTTGAGAGTTGTCGAGGGCTAATTTGCATGTTTAAGTGCAGCTGAATCAAGTGGCACACCCATGACATTAGGTGGGAGCACAGGTCTAGCAGCAAGCAAGAATTTGTGCACTAGAGAACACTTAAGCCATGAATAACTGTAACTGTAAGCAGAAGAAGTAAGTATCTACTGGATGCATATTTTCAGCATAGGAAGATGTTAACTTATAATTGTCAGTCTATAAATATCATTACTATAAAAGACAAAAGGCCCAAGCACTGAATCTCAAGACACTTTTAGTAATAAGAATCCATTATGACTGGACTCTATTAAAAAAAACACTTTTTCCTCTCTCACCCATCTACCTTACAATCCAGTTAACTGGATTCATCCCAGTACCCACCCATGTAAATATCTTTATTAATCTTTTGATATCTTAACACAAGTTTTTCCATCATTTAGATAACATGTAACATCCCTGAAAAAGATAGTAGATCAATAAGGCAGATATCCATTTGTTTAATCCATTCAGGCTTTCATTTATGATATCACATTTTAAAGACAGTACAAACATGATAAAGTCACCTTAGTTTTATATATCCTTAGGATTTTATACTTCTGTCAGTGACATAAGCTTCTGCAGACATCATCTCCTTTCATCAAACACAATAACAAACAAGTTTATCTCAGTAAAGATGTGTAAGTCATAAACTTTTTCCATAGCTAGAAAAAATTCAGTTTTTAGCTACTGTGATCATAAAGCAAAGTTGTTAGTTTTGTTGTTTTTGTTCTAGTACAACATTCAGAATATGTTGTAGTCAAGATGTGATGACTCAACAAATATGCTTTTTACATGTAAGTTGTAAAAATAATGAAATATTCACCTTTTAATGATATTGCAATTTTTTCCTTTGACAGATTGTAAAAGAATTTGGAAGACCTCAAGGCATAGGTGAAAAGCTGCATGGTATGCTTCAAGAAAGAGCAAAAAACATGGAAAATTGGGTTTGTTTCTCTTATTCATACAGTTTTTTATTTTAACTAAATAATTTACAGATTTTCATTTTGTGAATTTTTTAACATTAAGAACATAATAACCCTGTTATTAACTGTTGGGCAAATAATGGTCTTGATAACATCAAACTTAAAAAAAAAAAAGTGAAGTACACAAATGGTAATGTTGGTAAATATAAATTTTAAATTGATTTTGAAAAAAAGGTGTAAAAGTTTGTTTAATGAAATAAGTATTGAAACCAATTTCTTTCTTATATTAAATCTAAAACATAAAAGTTTCTCGCATGTCCACAGTGAATGTTTCATGATCATGTATAGGAAAATAACCAACTAGTAGGTTTTATCTAAATATTTTTATTGTATCAAAGTTATTAATAAAATGATTTTTTTAAGCTTTCTGACTGGTGGCTGTCTTCAGCTTATCTAGAGTTTCGTATGCCTTTAGTAGTGCATTCCAGTCCTGCTATAGTATTTCCTCCTGTGGATTTCAAGAGCAAAGATGATCAGCTAAAGTAAGATTTCTCATACCATATTTTATTTTTTTCAGCATGTGAATAAAATGTTTGACATGCTAAAAGCATATTATAAAAAGTTAAATTTATAATCAAAACTTTAATATTAAGATCTGTAACTACTTGATGATCGCTATTTAAGGAAACTTGTAATCTACTGTAATTATTAATTTTAATAATAGTAGCTAAAAAATAACTTATTTTTCAAAACACTTATGTAAAGAGAGTTTGATCTATTCATTACAATAGTGTATTCTCTCATTTTAAATATAAGAAGTCAAGTAGGTCTCATGAACGTTTTCCTTGTAAATAATTAAAATAAGGAAGAAAAATCTAATGTGGCTTTCACATAAGTTGAAGTGATTGTAAAAGTTAAAATCATTATTATTCAAGATCTTCCAATTTGTTTTTTTAAATGCATTGAAGCTTTGGGGTAGTTTTTTACCTGTAATTCTTAATTTTAATTTCATATTTGAGGTATTGCTTTGTCATGGGTTTAGTTTGTATATCTTATTGAATATATGAAATTAATTTATTTTTCGTATAAGGAGTTATATTAACAAGAGCAATTTATACACCACATGCATTAAACCAGTTTTAAAAATTATCTAGTAAAGCTCTTAAATAGTTTTTCAGTCTTATAATTTTAGTTTATTAACATTTGCATGAAATCATTTGAATCAGTGTACATTTGAAAGATTTCAACTTGGAGCCATTTAGTATTGAGGAATTGTTAAAGAACATAAAATGCTGTGGACAATATTAATTAGATAAGATCTATTTGAGTTAACATAGTCTAAAGATATCTGTTATTTGTTATTACTTTCATGTTTTTAGAAATTATGTGTATCATGGGTTCAATAATTTGTTAAAATAACAAATAAAATCTGTCAATAAGTAGAATTATTTTTTGTTTTTTGATAGGTTTGCTGCTAGAGTCATAGCTGGAGCACTTGATTATAAAATGAAAATTGATTGGTAAGTTTAAATTTTATTGTATTTTTTAGGGTCAATGTAAAGAACTTAGAAAGAAGGCTGGAAAAATTCGGATACTAGAAAAATATCAATTTAGTAGATGAATTTTAGAGAGTGAAGAATAAATTTAGATTTTCTGAATTGAATTGATGAAATACAGTGTTTCTATGTTGTTTGTTTCAGTGAGATGTTACCTACAGAAATGGTTGGAGGAAAACCTCTAGATATGATGCAGTACTTCAAAATGTTTTCTACATGTCGTATTCCACGACATCCTGCTGATAAACTTAAGTATTTCTGGCAAGATCCAATACCCCCACAACATATCATTGTGAGCCATAATAATCATGTAAGTTGTATTTAAAGGAAAAAAAAGTAAGTTTCTATGTAAGTGCCATAAATATTTATTATTGTTCATATAAAAGTTCTCTTTTATTTGTCGAACAACACAGTCTTTGTACTAGCACCTCCAAGAATAGTTTGACTTGAGAGCCAGTCATCTTGAAAGTGGAACTAGAAGAAAAGTTATAAAGATATAGTAAACCTTTAAGTATGGGACTAGCCATGTTCAGTGTTTTGCAGAGTCATATTCAAAAGTTAATTAACTTTATTATCTGTGTATCACATTATTCTTGTCATTCAAACATAGGTTATAATTTAAATTTTAATTTCAAAAGAAAATATTAATTCTTTCTCCACTTTTGTTTTCATGTAATGCATGTACACTTTCGGTTGTCATCTTTCTAGTTTATATAACCTTAGTAGTAAAGCAATTACACTATCTTAAGTAATGTAAACACAGTCTGTATAAGATTCAATGTCTGTGTGTCATATAACTCATCCTAAGCCACTGATTGCACTGACTTCAATGTGGTACCATACCAAATTAAGTACTTTGGTCCCAAGGTTTGCACAAAGGTAGTTTTTTTAATCAATGTTCTGAACAACTTGGAAATTTGGAGACTTGCTCATGAAGCATGGTTTTAAAACTTAAACTATATTTATGTGTGATTAATGTGTTAAAAATATTTTATTTGAAATTGACATTAATTGAGCTTTGAAGATATTATTTTGTTTTATAATTGGCATTTGTTTGGCTATAAGCACCTATATTTCAGAAATGTTAGGAAAAATAAAATGAAATCTTGATTTAACTATGGTTCTGATATAATATCTTGCATCTCCTCACAAAATAGCTGTTATCGAGTTGCACTGCCTTTTATTGGAGCAAATGTTTCAGTACACATCATTAGTCTGCCATGTTCCACTTTTACATAATGCAAATGATAATGCAGCAGTTCTCAACAAGTAGGAGTGAGACTACTTCTATTATAACCAGCACCTTTTATCCATTTGCAATTGTTAATCACTTCTTGATTGGTAGTAATATTTTATAGAAGTGCTGGTATTAGCTTATCATTTTACATTATGATATTGATTTACTTTTTCTTTAAATTTTAGTATTGTGAAAGGCTGCTTTTTAAAAAACGTTCCTTACTTTTGAGGTCTCTCTGCTATTTTATTACAGATCCTACTCAGGGGCAAGTGATACCTCACCAACTATCCTTTTGGATTCTTTTGAAATTACACACTGTTCAAATTATGACTATGCTTGATATCTGTTATGTTGTAGTCCTTCCTACTGCAAGCCTGATGTATAATTCAAGATGCCACCAGGTGTTGATTATGTTTCTTTTCTATTGTCATCTGTATCTAAACAATAATGCTACTGGATTGGGTTATGCACACTGTAGGAATAGGGTATTTTTTAGAACTGTTAATAGTACTCTAGTGGTTTTTTACTTCATACATATGTTTGTTCCAGACTGTACACTAATGGACAAACATTAATATACCAGATAAAGATTGCTGCCCATCTCATGCTCTGCTGGATTGAAACTTCCTGCTGCAGACATGATGAACAATTACAGATGCTGCCAGGTTTTGGTAGAATGATTCTGTTGATGTGGTAGCTCTGCTTTTTAAAATAGGGTATCACAGGTACCTGTTACACTGTGTTTGGTTATTCTGGACTCTTCAACATGTTTTTTTGTTATTTCTTCCAGTGGAATATGAGAGTCCTTACCATTTACCAGTTTCTAACTGCTGAAATAGCAAAATATGGAGCCTGTCTTTCTGAGTGATGAATGATATTGCTCAGTTGAGAGTAGGGCAGTAACATTCTGCAGGTGTTGCTGACATGAAGCACTTCCTACCATGGGCCTGATGTAAAATTCTAGTTGCTGCCAAGTGTTGGTTATTGCATTACACTGTATTCCTGTATATATATATATCTGACCAATTGTTTTTTGCTGTATATATATATCTGACCAATTGTTTTTTTCCTACCATAACATCCCTCATTCATACCATCCTTCAGATGTATATTTCTAGTGGGTCTGGTTTTTGGTTAGAGATTGCCTAGTCACAATTTGTATCACATGTAATTGTTATAACAGCCTTCCTACTATGAACCTCATGTACAGTTCTAAGTGCTGCTTGAACCAAAGTTGAAGCACTCTGCGATGTCAAAAAAAAATGCAATTTTTCCCTAAGGCTTAGATGTTCCTTTTCCCTACAGTTCTCCAAATATACATTCCCAGTAGGTCCAGTGTTGGTTGAAGATGGTCAAGTTAGCCCTCTCACCCTGAGTATGCTTTACTGTACATGATACAAAGTTTTCAGTGCCTTACTTTCAAACATTTATTAAACTGCTTTTTGTTTAAATTATACCAAGTAGTATGGCATGAAATTTTAACTAATAATCCATATTTTAATAGTATATAAGTTTTAAGTTCTTAATTCCACAAGGCAATATTTAATAAATCCTGAATTTACCCTAGTGTGACACACATGACACATTTACTTTAGGTATCTTTTCTATTTTATCCACCACCCTTTGAAAAATTATGAAATTAAAGGTAAACTACTGACTATAAAGTCATCATTGCTAACACGAACTGCAGTTTTGTAGCCGTCAATTTTTGCGTGGTTATAAGCTATTGGATGGAAAGTCAAATCCCTACTGTGACATCATCTTTTTCAGGAATTTTTAATAGTTTTCTTTTATGTGTTACTAATAATCAATAGAAAGTCGAGGTTTTCATCTATCAAATGACGTATTGTATTATGTTGTGTTTTAAATAAATAAGTGTCCATTCCACTGATAATACAACTTCAATTCCTATGGAATCACAATGGCTAACTTGGATGAATTTGTAATTGCTTTTGTTATATAGTTAGAAAGCCAGGAAAATTGTCATTGTAAGGGAAAATTGTTTGCATATTGCATGTTATTGATTTATGTTCTTCAATGTATTATTTAATTAAATAAAAATTTAGTGCATTACAACTATTAGTTTAAAAAATATAGGCTTAAGTGTCCTTGATATTTAACATTAGGAAAAAAGGAGATTTGGTAAGTATTGTATTTCTTATTTTTCATGTTTTTACTACAAAAATAACCAAGATGTGAAAAATATGGATTTTTTTAAGTTATCTAAGATAAGATTAAGTAAAATGAACAATAATAATAAAAATTATTCACGAGGCATGTGCGTGGGAAACTTGTAGTAGCTCATAGATAATGTAGTTTGATAGTGTAATATGAAATGCATGTGCCCTGAGTGATTTACAATTTATAATGACACAGGTAGTTGTTGGATACATCCTGATGGATGTTGGTTCCAAGCAGATCTTTTGTTGGTTGTGTTGGAAATTGGTGCAAATGGTGACATATTTTATGGTATGGAAACTTGTCTACCCTACCAGTTTGCATTTCAAGGTGAAGATTAGGTGTGCCTTTACCTTCTGTGGATCTGATCTACCATTCCAGATATTGTCTGGTGTTGGATGAGGTCAAACTACCACTGTGGTCTGGCAGGCCCTAACCACTTGACACCCAGGAATCACATTTATCAGTCATATACATCCTGGGATTCTTTTATGTTTTTCTGCTTTTAATGTTTGTGACACATGTTTGCATAAAATGTAGTGTAGTGTTGTGTCACACTGAGTTGTGATGTTTTCTCTTTTGATTCCACACCTCCTGGTGTCTCTTTGAGTAGTTTTTTAAAGGGGGATGAGCTTTTTTTTATTGACCCTCCACCAGTTCAGTGTTGGATTCTTGCTATTTTGTGAGATGAGGTAAAATATCATATTAAAAGTTAGCATTTTTCCACGATGTAAATGTATTTCTGATAGTTATTTACCTTTGCCAACATTTCCTGCTGGGTCTCCCCACTCTTGGTAATAAATGATGTAGGTCCTCTGACTAATCTTGAAGTGGTTAAGAATTGCAGGTATGAAGAGGGCACTGGTTGTGATAGGAGTGGTGTTGCACATCTGTTGGTGGAGAACTGCTGCATGATCATTTGTATGTGGATACGTAGAAGTGGAAGGCTAATGGAATTCATTGTAATTTGTACTAATAGAAAGCAGTGCTTTACTAGAAAAGCTTTTTTGTAAACAAAGGTCGGTATCTATCAAAAATACATATTTAGTGTAGGAAAATGCTAACATTTATGTGTGGCTTGAATGCGAGTCATTTTGATTGTGGTAGTCTCAGTCTTGATCTAGTCATGATTCATGCAAGTTGTTTATTGTTTTAAGTTTTTTAAATTATGTTACTTGTATTGTTAAATATGTTTCATGTAGTTCAGAAAGTTGAGTTTTTGCTGTTTCAGTTTATTTGAATATTCTTTGTTAAAACAGATGAACTTGGTCAAAACCTACATTGATGATGAATGTATACACAAAGGAATAGAAATGTAGAATAAATGTGAAGATATATGAAACAAAGTGACATAACTATAACTTAAGATATATTTAACATCTATGAACAGAGTAAAAAGTTCAATATTAGAATAAAGGACAAATAGATTTTTGTTTTGAAAGAATTACTTTTTAATCCACAGTACTTTCAAGTAGATGTATTTGGAGGAGATGGATTACCATTGGATGAGAATCAGCTTCTAGCTCAGTTACAGATGGTGGTAGAACAATCTCAACACCACAAAGATCCCATTGGTGTTCTTACCACACAACATCGAGATATCTGGGCAAGTGCATACAAAAGGCTTTGTAGAGGTAATAGATTTTACTGTTTGTTTATTAAACAACATGCACAAAAGTAATGGCAGAAAATTACAACAAACCTGTTTGCTCACTTTCAGCAGGACCTTTCTCTTAAGGAGAATACTAGATTCACTTGTTTCACTAATCAAACAAGTGTAGAATACATTACATCAGACTTAGATGGGCAAATAGGATAATACATAATTCTGTATATTCAGTGAGGCTCAGTGCATTATATCAGTAATAGACAGAGCATAACATATTTAAAAACTATTACTTGGAACTTTTATTTGAAATCCTGATGCATAAACACAGGTTTGAAAAAACGTGTTGTGCTAATGATAAATGTAAAAAAAATTGTTTCTTTAGAAGTAATATCTTGGACAAACACATTTTATTAATAATCAAAACAGAACACAAACTTCCATACTTTTGCATGTTTCACATGCTTTATATCAGCATGTTAGGTAAATTGTACTCTTTCATGTATACCATATTACATTATTTTAGTTTCTTAAGAATTTTTCAAGATTAAAATGAGCTGATATGATCTTGTTTGAAAAGTTATAGATGGTAACATTTTATGTGATTCTCGAAACCAGTTACTCACCTAATGTTTTTATAATTTTATCCTGTACTGTAATATCTCTATTTTTTTATTGTAGCTTAGGTATTAGTTTTCTGAACAAGAAGCAGGGCTAGTAGCTTCAAAATATCAGCTGATCTATACAGACCACAGCTTGATATGCCAGAACATATGAAAACTTAGTTGTCTATTATAAGGGTACTGCAAGAACAGTAAGGTACACAGAAACATGAAAGTTTTATTGATGTGTAACTTTTAAAATGAATAAATGTTTATTTGTTTGGTTTAGGTATGTAAAATTGCACATTATAAATGAGTCTCATCTGTTTTCCATTTACACATCCATAAATAGGTGGCTTATGAAGATAAAATAAAAATTTCAGATGCAGCCAAAGAAGTCCAAACAAACCAATTTGTTTTTACTACACTTAAGTTCTGTTCATGTGTGTGTGTATTGCTTGCTTAATCCTTTTTTTATAGTTTAGTTGTTTAAATCTCTTCTCCACCTATGGTTTTGTCTTTTTATTTTCTTGAGACAACTTGGAGCTAGTTCATCTCAGAATATATGTTAGCTTTATATGGTAGTTTGGGATGATAAATTCTGACTTCTTAAGTTTACTTTCCCAATCTGATTTTGTCTTAATAAAGAAAAACTAGCAGGAAAATCATATTCAAAAGAAATATTCTCAATCAAGTTGACATTCATAATGTGTCTTCATAACTTTACTTGGTTGATTTCATTTTCACATTAGTTTCTAAAAACCAGTTAAAAAAACAACTTTTAATACCTTAACCCTTGTTGTTTACTAGAATAGACTGTATCCAAGTTTTAATGATTTTAAACCATCTAACTATTTCAAGAGGTGAATGGATATTGCATATTTGTAACAAACATCACTACTGCTGATGAAGATCTGATATAAACAACATGTCTTACAGAACATGCTATCATTTTGCATATATTTCAGATGAAATACAGGTAATTGCTGTAGGAAACAGTTTAATGAAGGTGTGATTGGAAAATACTATTTTTCTGATTCACAGTATATGTGTTTTTGCATTTATGTTGTTAAAGTATAGGTATGTATGACTGGTTTCACTCATTGATGTTATTTGAAAGTACTGTATGTGTGGAGAATAAATGTATGATTAGGTGAATAGTGTTTTTGAAGAATGAACAGATGACTAGGTCACCCTTGTTTGTGGTGATTCAATGTGCAGCTTGGTCAATAGTGTGTTTGAAGAATGACTGTGTGACTAGGACAGCAGTGTTTGTGAAGAATATACATGGGTAGGTCAGCAGTGTTGGTGGCAAATGCAAGTGTGTCTAGATTAGCAGTATGCTTGGAGAATGATCGTGTGGCTAGGCCAGCAGTGTTTGTGTGTTCATTATTTGTATTAGGGTTTGTCAGTAAAGCCTCAAGTATTAAGGTTATTTAGTATTATACAGTGCTAACTTTCCAAACTGGATGTAATGGTCATGATTTTAAAAGTTGGATTGTTTGTACACATAATATTCTTTAAAATATTTCTGTACTGAGTGAAGACTCTTTTCACTGTAAAATTGCCTAAAAGCCACCCAACCATAATTCAACTGTAAGCTTCAAGCCTTCCAGTGTTGAAATTAAGGGTTTGGTCCTTGCAGATAGCCTACTGTGAAGCTTTGTGCTTTAACAAATACTTCTTACTGTCAAATTTAGATAGTAGTAACAATATATAGTTGATTACATCATACATCTTAAAACTCTGAAATCAGAAAATGTGTATTATCTTATTCTCCTGCTGGACATCTGTAAGTCTACAGTGGTAATGCTGAAATACAGAGTTCGATTCCCTGTAGTAGACACAGCAGGTATCCAAATATGGTTTGGGTTAAAAAAAGCAACAACAACCAAAACAAAGTGTAATCTTAATTTTCCATCTGGTTATTGAAGTATATTACTAATAGGAATGAGAAACAAAAATACATAAATTCTACCTGGATATATTAGAAAAGTAATTCTATTTCTTGGTGTTACGGTAAAGTTATATATCTTGTACTATAACTTTTGGGTGTTCTGAGGATTTCATTGCATGTATAATGTAGTTCTCTTCAGTAAGTGATAATGATATGAAGTAACCTGTTTTTTTGCTTCAAGTTTTTTGCTAATTTGTTTTTTGTTGGGATTTATATGAAAAAATTGAAAATTCCCATAATTCAATGTAGCTTTAAGACTTTTCTTTATTATTGAACAAATAATTTGCTACTTCTAATTAACAAATCTTGATACGAGCTGTACTCTTTAACTGTAAACAATGTATATCAGATGTGGAATTTTTTTTATAAACAGTTTTGTGTATCTAAACTATTTCACTTAGACCTTTTTTAATGTATATAAAACTGTTATTCTGGAATAGAAATAATTATTTGAATACTGTGAATACATTTAAATTATAAATTAGTTTGTAAAGAAAAAGGCGTAGATTGTAAAACAGGCAGATTATATGAATCATCAAATTTTGATTGCTTTAAGTCTTACTTTCTGACATAATATTATTCTCAGAGAAAAATGTGATTGAAAACTATTAATCCATTTTTTGGTGGGAAACTTAAATTATGGAGGTATTAACTTTTATGGTAAAGCTTTTGTTGGTGTCAGCTTACAGAAGATAATTTGTGTTACAAGGTGTGTTGTATTGTCTTCCTTGTTTAAAAAGAGTTTACAACATTTCATTTCAATCAATTATTCTCATAGATTCACCAAACAGAGAGTCTGTAACCACAATCCAGAGGGGCATTTTCATGCTGTGTTTAGATAAACCAATGCCTGATTTAGGGGCACCAAATAAATTGACTCATGGTTCACTTCAGGTTATTCATGGAGGTGGTAGTGGTGGAAATAGTGGCAACAGATGGTTTGATAAAGCTGTGCAAGTAAGATCACTTTCCTTTCACTGAATGTTGACATCACCTGAAAAATATTTTATGCCTTCTTTAAAATATAGTGTAATTTTATAAATCAATACTTTTTAAAATGTCACATTATTTCTTTGTTTTTCATAAAACACACCTTGAAGTATTTGAAGGGAAATAAAGGTAATGATTAGAAAATTAACCCCTTAACCTCTTTTGGAGAAATATAGCTTATTAACTGATATGTCTTAAGTTAAATAAAATATTCATAATATTATTAATAGTGTAAGCTTTGAATAGGAGAACCTGATAATTAGCATGGAAATTACTCTTTCCTATTACCTAAGAAGGGAATGATATCAAAATATAGGTTAAAAAATTGACTTTAGTTTTGAATTAACAAAACGCAACAAAAACAATATGAATATATTAGTTATGCTTATTGGAAGATAAAATATGCTCTAAGGGTATTCGTTCCTAGGAAATTCTGTAATCTAAACTTTCAGTCAAGAATATTCATGAACATTTTGAGATTGTTTTTACTTCTTCCCACTGAAAGAGTTTTGTTTATCAGTTCATAGTGGGTGAAGATGGAGTTCTTGGCTTGAACTTTGAACACAGTCCTGCTGATGGACCACCATTTGCGAACTTAATGGACTATGTCTTTGACTACATGTAAGTTAAAACATGTTTTAAGTTTTTATGTATTGTTTGTTCTTCTGAAATACATATTTGAAAACAAAAAATTTAAAGAAATATATTATTGACAATGAATATAATGCTCTAAATCACTTTTTTACTATATTTCTATCGAAGGTGGTAAATGTTTAAAAATAAGTTTGCATTTTGTATATTCATGAATAAACACACTGACTTGTATTATTTTCTAAAACAAAATATCATCTAAGTAAAAGTTATGATAAGAAGTTAGTTTATTTAGTGGAGCAGGTATGTAACATAATGTATATATTCATCCATATTATTGTAGATAAGTTTAAACTAAACCATTCATTCTTTCTGTATTATAGTGCTAAGTTATTATTTCTCATATCTGTTAACTTGCAGAAGTGTGGTTCTGCAGATCTGTGTTTCACATCTTGTTACTGGAAAAAGAAAAGAAGAAAAATGTACTCCACATTTTGGGGTTTTGAGTGCATTATGAGAGTGATGGTCAAATCTAAGTATTTGATTTGAGGAGTACAAAACTTGGTGGTAGATGCTTTTAAAATTACAGATGACTAGTACTGAGAACTCTTATATAGCTTTGCACCAATATCTGAAACAAAGAAATGTACCTTTGTTCACCTATTTTTGATGCACTAGTCTTTAAATTATATCAGTATTCAAATACTGATCTTACAGTTTGTTGGTTTGCTAATTCCTGGGTATATCTCATTAACTTGTTCACTGTGACCTACTGACTGTATTAATAGGTATATAACTCCCATGAAAGTTCTTTATAAATATGAAACTGGTTGGTAAAATAGTTTTAAATTTGTTTTTAATGATCCTAAGATTATGTTGTTTAATTTTGAGTTTTTTTCTACTATTTATAACAAAACATTTGTTATTTAATGTAATTATTTGCTATTTGCACTCAAACTCTGAATAGTTCATATGCAATGTGATTTTCATTTTGAGTATGAAAATACTACTTGTTAACTTATAGTTTTCTCATTTCATTTGTATAATCTCCAGAACCTCCTAAAGGAATATCAAATTTTTTTAAAGTAAATGTCTATATAATTAATTCTAGATATTATTATCAATGTACAGTGTAATAAAATGATTAAACATAAGGAATGGAAATACATACATACCTTTTTAAATGTTTCTAGAGTAGTTTGTAATTTTCTTTTCCTCATTTGCATAATTTCACATCTCTATCTCTTCATTTATAGTTTATTTTTAATTTTTCTTTTCAGTTCTTTGTCTTCTATTCTTGAAGCAGATATTGCCTACCTTTTCCTACAAACCTGACCCCACTGTGTTCTATATTTATTATAGGGCAAAGGTCATCCATAAATTCTTTCACTAATGCTTGCACATGAGAATGATGCCATCTTGCTTAGACATTTCATGCTTACAATCTTATGTGTAATAGCTCATAAAGTTTAGAATTGTAACCACAAGCAGATCATATGGCATCACAAACCTGCAGTTTTAATTGCTGTTTTAAACATTTATTTTTAAATTGAAGGAATAAAACTTAGATAATACAAAACTTTAGGTTATAATATACTGATGATAGTAATTTATTTATGATACATTCATATTAAATTGGTTTCATTAAATTTTGAATATAACCTGGTAACATGCACAGGAGAGGTTTAAAAATGGTATATTGACATGGGGTTAAATCATGGAAATTGGCAGCCATTTCTATTGCTATATTGGTCATCCACCCAGTTTGCTGTAGTCAGAGATAAAGCAGTAATAGTAGAAAGCTTGATGCAGTATAATTTTGTCTACTTTTATTTTTATGTTAAACTGAAATTGGTATGTAAATACTCCATTTAACTGAGTGATTGATGAACAGCTACCCAATTGTACAAAAATATCTGAAAACTTGAAGTTCGTGAACTTTTTAAAGTGTAGTGGTAGTCTGTAAAATAGTTTACTATATATGTAGTCTTTAAATATTTTATCATCTACCTTAATGGTGTGAGCCTTTGTATTTTTGTTTATAATTACATAGAATATATATTTTTCTTTTATCAGACATTATTCTTTTGTGAGAAAGCATCTAAGTGGAGTCTAAATTGGACAGAGATTTCCCTCATTATCTTCCATTACATTGTCATGTCTCTTTATTAGCCCAAAGTTAGTGATCTAGTATGATAGGTAAAGTTTTGTGAATGAACAGATATAATGTGCTGTATCTGCCTTTTAAATGTCTCAATTTGTAAAGCATTGGTCAGTAGATTGCCTTAGTGGAAACTTGTTGGTTAAGATATTTCCTCGGTATTTCATGAAATGAATAGTTTCTACTTCGCTGGTCTAATCGGTACATTTATCACAGCTTGTATATTTAATTTGTCCAAATATTTCATGATGTGATTAGTTTGTATTGGGTTGAGGAATAATTTGTGAGCGTTTTTTCAAGTTAACAAAATATATTCATAAATGAAACGCTTTCGCAAAATACTTCATGTCATTTGGTAGATAATTTTTTGCTCTAATAGATGGTGTGTTTGATTTTCATGTGTCTTTAATTTTTGCTTTCATTTTCAGCTCATTAAATGGAATGTCAAGTGGACAAAATCGAGCATTTTCGACACCATCTGCTTTTCGCATTTAATTTTGTGCAATATCGTTTAAAACAATGCATACTATATACCTAGGTATTACACGAAATAAAGTATCATAATAAATGTTTTGGGTGTAATGTGTTCATGCATTGAAGTATTGTATAGTCTTGCATGTAATGCTTGAATGAAATTATTTAAAAATGTTCACGAATTATTCCTCAACCTAATATATTACCAGATATATATAAGTTTGATCACTGCAACATGAGTTAAAATGCTTACTGATCATGCTGGTAGTAAATATGTTTCAAAATATCTTAGAATGCACAAGGTAGGGGTCTAGGTGCTCCCTATAACTTCCAGAGCCATTAGGCATTTTCTAGATTCCTGGGATGTATGAACTGGAACCAAGACTAGTCAAAAGTTTTGTTTTAAATGTGAAAGAACTTGGAGTACTCATCAAGTGTATTTTTACTATCATATAGGAATATAATCTCATCTTTTTAATAACATATTGTGTGGTTTTTTCATCAGTGTATTTATGAATTGTGTTTCACACCTTATTATCTACATATGCATGACATGTGATTATGTTTCTAAATTTAACACAGCAAGCCTTTCATGAGCCCTTTAAAAGTTATCTAAACATCATAAGTTGTTGGCTTATTAGTGTACATTTGAAAATTTACAGTAAAAAGTCTTCCAGTAGTCGTTGGTTACCATCTACTAATGTCAAGCCTCCTCAGCGTCTAAAGTTTAGACTTTCTCCTGAAACTGTAGATGATATTGATGAGGCCATGCAAGACTTGGATAAGTAAGTTTTCTGTTTCTTAAACTGTAAATGTCACTTGTATAGACATGAGGCCATGCAAGACTTGGATAAGTAAGTTTTCTGTTTCTTAAACTGTAAATGTCACTTGTATAGACATGAGGCCATGCAAGACTTGGATAAGTAAGTTTTCTGTTTCTTAAACTGTAAATGTTACTTGTATAGACATGAGGCCATGCAAGACTTGGATAAGTAAGTTTTCTGTTTCTTAAACTGTAAATGTTACTTGTATAGACATGAGGCCATGCAAGACTTGGATAAGTAAGTTTTCTGTTTCTTAAACTGTAAATGTTACTTGTATAGACATGAGGCCATGCAAGACTTGGATAAGTACGTTTTCTGTTTCTTAAACTGTAAATGTTACTTGTATAGACATGAGGCCATGCAAGACTTGGATAAGTAAGTATTCTGTTTCTTAAACTGTAAATGTCACTTGTATAGACATGAGGCCATGCAAGACTTGGATAAGTAAGTTTTCTGTTTCTTAAACTGTAAATGTTACTTGTATAGACATGAGGCCATGCAAGACTTGGATAAGTAAGTTTTCTGTTTCTTAAACTGTAAATGTCACTTGTATAGACATGAGGCCATGCAAGACTTGGATAAGTAAGTTTTCTGTTTCTTAAACTGTAAATGTTACTTGTATAGACATGAGGCCATGCAAGACTTGGATAAGTAAGTTTTCTGTTTCTTAAACTGTAAATGTTACTTGTATAGACAGGTTTTTAACTGTAAAGTTAATTATTAGAGACTACTCTGCTTTTGAAGTGGGACAAAGGAAACATTATTTTTGTGTTGTAATTGTTTCTATGCTCTTGTGCTCATTGTTTATCTAAGAAGCATCGTTTCCAGGTGTATTACTTGAGATTAATAAAACATTTTATGCTGTAAAATCATTAGAAGTACCTCATTATGTTTGACTGATTTTATCCTGTGTATTGAAGAATATTTTTCATCTGAGCATTTTTTACAGTATATATCTAAAAGTCAAAGTGGACTAACCTGGTTAGAAAATAGGCTGCTTCACACAGTGCTGTATCAAGATGATTGTTGGGCCTAGGCACCTTCTGTTCATAGGCCCTACCAGCTGTACAAGTTAAACCAAAGATTAATTTTTGAGGAAAATTTTCATGGACCCATAGTTTTTATAGGTCCTCAAATTATTGTAGGCCCTAGGACTATGCCTGTTGTGCCTAATAAATAACGCATTCCTAGATTCACACATAACTATGTTTTCTTTATTTACAATGAAATATACTCAATAAATGGATTTTAGAAGATATTCTGTGTTATTGATGAATGTAGATTTTGTGTTGTATATTTTAACTGTGAATATTAGAAGTGAATGGAATTTTCTTACAAAAGAATCATAATTAATATATATATACATAATATATTCTTGAAAAACAGTAAAGTAGTTTAGTTGTTGCATATTGTTCTAACTACATTGAATAACAAATATTTCCACACTTGAAATTTATTACTTTTATGTTTTGTTTTTTCTGCAAGTTTGTTAAGTTAAGTTACCAAGCAGCAAAGAAAGAAGCTACAGGTAGATAATTTGGTTTTAAAACTATCCTTTCACTGTCGCTCATTCACAACATCAAGTACATATAAGATAATTATGTATATATCATGAACTTGTTAGTTCTTTTACCCAAAGTTACTAATTCATGAAATATAACAACCTAAAGAACTAGTGAGGAAGTGAGAACTTGGTTATGTATGTAAAATTTAATTTATAGTAATTGCATAGTAGTAAAGGTAGGCTATTGAAATCAGAGTAAATTGACACTTTGAATTTCAGTTGGCCAGTTATAACTTGAAGCATGACATTTTGCCAAGAAGTTTTACACATTTTAAAGTTAAATATTTATTTTAAACCTTACAGGATGGTCAAAGATTTAGAAATGACTGTCTTCAAATTTAATGGCTTTGGTAAAGAGTTTATAAAATCACAGAAGTTGAGTCCTGATAGTTTTATTCAACTGGCAATTCAGTTGGCTTTTTACAGGTAAGGACCTTTAAGTTGTATTTTACTTTTCATTATGGCTGGTAATATATGTATATTCAGTAACAGTTATGAAAATAATGTGTTTCGTGGTTAGCCGGAGAAATAATTGCTTAACAGTTTTTGTTTTATCAGGGTCAGTTGATGTCATATCAAGTGTGTATAGTGATCTGAAATTTTGTAAAATTATTGGCTGTTTATGGATTAGTTGAGAGACTCATTTGAATCTTCGAATGCATAAAGAAATATTAAAAAAATAATGTATGTTTTACCTATAAACTTGTATTAAAAATTTCACCATAATAGTGAGTGAGACTCAGTTTCTGTTTTCAGGTTAAAACAAAATGTCTTATCATTTCTGGTACAGTAAGTATAGAAATACTAATGACAAGTTCTGATAAAGTGTGATACTAGTGTTTCACAAATGAACCTGTAGATGGAAGAAAAGAATGAATATTTAGCATCCGTTGATGGTGTGTTATGTTTTGTGGAGACAAAAATAGAAATGGAAAGTAAAAACCATCATATAATTAAATTATGTCTTGTTTTGAGAAATCAAAAAAGTCTTCTTTTTTCATCTAAATCCTTAAAACAAGTATTGTTATGGTAACAATTTTTCACAATATCATAATTAAAACAGTAGATATTAATATTAATTCACTCATTTTTCTATTATTGATCAAGTTTGATTACTGATTAGCTTGTGGCTTTCTGAACACTTAAGTTCAGTTATTTAGGCTTGGAAGCAAATAAAAATTCTGGAATATAGTAGAATTTGTAAAGTGTGTAGTTTTTCTTTATTAAATATTGTAAACATTATACTGTAAACATTTTTTGATATATTTTTGTTCTAAACTAGTCTGATGTATCATTTATAAGAAAGAAGGGTTGAATTTTTAATGTGTTTAAATGATAGTTTGGTTGTGTTTGTGAGTTTTATACGAATGTCTTCAATCAGATTATTTTAGAGGGAAATTGATTTCAGTGGTGGTTGAGCTCACATGATAAAATGAAATCATGTTGTTATGTTGGAATTCTCTAGTTGAATAATGAAATTAGCTGAGAGTTGTGAATTTCATTTGATTTAGTCCTTTTTCATAATGATTTGTAGTTATTCATAAAGGTGTGGCAATTTTTTTTTTCATCTCTTAATCTTAGGATTGAACCATAGACGACTTCAATCTTAAACAAGTATTTTATCAACTGAGCTAAAGGGTTAGCTCACTAGTGTTGCAAGTAATGCACTTTGTAACAATTCAAATATCACTAACTTTGATAATAAACATAGCTACCTTTGATCATAATTTTAAATAAAAGAAATGAGATTCATGATTAACCCTCTAACTGTGAGTAGGTAAAAGTGTGCTTATTATGACTTTCATGAGAGTTACATTCACCATTTAATTAAACTATTATCATTGTATATAAATTTGATGTCAAAATGTAGTTTGTAAGTCAAATTTTAATATTATAAAGTTTTAATTTCTAAAGTTATTGGAAAATATTTTTAAAATATCATCAATTTCCCCTTGTGTGAGAATTGTAACATTTGCTCTGAAGTACAGAATTAAGTGTAATTGACTTATTACAATACAGATATTACTAAGGCAAAGTATAATTTTGTAGCCTTCATTCGTCTTTGTTTATGGAGTCATAAATTAGAAATTCTGATATGGTACTCTCCATTTTCTCACAAGATTAGTTTACCTCATTTTATGTTGCCTTCTGCATCCCCCTACTGAAATCAAATGATTCCAACATGTCTCATGGAAATCATCATGCTTCATTTTTCTACCAGTAAGAGAGTACTATCATGATGCATATGATTCCCTCTGTGCACCACTACTAAACTATCACTTCTTGTTTGGTAGTGCTTGAGTGCAGGTGGTTTTTTTTAAAACACTGATTATCCAAGAAGTGATTTAACTTTATTTATTTCAACTTTAATTTCCTTTCACTTTTCTTTGAGTGTGTGTGATTTACCCATGCTTGCATGCATTTTTTGCTATTTAAGTATTTATCATGAATTCCAATGTTGCTGTTACCACTTTGGATGCATATTACTTGTCTGCTATCACACTTTAGGTCACAGGCACGGGAGACGAAGTATTATGTGCAACACATATTATCTCCTGTTAGTGCCTTTCGTCTTGTACTTTTTGAGCCTTTTAAAGGCATAGGCTGATAATTTTATCTACCCCCTCCAGAGTTTGCCATACCTTCCTGAGGATTCTGTTCAGCATTCAGTGAATTTCTCTGCAATTAAAACTCAGGTATGTGATGTTTTACCTCTTGCTTTTGTTCTTTTGACCCATGTTTCAATTTGTTCTGGTTTACACTGCACTTTTGCCATCCTGTTGGGTGATTGTATTGATATACCTGTCCCTGTGGGCTTCAGGTATGTCTGCCATTTTGACTTTTTGAATGAGTTTGTACATTCTTGGCCACCAGTTGTAAGTTCAGTTTATGTATTTGGGGAAATGGGTTCCAAAGGAAATTCCTGTTCATTCTACCTATGTTCCATTTTCTTATCTTTGCTTTTATCTTCTTATCTGTATTTTTTGCAGGAACTCTGTAGGGTTTAGGGAAGCTTTCTCTCTCTTCCCTTCCTCTGTTGACTGTGTATTGTCTTTGGCTATGGCCTTATCTGTGTAGTTTACTTTTCTTCAGGATCTTTTACACTGTGATGCTATAGTCTTGTGGACCTGTTGCCCAGTTCATACATGTGGGTTATTCCCATGACCCTATTTTTATTATGTTAGAGGTAACATGGTCACTTTATTATTTGAATTGTAGGTGGTTTCTGTCTAGCAGGGATTTGTTTTTCCCATTGAGGACCCATTGTTCTCTGTTGGTGTCAGGTATGGCTTTGAGTCTTGTCTCTCTATCTTACCTTTTGTAGTTCTGCCTGTCACTGCTGCCTTCTGTTTGCTTTTTTTCACAGTAATACATAGTACTTTTTTCCACCTCCTTAGGATCCCTAGTCATGCCAGTGTTTATCTGAGGCAGTCCTTTAGCTTTTCCTCTATGAGTTTTCATACCTACTCCATGTGGGTTTTACTTTTACCATTTTGCCCATCATGGAAAGGCATACCTTTTAGTATCTTGTCTTTTAGTCTTGTTTCTTTTTGTATTTTTTTCAAGTATTTTTTCCCCTTTGCTCTGCATATTCAGGATCTGAGGCTGTGCTTCCATGTGTACATTGACAACTGACTTCTTGCCCATTCCAAATGGAAGGTGGCCACTCCTACTCAGCTTCTTCTCAAAGCTGTAAAGGTGGGATGATTGGTTGCATTGGACAGACCATTCCTTTATCCTCACAAGTATTTTGTACATCTGGGTGTTTTCTTCAACATCAATCTTGGTTGGGGCATACCTTCTCTTATTCTCTATTCTATGGAACTGGCCATTCAGACAGCCCTCTCTGCTCATTTACTTTCTGCTGGTATGGTTCAGTTGCTTTTGGGGTGGTGGTTGCCTATGATACACATCATACCCTTTGGCAGGGCTCATATGCACTTGCTTAGGTTGGTCCTTTATGACCAGTTTCATCTCACATGAAATCCCTTGGATGCTCTTATTCACCTTCTCTCCGTGATTGTTTGCCTGCGTTGATGGGTGAACAAGGCCCATGTGTCGGCAGGAGTCCCATTTCATACTCTATGCCAGAATTTCATCTGCTTGCTTATGGATGCTTCCCTTCAAAGCTGGAGTGCATGTGTTGATCACAGAGGTTTTGGGTCATTTGTCTATTCACATCATTATTTTTGAAATTTTGGTTATTCAGTGGATTAGGATTTTTTTTTTCCTTTTTTTCTTGCCAATCACAAGTAGGTTATGATTCATTCCACTAATTCTACTGTGGTGGCTTATATTGTTAATCAAGGGAACATCAGGTTCAGATCCCTGTATTTTTGCACTATGTATCTTCTTTACTGGGCTCACACACATCAAATTCCTTTGATGTCAAGATGTAGGTGCTTTCAATGCCTCCTCTTCCCTTCCATCCTAACATGCTTAGTTAACCCCAATGTCTGATGCTTTATCCTTCATCTTCACTCCTAGCTTTTGTTAGGTTCTTAGGAAGGGTTTTCCAGTTTCTCTGTCTGTGTCACTTCGTATTTAGCCCATTCCATTTGCCTTTCTCCTTTGGCTATCTGTCTATACAAATGGAACACTTATTGCTCCTGGGCATTGAGTTGGAGCTTCCAGGATTCTCACCCAACAGTTACCTATATCTTTGAGAGTCTCATATTGCTCTTTGTGAAGGGTTCTTCAGTCTCTTTTATTTAGAGTGTCAGATGTCATTGTCCCATTCTCTCCTTTTTTATTCCTGTTTTCCCATGACATTTGTTTCCCTTGTGCTTTCTAAGCTGATCTGTTCCTTCTGGCTTTGTCAGACACTGAGGCATCTGTCACTCCCAGTTTGGAACATTAATGCGGTCTTTCATGCCTTCACTTTACCTCTGTTCAAAATGCTGTGTTCCATGTTTCACCTATCTTTGTAGGTATATTTCCTTTTCCTTCTGGCTTGTGGTCATCATAGGGTAGGTAATTTCCCCTCAACGTTACCTGGACCTTACCTTATTTTTTTTCTAAACGTGCTACCTTTCTATGATCTCTGCACTTCGTAAAATTCAGGTATCCTTTTTTTCCTATCTGCTTATGCTCTATTTCTCATTTCTACACTCATTCTGATCTTAATGGACTCCTATTGTTCTGTTACTACATGGCTTCCTTCTGGGGTCCTTGTTCTCACCTTTTTATCCATTTGCAACCTTCCTTTTCCCATGATTGCTCTCCAATTAATCTAACCAATTGGGTTTGACATTGGATCCAGTTTGCTTATTTTTCCTTGTCTTCTTCCTAGTATGATCTCTTTCACATTTCCTCATATAAGTTCTGTCACTCTGCCTAATCCATTGCCTCTCATCTTCTTTTGCCATTGGAGCAGATTCTAATATAGGGCTAGTAAATGACTCCTGTCATATTCATCTCCTACTACCTATACCACATCACTGTTTCTTTTTCCTGAGGCTATTGTCTATCACCTGTGACTATTCCACAGACTTTGGTATGGCTGTAACGAGTTAAGTCTTTTCTAATGTTTTCTTTTGTTCAGGCACCCCTACTTCAGCTTCAGTTTGTATCCTGCTCTTTAGCAAATGATGCCTGACCAGTTATTCTGTGTTTACTCTGAATGTGTTACATGTAGATGACTGTAATAACCATTCACAGACATCTTTCTACCAAATCCATATTGTTGACCATGTTGATTCTTATATTTTCCATGGCTGTGTATGCTCCCTCTTCACAAGATTACTAGTTTAAATTTCTAGTGATTTTGCATCTTATTATGCTTGTCCTCAGATCACAGCATTTATGAATGGGATGAATAAAGCAGAAGGATATAACTGCACGTCCCTGCCTAGATTGAATAAATAGATGTGATTTGTTTTTAAAAATAGCACTTCATGATCACCCATTGCTTTGTCTTGGGTATTGCAGCCCCTCCAGATTTCCCAGTGCATTTTTCCTTCGATCTTCTCATAAGTCTTCACACAGGTTTTGGGTTGTCCATCTTTCCCTCTCGATTGCTCTTCTGTGTTGTGAGTCACAGAAGGTCTTTATGGCATGTTCTGATTCTGTCCTGGGTTTTATCCCTCATCATTTTCAGGTTGTTGGTTACACTGGTTGTTTTTGGCTTATTTTACAGTTGCAGGGGTTGAATGCATGCAACGGACTTCCTTCAGATTCCAGGCGATGCATTCTCAGATTCCTGGAATTAGGTCACCCTATGCATTTCTGGAGTATTTTGACAAGTTGCTTCTATACTTTGGGATTTGAGCTAAAGAGGGTGTGATTCTCATTGTATCTTTGCAATGATGTTGGCACTCAGTGAGAGATGTTTTGGATGTAGTTAATTTGCTGAGTGGAGTCCATCATGCCACAGCCAATCTACACCATGTGAAACATGATCACTTAAACACTTTACATCATGGGATTGAGGGATTCAACATCTTTTTATGTTTCTTTAATACACCATCCTCTCCCACACGGATATGCTCCCTTCATGTTCCATCATGTTTGGTCCTCCTGATCATGTCACTTTTCATGGGAAAGAGATAAAAATGTGGTGCAGTGACCTTCCTTAGATCTTATGATCTGTTTCGATCATTTCAGGGGGTCATTCGGACACTTCTGTGGGATATACCTGTACTTCCCTCCGTTTCAGCGTGGGAGTTGAGCTAAGCTTGTAAGGAGAGGAAGAGTACAATATCAAAAAAACTATAATATTTTCCTAAATAAAAATGTATTTTCAATCCTAAGTAGCTTAAAGCTCATAACAGTATACAATTATTTATACTTAACATTTCTCACACTTTCTCCCCATATTCTTCCAGTGGTCATGTCTTCTGACAAACTTTGAAGTGAGAATTCAGTAGTGGTACATAGAAGGAGTTGCATGCATCATGTGAGAGTAGTGCTTTCCTATTGGTGAAGTGAGGTATTATGATAGACATGTTGGAACTTTAGATTCCAACAGAGAGAAGGCAGCACAAAACCAGAAAAGCTAATCTTGTGAGTGGAGGGTAGTACCTATCACAAATACATTTTCATTTTGGAAAATTATAATTTTAGTCCCACCTATCACACCCTCTATTTCAAAAATTGCCAATATTTATTTCCTGACATTTTATATCATTAATAATCTGTAGAAAGGCAATGTTTTAATCTTTCAAATAACACATAATACTGTGTTGTTTTCAGTACAGTATATTGTCAATTTCATCTTCAATGTGAAAGTTTATTTTGCAATGTTTATATCAAGTAGCTAAAATAGTTATTTTAAGCACCTCTTGCCTTAGTTCGAAAGTCTGTTAAATTCTAATAATTCTATAGGACAGTAGTTACTTTGTGCATGCTATTATTCTGTCTCCTTCAATGCATTATTCAATTAACTAAAAATCAGTGTAGTAGTACCATTAGTATAAAAAAATATGCTTATCTTTTATTGACAACTGATAGCAAAAGAAACAAGATACCCATGTAAGTATTGTATTTATCAAAAGAAACAAGATACCCATGTAAGTATTGTATTTATCAAAAGAAACAAGATACCCATGTAAGTATTGTATTTATCAAAAGAAACAAGATACCCATGTAAGTATTGTATTTATCAAAGAAACAAGATACCCATGTAAGTATTGTATTTATCAAAAGAAACAAGATACCCATGTAAGTATTGTATTTATCAAAGAAACAAGATACCCATGTAAGTATTGTATTTATCAAAGAAACAAGATACCCATGTAAGTATTGTATTTATCAAAGAAACAAGATACCCATGTAAGTATTGTATTTATCAAAGAAACAAGATACCCATGTAAGTATTGTATTTATCAAAAGAAACAAGATACCCATGTAAGTATTGTATTTATCAAAGAAACAAGATACCCATGTAAGTATTGTATTTATCAAAAGAAACAAGATACCCATGTAAGTATTGTATTTATCAAAGAAACAAGATACCCATGTAAGTATTGTATTTATCAAAAGAAACAAGATACCCATGTAAGTATTGTATTTATCAAAAGAAACAAGATACCCATGTAAGTATTGTATTTATCAAAAGAAACAAGATACCCATGTAAGTATTGTATTTATCAAAAGAAACAAGATACCCATGTAAGTATTGTATTTATCAAAAGAAACAAGATACCCATGTAAGTATTGTATTTATCAAAAGAAACAAGATACCCATGTAAGTATTGTATTTATTTTTTTCATGTGTGTTGTTTATTATAAAAGTAAGTTGATATAAAAATTAGAAACCGTTAGATGATGTTAAACTAGGTAAGATAGTGAAAAAAAAGATTATTCACAAGATATATTCATGAGCAGTTCGTGCATTGTGTAATTTGATATGGTGATGTGATGCAGCTGCACATTTGTCAGGTGATTCAAAGGAAATAAAATAATAACTTAAATATAGATAAATGTTTACTGTCGTGAGCTTTAAATTATTTAAGATAAACAGTTATGGTTTCTTGTTACTATTTGCAGTCTTTCTGAAAAGGAAAAAAGGATAGATTTGTTTACTAATTTGCATGGTAGTCATGAGATCAGTCAAATGAACCAGTAGAGAAGACAAGTTTTTCTGAAAAAAAAGTTTGATATTTATTTAGCAAGTTTTAGAAATTATATAAGTGAAATTTAAAAATACTTAATTAAAAATTTTGATTTATTTTAATCTGGAAAGGACTTGTAATATTTACTAAAAGTTTAAAAAATGTTGTTTAGATACACAAAATGTTGAACATTATAGCATGGAAATTCTAATGGTCACTTTGAGGTCATGAGGTCAGAGTAATGCACAGAGCCCATAATAAAAGGGGGCCCGGCATGGCCAAGCGTGTTAAGGTGTGTGACTCGTAATCTGAGGGTCACTGGTTCTCATCCATGTCGCGCCAAACATGCTCGCTCTTTCAGCAGTGGGGGTGTTATGATGTGACGGTCAATCCCACTATTCGTTGGTAAAAGAGTAGCCTAAGAGTTGGCAGTGGGTGGTGATGACTAGCTGCCTTCCCTCTAGTCTTACACTGCTAAATTAGGGACGGCTAGTGCAGATAGCCCTCGAGTAACTTTACGCGAAATTCAAAAACAAACAAACCATAGCAAAAGGATTAAATAATGAAGGATGTGTATTTCTTACTCACGAAGTGCAATTTAATTAGTTTAAATTAATTAGTTGTTTATTATCATCAGTAATAAATTAACAGTTTCTGCTATATTTCTTGTTTATTAGTGTAGGTTCAGTCAAACTAGACTTTCACATTACAAACTCATTTCAAACTCAGGTATATTTGAATAAGCTTCAGTAAAAAGCTGTTATAATAAGTGACAATAATTCTATTTAGGTTACATGGGCAACCAGCAGCTACTTATGAATCTGGATCGACACGCAAGTTTCTTCATGGGCGAACAGAGAACATTCGCTCTTCATCCATAGAGTCTCTGGACTTTTGCAAACAGATGATGGATTTCAATTCTCCCCCTCATGTTAAAGTTTCAGCTTTGCGTACAGCTATAGATGTTCACAAAGAATATGCCTTACAGGTATTTGTGAACCTAGGATTATTTGTCTACTATTGAAAAGAGCAGTTTTGTAAAACTCCCGATTTTTTTTCATAGTGTCATAGGCTATAAAGTATTGTGAAACTAGGTACCGAATAGAAAACCATCTTAACAGCTATTAAACATTTAAGAATTTTGAATAAACTGTAACCACTGCTAATATTTTGTCTTTGCATGATGATTAATCTTAATTTTGTGCTGTGTTGGTTTTTACATTTGCTGCTCTGAGGATCAACATCCTTTACACCAGTTCCAGACAAATAAACTTTGGTCATTCCAACAGTTTTACAATTTGTCATAAAATGCTTTTGTTGAAATTCATTAGAAAGACTCCACCAAAACAAATATCTACACAAAAAACATGTAGATATTATTTTTATTTAAATATTCAGATGAATTAATTAGTACTAAAATTGTGCACACTAATTTAGGGCTGCAGCTAGACATTGCCCACTAAAGATTCAATGATTCTTACTCGTCTTTTTGTGAAAACTATTTTTTCCTCTTTCTTTCTTAAACACTATTTAGTGAATTGCTTCTTATAAAGGTTATGTTTTGAAATACTGGTCTGTTTTATTAGTTAAACATTCACTTTATGTTCATAATGTTTTTTATGTAGTTTAAGTTTTTTAACAATGTTTTTGTTTGTCGCCTCTCTGAAACTTGTTACAAGAGGCACCATTAAAATGATTAACTGTATCATCTGTTGAGCATGACTCTTTGTTGTATAGTGATAATAATGAAAGTTGGTTCTGAATATTTTGTCTATATGATGGCTGCCTCCATTCCCACACCAGCTTCTAAGCTTTTATTTGTAGTTTGAGTATCATGAACAATGAGAAAATCTTGAACACTTTTATAATCACATTTTCAGATATACTGGTTTTATAAGTAACCATTCAAGGTTTTACTTTTATTACATAAGTGCTTATGTACATAACACAGGAATACATAAAATAAATCCTGTGTTAAATTTTGTGAAGAGACATGCCTAACTATTTATTGAGCACTAACAAGGGGTACATTTTGACCTTTGAAGGTTCATACCTTCTGTAGAACTAAGTTCCATAACTTGCTGATGGTGTTTTTGTAACTTATATTTGATTTTAATTTAAGATAGTCCACATAAATGAAGTAAAGCATTCACGGGTAGCTTAAAATGTGTTATACAGAACACAAATCACTGTCAGATAATTTTTGGTAATAAGAAAAAAAAAAACATCTGTCACAGTATGCATGCAACCAGCTTGAATGTTTAAAATTATATTTGAGTTCCTGTCTAGCAAATGAATATTAAAATGCAGCCTCATCTATATGTGTAATTTTTATTTTTTAAGGCTGCAAATGGTCTTGGAGTTGACAGGCTTCTTCTTGGACTTAAGAAATTGGCTGTGGAGAATGGCATGGATGTTCCAGAGATCTTCCTGGATACTGGATATAATGCCAGTACCCATTTCCGTTTGTCTACCAGTCAAGTGAGATACCTTAAAAGTTAAATTAAGCTTAAAATATAACTGTGGAGCAACTACTGATTGAAAGGATTAGTTATATTTATCACTGAACTGGTAAACTAAATGTTGTAGAACACTTACACTAAACAGTCTTGTATATCCAACACTTGGATAAAGCAGAATTTTTATAGCTTTCAATCTTGTTTATTTTCAGGACAATATATTATAAAATCAGACTCCTTTTGCTATGGTCAACTTTTATTTCCTCTCTTTCAGAAATTGACAGTAGTTTTCTCTGACAATTAATACTATATTATTTATAACCAATAGAAAGGTTTTAATCTATAACAGATGTATTATGTTACATTGTTTTCTACACAGATAATTCTCAATTTTGCTTTCAGTTTAAACTTTATTTTTGTGTGAAACACATGACAGCATTATCTGATTTTTAATGGCTCTTGTCACATAGCTAGAAAACCAAAACAATGTGTGATAATTATGACTTATTGTCTGCTTTTTACATGCAAATATTCTGTTTTTTGTGTAGTATTTAATTAAATAAAAACGTATTTAATGCAGTAGTACCATTAGCATAAAGAAAAGTAGGGTTATATATCATCAATCAAAGCATAAAAAAGACACAACAGCTCACAAGTAGTCTGTGCAGTATATTATTTGATACCTTAAAGTGAACTAGACATTTCCTATATTATTTACAACTTATATGGCAAGAATATTAGTTAGACATGATTCACAATGCAGTAAACAATAAATTTAAATATAAACAAATGTATACTGTTACAAGTTTAAAGCTATTTAGAATAAGCGAATGTACTTTCAAAACAGTACTACTGCTTCTTACTCAAAGCTATCTCAACCTTGACTGTTTGCCTTCTAAGCATTGATTAAAAGTGCAACAGTCTTTTATCCTTTTTAATTCTTGCTCTATTGGAACAATAAGTGCTGATGATACTGCACCACCTCTACCATTGCAGCAAAATTATCACTTTTCTGTTTGGCATTCTCATGTATAAATGTGTTTTCATTCATTCCTTGTGTGACTTCAAAATTTTGATTGTGCTTGATTATAAATTTATTAGTTTCAACTTCTTGTGTTTGATTTCTTTTGTTTCTATGTGTTTGTTTTAGAAATGTTTCTGAATTCTGCTTTGGTTGTATGAACTTGAGATTTAATATTTCAGATGATGAAATTCCTGCCAAAAGTAGAATATTAGTCCCCAGGTCTTAGGGTCAACGATGTCTTCTGGGGAAGTACAGTCTTTAATTCACAGGGAATTTGTGTTTTATGTGTTTAGCCAACAATATTTCCTTCCACATCATGATTTTTGTGAAGAAGGATATGGCTACTCTGTGGAAAGTTTCTTTCTACAGCAATTTCCACATGTTACTGCACCTCTACATAATCTGTGGGGTTAGGTTTGGTTTCTTTAGAATTTTGCACAAAGATACATGAGATGTATCTGTGTGTTGGGTTAGGTATTGTTATTGTCCAAGGAGGTGGATGGTAAGTTTTTCATTGTGTATTTCTCATTTCCTATAGGTATATCCATGTTCAGCAACTTTGTGTGAGCTTCGGTGGACATAAGTTTTGCATTTGATAAGTTAGGTAATTCATGTCTTCTCTGCTCAGTGTTGAGTTAGTTTTTTTTAATGATTCTTTCACTATCTAGGTTAATCTTCTTTAAATTTGTGTTTTTAGTTTGATAATTCTTTTGTTTTGGTTCGTTTTTAAATTTTTCACTGTTAATGGTATTTTGTTTATAAGTTCCTTTTTTCTTTATTACTATTCACTTCTAATTGAGGATTAAATCTGAGTTAAACTTTGTTATTTTTAAATGGGTACCTTTTTATTCTCATGTTCTTTAGGGTCAATTTTATTTCCATGACCTTTGCCTTATAAATTCATTGGTATATGTTAAAAGTCGTTTATCTTCTAAATTCCATTAGTGGTTTTGTACTTTAGGTGTTACTTATTATTTTCTGTTATGGGTCAAATTTAACAGTTTTACAGGTTTGTTATTTTTATGTTTCTGTGTGTTGTCAGTTCATTAATAATGAGTTCTTTCTCTCAGTGTATTTAGTTTACGTATCTTTTTCTGGCTACACTTCACAACATATCTGTTGGTTCTTCAGGGTCTTTGGTTTTACTTTCATTTATTCACTTCTCACATTTCCATCTCTTTTCCTTGGCATCATACCTCTTCCAGTCATCTTACCATGTCTGTTAAAGACCTACTTTATAAAGGAGGTATTAGCTGAGTGGTACTCACTCAACTGGGATTTTACTCCCATTTATTTGTTGTCTCCAAAAACATGGAAGATTGGAGTCCTATCATAGTTTTTTGTATTCTTATCTGGAGTCCTACCTCTCACTTTGGAGTGTTTTTCATCCAGTGTCACTTCATGTTTCTTTGGTTTATTCACAAGGGTTCTGTCTTCCAATTCTGAGCAGTACTGTTTGTTCTTTCTTCAGCTTTGTATTTATTTTGAGTGGTACACTTTTTTGCACATCATCTTCACTTGCTGAGTCTTCAGACTCTTTATTATGTGGATAACTGGCTTCTGCTCGCCTTTTCCCATGCCCATTCAGTTTCTCGCACCCATTCATTATTCAGGAAGATGCGTAGGTTGGGTTCCTCACCTAGTTGGATAATTCCTTTTCTTACCCTACCCCCACTCCCACAGTATCTTATTCATTTGAGTGTTCTCTTTACATCCTATCTCAGTTGAGCCCAGCCTTCTCCACTTTGGCCCCAGGATGTTGAGTGAGCAGTCATAAAGGCTCTACCTTCTTTCTCTGCATGAGAAGTTCTGTCTCTTGGGGATGTGAACTTTAGAATTTTTCACTTCTTTAGGTTGGATGCACATGTATTCCATCCATTGAAAGCTTCTTGCTCAGTGGAACTTTCCCCAAGATCCTTTGGACTATCCCATTTTCTTTCCACCTGATATTTTGGCTGATCTTGCTTAGTGGTTTGACAGAGACTTGACTATGATGGAGGTTTCAGTTCTTCTACCTTGTACTGAGTCTCATCTGTTTACAGATGCTTCCTTGGTTGGCTTTCCTTGATTCTCTAAGTATTTCAGGTTTGTAGTCAGTTGTGGCTACTCTCCATTTCTATAGGCTTTTGAGGTTCATTGGGCTCTGTATCATTTTCTCCCATCCCTGTATAGGTGGGTGGTTATGATTATCATTCTGATAATTTTACTGTAATTTGCTATATTACCAAGCAGAAGGGGAACCAAGATTAAATCTCTGTGTTTTTGGACTCTGGATCACCTTTACTAGACTAATAGCCACAACTTGACTATCCTGGTGTGTCCATGTTCTCAGGGTTATAAATATTGTGGCTGATTGCTTATCATGTCCCAACCAAATACTCCTCTCAGAGTGGCCCCTTCATTCTCAGTTTCTGTTGTAGGTATGTTCTCAAATGAAAACTCCACATATATTCATTTCCCACTCAATGGAATCTCAAACTTCCTTCATTTTTGGTCTGCAGTTCATCACCCTTTAGCTCTGGGGGTGAATACTTTCAGTTCAGATTGGAGGGGTCTTCATTTATATACCTATCCTTTGATCAGACTCTTTGTCTTTTTCCTTATCCAGATCACTCCTTATTCTTTTCTGCTGGTTGTTCCATATTAACTGGCTTATATGTGGTTCTCTCTATTCTGGTCCTTACTAGAGCTACAACCACTTCCTTTACCTCTGTCCTGATCATTCTTCTGACAGTAGCAAGAGGGCATTTTTCATCTTAACGTCACTACACTCCAGTTTCACATGTGACTTATGTCCGCTCCTTTGCCTTTAACTGTGGGACTCGCTCATTGTATAGCACCTTTCCTTGCCTGCACCATTCATCCTTCCTTCTTTTCTCAGTACCAGAAGCTCTAGCTCTAGTCTATTGGCCATGGCTTTCAGTCATCTCATCCTTCTTGTTCCTTGCTTGTCCCAATTCCTTATCTGGTTGTTTTTTCAGGGTTTGTCTGTTTCAACTGTTGCTCTTATTAGGTTTGCTCTGTTGAACATCTTCCTTTCTCCTACTCCTGGAATGTCTTCTCTTTTCTGATAATTTCTTTCATTTGGTCCATCATTTATGTTCCTTTCTTCTTCCAGCTTAGGATCTCAATGTTATCTGTCATGCCCTGTCTGGTTCTCCTTTTTAGCCCATTGCAACACATTCCTTGTGTCATTTTTTCCTTAAGACCTATTTCCTCTTTCTCTTGGAATGCAATTATTGTCCTTCTGATATTTATGCCATTAATGTTTCTTGCACCTTTATTATTTCAAATATGTTATCCACTGTCCAGATCAAGCCTTCCTTCCCAGGAAATCACTGCTTTGAAAGGTTGTTAAGCCTTTTCTTCTGTTTCCTTATTTTCCTTTTTTCAACTGTCTCTTGTTCAAATCTGGATCATCTACTTTGTCCAGTTCATTACTTACTGCAATATATGGTTCATACTGCCTTCTTTCTTGGTTCTTGTTGTTTTTTTTTTCTGTGAAAGTCATCTGTTTCCCTTGACATTTTTATCTACTGCACTCATTGGTTGGGTTTGTCAAATCATACATTTGACTGGTATGTTCTGACATGTCCATGGATGGTTGTTAACTGCATCATGTGTTTTTGCACCAAATTTGTCATCTAGTTATGTACTTAACTGCTTGCAACCTTCACTTGCATTCAGGCTGGTATGTGGACAACTCCCTATCCATTTGCCACTCTCTGTCTACACAACATAGTGTCTTCCTCCTGTGGCAGTTCTACACAAGTGTTTTTCCTGTCACCTGGAGTAAGTTTAAATATTATTTTTTACATTAATTTTTTGATATTCATCATGTTTCAGGATCTCGCTTGGTGGTGGGTGTTGTCTGGTCAAGTATGCTGAATATTATATCTTGGCACTAACTTTGTATACTTATGTAATGCTTACTGTGGAGATGAAATACTTCTATAAGGCCACCAGCCACTTATTTAGGGTGTGTATACATCTGTATCTATATTTTGTTTTATTATCACTGTATCATATGTGAAGGACTGTCATTCATAGACTTCATGAATGAAGCAGATGGAGACTGTTGCCTATCATTTGTACAGTCATTGTCTTTCTGCTTTTCAAAACAGGAAATATACACATCCATTGCAATATCTCCAGTGTGTCATTCCTTTGGACTCCCCATTGCATATTCCCCACTTTTCTTCTAGTGGAGCACAGGAGTCCTTGCAGTCTTCCAATTCTCAGTGTGGTGGACTGTGAAGGTTTCCTCTGGAGTGAGATTTGTATGATAAAACAAACTTTATAGTCATATTTATCTTCCTGCACTGCCCAATCATATAAAATATGCTGACATTATACCTTTGCACTAACTTTGTATACTTCCAATGGGTGTTTTCTGCCAAGATGTATCACACTTGACATGATCTAACATATCCTACCTTTACCACACTACTGTTTTTGTATCTCTGCTCGTACACTGCCACTGATTCAACATACTGCTGTGTTACTGGGATACTACATTGTATTACAAGGTACTTCTCAATGTTTTTGCATGGGTTTGTTATGTACCAAATATGAAATTAAAAATGCTATTCAAGGTACTTCCACTGGGTGTTTTCTGCCAGGATGTACTGCACTTTACATGATACAACACAGACCAGTGTGGTTCACTCTCATGTTTTACCTGGGCTGACCACATTTGGCTATCATAAGATAAATCCAAAATGCTTCTCCTAGATATTTTTTGTTTGAGTGCACCACACTTGGCTAGACTGCACTTGTTTGTATATAACGTGTAGCTGTGTTTGCTCCACTAGTGGTTTGTAGTATTGAAGGCTATTAATATGTACTATCCATGTACAGATTGTATAATCTTTGATATTTTATGATGTGTCTGTTATGAACCACTTGTTTCTGGTGGTTGTTGCTATAATCCACATACAGATAGTATAATCATTGGGCTTTGTGTTTGTAATAGCAGTTCTGAGACACGCTTTTCATTAAGTTTAAAGTTGCCCTTCAATGAGTTTGATAGAAATATGTAATTTAATGTTAACAGTCCAGGGGATATCTTTATGGCAAGTTTCAGGTGGTGGTTATAATATATGTAGGTATAATGTTAGGGGAAGAGAAAATAACAGGTGAAATATAGTTTTACTGAAACAAAATGTTTGAAATTTATTTAGGAGATTTAAAATTCACACAAATTTGAGTTTTTTTGAGATATAAAGTACTTTTAATCTTAACAACAAAAATTACTTTTGTATTTGAACTAGTTAGAAAAAACGTATATTTCAATGCAAATCCTTAATAAAAATTCTGATTTTGTGTTCAAACGAGTTGAAAGTTTACTGATTGTCTGCCAAATTTTGTGAAGGTACAAGTAGTTACAAACTTGGGCAATTTGACCAACCTTATGGTAAGAGATGATCTGAACACTGTGAAATAAACTTTCAAACTGAAGACAAAACTGACAGTACTGTGTTTTGAAAAAAGTGTAGCTTTATTGGTTCAAAATTATATAAAATGTCAGAGAAAATTATTTACAGTTTTGTGAAAGAGAGGATTGCACAGGTAGATGTGGTACATGGGTCTGATTTTTTTAATTTATGAAGACTTAAGGCAATGAATATTGGACTTTGTTTAATAATAAATATCTACTATATTGCAATGAGTAATTTACATTTACTTCTGTATTTCAGAAAGGGGTGGTAAATAAACGAGTTTTTAGAGAAAAAGTATCACAATTCTCATACTAGAGGAGATTAAGAGACGATGTAAATAAATTCTCATAAAATTAAGAAACTTGCATAGTATTAAAATTTGATTTTTGAACTATGTTTTAATGCTAAGTTTATTTGATACATCAGTATTAAAGGTTGGGACATGTGCTTTTGATCTTTCTGCAGTAGCTGATGGGGTCATTCAGTATTTTGAACATAGATAAATATACAACTATCTTTTTGTGAGGTGCAGAGTATTATGAAAGTATAAATATGTATACACACACACATAGAATACTTATACTATATGCTCTTTTTTGAAAGATTTAGTGACATTTTTCTCTTTACAGGTACCAGGTCTTTATGACATATGTGTCTGTTATGGACCACTTGTTCCTGACGGTTATGGTTGTTGCTATAATCCACGTACAGATGGTATAATCTTTGGGCTTTCTGCTTGTAATAGCAGTCCTGAGACACACTCTACTAAATTTAAAGTTGCCCTTGAGATGAGTCTGATGGAAATGCATGATGTATTGTTAACAGTTCAGGGATCTAAACTGTAGTTTATCATAAAATGATAATGAAGTAATACGATCAACCTAGTTATGATGTAAGAGCATACGTAGGCTGTGATAAAAATAGCCAAGAGTCAAGTATTTTTGTATGAAATCTAGATTTAAAAATTGGCATATAATTAGATGATTTGGATCTGTAAGTGTAATGCTTAAAGGATTGTTTTGTGAATTTGTTTATTTCCTTTGGCAAAAATTTGTATGAAATCAATATATGTGGTTGTTATGATTTGAGAAATGTTTGATATCATTAATATAAGTTTGATCTAAAAGTAGAAAACTGAATCTTCCCATGTAATTGTTTGTGCATCTTTCTAGCAAACCCACTTGTGTATTTGTGATTTTCATTGTGATGTCAAACCAAGTTTTTTGTCACACGTAATGCTTTAGAAAGCTAAAGCGGAGAAAAAATCTAATGTGGTTGGAGAGTGTCAGAACAGGGGCTATTTGTGAGTAGCATCTTAGTCATTTAATATAAAGAAGGGAATCCTCAACACCCATGGTTGAAATTAATTTCACAAGAGATGGAGCTATGAGCTGTTCTTGGAGTTCTGTATAAATAAAATTAAAGTATTATTTTTAAAGACCGTGAAGTTGTCATAAATATTTATTTTGTGAAGCTAAGCTTAATTTGAGAATATTCTTGTTTAGTAATGATTTTTTTTAAACATTTAAACCTGACAATATTAGTTTTTCATACAGTTCAATTTAATAATCTGTAATGCCCAGGGCAATAGTCAATTCTCCAAGATTACTATTTTCAGGAAATAAACTTTACCAATTGTTTGTCCTTGCTCACTCCATTATTTTAAACATCTCATGTTAAAAAGCTTGTATAACTAGTGTTTATAGTGATTAGAAATTATTGATTTTAATAATTACTGATATACCTGATAGTTTGTGTATACATGTAATCATTTCAGTGGTTTTAACAAATTCACACTATTTTAAAATAAAAAGCAGTATATTGAAAACATAGGTTAATATGAAATACAGAAAGTCTGTGTACTTTTCTGTGTAAGTGTATGTTTGACTGAACATATTTTAATGCATCTTACCAATTAATGTATTAATTAGCATATACGTGCTTGTTATCATTCTATTCACCATTTTTCCATAGTATGCATACATCAGTTTAGCATAACAAATAACCTTTTTTTTCTTCAAAACTTAACAGTAAAATGTATCAATTACTGCTTTATTATTATTAATAATAACAATAAATAAAATTTTGAGAAATACTGGTAGAATTTTTCACATCTTTTAGATAAGTGATGATTGTGCCCCAGAAAAGTGTCAAAGTCTGCAAATGTATCCTTACTAGAGAAGTGGTGGAACTAATATTAAAATTACATTGTTTAGTGTTTTCTTTTCTGCTTTACCTTTTGTATTTGTTACATTGCAAAATTATACTTTACAGTTTCATATGAGAATCAAAGAAAAAACTACAATATAACTAATTAACATTTCTTAGTTGTTGAACAAAAAATACAGCCTCTGTTACAGAAGGTACTTTATCACTGTATTTTACATCGGAAATATCTGTTTCACCTTGCTTATGGACCATAGATTTTATCTTCTGTCAATTTTTAACATATGTAGTAGGGGGTGATTCCTCTGAGAACAATTACAATTTGTAAACATATACAGTTCAATCAAATTATATAGATGGTCACATATCAAAGAGAATTTCACCACAATATTTTTCAATAGAGCAAGTTTAGATTAGTGCATTATGTACCAGAAATTGCATGTTATACATTGTTAAGCACAAGTTTTGCTGAAATGTATTTTATCATAAACTGAACAAAAATAATGGCCATACTTGAAGCTCAACTTTCAGACTGTAAAGATGATGCCTAAAGGAGTCAAACTGCCAATCACTGTTGACAAAATGACCAGAACAGGTACCAGTATGATGTCTAAAATGGTTGATTGATTGATTGAGTGTTTTATGGCACAAAGCTGCTAGGCTATCTGCACCAAATGTCCAGTAAAAAGGTAAAAATAAATGTAGTAAAATACATAAAAGGAAATGAAGGTAAAACAAAACATCATTGAAAAACAGAGAAAGCATAAAACCAATGTTGACACCTAGTCTACAATGTTAAGAGAGAAAGCAGAGTAAGAGAAGTTGTAAAGGACTTTCTATAGCATAATGGTAATGATCATAACCCACCAGGAAGACTAACAGGTAAGTACAAGAACTACCGTCAGTCACCTGAAGTTGGTCTTTCCAGTCCTGGTTCCGGGTTATGTGTCATTTATGGCCAGCACCAAAATATTAATAACAACTCACCAGGATGACTAACTGGTAGTTCAAACGGATAGTTCAAAGAGCAGCGTTAGTCACATGAAGTTGGCCTTTCCAGTCCTGGTGTCGAGTTATTTAATGTTCTGGTCATTTCCAATTTAAAAATTGAACAAGAGAGGTTGAGGTTCAGAAAAGGGAACCACAAGTAAAAAGGTATAATGAATAAATATCCAACACTTAAATGAGATTAAAAAGATTAATGGCCATTAAAAAACTAAAAACTTTATCAAGGTGGACAGTGTCACCATCACCAATAACACTGTCCAATGTTACGGACAAACCCTGGGACAGAACATGTTTAAAATATTGCCGTCATTGAGAATTGTAACGATGGCAAGAAAGTAAAATGTGGCTGATAGTGATTTGAGTGTTACACAAACTACACATTTGTGCATCAGTTCCAGATAAAAGAAAACGATGAGTTAAAAAACTGTGACCAATGTGTAGTCTTGTTAGAACAACTTCCTCCTTCCAAACTTTACGGAAGCTAGATGGCGAAAGCCCAATATAGGGTTTTATTTGAAAAAGCTTGTTGTCACGTTGCTCACTCCAAGTGGACTGCCAGCTGGTATGGAGCCGAGCCTTGAATACAAGACCATAATACGGAATAGGCACAGTGGTGATAGTGCCAGAGCAGATAGATTTAGGTGCCGTGTGTGCAAGCTTGTTCCCGCGAATACCAACGTGGCCTGGTATCCAGAAAAACTGGATAGAAGTAGATGTTAATGAGAAATGGGCCAGTCGGTTTTCAATATCAGCGAGAACAGGGTGTGAGCCAACATGAAGTGATTCCAGGGCCAGTAGAGAACTGAGCGAGGCAGTATAAATAGTGCAGTTGGAGTACTGCTAAGCTTCAATATGAACCAGTGCAAGAGCTATGGCGTACAGTTCAGCAGTGAACACAGAAGCTGTAGAGGGGATTCTGCACGCAACTACCGAACCACAACAAACCATGGCAGAACCCACAGAATTACCTGATTTGGAATCATCCGTATAAATTGGAATGGAATGACTGTTCAAAAGATGTTCAGTAAATAATAGACGGTACTTCCAATCGGGAGTATCTGCCTTTCTCAGATGACTTGAAGAAAGGCCATATTTGGGGACTGTAATAAGCCATGGTGAGATGGGGTGACCAGTGGATTCTGTAATGTTATCCAAGGACAGACCCAATTCATCCAATTGCACCTGGATGCAAAGGCCAAAAGGAGCAATAGCAGATCGTTTGTTCTGAAAAAGTATGGCCCACTGAGGAAGGAAAACACATCCCCAGGTGGGATGCTTTGGAAAGAAACAAAGTTTCAAAGAATATAGTAAAGACAGTTGCAAACGGTGAAGGTGCAGAGAAGGTTCATGAGATTCTACGTATAAGCTTTGAACTGGGGAAGTGCAGAAATTCCCAGTGCAGAGTCGAAGTCCTTGATGATGAATGGGGTCCAGTATCTTTAAGGCCAAGGGTCTCGCAGAACCATAGACCATTGATCCATTGTTGAGTTTCGATCAAATAAGAGCATGATATATCTTTAACATAGAACATTGATCTGCTCCCCAACTGGTGGTAGAGAGGATACGGAGAATGTTCAGTGCTCTTGTGCATTTGACCCGAAGCTGCTTTAAGTGTGGTATAAAGGTCAGCTTACGGTCAAAGATAAGCCCCAAGAACTTTGGACCACTGGCAGTGAAACTTCACTGATACAGAGTTCAGGATCAGGGTGAATACCCTGTTGGCAGCAAAAGTGCATGAAAATTAAAGCCGTTTGCCGTAGTCCACTTCAGTATACGATTGAGGGCAGTTTGTGGTTGCTGCTCAATATATCTCATGTTCGCCAACTGACACGAGATGTGAAAGTTGTCGACATAGAGCCCAATCACAACAGTAAGAGGGAGTTTTTCAGTGATGCCATTTATCTTTATACTGAAAAATGTGACACTCAAAACACAGCCCTGAGGGACTCGAAGTTCCTCTACAAAAGAACGGGAAAGTGTCGAACCCACACGAACTTGGAATCTCCTGTCCATTAAAAAAATTTTAATAAACACGGGTAAATGGCCACGTAACCCATATATATGTAGGTCTCGCAAAATGCCATACCTCCATGTTGTGCCATAAGCCTTCTCAATGTCAAAGAATATTGATACAAGATGTTGGCATTTGAGAAAGGCTTCTCTGATTCAAGTTGAATTAGGTGGTCCGTGGTGGAATGCTGTCGTTGGAACCCATACTGGGTGGGCGAGAGGAGGTTGTTTGATTTGAGGAACCAAACAAGATGAGCATTAACCATCCTCTCCAAGGTCTTACAGAGACAGCTCGTCAAAGCAATTGGATAGTAGTTTGAAGGAATCTTGGGATTTTTCCCAGGTTTAGAGAAAGGTAAGATAATAGCCTGGCACCAGGCATCAGGAACAACATTCTCCTGCCTGATCTGGCCAAAAACAATTAGAAGAATATCAAGAAAAGCAGGAGAGAGAGACAGCACAGCATGTCATAGTGTACATCATTAGGTCCAACAGCTAGAAGGGCCATTTTCAGTTCCACCAGTGTAAAGGGACAATTATAGTCAAAGAGACAGTCAGTGCAAAAAGTGAGAGGTGAACGCTCTACCTGAATCTTGATGATCAAGAAGGTGGAGGAACAAGCAGAAGTGCTAGATAACCGGCAAAAGCTTTAACCTAGAGTATCAGTAATGCTCCAGACATCAGCTACCTCTTGGCCATCAGAAAGTAAGATCAAGGAGGGGACAGAATTGTAGTGCCCACTGACCTTTCGAATCCTGTCCCATATGACCTTGGAACTGGTGGTAGAAGATATGCTAGTTGTGATTTCTTCTGGCTTTGATGTCTTACCCACCTGGCATGTGCACGGGCCCATTGGAAAGCGATGCCCCTTTTTGAGCCTTCCGTGCCAAGTGGCAAGCAGGATTCCACCACAGATGAGGATATTGTGCAAAATGTGTCGAGGTTTTAGGAATACACTGAGCAGCTGCTTGTATAATACAGTCAGTTACCGCTGCCACACAGTCGTCTATTGATGGCTGATTCACGATGGCAGGATCAAGTTCTGCAAGAGCAGCGAAAGTGGACCAGTCTGTCTGATCCAGCTTCCACCGGGGCACGCGGGTAGGGTGGCATCGACCACAGCCAGTCTCTCTCAAAAGTGTAGGAAAATGATCACTGCGTAGTGGATTATTGTCAACCCTCCATGAAAAATGGGAGAATAATGAAGGGGAGCAAACTGAGAGATCAATAGCGGTAAAGGACTGACTAGGTGCATGAAAATAAGTGGAAGAACCAGTATTGAAAAGAGAAAGATTGTGATCAGAGAGCATACGCTTCAAAAAGCGACCCCTCCCATCAATGACAGCACTTCCCCAGAGGGGATGATGTCCATTAAAGTCTCCCCGGAATAGAAAGGGAGTCAGCAACTGTTCAATGAGAGCATCAAGGTCTGACGAATCACATCTTTCCAGGGGACAGGTAGAGAGAACAAACAGAGTTGGAATGACCCAAGGAAACACGGATGGCTATGGCTTCCAAGGGTGTGTTGAGTGACAAAGTCAGGGTGGGCACATGCTGATCAACCAATAGTGCCATCCCTCCATGTACTCGCCCATCACAGAGCCTGTCAGTTTTGTAAAGAGAAAACTGCTGAATGGTGACTGTATCAGAAGGTTTTAGAAATGTTTCTTGTAAAGAAAGGCATAGCGGATGGTAGAAAGCAATCAGTGTTTTGATATCATCCAAATTAGAACGTAAACCTCGACAGTTCCATTGTATGGAACTGGTGGCCATTTTTAATGACGGGTTGGCAAAGTGGCTGGAAATCCCTTCTGTTTACGACCACGTCTTTTTACCTTACTGTCCTTATTGGAGGATGTCTGCCAACCTCCATGGATTTTGTCCACACTCATAGGCATCGTGGTCCTTGCAACCACAACGAGCACATGTCAGAAAACCACGACATGACATCGTTGAGTGGCTGAACCTCTGATATTGGAAACATTGGAGAGGGTTTGTAATGTACGGCTGGACCCTGCAAATTAGATAACCTGCCTGGATGGTGGCAGGTGCACGTGGTGATGTAAATGTCAAAATGAGGATATTTGTAAGCAGTGTAACTCCATCTTTGCGAGTGGAGATGCGCCTCACTGTAGAAACTTTTTGAGTGGAGAGACCAGCGAGAATCTCCGACTCGGTGACGTTCTTCAAATCCCTCTCAACAATAACTCCTCGTGATGAATTCAAGGTAGCATGAGAAGTAACCTCAATAGGTACATCCCCAATTGCTTTTGAATTCAAGAGAAGTTCACTGTGTTTGGATGTGGATGTTTCAACCAATATGTCTCAAGATCGAAGCTTCTTTACTGACTTTGGAGAGCCAGCAAGACCCTCTAGTCCCTTCTAAATAAAAAAGGGGGACATTTGCCCTAAAGGTTTTTCTGAAAGAGAATGTAATATAAGAAAATGAGGTACATGTGTTACAGAAGTTGAAGATTGCTGCTCAGTCTTCAAGACATGGTTGTTTAGCTATTGACTGTTTTTTCACTAATTTATTTAAATTTTTTGTAGGAGGATCCATAGGAAAAAAGGAAAATTTTGGTACCCACTGACCCCACTACAATGCACTACAATGTCATGCAAGGACATTGCAGCAACGCCAGGGTTTCGTGAGAACTATTCCCAAACACCAGCATCAGACACAATGTCCACAACACCCGTTGAGAACTTCCAAGACTGGTACTTGGTTGACTCTTGCCCAAGTGGACCACCCAAAGGCTGCCCATCTACAGGAATTCAAGGACAAAGTGGTGTTTTAGGGTTGGACCCCTCAACCACCAGGATACTCTCCTCCCCTTCTTTGGTTGCCATGAATAGCAAACACGTGGGTGGATGTTTAGATCCCAGAGGGGGTAAACTGAAAGAACAGAACCTTCCCTGGGAGGTCCCCTCACCATGTACAGGAATCCACACCGAGGGGGTCTACACTGAGAAACTAGCCTGACTTAACTGTTAAATCCAATGTTGTGTGCTAACCTTTACTAATGATATTTGTGTATAGCCAGAGGCTTTAAAAAAGCTTAAACTGAAAACAAGATGAAATAATTCCCTTGCAGTTACATATGACAACAATCTTCCATAAACTCAACAACAAACATGCTGATTAGAAGAAACCATCTCCATTTTTTTCTGGCGACAACTGTCCCACTGCTATAAACACTGAAGTTCCTGAGGGAAACCTTTTAGACAACTTCACTGTTACAGTCAAAGCTACCACACATATCAATCCCCTGAAAGTTGTAGCAGGAAATAGAGCTGCTTATGCTCTTCCAAAGTTTCATCTGCAACGCCCTAGATATGCTTTAGTAAAAGTACTGCTCTTCTGGATTAGATTGAAAAGATACAAAAAGCCTTTTAAGACTGATCATAGGATGTTCATCTTCAACCACCTATTACACCTCAATGTCATCACCAACCCCAACAAATGTCAATCAAGAGAATGACTTTAGACCCCAAAGAGTTCTGTGATAGCTGGGAATAAGAAGTTCTCAGTGACCTGAATGATGACTGACCCACTGAAGACACCAACCAGTCTACAGCTGCAGAAAAGTGCATAGTCTAGTCAATGCTGCAGACATGAAGTTTGCAATAAAAAACCAGCACTTGTAAAAATGATGGACAATTTAAATAATGTAGAAGGTATTGTTCAAAGTTAAATCATTAACACTGCCAAAAAAATTAAAGAAATGCATACTTAAACAATGAACTAGAATGAGACCATGCCACTAACATAATATTTAGATACAATTAAGTGGCTGGCTCTCAGATTGACAGCAGAAAGCAAATTACACCATGTGGTAAGAGCATTGCCTGAATGAATGCACCAGTAGAGCTAAATTAGAAAGCTAACACTGTTTTCTAATAGTCACATTCCCTCTGAGTGCAACTAGAAGCCTTCCATGGTTGCCATTTTCACTTTACAGATGCAGAGGTCAACATCCTTCCAGAAGAAGCCTGTTGGAAATCATTGTACCATTTGATGTAGTTAGGGAAAGCTTACTGCATAGTAAGAACCAGTTCAGGTATTAGTAACAGCATCATTTAGTCATGTGTCTTATAACTTTATCACATAATATTAAAAATAAATTTCTAAAGAGGGCAGTCCACCTTATAGGAGGCCATTAACTGTTCTGCCTAGAATTACTGTTGTCAGGTCTGTTTCTAAACTTCTAAAATTTCTTTCAAACTGCAATGTTAGAAAGAAACAACCCTGAATTCAGTTACTCTGTTTTAATTTAAAAAATAACCATGCTTATTGTGGCTGAAAACCTTTGTACTGTGCTTGACTTTTAAAATAAATACCAAACTAGATATTTTTGTTACTTTTAGTACTGAAAATATAAAAGCTGAATTATTTTATTACAAGTTGCAGCTTTTAAAGTAAGGGTAATTATTTTTAAAACAGGTACAACATTTAGTACATACTAAAATATTCTTTACCATTAAAACTTGTTTACTTGAAAATGAGTGCACCAGTAATTGAAACTTTATATCCATTCTGAAAAATCATCATCCTTATCATAAGAAATGTACACTGAAAACAAAACTATTAATTATAGATTGAATGTTTTAAAAAAAATTAAAAGTATTACTTTTGTAATTCAAATTAAGTATCCATGAGTGAAATCTCAAAGAAAAAATCTAAATAGCCACAAATAAGCAGGTAGATAATCTGTAGCAAGCATAAAGAGAAGTTGGTGGTGAAACAAGCTGCTCATCAAATTATAGTTGTTCATATCAGGTGTATATACCTCAAACAATAGAAAATGCTTATTTTTATTGTTTAGTTTACAGGGTATGGGTTCTTGCTTTAATTGGAATTGTGACAAGAAGTCATTTATTTAATATTTGTATCTATGCATTTGAAGTAGGCATGCAATGCAATGACAATTTGTGCAGTGTTGTTTTGGTACTATAGTTAATCTTAGATGGGGTTAGTGACAGTAGAACTACATGCATATATGAGTGGTCACCACCTTTAATGAACATTAGACTAAATATGAATTTATTATTCTCAAATACTTATAAAAAATTACTTTGTATGTATTCCAAAAGTAATAATTTTATTTTTGGCTTTAATTTGCAGTTGAGAAAAAAATCTGACAGATAATTGTTCTAAAACAACAAAAGCTTGAAAGTTGTGATATTTCTAGAAGACTTTTGGTATTTTATACAACACATATCTAATTGTTCCATGGCCAGATAATTTAATATTTCAACAGTCCTGTGTGTACATGTAATTAAGGTTGTTTATCATGGTTAAATAAAAACAGAATAGATATATGTACAACATTTGATTAACAACCAAAGCATTAAGAACTATTATAGTAATTAAAGACCCCCTTCCTTCCCAGTGGCTTGTGGTATGTTTGCAGACTCTTACACTGATAGAATCTGGATTTCGATACCTGTGTTGGGTAGAGCACAGATAGCCCACTGTGCTGCTTTGTGCATAACTTAAAACATAACTTGTGATCATGTATAGTCATTTGTACCATTTTAATTACTGTACTGTTTGTTTGAAGTAAGTAACATGAACTAATTCTTGAACCACTTCAATCATGCCTAACAACTGTACACTAATGATGAAGATCCATGCAGGTGGTGTGTTTGTTTGTTATATGCTACCAAAATAAATTTATTCAAAATAGAAAGGTGTCACTGACATATTTCCTTGTCAAAGGTGCTACATGATGAACCATTGATAAAAGAAAAGGAAATTAAAGGCTACAGGAGGAACAAGTTGAACCAAAAGAAGTTAGAATGCATGAAAGTGGGAAGCCTATGAAACAACATGAATATTCAATTTTTTTCTTCTTTTTGTACAGGGATATTAATTGTTTTATACAAAGGAGTCAAAACAGGAAGACAAAATCCATACTCATCTAAGAACAGAATTTTTTGTTTGGAACAAAGTCTGCTTAAAGCATCAATAAAATATTTAAAAAAATGCAGTCTATGTAAAGAAATGGAATTTTAGTGGCAATACCATTTTACATAAATATTGGAGTGAGTTTTGAGATTTCTCATGTGCTGAATGTACTAATAATTTGTAAATTATAGATGCAAGTTGATATGGGAAACAACAACTATTGAACAATTTTACCAGGCAGGTCCTTTATGAAAACAACCTCTTCACACTTTTGCAACTCTCACAAACAAGATAACATTTTAAACTTTCTCAAAAGCTAAATTTAGGTAATTGTTTTCAAAGGATCTATACATGTTAATACCAATTTTCAAGTAAAGTAAGTCCACAAGGATCAGAGCTTTCACTTCACCCCACATATTTTGATATCTGTCCACTGTTAATCAAACTTAAGTCTTTTATCAAAACCCAAGGAAGGAGTTCAAAAATCAAGTAAATATAGATACATACACACAGATGAAAATGTGCAATGGTTAAATATTTATACAGACAATTCACCTGTATTTTAATATCATAAAAGATCAAAACTTTACAGCTGTGTTCTTACTAAGAATTACATTACTTGGATACATTCTAGATATTCAAACAAGATAAATTGCTGCAATTCTCAGTATGCACTTATAATTAAAAATGTAATACAGAATACAAATATATATATTTTGATTTACTATGTGTAAAAAGTATAGTTTTTCACAACATTCCACAGTAAATTAGCTCACAAAAATATTTATGCATATTACCAAACACCTTGATTGGAATAGCTTTAATTAATATAAAAATAATCTTTTTAGAAACTGAGAATAAAAAGAGATCTTCATTTCTATATATTTGTGGTACTTAACTTTGCTTGCACCTCAGAAATTACCACTTCAAGGTACCTAAAATTTGTAGTGCCACACAAGTGCACTCTATTTTAAATTCAAGAAACAATCTTGTGAAGATATATATTTGTAAAATTCTGGCAATGTGTATAAACATTACGTTAAACAACTCTAATGTAGAACACAATCAACTATGTTTATAATTCATCTGTTTTTGGAAAAATTAGATACTTTCATAATGGGTTCAAAGAAACAAGTTTTGCATTTCTGTAAGGCTAACATTTAAAGCTTCTACAAATTTGCAACTGTTTGTTTCTGGACAGTCATTGAAAGCAGAAACAGTATAAATAAACTCACTTTTATGTGGATTGTAACAGCACCCATAACCATTTGGTTGTGTTGGACCAAAAAAGGTGTAAATGTCATATTCACTTCCCACCTGGTGGAACAAAATATACAATTCAGTACTTTTAGAGAAAAATAAATGAGAAGATTTATGTTACATGTTTCTGAAGTCTTAATAGTTCAAGTGTTCTAAAATAAAAAGACTGATCACAACATTTATTTTTTTAACCATTTTTAATAGGGTTTATCATCATAAGAACTTATGACTATTAATATGAATTAGTTGTAATACAAAAAATTACATTTAAAAATCAAAATATACAAAAATATTACTTCTTAACTTTCAAATGCAAGTAACATAGTTACAAGTTTTATTTTTTCAATAAATGGCTTATTACTGACAAAATATATTATGTACTGTTTACCCTATTGCAATATCAATCAAAATTACTTTTGTTAGAAATCCATCTATCCAAGATTTGTAAGTGGTAATTTTTAGCAGCAATTCAAGGATAACTTATGTGACAATGCGACATTTGATTACCTAGTACGAGGTGGGAATTGAACACACAAATCAACTATTACTTCCACAATAATGAAATTCTGATTAACAGTACCAAAATTTTTGATTGAGGTAAACTACTTTGTTATAATATACAGATTTGAATCCAGCTTGCCAGCTCAGAAGTCGAGCATTCTACTACAAGGTTAACCCATGCCCCAAATTAATAATCAAATACAGATGCCAATCTCTTTCATTTTTGTCATACACATTTACATGACTACATAAACATTTTTTAAGAATTCAAACATCTACAATTCATTTACTTTATGAATTAAAACATACTTATAAATAGTTTTATTTTCACTTACTTGGCTAGTTGATAAGCGAAAACATGTACTCTTAGTATAACCTTCATCTGAAAAGAAGTTGGGTAAATCCATTCCTTTTTCCTCAGCAGCTCTCCTTAGGCCTAAGAGAAGTCGATCAACCCCGAAACCATTGCTTGCCTAAAGTGTATAGTGTTTAGATACAGTATAATTTATTCAACAGTCTCAAACCTGCATATACGATAAATCATTTTATTATTAGGTATGTTTGACACTATTGTACTACATATTTTGTATATTTTTAATAATTTGCTTTAAACTAAAATTTTTATACATTGAATATACACAATTGTTTTAAATTTTAACTCAGTAATTAAAACTTTGTTTTGGCTAAAATGTACTAAAGAAAATGTTTCACAATCATCCACTTAGCATTATTTGCTACATTTTTTATTGAAAATAAGTTTTTAATTTGAAGTTTTGGAGCTCATGATAATTTGGAAAATTTGCAAACCAAGTTGGTTTTGGCATTGACTTCAAAAATGACATCTCTATTGGTAAGCAATGTAAATATTACCTGTTTTCAGATATGTATAATTCAAATGTGCTATGATTAATGGGTTCATTTGATGTTGTTGTGAATGATATTATTAATTATCAAATACTTTGTCCTATATATTTATGAAGTATCATGAAGTAATGAAAGTTAGTTACAATTAATGTTGTAGTTGAGTAGTTTAACACTCACATATGTACTACTTTTTTCTATGTGAAGGTTAATAAAGTAATCTGCTAAGCCTGCTGAAAGGCTTAGCAAACATTTCTTGTTTGACATCCTCAGTGTATGAAATGGAAACTGTTCTGATTAAAGAGTTCACTGTTACTGATTGTTACTTTTTTTCCCCTTAAAATGTGAAAGTTATTAGAAATTTTAACTAGGAGGTTTAATAACGATTTTTATCCAAGTGCAATTATGAACACGAATTATATAAAAGTTGGAAAAGATTATTAAAAATTACAAAATTAAAATGGATAATTTCAGTGATTGTTAAAACTACATATAGATTACCAATAACAGGTCTTAAAAAAATTCATTTATAGTTTTCAAAACATTAACCATGAAGGTTATAATAAACATTCTAAGATGTTTACCTGAATGGTATACTCTTTATGAGAATTAATGGCAGCAAATAAAGCTGCTTTTTTCTCCTCAGTTGTCACTTCCTTGCTCATCATTTTTCTACAGAAGTCTAAGGCTTCTAAAGATGCTGATCGAATGGTCTCTGTGCGCCCTTGAAGGAATTTCCTTGTCGACCCAGACTCGTAAGTGGCTAGAAGGTGGTTATGTAATCTAATAAAATGGTAAACTCAGAATTTATTACTCTCTGCAACATGCAGTCCTTTTGAAATAAAAAAAATCAGTGTAAAGTACAAAAAGTCATAAAATAGCAAAAACAAAAATCTGAATTTTTCTGAATGCTCATTATACTCAGTGGTAAAGATATATAACTTAGGTTTTGTTTCAATAACCTTAAATACACAAGTTAACTGAATAATATCATAATGAAACTAGAATCTACCTGGCAATGATAGAACAGACTCAATCTAATAAACTACTCTTGATGGCTGTTATGAGCATCATGTAATTAGAATAAGTTTTCTTCAATAAATGTGACCTTGTGATAAATCGTACCTTCTATACAAATAATCCTTTTTTTCAGACTCTGGTTTTAAACAGTAAAGTCAATATTTTTGGAATACTTATAATTCAAAAATAATTATGTGAAATGCACTGTTTTATTAAAATTCTTTACATTAAATAATGTATTGAAATTTTTTTATCATTTCAAGAAACAACTACAAAAAAATCTTAAATGCAAAAAACAAACAACATTTGTTTATTTTAAATATACGATTAAGTAACTGATTGCATTAGAAACTTAATATGTTTTGAACTATACAATTTGCCAGAGTGTTGTCCTAGAATATTATTTCAACTTTGAAATTGTCTTTTTGTTGACCCAAGAATTTAAACACAACACACTGTATGTACCTGAATGAGGTTAACTGTAAAGCCATTTGAAAATAGCTATCAGGACTCATTTGGTGAGACTTCACAAAATTACTTCCATATTGTCGGTACTTGAAAGAGGAAAGGTCCAAGTTATCAACAATTCTATTTAAAAAGAAAAATGATGAATTTCAACAATGGCAATGGGTTTTTTAAAGTTTTTTTTCCCTATTTTTTACTTGCAAAAGATAAGAGATATAGCATAAATATTAAGTAAACGATATAAGGCTGATTTTGAAAAAATAGAGGCACAGGTTTGGCAGCATTTTGAATAAAAAATTACAGATGGTTAATGAACGTATTTGATTGATTGGCATGTGGCTTTAACTTCTATAGGAAGTTAGTTTTAATATTCAGATCAGTTTGTCTCTTCTAATATGGCTTTTAACCACAAGAGATTACTTATTTTCAGTCACAACAAAAACTTGCTATTTATTCTAGAATGTTAAACATTAAGATTTAAACTACATTCTAGGTAGAATATGATTATGTAGCAAGTAAAATGTACATAATTCCATGAATGAAAAACCTTTTTTGTGACTAGTTACTACCAAGGCTTGCAGACTTGAAAGTAAATGATATATTTTTCTACCATCAAAAGTTACGTCTGTAACAGTTAAGAAACTTACAAATTAAATTTCTTTTCTTAAAAAACATATTAATCAAAGTGAAACAAATTATATGAGCATTTACATTTGTGACTCATTCTCATTGCTATATGCATTTAAACCTTCAATGTCACATATCATTTGATCTATTATTCACATTAAAACTTCAGTAATTTTACATTATTTAGCTTCACCTATTCCACCCTACAAACTGGAATTATGTTGTGGGTTAGAACAAGCTTTCATAATTTTCTGCCTCAAAATAGGATTTGTATAACGTTTTAAAGGTTTGCTCTATTAACACTTGTTTTCAAAGTAAACTGATAAAATATATTTGGCACATGTAATTACTTGCTTAGTACAACTAGTAAAATAAATAGGATAACTTCATCAGTGAGTTACCTATTACATATCTTGTGGCCAGTATCTTGCCCCATTCCCCAAATCTGAGGCTGCTTTTTTTTTAATATAATATATGCAAATCAAAAGAAAAAATTATTTAAGGGACTGATTTTTTTTCATCTTCTACTAAAATGCATTTTCTCTTCCATTATGAATAGTTCTATCTGCTGCAACTTAATTATATTCCAAATTCCAAGTTATCGTCCCTACTTGTTTGGAATTTTTTGTAATTACGATAGCCAATGAAAATATTAGTCTAATGATCAAATTTCTTAACAAAAGCCACGAAACAAGAAAAAGGCACCTTTTTCAAAGTGATACATTACCATATTAAATCAAATGGAGCAGAAAATAGTTTTTAGTGTATCTTGTGATTAAAGGTACTGTTATTCAGATCTATATCTGTATAATATTTATGTTCTTGGGTCTAAAAACAATTTGTGTTATGTACTTATGAAATGACACAGGCCTACACATCAAACTTGAAACAAAACCAAACTAAGCTGTTGAAAATTAAACAACAGTTAATGATAGAAGTTTAGTTGAGGTAATGTTTATATAGTATTAATATAACTAATATTTATTATTATTTGTTTTAATAACTGAGATTGTTTTCTGTTGTTTTTTATGTTCAACATATTATTGGAAAGCAGATTTATACACAAAAATATTGGACTTCCAACAATCACCTCATGTAAACCTTTAAAATGTAACAAGATAATGTAGTATTTTCAGGTAAACTGAAAATATTTATGGGCTATACTGTATCACCTTTAATTCATATTCCCAGGGGTAACTCAAACTGCAAAAGGGGAGTGCATTAATTATAGTATTTGTGCAGTTCCAGATGTGATTTGTTGATTTCAATGCAAGTAAGTGTGTGTTTGTTTTTCCTTTTCAAATAAAAAAAATTATGGTAATAAAAGTGGATTATATGTTGGATTATTAATAGCTGTCACACAAGGTAAGCTTTATAAAAATACTAGGGGGAGCAGTGACAAAAGAAGGGCATTAATTAGGGGCAATATGGTATATAAAATTTCTGTTTCCTTGCTCATTTTCTAAACCTGTTCACTTAGCTGTGGGTTCATGAGATAATATATATTAATTATGCAACACAATAAGAGTTACAGTAAATTATTCAACAGATGAAAAATCTTTCCAACTTGTGAGCTAAATATTTTTTTTCTAGTTTTTCTTTAGATTATATTTATTACAAGGATAGGCATGGCTAAGTCGTGTTTCTAGATTGTGAATTTGAGGATTCCTACTCTGTGCAATCTTGTTGCAACAAAAACGAGTTCCTTGATTTGGGGCCGTAGGTGTGTTAAAGAAGTTTGAAAATCAAATACCACGATTCACTCAGACAAAGGCAGCACAAGAGCTAGCAATGGATGCTGGTGACTAGCTGCTTTCTCTCTATCTAGTCTATCAGTTCTAAACTAGGGACAGCTAACACAGATAGCCCCAGCGTAGTTTTGCACAAAAACTCTACAAAACAAACAATATTTCCTACATTAGCTTTGTAGACCTTATGTTTCTGTAAAATTTCTGTTATAAAATCAATATATGAAACTACTTTTTTTTTTTAAAGAGAACAAATGCATAGTTTCCCACACGTTTGTTACAGTAATTTTCAATATATTTATTTTTCTGTGAAATAAACTTTACATCAACAGACTGTAAAACATAACAGTATCAGAAGATTATTAGTCCAAAATTACCTGGAATTCATTTGTAATTACAACACATTGTAATTAATACAGGTTAAATCAATAATAGTTATGTGTGGCAAAAACTGGCATTATTAGTGAAAAAATATTAATAAGAATAACTTTCCATGCTGACATAAAACTTTAAACTTTCTTTCAAAAATATATGTACATGCATTTCAAACTCATGATAGTTATGTCTCATGAAAGGAAGGTTTGTCATGATGAAATTTGCCGAACAGAATTTCAAATATATTTTCCATTTGAATGTGTATATGCCTATTAATATCTAACTACTTGAAGTTCCTACAAACTCCAACCATTAATTTTAGGTAAAGACAGGTCTCCTATAATATAACAACAATGTATACCAGCTATGTACTCAGAATTACAAAGTTGATAAAACCTACTTTTGCAACTGTTGTTCAGCTTCATAGATGTCTTTCTTTGATTCTGATGAAAAACAAATTGAAGAGACTGTGGAGGTTCTAAGACTTTAACTGACTTCCACTGATACTGACTTTTTTTTTCACTGTTTTGAAAAGGATATATATATATATATACATTTAACATAGAAATTACTCAAAATATTTCAAAATTACAACTATTATTACAAAACTACATAGCTGTAAAAATGGCTAGTTACATGTATAAGCAACTACTAAGTTACTTTTTTTTTAAACAGCATACAGGTGTTGACAAATAAGGGACTTTTAGCAAGCTAAATTATGCAGTATCAATAATCTTAAGAAATTGTTCTTTTTCTAGCTGCAATGTATGATCTCAACTATACGTTCTGGCAAATGACTTGAAACAATTTGTTTTCAAAAGCTAAGCCACTTGATGATGGCTAAAAGTTGTGATTCCAAGTACTCTTTTATACATGGGTCAAAAACATTCTTTACAGTTTCATAATTTATCAGCTTATAATAAGCTATTTCAGTATATATTTTGTTATTCATAAATCAAGTATCATATATTGTCAGAAACTTGCATTTTTTAAATTTTATATGTTAAAAAAGGTAAGTATATGGGTTTTTTGAGCTAGAGGATTCTTCTGCAGTAGATGCTGGTGACTTGGTGGCAGTAAATTTGATAATAAACAAACAGCATGCACTCTACTTGCATTTTAAATTAATATGCATATTTGAAGCAAGTTAAATATATATGCAAAAATTCTTTACAATAAGTAGATCATAGTTGTATCTCAAATACTATTCAGTTCCCTTCTTCTTATTAAAGTCCACTAAGGCTAATTAAACTGCTTTAGAATTCAGTTAACAAGCCAAATTGTTTTTCTCAATTTCTTATTACCATGGTGTTCTTGTATAGTTTACTTACATTATCACAATTGTATCCTAAACTTCAAAAAAATTATCTTCTTTTTTTTTTGTACTCCTAATAATTATCTGCATTTTGTCAATGTCTACTTAGGTATGTTCAATTACTTTAGAACACCCTTTGACAAGACAACTAATTCTCCTTATCTCTTTCAAAATTGTTAATCTCACTCTTAACATATCAACCATAAGGCCTGTTGCTCCCATTACTGTTCACTTTATGTTTATCTTTTCTCTGACCAATCTTATCTTCCTTGTGAATTTACTTTTTCTCTCTGTTTCCGCTCATCTGGTTGCCATTATTTATACGTCTGCTACTTAAGCCTTCTTCTCTATAACCTTGATATCAATGGATTGCAAACAATGTTTGATAGCCTCAAAATCAATAAATTACAAATGCAAAATATGTCAATTAATAATACTACTTATACTAAACAGTCTTTTATATCTGGCATATACCCTCTGTGGCAGGGAGCATTTTCTTACTAGAACACCACAGTGGCCTGCCATGACCTCAGAAGTCAATTTAAGATCTTTTGAATTCTAAGGGTGTTTAGACAGATATGGTCATGTAACAGAGAGTTAGTAATTGTAAAATAATGTAATACCCATACTGTTATAATGGATGAATCAGGCATATCACTAATTCTTTATCTTATCTGCTTACTTCAGATCTGTATCCAACCATCATTTCAAAGTTAGTAAATATACTAATCACTCCATACAACTTATACCAGTCATCAAGATTCTAGTAAATTGGTGGATTCTAGAACAGTAAAAATGGTGTTAAAGATACTTGTAAGTACAGTAAGGTTTACATATCCTCATCCTTCTGAGGTATCTACATCACCACACAGAATGTGCCTATTTGGATGTGATCACAATGGATTCATCTAAACCTTGAGAATCCTATAAAAGGTATTTTGTTCTCTTCTTCACAATTCTAACGATTGAAGATTTTTTATGCACTGTCAGTGAAGGTCACACTGTCAATTTTCCAACACTGCTGATTGTTCTTATGTACAATAGGTTTTACTTGCAACAATTTTCTGAATCATTCTTCTGTACTTTCAAAATTCTATAATCTCTTCACTTTCAAGTTATTCACATTTAGGTATACTGCACACAATATTAATTAATTAACTAGATATGGCTCTGTATTCAAAATTACAAATTGCCATTAAAATACAAATACACTTATAAAGGCAGTATATGTGTGTGTGCATGTGTCTCTGTGTGTATAACTGTATAACTGTATGTTAGACTCCTACTGATAATTTTGATTTGACTGTAATGTATACTACAGAGCTGTTTATGAGGGGAAAATGTTTAGTTTCATGCAAAATAAAGTAGGTACAACAACAAGAAAAGTAATTATTTTGTTGTTTTTGCATATGTTAATGCAGTTACTCTTACTACATTTATCTCTCACTAGAAGTTCACTTCTAAAATTATTATTTTCAGCATCTGAATAATAAATTAGATTTCAAATTTACCTAATCAAACTGTCATATTCTTCTTGAGAAAAGACACAGGGACTGTTTAATTTTTACTTTTTATAAAAAACTACACCTTATGTTCTTGATGAGTAGTAACTGAATTATCAATGCTATTTTCCCATAATGGCAAAATTCACATTTTTGAAAATGTAACGTTTCACTGATATAAATGTTCACAACTTTTGTTGAACATCCCTTTAACGCTTTAGTGTAATTAATAATATCCAGTAGTAAACAAATTTGTTAGAACAATTCAACAATTATTTTATGAGCTTTGTATACAAAAACACTCATTGAATTACTGTAGATATTAATTTGTAAATATTGCAAAATTAGCACAGAAATAATGTTCTTAAGTTTTATGCCAATATTTAATGTTATATCAATAAATAACTGCACTAATTTTCTCATTCAATCCTAGTTTAGCTCTGTTAATCAACTTAGTAGACTTTCTGGTTGAAAAGAAAATTAACTTGATAAACAGATTTAAATCAAGAACAAATGAACAAAACAGTTCAATTACTTGATTATTAAATCTACAGTATTAGTATTTTTATATTATTTAAGGTGACAAACTTTGGCATAAGTAAAACAACTTGACACTTTTGGGCACTGTATCTATGCACTTTCTTAAAGTCTCTTGTGTACTTTGATGCAATTTTTCTTGAAGATGTATCTAGAGGCTTTCTTTAGTACAGCTGTAACATTTATTGAAATGGAGTCCAATAAAACCCAAATTTGTTTTATAGGATTAAGGTCTGGGGTTTGCACAAGCATTCCATTCAATGGAGACCTGCTGAGTTTTATTTTGCCTTGGAAGTTTTTGGAGTCATAATTTTATTGAAAGATGAAATTCTACCTAACCATCTTCTTTCCAATGGTAAAAAAATGATCAACTAATATACTTTAGTACTTATGTTGGTCCATGAGTCCATCGATTATGAGAAGGTAGCCAACAATATTTACATATTGCTGCATAAAACTATCACAAAGCTTCCAACATGCTTGACTGTCATAGCACAAAGCACTCATTCTGCAATATCTCACTGGCTCTTCAGGGAACGCAAATACTAGTTAGAACAGTTTAAATTCAGATTTGTCTGTCCAAGTCACCCCGTGCCACTGTTTCAAAAACTAAGATACACATATTTCACAAATGCTTGTCTCTTTTTTGTATTCTGTTTATACACTAAAAGCTATCTTGCTCTTACTCTTCCCCAAATAGCACTCAAGGCCATATTTATTGAAATTTTACCTGTTCATGACTTTTCAACATAGTCAGCAAGATATACAAGTTTTACAGTGACTTGAGATTTAGATATATGTAATATATTATTGTGAGCTATCTTCTATATCCTCTGTCTTGTATGATGTTATAGGACTACATTTTCTGGTATCTGTAAAATACTCAGTTCACGGTACTTTGTGAACAGCCAATGTCTTTTAAAATTATTCTTAAACCCCAATCAACAGCATTATCTAACACTCACCCTGTTAATTTTCTTTGTTTTGACATTTTAATGCTGTCAACATACTATACTAGCATAGATAGGTATTAAGCACAAACAAGCATATCAAATGTCAAAATTTAAATAAAAATAATGCTTCTAACTCCATTTTTATTTTCCTTTAATGTGAAATATTGTGTTAGCGATAACTTGTTACATTTGTTTAGTGTAATAAACAAAAGAAAAATAAACATTTCTGCAAAGCTCAAGAAATTTCACCTGTAAGCAACATTTATTATTTTTTTTAGCATTTCTTTGCCCACGAAAAAGCATAGGTTTATATTTTCTAAGCCATTCTCAAGGTTTTTTTTTTTCTCATATGATTTTCTGATTTTATTAGTACAGTCTCTGGTTTCACTCCTTTAATGAACTCAAAGCATGTGATGTAAACAACTACTTGCAAAACATCAGTTTGGAAATAGCTACAGAAAAAGTTTAGTTATAGCAATTAATGACTTCTCAGGAAAGTGACAAGATGTAGCTCTTGCAAATAAGAATATAATTTACTACAAAATATAGGAAACTTAAAAACAAGTCACAAATATAACTTGAAATTTGGCAAAAAAAACTGTTAGCAAAATTACTGTTGTTAGCCTGATCTTATGTTGTTGTTAAAGGTAAGGTTATAGGCCACTAATAAACTCTTTGATAGTTATGCTCTTTACAATTTATAGCCATAAGTGGTAAAAATTGTAAGCACCATAATTAAGCTTAAACAAAAATATTAAATAACATCAATTAAATTGAAACTTTCTAATGGGCAGTAAAAACATTTGAAATATTAAGATGAAATGATGCACTTTTAATGCTTTTTTTTCAAACTTTCAACAAAAGTTTGGAAATTTTGCTGTAAAATACGATGTGTAAATCAAATTATAAAATTTTTTTTCAAGCCAAAATTAAATACTGTTTTTACCTACTTTCATACAATTAAGTATTTTCACTGTGAGAAAAAAACAAAAAAACTCAATGAACGTCAATGACACTTCTCTTGCCCAAATAGAGAGGGTTAAGGTAGCATATAGGTTTTCACTTTCTTACCAGAAAAAAACAACAACAACAAACATCTTAATACTATACTTTTTCTACTAAAATACAGTGAAATAGGTACAAAGACATATGCTGGCACATATTCTAGAACATTACCTTTGTGACTACTTTGCATACTAGAAAAATAAAGAAATAAAAAAAAATGTTTTATGCTTCTGATAATTTCTACAAACATGACAATGTTCCTGAAAATGACTCCAGACTTTGATGGAATGTGAAGAATTAGTCTGAAGTTAAAAAAAAAAAGGAAGATTAATTAAAAATAAATTGTGAATTTATTATTATTTTTTTTTACATTTAATGGGTATATGATACCTCAATTAAATATGCAGAATATCAATGATTTGACTATTTTAAAATTATAAATTAAAATGATTTTATTTCATAGGCAACTATAAGATCAGTTGGGAATGTTGTAATAAATTTGCACAATACTGTATACATAGAGAATACACAAGGAAAACCTTAAATAAAATATAAACAGCTTATATAAAGCAATTTATAGATACACAACAGACTGATGTTTTGGATGCTGCTAGTGATTACAAGCAAAGGGCTAATCAGTACTTAACAACTACAAGAGAGTGAATAGTAATTTTATTGTTGAACAAAAACATCAAAAGTTATTTTATTTTTTTAATTAGCAGATTACATGATTTGGAGTCTTGTTTAAATGTTAAAGAATGTGCTGTCATGTAACACATAACATAGGATACAAAAATTTACAATGTATAAAATTACCCACCTATAGTTCATGATATACTTTATTAAACTGTTCAAAGGTGGACCATCTATTGGGCTGTGTTCCATTAGTAGTCCTGCTACTCCATCTTCACTGACTACAAACTAAAAATTAACCAAGAAAAATGAGTTAGTGTACTGAAAATTCAAGTGAATGCCTCAAGTTGTCCAAGCATACTGATAGACTAAATATTGAACACAAGTTAATCTGTTAACAAAAATTGATTAAATACAGGCATCACAGGGCCATTGACCACTTTATTAGGACCCATTAGACAAAAAAGGTAGAATACTGCATTGATTTCCATAAGAAAAACAGACTTACCAATTGGTGTATCCAATGATTTCTTAAGCTCTATAAATAGTTAATCATATACATGTATTATGGTTACACTAAAAAATAACTGCAAGGACAAAAACAGCAAGATTCTAATTGGACTTCTAATGAACATGATCGTTGCTGCTGTCTCACATGTATGCCTTCAAAGACCATTTCTTTGACCAGCCTTCGAAGAACATCTATCACTACAATCTGTAAACAGTGCTAACTGAAATGAAGTATGTCTGGCATGAGCAAAAACTGTAGCTGCATACTTATATTGACTGGACAAGATTGTAAAGCATAACAAATGTCAGACTGTACTCCAGCTGCTTGATTTTGTTATTAATAAACAGGATTCAACTATCTAACTATATCATGCTAAGGAAATTAGATGCAAAACTAGATATTATATGGCAAATGACATTTAAGCACAATAGAATCTATGATTTATTATGAGAATAAAATTAAAATATTAACAGTGAATGATCAGGGATGTGTTCTAATGGGTCATATTTCATCTTTTCTGTACATTGAAAGAAACAGAGCACAAATATGAAGAAAAAAAATACTTAGGTACTTATGTAACCCTATAGGGTTCAGTTAGCATATTTCTGGTAACAAGTGTACACCTCCATAGTGCACTGACTTTGAAAACTTTAGTAAAAAAAATAGTCCAAAGTATTTTAAAAGTAATACTTCATCATTTCACAAAATGTATTTAGTGCAATTCATAAAGAAAACAAAACAACTTAAAGTTTATGCAGAGCCTGTGAACAACAGATTTAAGGATTTTTTTGCCCATGCCCAAATCACAGGTTTACATTTAGTAAAAAACTTTGGCCTCTTTTATATTTTTAAAACTGTTTCTCATGTGATTTTTGCTTATTTTTCTCTGAATTTCTTAATACAGCCTCGTGTTCACATCTTCTTATGATCTCATAGTATATGGTTTAAACAACTACTACCAAAGTTCAGAGTCAAAAACAACTACAGCTAAGGTTTAAGTACTATTAAATATAACAGATTATAAACTATAACGTGGGATGAAAACAAGTATGTGGTTAAGGATACTGACAGAATTTAGCACCTGCAGAGACCAGAAGAACCTAATAAGAAGATTAGAAGACTAAGGAATAAGCCATAAATAATGTTTTAAGATTCATTGCATATTTATTTGCATCATTGTGAATGTTTTCATGTCAAATTATACTGGTTCAAAATCTACAAAATTTTGTTTGATGGCAAGACATCAGGTGAGCATGGTTAGGGTTAAGGAGCATAGTAAGCAGTCTTGTATACATTAAGTAGTCTGGAGTCTGTCCAAGCATTCCTCTGTCTCATGTTTACATTTGAAAAGCTGCATACACAGACAAAACTCAACATTCACTTCTGGAATGATGAAAAAACAGGCATGAATAATTTTGATGCCAAATTTTATTTCACAAGCAGGATATTCTACATTAAACTGTTAGGAATTAATCATACTATTTTTCACATTTCAAACTCTGATTTAACTTGAAGAATTGTCATTGCTGAGCAGCTCTCAGCATGACTAAAATGCTCAACAATTATTTTTCACAGTGGCTGGTATAATTAACATAGAGCTTAGGTTAACTTAAAATTTTCCCTTCAATGGGAACTTTAGTATGCAGTAAAATATTCTGACAATTCAAATGTTACTATACAATCCTTACTTGAAGAATATTAGTGTTAAATTTATTGTATTGAAACACTGTTGATTAGTAAAAGAACATATTAATTACTGAAAATAAACTATACTTTTTAAATAAATTTATCTTGACTGCTAATAATGTCAGCAAAAATACTGTTACCTAGTAATGACCTGATGGCATTGTAACAGATCAGACTGTAGGTCATCAATAAAACTTGGTCACTTTTTGCTTCTTTTTTATTTTTTTACAACTGGAATTGGCAAAGTTGATATTTTCTTTACCTGAAAATGTGTTTCAGATTTCTACCTCTGCACCACTAAGATCTATTACCTTGTTTGAAACTGTCATGAAATTTCCTATGCATTTCATAAATTCTGAAGAAAACCCATCCCTATGTGTGTTCACATGTACTGCACCAGTCTTTGAAATAATTTCAATCATATGAGACTGATACAACTCAACCTTTGTACATGGTAATCCCTGTGAGAACTAGTACATGATTATAGGTTGATCTTAACAATGCAGTAAAATGCACAAGAAATGGTGAAAAAGGATGAGAAGGTAGTACAGACAGGTAAATATCTATTTGATATACATTTTCAGGTAAGGAAACTGTCCATTTTCCTAAAAGAAGTAGATTCTAACACTAAAAATTGTAGAGGAGCCAATGCTGATCAATTAGAAAGATAAGTTGTTGTTGTTTTTATGAAGTAGCAAGAGAAAGGGAAATTCCAGGGGACATTACTTCTATAAGACAAGGGGTTACCTGGTAAAACAGCATCTGTTTGGTGACCTTCTCAAAGAAAGAATACTCTTTGCACAATTTGTTATTTATTCATTGAGATATTTCAATTACATTACAGAAAGATTTACAGTACAGAAAACTGGATAAATCCAGTGCCATTAGTAATGTGTTGCAAAGTTAGACAGAACATTAGCATCTGTAGTGTGTCTAGGGTTCTTAGCCATTCTGTCTTAGTGAAATACTTAAGAGATAGATATTGTAATGTTAGGAAGATGGAAAAGGGGCTCACACGTGTTTTAAGGAAACTTAACTTCCATCTGGCTAGACACACATCCACCAGAAACTGTAATGAGATGTCCTGTACTACACCTCCATGGAACACCTCAGCCCTACATATCAAATGAAGGGTATACTCAAATGGTTTCTTACTGAAGGAAAGAAAATTCTCCACATCAACTTTATTACTGGTTTGGAACTGGGAAAGTAAAGGTTCTTCCAACCATGTTCCACAAAAATCAGAAGTGGGGAGAATACACACTGAAAAGAAAAATGGAGAGTGCATAAACTACTGCCGTTAGGCATATTAATTTGGAAGTGGGTTCCTAATTAAAGACAGTGGAATTGCTTACTATGAATAAAGACATCAAGTACAAACCATATGTAAGTGCAAGATCACACCTTGTGCTTTTTCTTTTCTGTACAATGCAGAGAAATGGTCATGTCAATTGTACAGATATAATACTGAAGAAGTCTTGCAGAAAAACCAACCTCAATAGTGGGAACTGAGCAGGTGCAGATAGGTTTAGAACAGGGGTTCCCAACCGGTGGGTCGCGACCCCCCTGGGGGGTCGCGTAGCCTTGTTAGAAGTAGCTTGGGATAACATTAATTTTATTTCATCAATTACATTTTCATGTCGTGAGTGCAAAAAGGTTGGAAACCCCTGGTTTAGAACTATGTTTTCCCCTGCTCAATGTAGATTTTGAATAACTATTCCTGAAGCATTGACAACTGGTCAGCAATGTTTGATGGCATTAAGCACAAACAATGTAGGATATAATTCCTCACGTAACATTTGACCTGGCAAGTAGTCCCCTGAATCAATTTATTAAGTTGCAATAGTTAGTTGAAATTTATAAAGTCAAACTGAGCTGAAATTTTTTAAAAAAATTATGAAGAGTTCAAATGCATCAGTTAATTTTTTAAAACTTTTTTTACAGATTAATTGGTTGAAATTTCTGTTATAAAATTCAATTGCTCTATTATTTTATGAAACACAGGGCACAACATAAAAATAATCATGAAACAACACTATTGGTATCTTCAGAATTTATGCAATTAGTTATAACAACTAATTAGAAGGACAACTCAATTGTCTTGAGAATGCAGCAGTTATTGCTTACTTACTGCCACACAATTAAATGAAAAATGTTCACAAAGCAATAGGTCTACAATGAGGCTTTAATTTCAAGCACCAGTTTGTGGATGGTAAGTTTAACAGCTTCAGAAACTAAAAAATCATGTACTGTACATATTAGAAACCATGACTTAGTATATATAAGAACTGGACTGTCGATTAAAAAACTAGGTCTAGTTCTCACAGCAATAGAAAGGCAGAGTGCTTGAAGCTATTTTCACAACTACATTACACAAGGTAACATATGAATTGAAAACAAACTGTACTCAGTTGTAGTTGTACAGCCAACTGAAACTTAGTGCAGTTGACTGGAGATAGATTCATTACAGATTGTTGGGACAACTGTCAAGTCTTGCCTCCTCTTATTTAGTTTATGTTTATTTTTTTTTTTATAATGCAGTTGTAGGTAAGTGAAAATGATGAATGAAGGAAAATAAAATTCAGAAGTACATGAAACTGTCCAATGATGCAAGTAAAGTGAGATGAATATGATAGGTGCAGTTCATATACCAGTCTGTTAGATCTGCTTCAAAAGCAGGTATTGAAAAGAGGCTGTGATATGCCAAATCTATTGGGAGAACACACAAAACTGGTTGCAAGACACATCACCAAGTGAATCCAACAAGTTAAAGAGGAAGGGGGAAAAGTTCTGAGTGGAGGGGGAGGTTTGCAATGGTAAAAGTAGGTGATGCAAGTTAGCATGAGAAGGAGCAGTCTGAGCAAGAGAGTAATGGACAGCTTGTACAGGACAAAAACAAACAAACAATAAAAACGATTGTATAATGTGGAAAGAAAGATGGAAGAAAATGTCTGATTGCCCTTTCAAGCAGCCCAGGTCTTCAGAAGTAGGAAGCAGTCACGAAAGAATATTAACTGGCTTTCAACAGAGGGTATAGGAGGTGTACAAGATATATATGTCTGAATAAAGGTGATCACAAGCAAGGAGATGAAAAAATATCTTTGAGCAGTAAATGACACAAGAAGCACGAGGCCAAAGGTTCAAGGGAAGGGGGGGATTTAAGAGTACAAAGAACCACTGTTTTAGATACCAAAATTTCAGTGATGTGAATACACGTAGCTTAAACCTGCTCCATACAGGAACTAATGAAAAAAAACAACATGTAAAAGACAAAGCAAATTTGGAAAGTAATAGAAGCCAGCCAAGGTGAGAGGCTTCCCAAGGAAAAGTGGAGGTAGAAATCACTTATTCTCATCAAGATTGGAGCCCAGAAGCCCTAGACAACCACATAATAACAGAAATTAAGGCCAAAAGACACACATATTAAGCAAAGAAGCATATAAAATGGGTAAAAATATAAGGGGCTGTAGCAAGGCTGAAGGAAACAGCATGGAACTGAAAGACATAACTATTATGGACAAAGAGGACACACTGGAAGAAGTATGTTACCTAGAGTAAACAGCAATGTGAAGGTAGACATTTGAAACATCTACCTTGCTAAATACAGCCAAGGACAGAGGAACTCATACAGACTGAAAAAGTGATATATCCAGTTTCAAGAAACAACAAGAAAGTGATTAATTGATAACTCAATGGCAGGGTACCAAACTCCTCTGACTTCGTGTAGATAACAAAAAGACAAAAATAAAAGCCCTGAGTGAGGTGGGAGACAGGTTATAATACTCCTGTCACCAATAAAGATGATACCACTTCCTGGCAATGACTAAAATACAGAGGTTTGATGGGAAGAGAACAAAAAAGAGAAGCAGCGGAGAAAAAAAAATGAAGAGACAGAGAGAAATTATGAAAATGAATAAGAAGAACTCCACAGTTACTAGAGAAGGAAGAACAGAGAAAGTGGGAAAGGCAGACATTGACAGATCAGAGCCCAGAATTTGTTCCAAAAAGAGTCATCACTGAAAGCTGCAATGACTAGTTGTGTAGGAAAAGTAAATTATTGACAGAAGTAAACAGAAGAGGGGTATCCTAAAGAGGAGTGGCAGACAAAAGATCCTTTGGACCAATGAGTTCAAAATCAAGAAAAGAAGATTGGAACAAGTGACCTAATGTATTAAATTGGTAACATCCTTAATTAACTTATTGGTATACCATGATTCATCACAGATCAGTAAGGTTGTAGATATTATCTAACACATTGAAAGTGCTTCATCATGGAAAGAAATCCAAGACTTATCAAACTTAAAAGTGTGCTCTACCAACTGAACTAAAGAAATAACATAGAACATCTCATTGTCAGGTCCTTGAATAGGTGAAGTGTTTCTGGTTACTGTTAACCCAATTAGAGAAAATTCCCAAAATGGAATTTCTGGGCTTTGGGACTTTTTTTCTCTTATCAATATTTTACTTGGCATGTGTTGTTAAAAGAGGCCCAAAGTAGAAATGTGATGGCTTGAGAAAATGAAGTTACAATAAGGTAAAGGAAACAAAACCAAGAAGGACAAAATCAATTTAGCATAAAAGACACAGATGATTAAGGTAACAAGAAACATAAAAAATCAAACGAAAACACAAACACAAAAAAACATGTCTGAACTCAGGCTGTGCCAGGGAAAGACTGAGCCTATGATCATGTGCTAATGCCCATAGGGATTGTTTTGCATGAATGTTGTGTTGTCTTCCTATTGGAAGAGGGCTACAACAATATGGTGATTACATCATATCCTAGCACAGAATATGTAAATACTTGTAAGGGTGGGAGTTTGTTCAGGAAATTCCTTAACAATTGTAAATGACATAATAGCTGTTAGTGGTGCATAGAGGTAAGCAGCATTTCTGAAATTTTTATTCTGTCAAATTGAATAATGTAAATAAATATGTTAATGAATATCAAACAAGTTGAAACAGATTGAACAAATAACAAGAAAAATTTTTTAATTCTACGATAAAATACTTATAATGCTTCTTTAAATTGTCTTACAACAAATTTTGGAAACTTCATAACGTAAAAAATGACAGAAAAAGCAAATCAACTGATTGATTGATTGGGATTTTATGGAGTAAAGCAATGATGTTATCTTCACTAAATTAGCTGTAAAAATAAACAAGTAAAATATTATAAAAGACAAATATAAATAAAGTTAAAAAAACAAAAAGATCTCCAATGGTTAGGCTACATAGCTAAAATATGACATACATGTATCATATGTTGACTCTTTTTATGTAAATATAAAAAATTAAATTCTGCAAATATACTTAAAATATCATTTTATTTCATATTATCCATGACATTTCATAAAGAGCAGTTACAGATAAAATTTAAATTATTTTTAAAGTATGTAAAAATATACTAAAAATAGAAACTTCAAAAGTTTGGAATTGAATGTTATACATACTATTATTAAACATACTAATCATTATTTTTCTTTATTTGTGTATTAATTAACATCCATTTCTTGTGTAAATATTCAAAATTACTATACTTTTCAAAAAAAGAAATGCAAAAGGGATATTTCTTTTATTTTAAAGAGAAATATATGTAATAACGTTACAAGCTCAGAGTATGTGATGTTACACGTGTTAAGGCACTGATTGTCAGACCAAAATGACAATAAAAGTTGTGCACTTTGAAAATGGAGGGAAACATCGGATTTTTTGCCAAAACGCATTCGTGTCCAATACATTTGTTTGAAAGATCTGCATGTTCTGCAAGTGCAACATGTGCAAAATCCCTATAAAAGTGACGGGTTCTCGGTTTCCATAGCTCAGTGTTAAGCCACCGACATGCAATACAGTTACGCCAAGACTGACTGAAGCACAATGCAACAATGCCATTGGTCGCTTGGAAGCAGGCAAATCTCAATCAGATGTTGCCAGAGCTGTGAATGTCCACCCAAGCACCATCACAAGGCTGTGGAATCGTCACCAACAACATGGATCAACTCATGACCGTCCACGATCTGGCAGACCTCGTGTGACCATGCCCGCACAAGATCGCTACATCTGGTTACGTCAACTTCAGGATAAGACCACCACTGCGACGTCTACTGCCTCAACCATACCAGGGCTGCGTAGGATTTCGATCAGACCGTATTCAACCGTCGACAAGATTCTTAGGCCCCATGTGCAACCCATCATGGTGAACGTCAACAAAGTTTTTCAACATGACAACGCCCGTCCTCACACAGCCTGACTCACCACTGTCTTCTTGAGACACCACAACATCAACGTTCTTCCCTGGTCCTCCAGATCACCAGATTCAAACCCCATCGAACATCTTTGGGACGAGTTGGACCGACATCTGCGACGGCGACAACCTCAACCACAGACTCTACCTCAGCTTGCAACAGCTTTGCAGGCTAAGTGGACAGCCATTCCACAGGATGTGATTCGTCATCTCATCGCTTCCATGGGCAGGAGATGCCAAGCAGTTATTGATGCTCACGGGGGGCATAATCGTTATTGATGTTGAGTGACGTTAAACTTCAACTAGTGAGCGTGGACTTCGCCTTTGCAGACTTTGGATGTTCAGCAGTGAATGTGCAACGTTTCACACGTCATACAGAGCTACCCGGAATAAACTTGTTAACAATTTGTCTCAAGTTTTGCCTTTTGCATTTCTTTTTTTGAAGAGATGAACAAATGCTTATGATTACTGGCCAACACCTAATTAACAATACATTTGTCCCTACCTGCAGGGTTTTATCAAACCATCGATTTCCACTATTGCCATATTTACCACCACCATGAATAACCTGATACCCTGCATGAGTTTCTCTGTTACCTTTATCAAATCCAATTAAAGGTTTGTCCAGACATAATAAAAAAATACTTTGATGTATAGTACGGAGCAATTCTTCATTATTTCTTTCTGAAAAGTAAAACCAATAATTTCAATGAAAACATGCACAAATGAATGATACTTCAAACTAAATCTTCATTAGATGTGTATGAGAATGAAACAGTAATGAAAAACAAAACATTTCTTCACAAAGACCTAACATCCTTTACTAAAAGTAATTCACAATATTTATAAAGATGATGAAAATGATTAAAAATATTTCTACAGATAAGAACACAAATTTTAATCTAGAACATGTACTGTTAACATGAGTCTTCATCAGATGAGTTGGTGATTATCATCTCCTTTTCAAATCTGGATGGCCACTGGCTCCATAAAGTTCATCTACCCTTTGAAGCTTCCCCTCCTTACAAATGTCCAGACATCCTCCTTGCCAGGCAAGCCTGGTGATGGAAGCCCACTTAATTATTAACCATTTTATCATGAAACAGGTTGTAGTGGCTTGCATGTTTCTAGTAGCTATTCCTAAGGTCTGATCCAATAAATATATGCTTCTAACTGCAGCATCATCAGAATAATTAACAGATTTTAAAAACTATGCTGCACAAAACAGTAAAAGAATATGGTGTGAAGTGCAGAAAAAAGCAAAGAGGTAATAATTTCTAGTTTTAGTACTGATTGTGCAACACTTGCAGGATATCAAAATTAGAGAAGAGTTTCTTGTATACAGTCAACAAATTTAACAAGAAAAACAACAGATATCAAAGAAACTGCATCCCCTCACCCTGCCACTCCTTTTCAAGATTGTATGCATTTATATAGAATAATGTCAAATTTCACTTTTGAAAACATTTCTGTAGTCATCACACTAGTCCTAACCTTTATGTGTTCATGAAATTTAGTATAAATCCAATTACACTTTCCAGAGTTGTTTACCTGAATGTTAGACAATGCCCTGCCTTCCCATTATAAAAAAAAAAAATCATAATCAAAGTGATCCACAACTAGATCAAGTTTGGGAGGACTGTCCCATACTAACTTCATGTCTTGCATAAAAATTTTGTGCACGTTGGTCTATTAGTTTTCGAGACATGCTTGTGGAAACACAAACAAACACAAATGCACAGACACAACAATATCCTTGCCTCTTGAGGGGGGCAAGGGTGATTTGTTACCAGTAGTGATTCTCAAGACTTGATTTGACAAATATCTGATTCTAACTGTAGTTGAAAATAAAAATAAAAATGTTAATCTGAAAGACGTTCACAATAAATATTTTGAATTACTCTTCGTAAGGGGTATTAAACCTTTGTGAGGGAAAATATGAGATTAGTTCCTGCTTTTTCCAAAGAAATTATCATTTATTTCTCACACAAATGTGAGGCATGAACCCCCTTAAATATTTTGATATTATACACATTTTAATTTCTCAGTTCCAAAGAAAGTAAAAAATGTGTGTGGTAACACAGACAGACAAACACACAGACCTGACTGCAATATTTTTGCCCCTAGGGCAGAAAGGAGCAAGAGTAATTATCTTGGAGTAAACATCATAGAAGATAGGAAATTATAAAGAGAAATAAAAATCAGACTGGCCTCACCCACAGAACAGCTTACCACACTCATGAAAACTTGGACATGTAAGGACATCAGATTAAAAACAAAATTTCATGATAACACGAAACCCACTTGAAGTAAAAATGTATCTCAGGACAGTTGGTATGGGTATTAACACTTTAACTAATAAAGCAGAGAACAATGTTTCAACCTTCTTATGCCATCTTCAGGCTGAAGATGACCTAAGAAGGTTGAAACATTGTCCTCTGCTTTATTAGTAAAAGTGTTAATACCCATACCAGCCTTCCTGAAAAACAAAATTATCTCCATGTTGCAGTTATCTCAACAACACTATATGGGCACGAGACATGGACCATTACAAACAGTCTGGAAAAAGATAGTAGAAGCCCCATATCATGTACAGAATAAACAGTTTAAGTACAAATATAAATTGTACAGAAGACTGTTATCTATGAACCATTAGCAGATAATAATCGAAGAAAGAAACTACACTGGTTTGATCAAGTAAGAAGAAAAATCAGCACCTTTGCAAATGCTATTTTGCATAGGACTGCAAATGAAGTGCAAAAGAAGAATACCAAAAATCAAATAGATGCCTAGAATAAAGGAATGAATTTAGTGATAGAATATGTGAGAATTGTAAAAAACTGAGAACCCTGGAGAGTTATAATGGTTAAATTAAAGTTGCATCAACGTTCAAATGGTCACAGGTCTATCTTGACCATTAACATAAAATTGATAACTCAATTTCATACAAGTACAATGTGAGAAAACTGTAAGAAAGTGTCCAAAATATGAAAAAGGCACATTAAATACCACAACTATATATTGCAAAATGACTTAATAGTACTAGTTTCAAAGTAAAGATGATGTTTGAAACAACATAAAAATGAAAGCACAGCTGTAGCTGGATAAACATTTAATCAACTCATCAAATGGTGCATGTCATGACATTTTAATTAAACAACTTTATAATAATTTTATACAAATAATACTGACATCACAACTTGGTTTACGATTGAAATTTTGATATTATATATTTTAATTTCTCAATATGAAAGAAAATATTTTAAAAATGCTAAAAAGTATAGTGTCATTTATCATGTCTTCTTGTTTTTAACTCTGTTTATATTCTCAGTGATGACGAGAAACCCACTTTCTTTGTGAACCTGACGATGACCGAAGAAGGTCGAAACGTTGTTCGCTCTTCTATGTAAAGTGTTTTCTCAGCCCAAACGAGCCGTTTTTGCATATAAATTTCTGTTTATATTCTGTTTTGCTTACCATATACATTTGCTTATTATATAAAATAAGGATCTTCCACTTTTTGATTTGTTGAGATATCAATATATTTTCCACACTTACTTCTCTTAAGCATATGTTTACAACTAACAGAAAGAGCAAATTCTAAATTACATAAATACAATAACCTTTGTAATTGGCTTGAATGTAAAGCTTTTATTTCACTAGAAATTGTAAAGTCTGTTGAGTAAATTGTTTCTCTAACCTACATATAGTTTAATTAGATACATTACAACGTTCTACAACCATAGTAATTTCATAATGCTTAGGTTTCCTAAGATGCATATTTGAAATCTACAAAAATTAATTTGTCTTCCCTCTCAATTCGAGATAAAAACAAGGCTTATAGCAACTCAGCTAGTACAGCACATGAGTACAAATCAATTTTATAACACTAAAAGAACTACAAATCATTGTTTTTTCTGTGTTTTATTTGTGTTATGTTTTTAATAAAAAATAATTTCACATTAAGCATAAATACTTATGAAATTTATACACCTATACAGCTAAATTCAAATTAACCCAAGAGGTATCAAGTTTATTGAATCAACCTGGACTTTGTATGGAAAAATATCATAAAACTCATGCATTTTTAATACTTTACATAATTCTCATTGTAAACACTGTAATCAAACAAACCAATAAATCCTCTCTTGTGGAGCTGAACTTTAAAGGTACTCTGTGGGAAAGTTCTAGTAACTGTGCTGGATGAGCTTATTTGATACAAATGGTTTCATATAATTGTGTCATGTGAACAGTCAGCGCAGAAACGGTAATTCATTGTTTTATGTTTTAACAGTGAAATAAACATGAAATAGATGTGAAAAGGTCAAAAGTACTCTGAAACTTCATGGTCAATACTAAAGACTATTCATTCTTTTTTGCATTTTTTTCAATCTTTACAATGTTAAAATGTCAGTCAAATTGACTAACCTTATACAGTCAGGATAGAGAAAATAATATATCAAACCTAATTTTTTATTTTTTAAAAAAGTTCAATATTTATTTGAGAAATTTCAGAAATTATTAAAGTGAAATTTGAAAATTTTCAGAGAGCAAAAACTATTTTAAATCGTAACATCAAAAAATACTTAACATTTTGAACAGTCAAAACTTTGACTCCATATATATTCATGAAATGTTTAGTAAAAATATTGAACTACAAATTCTGGTTTTATTTTGTCTACAAAAGCCTTGTAATATTTACCAAAAGTTTGAAGAATTTTGTGAAGGTACATAAGATATGTTAAAAGCTATAGGATGGAAACTTTGACAGAAATTAATAAAAACCCTATAACTTGAATACCTTCAAAAAAAGAAGATGGACTGGTTCCATGTTTACCCCTGAAGAAAAAAGGTCCACCTTTCAAAAGTGCTCGGGTTACAGAGTTTTTACTAATTTCTATCAAGAGTTATTTCTACATGTTTTTCTAACATTATGGATGGAAACTGTTGGACACTTCAGGATTATGTGGTCAGCACAATCCACAGAATGACTAGATAAAGAATAGAGATGACTAATTATTAACTTTTAAATTAGCCATTTTTCTCTGTACCTTTTAAGACCAATGAAGTTTCATCTACACAATGTATCATGATGAGTAATTTTATGTTTCTGCCTGTTACAACATTCAGTGCAAAGAGTTTAACCAAAAACAAATTAAGTGAAATCACTCACTTTCTTCATAAAATATAAAAGAATCCCAAGACTGAATACACGTTTCAAGTCAATGATATATTTGTCTTTGTACTAGCATATTTATTAACCTAAGGAATTACACTTGATAATGTAAGCATTAGTAAATGCTTTTTACAAAGTTTATATGTCATTGAAGAAGTTTAAATATTTTCCATTGTACTTGGATGCTTTATACACTGGATCTCCCTTAAACAAGCTGTATTTGCATGCCAATGTCTAAACATGTTATTTTTTCACATGCAGAAAAAAAAAAAAGACTTGTTTTCACATTTTCAACATGGCTCCAAGGCGGTTAACCTAGTTATAGTGAAGTGCCTCATTAAAAGAAACCCAGGAAAACAATTAGCCCTAGCACTTATATTTCTAAAATTAATATTTTGTATACAAATACATGTTACACCCTTGAAAAAAGTTTTTCAAGAATGGACTGAACTTTTTCACGAATGCATCCCCCACAATACATCTAAAGATTGAGTGCTTAACCTCATTTCAGACATACATCCCATTTTCCAGGAATACATCACAACATATAATGGGGAACTCCTGAAAGACAACACTATATGTACAAAGATTAACCTATATAAATAAACATCAATATGTGTATCTGTTACTTATACATTCCCACATTTTGTGATCAACAGCACCAAACTTGACCCAGTGATACAGGATGGCATAAAGAAGATCACTGGGCATTTTTCTTTCCAATACAATTAAATACAAGGAATATCCCCATCTTGGAGATTCTAAATGTTTTATCTAAACACATTTTTTACGAACTGCATATATGAATATTTTATGATGGAACAAGTTGTTACATGTTCTTCCCAAGAGTGATTAACTTTTAGGGACATTACACTATCTGCAACATATCACACGATGTAAAAATGTAGTTCTGATTCGTTCTATTCCATCATAGCTTCATATTGGCTAAAACTGTCAAGTAGCTTACTGACTTACACATTCAAAATCATTTAATATAATGTAGTCAGTCATCTGTAGTTGGAATGTTTGATTATTTAAACAATCATCGCTCTAGACTGAAGCCTGAACTCTTCACGTGTCACAACACAGATTAACCAACAACATTATTATTATTTGTTACACACTACAGAAAAAATATCAGTACTGTTATTCTTATCCTAGTCTTTTCAACTGTACAAACTTTTAGTTTGCTCATGTGGTTGTTTCTCTAGTTTCCATGCCGACATACCAAACTATATTCTTTCTGTCCAACTGTGATGTTAAAATGACTGAATAAATGTCACAAACACTCCATATGATTATACGTAAAGATGCATATATGTGCTTACACAAAAGCTATTCCTTAAAAAAGCTAATTTGTTTCATGAGTTTAACCATTCTTCCTCATTGACTAAAAGAACAAAGAAAAAGAAGTGTTTCAAAAATACCACTAGTCACCACATATATTGGTTTGCTCACTGAGATCATATACAAAATGTCAAATCTGTTCAATTGTTCTAACAAATATTCATGTACTGAGTAGCAGTGAGAAGTCTGTAAACCCTATAATTACTGGTAGAATTCATAAAGATTCTACTGGCTTTATAAACACACATTTCTAAGCTAAAAGATGCTTATATATGTCAATGATTTTATCCATACAAAATCCCTAAAGACATAAGTCATGTGCACAAAAATGCTATCAGTTCTTCAATTACCCATATTAATTAATGCTAGAGTCATCTATGTATTTTGCTTAGAAAATGAAAAATTATTTTCCTTTACAATGAGTAACATAATATTTCAGTATAAGGACTCACATGCAGTAAATACTATAAACACAAGTTGTTACTTCAAGGATTGCTCGTCCTGCTCACAGAAAGCAGGAATGAGCTGCTAAGTTATTTAATGTGTCTACTTTTTTTGTTAAATTCAGATTTGTATTTATGGTAGTTTTTTAATGCAATAACTTTCTGTTGTAATACTCTTAAGCCTGTTGCTATTGATAAACATCAACTTTTAAACTTTTGTATACAGGGCAGTTCAACAGACTTCCTATGATGAAACATGTTATAATGATGTCATCCATGTTTTTTTTGGTAGATTAATCAGAACACATAGAAAAAAAACCCAACAACTTTAATTTATTCAAATATATTCAAGATTAAGCTATCCTAAAGCTCTAAAATCATTACTGCATATGAGACCATGTGGAAGGAAAGGAATACAGAAGTACATATTAAAGAGTGTATCTGAAATTAATTCTAATTCTAAAAATATAAAGTTAAAATACACACATTTATCCCCAAATGCTGAATTTACTGAAATACCCAAAATTAATATCAGGAAATGATTAGGAGGTACCAGTCTTCTTATATGAAGTAGGAATGACTGGCAGAAAGGTCAAAATTCAGCATAATTCATTATTATATTCTGCCTAGAATTCTGAAGTACATGATGCAACAACAAATAGGAATAATCTCATTTTCGTCAGACATTCAGCATTAAACTGATTAACATAATATGCACAAGTTCAGTGCACTGGACTGACCCCATATAGAAAAAGGAATATTTATTATAATTCCAAATTCACCAAATATATTTACAAGAAAAATGGCATACGATTAGTAAAATGTACAAGTCTGTTTCGGAAAAAAAAAAAATAGGCGAGTTAAAAAGGGTATCCGTGGATAAGACATGTCTGTGAATTGGTGCAATCAGGCTGATTCAGACTCTCACAAGTCAGAGTGAAAAGTGAAGACTATGTGAAGAACAAGATACTTTTGTCTGCCATGCACTAGTTTGCATCTCATATGTGCATAATCTCTCAGACTTTCAAACTGCATATTCTATAGCTTTGTCAGTATCTCTGTATCTGTAACTCACTCTCATCTAGCACAAACTGTCACTAAATCAACAGTGAAGGTAAAAATAATTGGTTGATAATTCTGACCTTAAATTTACACCTTATTGAATGGTAGTTTGAAAAAGATAGTGGCATGCATACTGACCCTCACTCATTTTCATAGAGTTGGTAAAGCAGTTTTATTGTTAATGTATTATTATGGCCCATTCAATGACCACTACAATATTGATGTAACAAAAAACTACTTTTATTTGAATACATTTTGGTTTAACCTCTTGTTATGGGGTAGGTTAAAAACGTGCATTTCACTATCTATTGCAATCAGATTCAAAATTTAATGAAACTTTTTTATTATCAAAGTATATCAATAAACAAGGCAATAAAATAGTTTCTAGTTCAAATTTTAACATTACACAAGCTTCAATTCTAAAAGGATATATACATATTGCCAAACTACTATTATAAGGCCTTTTTAGTTTCCAAGGAATTTTTCAATCACACTATACATATCCCTGAATTAAGCTGTCAACTTGTAGTAAGGAAGTTTTATACTTTATGGAAATATAGTCAAAAAAGTGAAGGCCACATATTACACCTCTCATAGTCCATATGGTTCAAGTGCTAGACAAATGTTACTCAACAATAATAATGATCCAAATAAGCAATTCTAGCTTTCATGTTTAAAACAAATTGATGCATACCTCACCAGGATCTATGTGACAAGCAAATTATTTAATTTACCTTTACAGAGCCTACTATAAGCTTTAGCCCAGATGTCTCGATGCTGAGTAGTGAGAAGACCAATGGGATCTACCTCGTGTTGGGATTGTTCCACCACAATATGTAGCTGGTCCAAAAGCTGAATCGCATCCAAAGGTAAGCCATCAGCACCATACACATTTATTCGGAAAAACTAATTGTGAAAAGAAAAAAGTTGATACTTTATCATAAAATAACTATTTTTAAAATAGAAACATATAACTAATATATTTTTAAATTTATAGAGAGATAGGCTTTTTCTTTCTTCATTTGAAATTTTACTATTAAACTACAAGATAAATTATGCATATTTCAGTATAAAGCCACACAGACCTAAAGTCAAAATTGTTTCAAAAACTTTGATTAAAGAAATATATCATTGTATTTTGAAATACTCAAACATTTCTTTTACCATTTAAACAGCTATTAGTAAGTATATATTACCAATATATGCTAAATAATACCAAATCAGCAACAGAATTTACAGAGCTTAAACTTCTTATTTTCCTTCAGAAATCATTTTAAAAATTCAGTATTTGATTTTAAGATATTAAACTTTTTTTTAGAATAAATATCTGTAAGCACAACATTCCACTGAATTTAAATTAACTTTGATAAAACTGATGAACTACAATGGGCCAATAAAGAAGCATGTACTTAATATCAACACAACTAAGCTGCAATATATATCAGGTCATCCCATAAATAATGTCCAAAAATTTAATATAGAAAGTGTATCATCATTTATGTCTTTGTAAAAGGCTTTAATGACTAAAATACAAGACATGTATAAAAATGTTCAGACAAAAAAGAAACTAACCCAACTCCACTTTTTCAGATCATTAATCAAATAAACCCTTATGAAGATGGATGTGTCTGAGAAGCACATTAGGCATTTAATGCTTTATGATGGGGGTATACATCTCCCCTTCATTTTAAGTGTGTGTGTGTGTGTTGGGGGGTATGGTGCATACAATGATCCCCCCGTACAGAACTTACTCTTCCAGAATGCCTAAAATTGCAGTAAAAACAGCATAATCTACTAACTTGATTATTGTGAGCTACTACTATATGAGTGGGTGACTTTGAGTCAAGACTAGGAATTTCCTGACGATCAACAGGAATTTCAGGAATTCGACAACAAGAAAACATCCTGAAGTATTGCATCATGTCAAGAGGATCCCCATGTAGCTTATCTGGAGGAATAGTTTGACTGAAAAAAAAAGAAAAAATAATCCAAGCTAGAAATCTTACGTTTACCCTTTCATGACTGGTACACACGTTAAGTATTTGCACGTATATCTTCATAAATTTTGGAAGACTTTTAGTAAAGATTACAAGTAATTTGTATACAAAATTTCAGACTTTTAATGAAATATTTTTACTAAAGATTTGTTTGTGAAAATATCAAGTCTGTTTCATTACTAGTCAAAGTACAAAGTAATTTCAGGTTATGATTAAAAATACTACTCTTCAAATATTATTTGCATAATCTCTAAAACCTCTTAAATATATTTCAAATGTTTGTTTTCAGTAAGATTTTATATCTGATGTGATTTTTCTATACTCTATGTAGGATCTATCATTTGACCAACCTTGTAACCAACATGAAAAAAAATTAGGATATAAATATAAATTATGCTTTTTTGGCACTAGAATGACTACATATTATAACACAAAAATGCAAATGTTTAGTTTAAGTAACTTAAGTCTCATAACTTATGTATTTACATATATATATTATTTTTTTTATTATATTAACCTTCCAATCAAGCATAGCTAACATTACAATTTCAACTGATGCAGTGCAGGTGCATTTATGTCCATATCCAATAATATAAAATTGACCCTTAACTTTCCATGTCTTGTGTTTTAACACATGGCTGTGTTTTAGTAAACTAGTATTTTGTAATACACAGACATTTCAGTTACTATACAATACACACATATATATAGATTATTACTACTTAGAAATATATTAAACTTATTTTGCTTAAAATACAAAACAATAAATCAACAGGTAAAGCAAACAATTATCTCTTCTTACTTTGACCTTTGAACTTGATTGCTACTGGATATAGATTGCTAAGCCTTATAAATTTCATATGTGAATGGTATCAAACAATTTTTTTTAGGTTTCATATATACAATTAAATAACTAATTTTTTTTTAAGTAACTATACTGATACCATGAAATTCCACTATAATTTATTAAGCTTGGTAACTGAGGTGCATTTAGATTTAAAAAAAAACAAACAAACATGAAACTTCAAGCAGACTAAAAACATGCTATACCTCATCGAAATATTTGTTCGAAAGAATGTAGTAGCCTTTTCACAGATTAAAATGGCTGAAACACCACTAGGGGACATTCACAGCTGTCAATTGGTTATTCACATCATATACTGAAATAAGTGTACATAAGGGACTGTTTTCAAAAATGGAAAGAGGTGAACTGGGCAACTGCATTTGATTCAGTACATAAGCCATACCTCAGCAAAATAAAAGGGCATGTGGTTCTCATTTTATATTCTTGCTTATTAATATTAGTGATTTGAGTTTCTAATTTGTATGAAACTATAGATTTAGTATTTTAACATCACAAACATCTAAATTTAAACATACCACATGACTCACTAAAATCTATATTTAGGTGTTCTTTTAATATTTATTTTTAAATTAAGAAATTATCTCATACATAATATTAAAGTTTGAATTGTAATCTACAATTTGATTCCAAACTTATTGACATAAATTCACAAAATGGTAGGTCAATAAAATTTTAAATGCAAGCCAACAAACATAATGACATGGCCTTTGACCTATGACCCATCATGAAAGGGTTAACAGAAGTTGAAATCAAACAAAATATTTAATAGTTTTGAAAAATGCTTTTATAAATAGACATAATTAAACAACTGACATAAAACTATAAAACTGTTCACTTATTAAAACAGGAACACCAGTAACTAAAGTACTGGGGTTATTGTCATGAATGCTTTGATTATTTAAAATGTCTACAATGAGAAATACACTATCAAATGCAAAGTTAAAATTTTCAAGAGATAAAAAGAAGCTTATTAGGCCATCAGGGACATCCCTTCAAGCTCCCAACTATAACCACCCCTTACTACTCATATGTTCATCCAACCTTTTCTTTAACTCAGTTAAACTTTTCTGCTTCCACCACTCTTGAAGGCAGTTCATTCCAAACCCCAACCACTATGTTTGAAAAGCAATACTGATAAAACCCCTGTGCTGCTAAAATTTGAATTTATGACCCATTACTCTATTGACATTGTTCTTATGGATCTATATTATCAATACCCTTAAGTTCCTTTAAAACTACAGACAAAACTAGTCTGGCCCAGGAAACTTACCGATTTCTAGCTTTCCCATCTTTTCTGTTACAGTTTCAGAATTTAAAGTATCTTTTGTATCAAATTTTCCCCGTGTATAAGTTAATAAGTTTACTATCTAATAATCTTCTGAAATCAACTCTCCACTATAATTTTTAAAATGCCTAACCCCATCTTAATATTTTGCTTAGCCATAACATACCTAAAGAATACCTTATTGTTTGGTTTAACTTTCTAGCCAACCATCTTTCACATACAATTTTTTCCCTTTTAACTTCCTCTTTAACTAGCTCTCTTGATTTTCTATAGTCCTCCAAGTTATTATTTCCAGTAAGTTTAATTTCTTTGAATTTATTATGATTATCCCTAATACAATCTCTTAAACCTTTACTACACTATACTGGCTTATTCCACTCTATTGCCTATTTTTACTCTCTATGTTCTGTATGCATACCAATATTTCCCTAAATGCTTTCCATATCTGTTTAAAATCCCCTCCCAACTCTTTAGTCCAATCTACAGAAGCCAGATTACATCTCATTCAAACAAAACTGGCCTTCCTGAAACTTGGAATCAGAGTACTATTCTTCTTAAATTTTACATAAAGTAAGATCCCAAACCTAATAATGCAATGGTCACTTCTACTTAAATGTTCACCAACCACAATTTTTCTATGATATTCACACTAGTTGCTAATATTAAACTAATATAGATTCCTGCCTTGTAGGTTCCATTATCAATTAATTTGATATTAAGTATTTTTAGAAAAAAAACAGCAACAAATTAATGCAAGTAGAATATAAATGAGCATAAACAGACCCAACGAGAAGGGAGGTCAGGGGGACAGTGCCATGGGGCCCATGAGGAGAGCCTATATATATATAATGCCTTGCTGCTTGATGTGTGTGGTGAGTCCCCTTAATGCTTGCTGCTCTGGGGCCTGTAATGGCTCTCAATGGCCCTGATCATAAAAACACTAGTATGTAGCGACTAAATCACTTTTTGTGAATCTATTAAAATGAAATAAAAGTACAACAACAATGGGAAAAAATGAAGTTTCGTGGAATGACCATAAGAAAATGATATTCAAATTTATTAACAAGTACATAGAGGAAGCTGATCTTTAATTGTGTTACTTCTTAAGACTTAAGTTAGAAAACCTTGGTAATATAAATACATACAGTTCCCTACTAATTTAAACTAATTTTAATGTGTATACATCTGAATATTACCATTTACCTCACCTGACAATGTATTTCAATAACTACTTACATCTCTACACAAAGTAGCTATTCTTCCTGCCTTTATTTTGTGCATGCCACAAACTATATGAACTATATCCCATTTAAGAAATGCACTTTTCTGTGACCAGTGCAGTGTGTGATGTAACCACCATGTGACAATAGCCCTCCACCAACATGAGGGTAATAGGTCCCCCTTACACAGTAGAATCCCATGAGCACTTGAAATTCTTAGATAAAACATATGCACCAGTAATGGTGTGGAAGAATGAGGGGGTGTGAAGAGGTAATTATTAATCAGAAACATATTTTCAGGAAAAGAAAATGCTAAATTTTGAAATGATTCATCTACCTCTCTGCACACTATAGCTAGAATTCCACACTGATGTGATGAATGGGCCAGTGAAATTGCAAATTTTATATGAACTTCTTTCTGAGAAGGTGAAAAGCCATGGAGTGTAATACCCTATAGTAAGAACTTACTGGAGGGGTAGTGTTCATGGGAGACTGCATCCATCTTGTTAAAGATATACTTTTCACTTGGTTCAAGTTATGACAGGAAGATAAAACAAGCCCATGTGTTGCAGAGATAGGTGAAAAGTTACATGACCAAACAAATTTTGTACATAACAGAATGGATGGATATTTAGCCCCATCTGGCTGGTCAAAACTACTGTGAAATTAGTACACAACAGGATATAGCTTACACTAAACTGACATGTACACCCCTATCATACTTCCTACATCATTTGCTTATTTGGATTCTCTCTGTAAATACTGCATAATTGGTGAAAAACTATCAAAGTTGACCACCCCAGTGGCTAAAAACTGAGAATGTGCTCTGCTTCGAGACTGGAGCATGTGTGTGAGGGAGGATTTGTGTTGGGGAGACACCAAAGGTGTACCTAGCTCTGATTGGACTTTATTAGGTTACTACCACAAAGTTCTTTTACTGTAAAAAAAGCAACTGATTATCATTAAACTTAATTTGAAAAATAAGCATGAGCAATAACTCCCCCAGTGCCATATTTTTCTATGACAATGGATAGATGATACATTCTGAAATGGACATGAAAATATGTACAAATAACCCCACAAGACTCAAGCATATTGGTTACAAAAAGAGGGAGTGGAGTCACTCATGTGAAAGGTGACAATGAGAAGAGGGTAGAGGGATAACAAATGGGAAAAAAAGAAAGGTGGAGAGTTTATGGAATTGATTGGTTGATTTAGTGTTTTATGACACAAAGCAGCTCGGCTATCTGCACCAAATGTCCAGTAAAAAGGTAAAAATAAATGTAGTAAAATACATAAAAGGAAATGAAGGTAAAACAAAACATCATTGAAAAACAGAGAAAGCATAAAACCAATGTTGACACCTAGTCTACAATGTTAAGAGAGAAAGCAGAGTAAGAGAAATTGTAAAGTACTTTCTCTAGCAAAATGGTAATGATCATAACCAACCAGGAAGACTAACAGGAAAGTACAAGAACCACTGTCAGTCACTTGAAGTTGGCCTTTCCAGTCCTGGTTCCAGGTTATGTGTCATAACAGCCATTATCAACAGGAAAAATAATAAAAGTTTTAAAAGACATGTAGCAAAATCATAATAATAATAGCCAAATGTCCAGTTAAAAGGTAAAAGTAAAGTAAATGTAGTAAAATTCGTAAAAGGAAACGAAGGTAAAAACAAAACAGCAATTAAAAACAGAAAATGGCATAAAACCAATGTTGACATCCAGTCTACAAAATTGTAAAGGACTTCCTGTAGCAGAATGGTAATGATTATAACCCGCCAGGAAGACTAACAGGTAAGTACAAGAACCACCATCAGTCACCTGAAATTGGTCTTTCCAGTCCTGGTTCCGGGTTATGTGTTATTATGGCCAGTACCAAAAGGTAAAGTACTAAAAGTGTTAAAAGACATGCAGCAAAATTGTAATAACAACTCACCAGGAAGACTAATGGGTAGTTCAAACGGACAGTTCAAACAACAGCGTTAGTCACATGAAGTTGGCCTTTCCAGTCCCGGTGTAGAGTTATTTAATATTCTGTCCATTTTCCAATTTCAAATTGAACTAGAGATTGAGACTCTGAAAATGGAACCACAATTAAAAAGGTATAATGTATAAATATCCAACACTTAAATGAGATTAAAAAGATTAATGGCCATTAAAAAACTAAAAACTTTATCAAGGTGGACAGTGTCACCATCACCAATAACACTGTCCAATGTTACAGAAAAACCTTGGGATAAAACATGTTTAAATAGTGCCGATGTTGAGATTCGTAACGATGGCAAGAAAGTAAAATGTGGCTTACAGTGATTTGAGTGTTACACAAACTACACATTGGTGCAGCAGTTCCAGATAAAAAAGAAAAATGATGAGTTATAAAACTGTGATGAATGCGTAGTCTAGTTAGAACAACTTCCTCCTTCTGAACCTTACAGAAGCTAGACAGTTAAAGCCCAATATAGGGTTTTATTTGAAAAAGCCTGTTGTCGCATTGCTCACTCCAAGTGGACTGCCAGCTGGCACGGAGCTGAGCCTTGAATACAGGACCGTTAGTCCATGTACGAAATAGGCACAGTGGTGATAGTGCCAGAGCAGATAGATTTAGCTGTCGTGTCTGCAAGCGCATTCCCACAAATACCAACGTGGCCTGGTATCCAGAAAAACAGGATAGAAGTAAATGTTAATGAGAAACGAGCCAGTCGGTTTTTTAATATCAGCGAAAACAGGGTGTGAGCCAACGTGAAGTGATTTCAGGGCCAGTAGAGAACTAAGCGAGTCAGTATAAATAGTGCAGTTGGAGTACTGCTCAGCTTCAATATGATCCAGGGCAAGAGATATGGTGTACAGTTCACCAGTGAACATAGAAGCCATAGAGGGGTTTCTGCGTGCAACCACCAAACCGCAACAAACCATGGCAGAGCCAACAGAATTACCTGATTTGGAACCATCCGTATAAACTGGAATGGAATGATTGTTCAAAAGATGTTCAGTAAATAAAAGAAAATACTTCCAATCAGGAGTATCTGCCTTTTTCAGATGACTTAAAGAAAGGTCACATTTGAGGGACTATAATAAGCCATGGTGGGAGGGGCTGACCAGTGGATTCTGCAATGTTATCCAAGGACAGACCCAATTTATCGAATTGCATCTGGATGTGAAGGCCAAAAGGAGCAATGACAGATCATCTGTTCTGAAAAAAGTATGGCCCACTGAGAAAGGAAAACACATCCCCAGGTGGGATGCTTTGGTAAGGAACAAAGTTTCAAAGAATACAGTAAAGACAGTTGCGAACGGCAAAGGTGCAGAGAAGGTTCACAAGTTTCAATGTATAAGCTTTGAACTGGGGAGATGCGGAAAGCCCCAGTGCAGAGTCAAAGTCCTTGATGATGAATGGGGTCTAGCATCTTTAAGGCCGAGGGTCTCTCAGAGCCATAGACCATTGATCCATAGTCGGGTTTTGTTTGAATAAGAGTAGGATACATCTTTAACATAAAACATCGATCTGCTCCCCAACCAGCTGTAGAGAAGGCACAGAGGATGTTCAGCGCTCTTGTGCACTTGACCCATAGCTGCTTTAAGTGTGGTATAAAGGTCAGCTTACGGTCAAAGATAAGCCCCAAGAAATTGGTCTCAAGAACCACTGGCAGTGAAACTTCACTGATACAGAGTTCAGGATCAGGGTGAATACCCCATTGGGGGCAAAAGTGCATGCAAACGGTTTTAGAGAGAGAAAAATTAAAGCCGTTCGCCATAGTCCACTTCAGTACACAACTGAGGGTAGTTTGTAGTTGGTGCTCAATATATCTCATGTTCGCCGATTGACACGAAATGTGAAAGTCGTCGATATAGAGCCCATTCGCAACAGTGAGAGGAAGTTGTTCAGTGATGGCATTTATCTTTATACTGAAAAATGTGACACTCAAAACACAGCCCTGAAAGACCCCAAGTTCCTCTACAAAAGAATTGGAAAGTGTCGAACCCACACAAACTTGGAATCTCTTGTCCATTAAAAATTTTTAATAAACATGGGTAAATGGCCACATAACCCATATATATGGAGGTCTCGCAAAATTCCATACCTCCATGTTGTGTCGTAAGCCTTATCAATGTCAAAAAATATTGATACAAGATGTTGGCATTTGAGAAAGGCTTCTCTGATTGATGTTTCAAGTCGAATTAGGTGGTCCGTGGTGGAGTGCTGCCGTCAGAACTCACACTGGGTGGGCGAGAGGAGGTTGTTTGATTCGAGGAACCAAACAAGACGAGTATTAACCATCCTCTCTAAGGTCTTACAGAGACAGCTCGTCAAAGCAATTGGTCGGAAGTTTGAAGGAATCTCGGGATCTTTCCCAGGCTTAGAGAAAGGTAAGATAATAGCCTGGCACCAGGCATCAGGAAAAACATTCTCCTGTCAGATCCGGTTAAAAACAATTAGAAGAATATCAAGAGAAGCAGGAGAGAAATAGCACATCATATCATAGTGTACATCATCAGGTCCAACAAATATATTGCCAGACTGATGAAGGGCCATTTTCAGTTCCACCAGTGTAAAGGGACAATTATAGTCAAAGAGACAGTCAGTGCAAAAAGTGAGAGATGAATGCTCTGCCTGAGTCTTGATGGCCAAGAAGGTGGAGGAACAAGCAGAAGTGCTAGATAACCAGCAAAAGCTTTAACCTAGAGTATCAGTAATGCTCCAGACATCAGCTACCTCTTGGCCATCAGAGAGTAAGATTGAAAGGGGAACAGAATTGTAGTACCCACTGACCTTTCAAATCCTGTCCCATATGATCTTGGAACTGGTGGCAGAAGATATACTAGTTATGAACTTCATCCAAGATTCCTTCTGGCTTTGACGTCTTACCCACGTAGCATGTGCACAGGCCCGTTGGAAAGCGATGCAGTTCGAAAGTGTGGGATATCTGCGAAAAGTATCCCAAACCCATTTTTGAGCCTTCCGTGCCAAGTGGCAAGCAGGATTCCACCATAGACAAGGATATCGTGGAAAACGTGTCAAGGTTTTAGGAATACACTGAGCAGCTGCTTGTATAATACAGTCAGTTACCACTGCTACACAGTCGTCTATTGATGGCTGATTCACGATGGCAGGATCAAGTTCTGCGAGAGCAGTGAAAGTGGACCAGTCTGTCTGATCCAGCTTCCACCGGGGCACGCGGGTAGGGTGGCATCGACCACAGCCAGTCTCTCTCAAAAGTGTAGGAAAATGATCACTGCGTAGTGGATTATTGTCAACCCTCCATGAAAAATGGGAGAATAATGAAGGGGAGCAAACTGAGAGATCAATAGCGGTAAAGGACTGACTAGGTGCATGAAAATAAGTGGAAGAACCAGTATTGAAAAGAGAAAGATTGTGATCAGAGAGCATACGCTTCAAAAAGCGACCCCTCCCATCAATAACAGCACTTCCCCAGAGGGGATGATGTCCATTAAAGTCCCCCAGGATTAGAAAGGGTGACAGCAACTGTTCAACGAAAGCATCAAGGTCTGATTGATCATATGTCTCTCCAGGGTCAGGTAGAGAGAACAAACAGTGATGGTATAACCCATAGAAACACGGATGGCTACGGCCTCCACGGGTGTGGTGAGTGGTAAAGACAGGGTGGGCACATTCTGATCAAACAATAGTGCCACCCCTCTATATACTTGTCCATCACACAGCCTGTAATTTCTGTACAGAGAAAACTGCCGAATGGTGACTGTATCAGCAGGTTTTAGAAATGTTTCTTGTAAGGAAAGGCATAGAGGATGGTAGAAAGCAATCAGTGTTTTGATATCATCCAGATTAGAACGTAAACCTCAACAGTTCCATTGTATCAAGGTGGCCATTTTTAATGATGGGTAGGCAAAGTGGCTGGAGAACCCTTCTGTTTACGACCAGATCTTTTTACCTTACTGTCCTTATTCGGAGGAGGTCTATCGACTTCCATGGATCCTGCCCTGGGTTGATTGGGCAGGTCTTTGTTGTTGGAAGGGGATTCCAGTGAATGAGGAAGCAAACAAATGATTGTTTTGCATCTTGGGGTGGAAGAAAAAGATGCATCAGAAGAAATGCCTGCATTTGAAACTGAAGGATGTGGATCTTGAGGTTTGTTGGAATGTATGGGAGGAACAGAGATGAGTGTAAAAGTCGATTCATCAACCTTTATAACCACGGAGGTTAAAAGGCTTTTCATTTGTTTTGAAAACGATTCTCTTGAAGGAACTGTAGTTGTGGAACAAAGTGCAGCAGCATATGTCCGAGATGGAGTGGCAGACAGTAATTTCCAAGCCTCAGGATAACTAATGTTATGAGTCGTTTTCAAATTCTGCACCTCTGTTTCCTCCAACCATTTTGGGCAAGAATAAAAGTAGGAAAGGTGAGAACGGTTGCAGTTGACACAACTTGGGTCCGTGTCACACTCATAGGCATCGTGGTCCTTGCCACCACAATGAGCACATACCAGGGAACAACGACATGACGTCTTTGAGTGGCCCGAACCTCTGACATTGGAAACATCAGAGAGGGTTTGGAATGTACGGCCGTACCCTGCAAATTAGATAACCTGCCTGGATGGTGGCAGGTGCACGTGGTGATGTAAATGTCAAAACGAGGATATTTGTAAGCAGTGTAACTCCATCTTTGCGAGTGGAGATGCACCTCACTGTAGAAACTCTTTGAGTGGAGAGACCAGCGAGAATCTCTGACTTGGGGATGTTCTTCAAATCCCTCTCAACAATAACTCCTCGTGATGAATTCAAGGTAGCATGAGGGGTAACCTCAATAGGTACATCCCCAATTGCCTTTAAATTCAAGAGGAGTTCACTGTGTTGGGATGTGGATGTTTCAACCAATATGTCTCCAGTTTGAAACTTCTTTACTGACTTTGGAGAGCCAGCAAAACCCTCTAGTCCCTTCTGAATAAAAAAGGGAACACATGCCCTAAAGGTTTTTCTAAAAGAGAATGTAATATAAGAAAATGAGGTACATGTGTTACAGATGTTGAAGATTGCTGCTCAGAGTCTTCAAGATGTAGTAGTTTACCTATTGACTGTTTTTTCACTATTTTATCTAAATTTTTTGTAGGAGGATCCATAGGAAAAAAGGAAAATTTTGGTACCCACTGACCCCATCCACCATGGAGCCCTACAAGGGTACGCACTACAATGTCATGCAAGGACATTGCAGCAATGCCAGGGTTTTGTGAGCACTGTACCCATACACCAGCATCAGACACAATATCCACAACACCCGTTGAGAACTTCTTGGTTGACTCTAGCCCAAGTGGACCAGCCGATTGACCCAAAGGGGGCCACCCAAAGGCCGCCCATCTACAGGAATTCAAGGCCAAAGTGGTGTTATAGGGTTGAACCCCTCAACCACCAAGATCCTCTCCTTCCCTTCACAGGTCACCATGCACAGCAAACACGGGGGTGGATGTTTAGATCCCAGAGAAGGTAAACTGAAAGAACAGATCCTTTCCTGGGAGGTCCCCTCACCATATACAGGAATCCACACTGAGGGATATGGGATTAAAGAAAGAGATATTTGGTGTTGGGCAGCCTCAATATGAGTCTCCATGGTATTAGGAATATTCTCAAAGATTTCAGGGCAAACAAAGGTGAAATCTACAAAAATAAAAAAAATTCAGGAAAAAGAAAAAAAAAAACCTGAGTAATTAAATCTACAAAATGATTTGGAGGAGTAACATCTTTCTCAATAGGTAAAGAAGTGCCTAGTGCAAACCTGTGAAGTCAAAATAGCTGATTCTATATTAAAAGGGCAGACCATTTCAGTTTACTCAACTGAGATATGGCAAGGATGAGCATTTATCCCTTTTTGCTTTACCCACAAAGTTAGTGGGTGATATGGACAGAGACGGGCCGATGTACCAAGCAAATATCTCGAGGTTATTCATCTACAAGTGACCTCGTGATACACTCCATGGCTTTGCACACTCAAAGATGAGTGTGTAAAGCCATAGAAAGAAAAGTGCTGGTCAAGAAGGTTTACAGAGAAGATTTAGAGTTAAAGAATACCTGGTCAAGCACCACTCACCACAAAGAAAGATCCATGCTATGAACATATGAATAATGGGCTCCTTTAAGAGAATAAAATATTACTAAAGACTTACCCAGTGTCATTGTCACACCAAAATACAGCCAGAGATGGAAGGTGAAACTGTATAAGGAAGTCCAAACCATGATATAAATAATTGGAGATAAACATGTTAGGGTTGGTTCACAAGCCCAGTTATAGGATTTCCTCCATATGCTGACAAAGATGAGAAACAAGGGAAATGTTGAGGTGTTAGATTTAATAAGAGAAAACAAAGGGACATGCAGGAATAAACCATCTGGATCCAAGAATGAACCCAATTGTTGAGGGTAGAAGAAAAGAGATCTCTGGACAAAGAGGGTTGCCACAGGATAAAGAGATGAAAATGGAAACCATGAAATGAAGCCACACAGGCAATATAACAAAGGGCACACACAGAACACAGAAGTCTATCTGGATTGGCAAAGGAGTAGAGATGAGAAATAGGCATGAAGAGCAGGATGCAGAACTGGTGAATGGGGTTAATGGTTGAGGTTGGTTGATAAAGAAAGTAGTGCAGGAGGGGATAAATGTATCTGGAGTAAAGAAGGAAACCATGGTTGAGCTGGCCAGTAGGAAGCAATCAGAATAACCTGGCATGGATAAGGAAAACTATCCAACAAAACAATCGAATTGAGAATAAACATATAGGAACTTGCATGACGAATCCTGGATGAAGGCATCTGTGACCAAAGCCTGAGAAGTAAGTACCAGGGATCAAAAGAGGGATAATGGAGGTTTAAAGCAATGACAAATGTATTCCTGTGAGGAAAATTCCATGGCTTGCAAAGCTACCAGAAAATGAGAGGATGAAGGGATGAATCCATCTGGTAAATCTTTTCAGAGCCGGAAACACAATACACCTCATGCTTGAAAGCACCTAGGACAATGCATGCAATTAAGTAGATATGCTGTGGGTGGACCCAATATGGGAGATCCAATGTATGAAAACAGAAGGATCTCAGCTGGGTGTCACCTGAGTGATAGAAATAAGCCACCACTGTTAAATTGTCAGAACTGTTCATTATCAGACAATGTCTGACAATGGAAAGAAAGTGATCCACAGCCTGATGAATAACCAGAAGCTTTAGGGCATTAATATATAAAGATCATTCATCCACAGACCAAAAATCTAAAGCCTTCTGATGATCAATCTATGCATCCCAGCCCTGAAAAGGTGCATCCATAAAGAATATGTAAATTTGAATAAAGAGAAGAAAGTAGGATATCCATCAATGTTCATATTTGTCCAACTACCAAGGAGACTGTCTACAGGGAAGAAGAAAGTGTTATGGAAGCATCCAAGGAATCCCAAACAAGTTTTCATTGATTTTGCATAGTCCCCCGAAAGGAGCACATGTGCATAGAGCCAAAAAAGATTAGTGGTGTCACAGAAGACCACATCCTCAAAACCAACAGAACCTCATGTACTGAAAGTGAGGAAGCAGACAGATTGTGGTGATCTGATAATTCCATACAACACAGTCAGACAGAAAAAGGTTGGGCCCAACTGAGGTGAGTGTTAAAATGCACAAAGTGTTGGATAGGATCAGGAAAGACTTCTCCAATTTGATTCACCAGCCCACCTAAGCAGTTGTGAAAAGGAGCTGACGAGTATGACTGGCTGACTACTGTCAGCCCCAAACCATAAAGTTAAAGAACAAAAGCTCTCACCACCCAACAGAAAACATCAGGAGCAGAAACCAGCCCAAAGGATAAGTTGCAGAATTTGTACACCACCTTTTGAGAGACAAACCAAAGATAAGAATGATGGGAATATGCAAATAAGCACTGGAGACATCATTCTTGGATACCCATAGAAAATGCCACTGGAAAGCAATATACGACTCCATGATGAAATGTGGGAGGTGAACAAAGTGATTGAGGTGGGACAGAACAATGACAGGCCTCCAGTCCCTCATCTTTTTTGAGAACAACAAACAGACAGGATTTAAACCCCAGTAAATACTGTGGAACAGGTATGATAGCTTGGCAGATGAAAAGGTCCTGTATTGCCTCTGATACATATTGGCAAGTTATGGGGTTCCTGGGAGAAGGGAAGGAAAAAGGTACATGGAACAAAGGAGGTGGGACAGGTAATAGAATTTTGAGATCCTCTAACAAAACCAGAAGAACCCAAATACTGGCTATGAAAGGGCACCACCAATGAATGAAGACTCCAAATTGAGCTCCTACTGGGCCCAAACTCACCAGGTAGTCAGCAGAACTATTGGTGCCATATTGTGCAATGCTGAGAAAAAAAAAAGTTGTGGCATTACAAGAAGGACAGGCAGGTAAGAATGAGGAAGGGGAGAGACAAGACACAGGAATCAGTACTACATTCTGCTCTGACTGAAATAAATGGACAACCAGATGAGAAAGGGTAGATTGGTACTGGACAGATGCCACCCAAGACTCCAAAGACCCTGAAACCATATTAAAAACAAAACATTTTAAAAATAGAGCCACATACAAATCCTGGAGACGAGGATTAGTAAACATATTATAGATTAAACAGCATCATGACCCACAACTGAAAGGTCCTAACAGATAAACCTCATTTTTAAGGCCAGAGACAAAGACAATAAACAAGCCAACGTGGAGGTAAAAAGGGTGAGGATTACCCCACAAACATCTTCAGAATGTTGGGAAGAGCCTCAGACAGGATATGAATTGTTGAAAGGCACTGCAAAAGATTTGTGAGGGTAAGATGGAGGCAAGAAAATTGGCACGGATGTGACAAACAGGAGATTTGAATTCCAACCCCAAATGGGTAAAACCAAACACAAAATTTTTGGTTGAGATACGGACAGTCAGCCCTGCTATATGCAAGAAAAGATTGATCCAAAGTCTGTGAGAGGTGAAGCATACTAACAACATTGCCCAACAGAGAGGTGAATTGTTCAGCATGGGCCTCAATAGTGGGGGTTGGGGGTGGGGGTAAAACAAAATATGGTGGGAAGTATATTTATGCAGTAATGAAGGACATGGGTCCTAAAGTAGAGGAGCATTCCTAAGAATTATTGTCTGAAAATAATGTGGAAGGCTGAACACCTCCTAGAAGGATATGGGAAGACACATCAACTTTAGGAGGTGGAAACAAGTAATCAAATTCTTCATAAGCCTGCCCAGGCTCCACAGATTCAAGAAGTAGGACAATGTCTGAAGATAAAGGTTTATCTTTCAGTGTTCAGTCTCTCTGCAAATAATCAAACAAATCTCCCAATACGCTGTCAGCACCTGAAGCCTGTGATAGCACATGCCAAATGTGAGACACTCAAAAGGGTGACATTAATTTTAAAATTCATATTGTGTCAGTCAACAAAAGCATTTAAAGAAAAAAATAAATGCAACAAGAATACAGGCAATTAAACCTGAATGCTTAAAAAAAAATCTAACTATATTAAATTAAACCACTTTGAGAACGAATTAAATTTCAAATGCTAATCAAGATGATTGTTTGTTTGTTAGTTTTTGAATTTCGCACAAAGCTACTCGAGGGCTATCTGTGCTAGCCATCCCTAATTTAGCAGTGTAAGACTAGAGGGAAGGCAGCTAGTCATCACTACCAACCGCCAACTCTTGGGTTACTCTTTTACCAACAAACAGTGGGATTGACTGGACATTACAACACCCCCATGGCTGAAAGGGCGAGCATGTTTGGCACAACGGGGATGCGAACCTGTGACCCTCAGATTATGAGTCACACGCCTTAACACACTTGGCCATGCCGGGCCTAATCAAGATGAAAGTGCAAGCTTTACCAGATCAAAAGTGATAGATTGGTTAAAGCACACAGGAGTAACATGCTTCAGGTGAGCTTACTATATTCTTATTGGTGAAGAAGTGACACCTAATGATTTGCATGAGAGACATGTTGGAATCATTTAATTTCTTTAGGCAAATGCAGAAGGCTTTTGACATGCACGATAAAAAAAATTTAGATAAAGAAGGCAGCAATGAACAAGAATAGATAACATTGTGAGAGGAGATTAGTAATACCTGAATGGTCAACATATTTTACAAGTAGAAATATCTGTGCAAGTAGGATAAAAACAAATTCAACCCTCATGCTTTTTCCTTACATATCAGTTGACTGTACCTTGATACATAGGAAAGGTTGAAACATTCAGAACCAGAGGCAATCTTGAAAAGTGCAGCACTTAAAATAAATTAGATTATTACAATTTTATCAAGTAACTCAAAATATTGCTTGCTTTTATGGAGCCCCAACTTCTTTTGTTTGATCATTCATTCACTTACTGGAACCAGAATAGTATACACATTTATACTTCTAAAACAGTAAGCATAACAGTTATAAAAAAACATATTTCTTAAGATTATAATAGCTGCAGAGGGCTCACCGAATAACTTCCAGAATACTCATCAAGACTTCACAAATAAAGTAAGATGATGAAGTACCAGACATTTACATGAAGTATCACCTTAATAGGATAATATCAAGAAGTCTGTCTGTGTTACCAATCCTGAACTGATAGAAATGGTCATTAATGTCTACACTTACTTCACATACATCTGATAAGAACTGCTAGGGTAGTGCAAGCTATCCATCTCTCACTTTTTTCATATTTAATAACATTTACATTTAAAGTGAACAAACAGAAATAAAATTTGTAATGATAAGCACATAAACTGCAGATGTATTTTCTCTTTCACACACATTTCTGTTATTTTGTTTGTTGTAGATTCAAAATTGGAGTATTGTAAAAAACAGCATATCAATTACAAAATGTTAGGCCCTTTGATTTCTAATGTTTTGCCAGCTTTCTGCATTTAAACCTCAATTTTTAAAGTATTATACTGATACATAGAACAAACATCTCAAACATTTGTTTGCCATTGTTCAGCCCATTAATGAGTTCTGACATTGAATGAAAAGACTGTTGGGCAGTGACTTATGGGAGACAGAAGATAGTTTTGAATTACTGCTTTTACATGCTTCTGATTACGAATGTGTAAAAACAAACAAACAAAAACCTGCAGTTAATATGATTTGTTATCACAAATTTTAGGTCTAGTGATTCACCATCACTCAGTTTTCAAACTATTCAAAACTAACTCTGTTTAAAAAAATAAGTTATCCATTTCACTACCTTTCAATTTTTGTCTTGAACTCTAATGCTGCTGCAATCATTGTAGCAGAGAACCTGGAAATAATTATTGAAGTATAATCAGTTGAAATGTTCACACAATCAATGGTAATGATCTATTTTTATTTTGAGAATAAGTGGTAGGATACAATAGAGCTTACGTGATACTATCTTTACTGAGGAGTTTTTGTACAGAAAACAACAGAGAAACTTTGGTGTGACATCCTCTTCTTTAAAATCATAGATTCAAATATGACTTTCCAAATATACACAATCAGACAGACTTAAAACTTTACAATATGTCTAGCTTCTCAAAAATATACTCACATATATCAGAAAGTTTCATTTACATATACAGCATTAAGAAGTCTGTTTTTAGCAATTTATAAACATGTTTTTCTTTTGACCATTTGTTGTATCATTCCAAATGTTAATGACAAATAACTTCCTTAAGATACTATGAAAATAATTCACTTCAAGTCCTAAAGCACCACATAAGATGCTTTAACATATGACTGTTTAAAGTCACAACAATGCAATTTACAAATTCTTTAGTAACATATATGTTTCCAATAGAAACACTAACACAACATACCATAATTAAATCAAATTAAATGATGTGCTGAAATGACAAAAAAGACTTACAATATTTAGACAAGTCAAAAACATAAATATTGTTCATAATAAGAGAATATAATGAAAAATAGCACTTTGTTAAAAAATTGTAGTAAAATTACCTCCAAATACAAAAACATAAACCAAAGTTAACAAACTGAAATAATAAAGAAGAATCCACCACAAGTGTATATTATTCTCTGTTTGAACCTATTGTCTTTGTTTTAGATCTTAAGAACAGGATGGCCTGTTGGTTCAGACACTTAATTTGTAACATACAGGCTACATGTTTGGATCCCATTCACAAACATTCTTGCCCTTTCAAGTTACAGGTGTGTTATAATGTGACAAACAATCTCACTTTTAATTAATAATGAGTAGCCCAAAAGTAGTAGTGGGTGGTGTTGACAATTGCTTCCCTCTAGGCTAATACTTCTAAATTAAGGGCAGCTATCACAGACAGCCTTTTAACAGCTTTGTATAAAATTCAAACACATAAAAGAATGTTACAATAACAACCATAGAAATTGTGCTGAAAAAATCAAAATGTGGAAAATTTATAATGTTTAGTGCATATTTTCACTTTTACCAAAGGTTATAAAAAATTAAGTGCATAGTTTTCTTCCAAAACAATATTTAAACTACAATACCATTGAAAAGGAGATCTATATTTGTGTTTAACACATGATTCTTCCAAGAAGGAAACTGTTGAAAACACATAAAACAGAGCCTTATTGAGATGTTACAAGTACGATTTCCAAAGTATTTTTCTTTAAATACATCAACAATTTTGGAAATATGAGAACAAGGAGTGGAAATTAAAATGCAATTAAGCTCTCACTCAAATTGTTGACATTACTTACAACTAGCACAGATATCCACATATCTTGCAGCATTTATTTCATTGGCACACAGATTTTACTTAGTATTGGTTTAATACAATAAAAACTTAAATTGCTGCCACAACAAAGCTCTTTCAGATTTCTAATATTTTTAAACTCAACCTTTACAAAGTTCACCTAAGTTACTCCACAGATGTCATTGAAATGAATGTTGCTTGTATCTCATAACTACTTGTATTTTCAATATCAGAGACAAACAGACCAAAACTTCCAACTGAGTCATTAATTAGGAGCACAATAATTAACTAAATGAAAGAGGCTTAGATAATGTTAGCAGTGACCTGTAATTTCTTCTTAAGAATGCAAAATGTACAGTCACTGAAACAGTTTTTCTCTTCTACTACTGGTCGATGCCAGATCTGAACATTTCTTCTACTAACAGCTTAATTCTCCCAAGGGAATAATGAATTTAACCAAAAAATGCTCAGATGGGCTATGTTTAAGAAAAGAAAAAGAAAGTATTATAGTCACATTACCTAGAAGATGAAAGCAGATCTATATTACAACCACAGTCATGTCTTGGTGTATTATTCAGGGTAAATGGCTTTAACTTAAAAGTTGATGTCTTAATGAAGAAGGCATAAAATATGAGACCAAACTTCAACACAACATACACCATTTGGTCCTTCAAGGATGTCCTTACATAACAGTTATTGAGAAAATTAAACATTTAAATCAACTTCTTATTTTTTAGAACAATCATGGATTTTAAAGTTTTGGCCTCCACTACTACTATTGGTATCTCATGAGGTAATCATTACTCTGGAGCCTAAGACTTTTTCTTTCTTTTTTTAATAAAACACATACTTGGGCTCTCTCACATGCAACTGTCTTCACAATATAGTGCAAAGAAATCTGAGGCCTTTATCCAATTCATCTCCCAAATAATCTTGGAAGGTTCAACGAGACCACCTCCTAAAGTTTTTTCTCAGTTGAAAATTAGTTAGCAAATTTTAACATATCCCTAAGATAAATCTTTCATCCCTAGAATCTCAGAGCAGCCATTCTGTTAATCCTTTCCACTAAATAAATATTATTCTAATTAAATTCTATTTCTGGGCTTCTATATTACCCATTACAAACAAATAACAGCACATTTACTGAGAAAATCTCCATATGTATACCTCTTAATCATCTCATTCATTATTGCAAAAAATCAAATATTCAAATCTATTACATACTGATACCTGAATACCAAATTAACATACCTCTACCAACTCTAACTTTCTTATAACCATTAAATATCTTCATAAACATAGTACTTTCATTTTCACCCGCTTCCAAAGAAACTTTTTCCTAGCTCTCATTTATTGCCTTGTCTCCTTGATAAATCAAATCAACACAGTCCATTGTTTACCCTTTCTAATAATGCAATATTTCAAAAAGCATCTTTTAACTTTTCCCTATTTAAGCAAGCTCTGCTAGTTTAGTGTACTGTACCTTTCCAGTGCCTTTAAACATTTACTGTTAAATTTAAACCCACATTTCTCAAATGCAAAAAATCTTGGCACCTGTTGCACCTTATACATTACGCTTTATTTATCCCTATATTACCTCTAATTCTAATGAAGTTTTAAAAGTGTTAGTTTTTCTATTTGCAGTTTAACTATCAAACAGTTGTATAATTCAGTTTTAAACAGTGAATTACACATACATTTACAACACAGATAAAAGCTTGTTTTTGAAAATTCATACTAGAATTTTCATAGCTTAAATATTTGGAGGTTGTACCAATGCTTCTATGCGAAGTACAATCACACCTATCTATACTGAGAACATTTATTACACCATAAATTTGTTGTGTGCATTAAACAAATCCTAAAGTCTTGTTAAAACCTGGCTAAGTATACGAATGCACTTCTTACAGAATGTGACACCTTAATATTAACTTATTATTAGAAGACTAAAAATAGTGTAACTGGAGAAAAAAGAAAACCTTTGGACTAAAGATAAATTGTGTCAAATTACCATCATTATCTGCAGTTTTATGATATTTAACCCACCAATAATAACTTAATCAATGATATCCAGATCTTCAACAAGAAAATATAATTCATTCCAACATAAAATGACTTAAAAAATCAAAATACTATATAATTCAATATTTATTCAAAAATGAACATATTTCACATACTTTAACTGGTCTTTCTGTGAAAAGAACTGCTGTAGGGGAAAAACGACTGCTGCAGTAGTATACACGACAACAGGCATACGGTACCCCAAATATGCCGTATACAACCACCAATCTGCAAGCTGAGTGTATGATTAAAATTCATTTTTGATGTTGAATTAACAGATATTTAGCTTAAAAGTAATAACTTCAGACTGGTGATGTATCTACTACTTTAAAGAAACATTTGAAGCTAATGTTCTTTATCATTTTTTATAAATTAGTAGATATTAGCTTGACTCATAAGGTATACTACCTGGTTCTACGACATTTTGCAGCCGACTCTTGGCAGCCAACAATTTAACAGCTGCTCTCGTTGGCAGCGAACAATTTTGCACCCAGGAAAGTTGGCAGTGAATGATTACCCAGCCAAACAATACATAGTTAAGTGATGGTGTTGTTCATGATGTTACTAATGTTAACTCAACAACAAATTAACATCCATTTGAAAATTGACGTCACTATTAAACCTGGAAAAAAAAAACATATAAAATGTCTGCATTTATTGTTAGAACTTCAACACATAGTCTTGTCGTTAAAATTTTATTGATTTATTTTAAAATAGTTCCAAACAGCCGATTAGTAGCATCATGAACAACACAGTAACTTGCGTAACATCAAACAGAGGAAAGCCGAAGCCATGCAACAGTCGATACGTTTATTTATTCAATAAGGGCAGCAAGAAGGACAATCAGGTAACTTTCTACATGTGTGAAAATTACAGAACTTTGCACTACCCAGCGTGGATTCATGTCCGAGACGATACAGTTACAGCTCGCCTCAGAGAGCACCCGATGGACCGAGAAAACCCGTCCTGGAAGTTGTATCTGCAATTAAAACACAGGCAGGTGCTACAGTGGAGTTGCCTATTATCATTTTGGCTAACAACACCACCGCAGTAGCGCCAACTGTTGCAGCAAGCCTACTACGTGCGGACAATCTCAACGCATGATACAGCGGACATACTTAAGACAACAGCACATTCCACGACAGCCTGATTTCCTGGAAACGATGGCCCTGCCTGAACAATTCACTCTTTTTTTCTTAAACTGTAATGTTGATGTAAATACTTGGCTGGGTAATCATCCACTGCCAACAAGCTAGGCTGTCAAATTGTTGGCTGCCAAGAGTCCGGTGCGAAATGAAGGCTGCGAAATGTCGGGATACCATACTACCTTTGTCAATCCATCAGCTCAAAATATCTTCTTGCAATTAATATATAATGCTTGTGATTTTGTTACCTATTCTTTAATTCAGTTAAGAAATAAGCAGACAACTCTCCACCTAATTAAATCACTGTAATTTTTAAAGTGAAATCTATAACACAAAACAAATATATTTTGTTTCTTTATACTGACTAGCTGTAAAATTGTAAAGTTAAAATATATCAAGTTGTATGATATCTGCATATTCAGTTTTATATTAATATAACAGATTGTAGCACTCATGGAAATTTCTATAATAATATGTGTTACATTTGAGACTTAAGCCATGTTCATATTATATTAACATAAATGTAGAAATCAAGCAAATTCATGGGGTAAGACCCATTTTATATATTAAGCCATGTCAATGATACAACTAAATCAACTTTTGTTATTTGGGGACAAAAGTATTTTAAATACAAATCACAGAAATAAAAGAACAAAAAAACAAACTATAATATGAAAATTTAATTACTATGCTATTTGCAGGCATTACAAATACCATTTGTTAAAAAAAGTAACCAATTTCACAAAATTTTGTACATTTATATCCCTTGACCTTAACTTTCAATGTTTGATCTAATTTTTGCACAACTGCAGTTCATCAGTGTATTGTTTGTGTTTCAAAAAAAAAAAGAAACCTCATTCATTTACTAATGATTTAAGAGGATAATAAAATTACCCAGTTTTCTGTATGTCTTGCTCGTTTTAAAAGTATGTTATGGAGTTCTTCACCAATTCCACCAGGTTTTCTGAATTCTTCAACAACCTGGAATATATTTTAAAAATAAAGGTATAAGCTCATTAGCAAACATTAAAATAAAGCTCTGACAATTTTCATTCTTTAAGTGTCTCGCACCAAACATAATCTGCTACATTACTTTTAAATGACTATTACTTTGTATGTGACCTACCATTTTAGTCTGACTGAATTCTTTCTCTGTCAGAAGAGGTTGCACTGATAAGAGGTATTTATCAAGTGTAGAGTGAAGTGAAGGAACAGGAAGTTTAGGTAAGGAATATTGATGTGCAAGCATTGGCCCCTTCTGGAAGACTGGTTTTACTGAAGCAGCAGTTGTTAGACAATTTCTAACATTTTTCAACAAGATCAGTTGTTCCAACTAATGTGAAAAATATACAGTATTAATGAAATTTAAATACCATTTTATTATTTTTCTATTCAGTATTAATTCCAAATTTCATTTCTTCAGTAGTTAGTTTTTAAACTGATCCACATCATAATTAAAATTCTGGAAACTTTGTTAAAAACATTTCAACAAACTAACCAAGTAGACTCAAACACCAAAGTTCAGTATATTCAGTAAATAGTGATATTTGAAAACAATGTCTATAAACAATGCTTGTGTCACTTCATACCTTTTCTAGTTAACTGAGGCAAAAACATATCCTAAAGCTAGCTGATATAGCTATTAAAACTTTAACCAAAATAAAGTACAGAACAATGTTTCGACCTTCTTAGATAATCTTCAGGTCAACAAAGAGGTTAACATTGTTCTGTACTTTATTTTAGTTAAAGTTTTAATACCCATACCAGCTGTCTTTAGAATACATTTCTGGCTCACTGATTTGAAGTCAGTTTTCTAACCAATAATCAAATCAAACAACTTGGCAACTTCTTTTAAACTACTGAATGAAATTAATTCAGACTTCACTCCTTGTAAACAGCAATGAATAAATATTTCATCCTTTAAAATTTCTACAAGTTGAACACTTATACCCTGCTATAAATTATTGTAGGTCTTTATTACAAATGATGTTAACTAACAAAAAACAAAAGTACATTCACAGAGTGACTCATTAAGTACAACAACAAAGACAGATCTAAAACTTTCATGAAAACACTGCCTGATTCAACTCTGTCTTGAAAACCTTCACACCTGTCTCACTCTTATCATTGTTTTGAATATTAAAAAACATAAAATGATGTCCCATCCTTAACTTACTCTTCCCAACATTTAAATTACAATATTGAAATTATATCTTATAACAATGAGTATTATAAAACCACCAAATTCTATTCCCTTTAGATGAATATTATTTCTTACAAGTTTTTTTAATGTTAGAAAACATAAAATGATGTTCCATCCTCAACTCACTATAACTAAATATTGAAATTATATCTTATAACAATGAGTATTATAAAACCACCAAATTCTATTCCCTTTAGATGAATATTATTTCTTACAAGTTTTTTTAATGTTAGAAAACATAAAATGATGTTCCATCCTCAACTCACTATAATTAAATATTGAAATTATATCTTATGACAATGAGTATCATAAACCACCAAATTCCATTCCCTTTAGATAAATATTATTTCTTCAGTTTTTTTTAGGCTTTTCTACTGTGTTATTACATTCACATGTCTATGATTAATTGCCAAAAATACCAAATAAATATCAAAGATATACTTTCACAACTAAGTTCATACTCCATTCATGCACCCATGCTATTTATTTTTAAGTTTTTTCCAAAATGTGTAAATTTTTTTTAAATTAACAAAAGACCCATTTTTCATATTTACCATGTTGCAATGTTAGACCTGTTTGAAGAAATTCCATTTGTTATTATTCTTTTCTTTATATATATAGTGCTTGTGGTCAACTGCAAGGTATAAATGGCATTTTAAAGGATCAGATACTCATAACACAACCTCTACAAATATTGGATATCTGTGGTTAGTAAAAGATAATTCAAACATCATAGGTGTACACAGCAGTAAAGAAATTTGTTAGAAAATTACCACTAAATTATATTTGTCTTTTCAGTGTTGCTAGTAATTTACCTTAAAAATTTCATGGATAACTAAGATTTTAAGTTCTAGAACATAAAGAATCAGTTGGTCTATTGAAAGACTTACAATTCATTTTGTGGTCAATCTAGCCTTGAAACAAACCTAAACCTATCACTTACTGTCTAAAATCTGATAAAATACAACAACAAAAGGTCAAAAATGTAAGTTGACCTCTGAATAATATTAAGAGTATTCTAAACTTTTATGTTCAAATAGATTAGTCCAAAAGAATTCACATGCATAGTTGATTAACCCAAAGACACACACACGACATATGTCTATACATCATTTCTAAAAAAAAATGTGTCCTACACTTAATCCTTTGCCCATTTTTATAAATTTAGGATGCTTACAAGATCTTAAAATTCAATGAAAACTTTAAAAAGTGAAACACAGCTACTTACAACATGTAAATGTATGTATTGAAATTTGTGAAAAACAGAACAATAATATGAAACAGTTCCACCCATGATGATAATACTCACACAGACACATACCTATGGTAATCTGTTATCACATTTTTAGGGGTTTCAATGTGATTATACCTATTACTTTAAATTTTACATATTTCAATAAGAAAGATAACTGATACAGTGGAAGACAATATTATTTGGAATCTTCTTGTGAGATAGCTGCAAGTCTATGAACTTATAAATCTCAAATCCAAGGTTCAATTTGCACAATGGATACAGCAAATAGCCCAATGTGGCTTTACTCTCTAAACATAAAGCAAAGCCAACAGAAAAAAAATCCAAGTGAGATAGCATTTATCTAAGTTTGGGGCATAAAAATATCTACAAGAAGAAAGTTAATTCTTATAAATACATTTTAAGATGTAACGTTTAAACTATACAAGTTATTAAAAACATTTTAATCCAGAGAGCAACTGTTCAGGTCAAACAGAATGCTCTAAAGAAATGCATTTTTACAACATTGTTTACAGTCTATAATTTTGTGCCATTTTAAGAAACTACCGAATAAATTGATTACATAAACAATAAAATAAGCGTTATTATATCTACTTAGTTTATTCATTGTAATATTAATACTACGAGGCTATATCAGTGGTTGTATGCTTGATGTAAAACTTGTATGTACTTAGTTATTGCAATAGTAATATCAACATTAACGAATTGATTTCAGGAATTTCATTTAACTCAGTTAATACAACTAGTGGACTATGTCAACCTAGTTGGCCGTTAATCATAGGATTCTTAAATTTGCGGGAATGTTATTTTAAACATAAACGTATTTGAAAATAATGACTAGCTTAAAACCTACTTTGCCTATTCCAACTTTATACATTTTGATGAATGTCAAAAACATTTGAACTTTAACAGGCTAAGTTGGTCAACAATAGCTTACAACCACAAGAGCATCAAACATTAAATTTTTTTTAAGAATAATGAAATTAATCTGGCTCTAAATGAACATTACATCTATTGGCGAGAAAAAATCTATCTGCATATTACTATGCAAACGAAAAATATTATATTATTACAAACTCCTAGAACTACTACCGAACAAAAGTAACTGCAATTTCGAAGTTCGATATTATTAAGAGGTAGTCACGTACAAAACTCAAAGCAAAACACTATGGATTTAATATTATTCATACACGAAGTAATAAAACCCACAATTTGTCAAAACCGCTCTCATATAATTATTCATGAACCTAACGTGATTAATTTTCAACACGTTTAATTTTTATTTTGCGTTTATGAGCTGAGCAAAACAAGTGGCTGCGTTATACCCTCTCATTATCTGTATTGTTTTGTATTTTATGGCGGGGAACTATTGTTTGTTTGTTTGTTTTTTGGAATTTCGCACAAAGCTACACGAGGGCTATCTGTGCTAGCCGTCCCTAATTTAGCAGTGTAAGACTAGAGGGAAGGCAGCTAGTCATCACCACCCACCGCCAACTCTTGGGCTACTCTTTTACCAACGAATAGTGGGATTGACCGTCACATTATACACCCCCACGGCTGGGAGGGCGAGCATGTTTAGCGCGACGCGGGCGCGAACCCGCGACCCTCGGATTACGAGTCGCACGCCTTACGCACTTGGCCATGCCAGGCCACGGGAAACTAAAAGGACAAATAGTTAGGAAGGTTAGAAAGAGCAACCCTGAGTTAACCATTAAACAAAATAAGCATGTGCTTAGGGCATCAAGGAAAGGAGAACACCACAGAATTTTTCCCTCAAGTCTTTCACTGACACACTCAACTTTAGTCGATTTTTTATAATTGTTCTTATGTGCCGTGTTCGACTTTACTCTGCACTGTTAAAAAAAAACGTTTTATTTGGCTCAGTGAGTGACTAAAGCTTCGAGAAGCTACTGAACTATGTATCTGAAGTAAGAAGTCATTGACTTGCAAAAGAATACAGTAAAAGCAGCATAAAATGTTGATAAAACTTCAGGTAAAAGATGATCGTATGTTATCATGTCTGACCTTGAAGGTTAACACTCCTACGAAAAAAATATTTACATCCACTAAAGTGATTTTGGGGCCTATCAGGCCCCATATATTTTTCCAATAGAAACACAGTGATTTAGCAACATTCATTACAAATAACTTTAGAATGGCTCTGACAAACATTTTTTTTACAATTTGAGCAAACAATTTTCGACTGTCTATCTTTTGATCTGCCGCACAAATGGCATCGTCCTCTTTTTGCCCTCTTTGCAGGCGGTTCACATGAGGTTGTTTTGTCATTATATTTGCAGTAAATTTCTTTGATTTCAAGCACCAATTGCCGTATAAATTCTCTTCTGGCTCTTGATTTATGTTGACGAAGAAATTCTGGATGTTTTGTCGAGTATAGAACGAAAGCATTGTACGCAGCAAGATCTAGAATGTTATAGAATATGCAGACTGACCAGCGCTTTGATCGCCTCTTTGTTGTATAATATCTCACCAGTTGATCGAGAGTGTCGACACCTGCCTTCGTTGCATTGTAAAGATTGACTATTTCGGGCTTTCCATTTTCTTCTATTTCACCAGACCGATGCTGAGAACTCAGTAGTAGCACATAGTTTCCTGGTTTGTCTGAGTGCCTGAGAAGAGTGATGTCGTCATGGTAGAAAAACTTTGGTGATAACTCTCTAGATTTTGCATTTATTTCAGGAAGCAGGAAGGTTCTTGATTTCCGTATGGTTCCAACAAGTCCTGTTATTTTTGTTCGTAAGTACTTGGCAAGTGTCATTGTTGTGAAGAAATTATCTGTCGTTATCGTCCTTCCTTTTCCAAGAAGTGGCTGACTATTCTTTCTCCTTGATTTGTTTCTGTCGTATTTCCAACCTTTCCAGTATAAATTTGAGCGTTGAGGAGGTAACTTGTCTTTGCATCTGTTAGGCACCAAATCTTTATTCCGTATTTGCCTGGCTTTGTAGGAATGTATGTTCTGAAGCCAACTCTTCCTTTGAAGTTACATAGTTGTTTATCCACTATCAGGTATTCGCTTGGGTTGTAACTGTTTTTGCAAGTTTCAATTAAAAAATTCCAGACACCAGAGATGGCGGCATCTTTTATTTCTCTATTTCTTTGAGAGTGGATGTCTGATTTTTGAGCACATTTTTTTGAATTTGTCTTGTGTAATCAGTTTTCGCAAAAATGGCAAACCGAATTCGGTTGAAAACATTTCGTCTATCGATGCATTTTTGGATTTGCTTATTCCAAGGAAAAGATTAGCTGCGATCCATTTCCAGAGGTCTTCTTCAAAAATTGATTCTTTCATGACGGTGTTTGTTGAGTGAATGATCTGTTCCATCATATTATCAGAAATGAAAATTTTGAATGTTTCGAATGGTATAGAGACTCTTGGAGCAGCTTGCCTTGTTATGCCTGGGTTTCCATTGAATATATTGAGAGCTGCGGTACTCCTGTTAATCCTTGAAGGTGTTGTTGAATAATGAAAATTCTTATCTTTGGACAAAAGTTCGTTCACTGGCATCGTAGTAAGATCTTCTTGATTACTTTCTTCGCTTTCAGAAGGGTACGGCGCGATTTGTTCATCATTTTCGGCTTCAGAAGGATCATCATCACAACTTTCAGAGTAGTCTTCGACATTATCATTTTCACTTTCATTGTCGGATGGTTTTGTCAGTAAATGTACAGCTTCATCAAGAGATATCATTTTTGACACGGTTTGAAGATTTCAGCTCCTATATATATAGGATTTGTGGATTCTTCTAGAATATTCTTGAAGCTTCTAGAATATTCTAGATTATTCTAAATACTTCTGTAAAGTTTCTAGAATGTTCTAGAACAGGCGTGGGCAAACTAGGCAACAATCAGGACCGTCTAAAATTATTGTTGGTGTAGAGTTATTATCCTAAATATCCATCTTTTGAAAAGAAGTTGTAAAATTAATATATTTTTACTATTATTTGCTTTTTTCGGTTGCCCAGGCCTGTTCTGGAATTATTCAGAAATAAATAAAGTCATTTTTATGTTTTTTGATCTGGGGTCTAATAGGCCCCAAAATACCCTTAGTGGCTGTTTAAAAAAAAAAAAAAATTAAATATTATTTCGCAAATGTCTGAAAAGTCAAAATATTATTGCTCCTTAAAATATGGCCCGGCATGGCTTAGCGCGTAAGGCGTGCGACTCGTAATCCGAGGGTCGCGGGTTCGCGCCCGCGTCGCGCTAAACATGCTCGCCCTCCCAGCCGTGGGGGTGTATAATGTGACGGTCAATCCCACTATTCGTTGGTAAAAGAGTAGCCCAAGAGTTGGCGGTGGGTGGTGATGACTAGCTGCCTTCCCTCTAGTCTTACACTGCTAAATTAGGGACGGCTAGCACAGATAGCCCTCGAGTAGCTTTGTACGAAATTTCCAAACAAACAAACAAACCTTAAAATATAAAGGGATAGGGTCAGTTAATGGCAATTTCATTTAGATACAAAATTATTAGCCTAATATTAATAAACTTTCAAGTTGCTCTGGGGCCTGTTAGGCCCCAATTTTCGTAGGAGTGTTAAATATTTTTTTCAATCATTCCTTCTTGTAAGAAATTATAGGCAGTGGAACTGTTTTATGTTACCTTTTGCTGCTTTATTCAGTCACATCTACAGAAAAATAAGAGTATAATAACACACAAACATAAGTCAAACGAAATGGTGACAGATGTGTACAGACATGTGGCTAGTTTTATGTTTTTTCTACTTTGTTTTCGTACGCTATATATGGGTTATTGTCTCGTTTTATTTGTGTTAGTATCGTGTTATTCATGTGTTTTGTAATATTTTTATAACTGTATTTCTCACTGAAGTTTTTATGAGCCGTAGTTTTTTGGTTTCAAACAACTTGCTGTAAAAACAAACAAACTCCTTTGTGTGTGAGTACATGTTTTGAAATTTATCATACCAAGAAAAAACTTAGGAAGGAATGCCACTGTAGCCATGCCACCGATTACACGTAACCTATAACAGTATTTGAGCATGTATGTATGTATTATCTTGTGATTACGTGATAATATAAACAGATCTGAAGCTGTAATTTATCACCATTCATAAATAGCCAACAACGTTTTCTCAAATATGCCATTTTTAGACCCAAAAGTAGATATCAAAATTATATTCTACTTACTTCTTCCTTGATCCTATCCTGACGTCATAAATCCCCGACTCGTCCCAGCTCTCTGGTGATATGTTTTATGAGACGAACAAACAATCCAAGACAGAAACACAGAGACAACGACAACAAACTTTAAGGTGTAATTCAACTATTTTACGACTATAACTCCAGATCAGTATGTGTTCAATTACATTTCTGAAAACCTGGGAAAACAACTGACTAATCAATATATATGAAAACGGCTCGTTTGGGTTGAGAAATTTTTCTTTACGTAGAGGAGTGAACAACGTTTCGACCTACTTCGGTCATCATCAGGTTCACAAACTTCTACGTAAAAAAAATTTCTCAACCCAATCGAGCCGTTTTTACATATTTATTTTTCTCTTCAAGTGGATTTTCTCGACATCACTGAACTGGCTGATCAGAGCAGTTTAAAGGCGGTAATTCGTCCTTTTAGGTCAAATTGCCTAAGACTTCGACAACATGATTCTTAACGTTATGTATACACTATTACCGTGGCACCGTGGTCATACAAAGGTACTATAAAGAACCGACAAATCAACAAAATCAATTTAGGATTGTCTGAAAAAGTGCATAAACTAAACAAGTTCATACATGCAGGGTTAGTAATGAGTACTAGGTTTAACGTTAGTAGCCTCAGTTGCAATGTATTAGCATTATGCCTTCGCATCCAGGCATGCAGATAACGTTTGAGACATATGCCTATTTTGTTACTGTATGGTTTGTTGGCTCATCTGAAGTCCGCAGGTCGAAACACCTCAGTGATGAGGTTACAACTCATTCTTCAGATATTTGAATACAATTAAGGTATTTTAGCCTAGGCCTAACCCAGTATTTAGTAGTTCAATGTGCAGTACAGTTTACAATTCATTATATGTTTTGTATGTGTATCAGTACAGAGTGATCACTGTGTATATAGGCTACTACAGTATGTGTTGTTGATCACAAATTGTTTTGGAATACGTTTTGGCTCACAATGGATTTGCATGCTACCATTGGCATTTTTTCTTGCACACAGCTACCATAGCAACAGCCTTAATGAAATTTTGCAGTAACTGAAAACTAATTCTCCTAAAATCGGCTTCGAATGGTTTTCGACCAATCAGGATGCAGCAATTCAATAAAGGTGTTTGAAAATTCATATTTATGTGCTGATGGACCTCGGTCCTACAATAACTTTCTGACAATTTTTGTCTAAATGTAGACCTAGAGTTTTGTATGTTTGACTGTCTTACCAACGTTTTTCTTTATGAATTTCAATGTTTTTCTAATAATTATAGCTATATATGATCCATATTATTTTGTATTGTTATTTAAATATTTGTTTCTGCATTTTTCAGACTGCAAGATAAAACGTGTTCGATAAAGTGGCAGACAAAAGAGAGAAGTGGCAAACAAGAACCAACAAAAAGCTTTGGATTTAGTGACCAAGACTGGAAAACTGATTTTTTTCACTAAACTTACACAATATGATATTCCAAATAAAAACCCATCTTCGTCATCAGAAGTCACTTCTACTGCATTTGACTTTGACAAGATTGAAGTTGAACTTAGCTCCACACCTACAAGTACCACTTCCTCCATTTCAAGGTCAGAACATCATGGTGACGATGAGTGTCACAGGCTGGCTTAACTGGCACAAGTCTCACAACTGATCTCACTTTGCCTGTAAATTTCTTCTGATATCTCTTGTATTTCGCCAGTCACTGAACCCTTCTCTTTCAACAAAATGCGAGGAAAATTTAGGGGAAAAAAGTTTACAAACAAAGCAATAAACTGACCCTGTTGATGGTAAATACAATAACCATTCTCTCTTATATTGCTTTTAACCATTGGCTACACCAAATTTTTTAACCAAAAGTTTTTTAAAGTTTTAACCAAACTCTACACCTACAAGTACCACTTTGTCTACTTCAAGATCAGAGCATCATGATGACTTGAGGTATCACAGTCTGGCTCAAGTCTCACAACTGATCTCACTTTGCCTGTAACACCTCAACGTCATCACGATGCTCTGACCTTGAAGTAGACAAAGTGGTGCTTAGTTCAACTTCAGTCTTATCAGAGTCAGATGCAGTACGAGTGGCTTTTGATGATGGAGATGGGTTTTTATTTAGAAAATCATTTTGTGTAAGTTAAGTGAAAAAATTAGTCAGCTTTCCAGTCTTGGCTACTAAATCCAAAGCCTTTTGTTGGTTCGTTTTTGCCAGTTTTCTCTTTTGAACACCACTTAATTGAACACGTTTCAGCTTGCAGTCTGAAAGATACAGAAACAAAAATAAAAAAACAACAAAATATTATGGACCATATATAGTAATAATGATTAGGAAAACACTGAAATTCATAAAGAGAAACGTCGGCAAGACAGTCAAATGTGCTAAACCCTAGGTCTACATTCAGACAAAGATTGTCAGAAATTTATCGTAGGACCTAAGTCCATCAGCACACAAACATTAAATCATAAATACCTTTAATGATTTGCTGCATTTTGATTGGTTGAAAATCATTCGAGACTGGCTTCAATCTATTTTAGATTTTAGGATAATTAGTTTTCAGTCATTGCAAAAGTTTCATTAAGGTTGTTGCTATGGTAGCTGTATGCAAGAAGCAATGTCAAAGGTATTATGCAAATCCATTGTGATCCAAAAAGTATTCCAAAACAATTTGTGATCAAAAACACATACTGTAGTAGCCTATATACACAGTGATCACTCTGTACTGATACACATACATAACATATACTCAATTGTAAACTGTACTGCACATTGAACTACTAAATACTGGGTTAGGCCTAGGCTAGAGTACCTTAATCCTAATCAAATATCTAAAGAATGAGTTGTAACCTCAACTTTGAGCTCAGTTTTCTTCTGGGAACTTTAGATGAGCTAACAAACCACACATTAACAAAATAGGCATATGTCTGAAACTTTATGTACATGCTTAGATGCGAAGGTAAATTAAAAACGGCGGCCTTAAATTGGGAATAATTTCATTATTCCTGGCTACAGTAGTGTTTTTATTGTACTTAACCAAACTACAGGTAGCCCGTAAGTACTTACCCATCTATATGTTATTATGTTATATTCAATTATGATGATGATGAACTGAAGGCAGCTGTTACCATGCACGGCATTTGGAACAATAACCCCCTGCTATGTTGAGGACAATGTCTCACAGAACACGGCGTCGCATAATATTATACAGCGTGAATGAGGGACAGCACACAGATACACTGGATATATAAGATATATGGATGGGTAGGGACTTACGGGCCACCCTGTAGTATGTGGGACAATGCCAAGTGCTTGTGTCATTTTTGGCTCTTGTCCAGGTACTAATGAACGTACACGTTCTTAAAAATCTTTATAATGTTATACCTCTCTAGTTCATTTCATCCATTTAAACATGTTTTTTCTTACAAAAGGACCACTTCTTCTTCTTATCTTATGCCTGTATTTCTCTTCATACTCTCATTACTGTTTTTCCCTTCTCTTTCTCTTCCGATTTCTCTTTCTATACCTTTTTTCTTAAAGTCCCATACATCATCAGATACACTGAAGCTTGCATTTCCCTGCTCAAACTTCAACCGCCGAGTCAACTTCATGTTTTCTGGCTCCTTCGAGGACTCCAGCGCGGCTTTTCCCGACGCCCTCGGCTCATACTTCACCTTCCAAGCGACGAACCGCCAAGCATGTTCATAATCCTACATCATCAATACCTAACCTTATCTTACGCGCGGGGCCGAAGAGAAACAAACGTTTCTGAGTGCCCCTTATTGTTTCGTTTTTAAACTGAAACGACTGTCAAAGAAGATTGGATTGATATGTGATATGGAGCTACATATACATTTTCGTGCACCTAACGTTTGTTTTATACACTACAGTTTATTTATTTATGTATTACACTGGTCTGGTGGTTAAGATGAGAGTCGCGGTTTTGAATCCAATCACTGAACATATTCGTTGTTTTAGCCGTAGCAGAGTTATAATGTGACGTTCAGCTCCATTATTCCTTGGTAAAGAGTAGCCCAATGATTGATGATTGGTGGTCTTGACTAGCTGCTTTCCCTTTAAGCTATCGCTTCTAAATTAGTAACGGTTATCGCAACTAGCTTCCGAGTAGCTACGCGCGAAATTCAACAAAAGAAATTTTATGTATTGAAAATGCGCAATTGCTTCGACAAGTTTGCATTTACTGCCTTTTGCGCATCTATTGTTGCAGTATTTATTCCAATAATTACTTATTCTTAGGAGTGATTAAGTTACCAGTTAGTGACGGGGAAAGGCTTTTCGCTGGGACATAAATCATTACAGCTGTTTAACTGTTGAAAACTTCAAAGAAAAGTGCCACTTGATTTTGTTGTATTCAGGTATTTTATGGAAAGGTCATGTTGACAGTTTCTCGTACACCAAAGAGCCTGAATAATGTCGTGAACTACGTCACTTCATCATCACAGCTTGCAAGACCTAACCTTTAGAATTTGCCAGTTTTTTCCCCAGTGTTCAAAGTGGATTTTAAGGCAGCAACAAGAGTGACCAAACGGTAAGGAAAAAACTTCACGAACCTTAATTAAGGAGGATACACCTGCTGCACTATTGTAGGTTATCGCACACTTCGTTCAGGTCTTTTGTTGAGATCACAATAATATGTAGCAACCACGTGCATTGCGTTTGGCAGGTTAAAGTTCACATAATTTCAGATTAATAAGTGTCGTATTGTTAGTACGCTAACTTACCGACATGAAAATATTTTTCATTTTATAATACAACACTTTACTTGAGTACGTTTCTACATCGGTACATTTGTTACACCCTTGTGTTGGCTCGCTGGACCCGCTGATTTCCTTTAATAGTCATTTTTTACACAAACGGTGTCATTAGCTGTGTTTTGCAGTACGGTCGATCTATTTTTGGGATATATGACGAAATTTTGAGGAATATTACGCCATTCAAAATTGCGTTAGAAGGGCAAAGAGACCAGTAAACAAAACAACTTCCTACCAACTCAATGAAAAAAAAGGTATCAATGGGGTCTGAAATACATGAACTGGACGCAAGAACAATGGAGGAAGGTGTTATTTAGTGATGAGAATCATTTCTTCGTGCAGGGTCAAAGAAGTCTGCATGTTAGCAGATTTCAAAGTGAGAAACTTCGAGAATCTCACATCAATCAGTTCGTAAAACATCCCTTGAAGTAAGAAGATGTTTTGGGGCTTTTTTAGCTACTACGGCGTCGGAGGCTTACATATCGTAGAAAGTATGATGCGAGGATTACAGTACATCGAAGGTTTGCAGAGAAGAGTCGTTTCATAATTGTAAAAGAGATTTAAAGATGGATCTGGCATTTTTAAGCAAGATCTGGCTCCGTGCCACACATCGAAACTTGTGAAGAATTTTATGACTACAACGCGAATAAAGGTGCTGGACTGGCCTGGAAACTCTACAGTCTAATTTACTGATGAATCAACATTTGTTGTAGAAATGTTATAAGTGTAACTATCAGTTTGGACACCAATTTTGATTTCGTTCCTTTAAGTCGCACGTTCAATCCTTTTTTTGGCCGTACCTTTTACACAACTAAGATGTTTTTGTTTTAATCAGATATTATGATTTTTTGTCAATACACATCAACAAACTACAATAAGTAAGAAAGTGACACTCGATAGTAACCGACATTAGCTTTTCTATTACAACCCTATTGTTCAGAATAGACCTGTAATTTATTGAATCAACCAAATTATTTTAAAATATGGTGGTAGTTTTATTCTCTAAAACAGTTAATAACTTCCTTTATACTAACACTACGAAATTTAGATTAACAGTTTCTTCTCATCACCCGCATTCATTCAGTTCAGTCGCATCAAACGTCGTTGGTTATAACAGTTACTTAAGCTAATATCAAGAGACGTTAAACGCTATTTAATTAAGATAATTACATAAAAGTTTTGTAAATCTGTGCATAAAAATTGGTAATTAATAATAACCGCCCACCTACATGATTATTTTGAAGACTTGTGCTAGAAACTACTAATTTAGTTTGCTTGACCTAAAGATCGTTGTGTATACGCACATACTTTCATACATAGTTTTGCTGTTCTACGTTAACCATCTTTAATCCTAATGACGAAAAACTAAAATAGATCTTTACGCTTAGTTGAAGATGGAATAGAGAGTTGAGACCGATAGCTCAAGTAAATTTTTGCGTAGGTGTGCGCAAAAGTTTTAGTCAAAACTGAACAATTTTTGTTAAATAACTTGGCACATGTGGTTTATATTTAGATCAAATTCGACACCTAATTGTATATTGTAAGGATCTAACAGTGAATCACATTTCAAAAGAAAAATCTATGAAAGGTATTTTTCTATCAAATAAAGTTTGTTTTGGAATTTCGCGCAAAATTACAGCTATCTGCGCTAGCCGTCCCTAATTTGGCAGTGTAAGACCAGAGGGAAGGCAGCTAGTCATCACCATCTATTGCCAACTCTTGGGCTACTCTTTTACCAACGAATAGTGGGATTGACCGTCACCTTATAACGCCCTAACGGCTGAAAAGGCAAGTATGTGACGGGGGTATGAAGTAAGAGTCAAGCAAATCCAATGAAATTGTGCGATAGCTTTGACCTCTGAATTTTTATCTTGTTTGACAGATGGTATATCTCGAACACATTTAGGAGCTATGACCACAGACATTTTTCACCAAGAAAGTGATTACAACACGAACTGGTAATGGAAGAATAACTTTCGATATTTCAGTCTGATTGTGAACGATTATGGTTTGTATTAATTTCAGTATTGTTTAATAGTGCTGATTTATCATCTGTTAACAATTAATGTATTTGATTGTACCAGAACTTTGTGCGTATGTACATAGTTTCAGCAAACAACGATTATCATTTCGTAACTTCTATTATTGAAATGTATTGACATTATTTTTATAATTAAATCTCATTAAAATTGAATGTGTGTCATGAATTTTAACATTCTTATTTTCTTTCAAAAATACTTTAACATAAACATTTCTATTTGTTTGAAGTTTATATATGTATAATTGTCAGTGGTTATCTTGTCAGCTGTTATGTTACAGCTCTTTTAACGTAAGCACATGGAAAAGGCTTAAGGCAAAAAAAGTACAACTAATTAATCATAGTTTTTATTATTTTACTGAGATCAGAGTTTCACGGAATTTTTCTTTAAGTCAGGATACTAAGTTTATTCAGTTGTGTGAAGAAAAATCTTGATATAAGGTATATTAATAAAAATAGATGTAGAATTAATGTGCAAAGTTTTACTGTAATTCTTACCGAGATTTATACATGAAAATATCAGTTTGAATGAATATATATATCTGCAACTTGCGAGCTAAAATTACTTCCCATTGGAATTTCTTGAATTTTTTTTGAAGATATAATGATCAAGTTGCACAAATAATAATTCCGTTTTAACTTATGAACAATCGTTATTTTAAAGATAGAATATGTTTAATTCTCTTAATTCCTATGACATGCACACAAGAAAAAGGTGTGTGAATTTACTACTGTAAAGTCTTTTATATGTATATTATATTACAATATTATGTAATAATAGAGGTCACAAAATACAAACGTTTATTTGATTTTCAATAGAATATTTCTATTTTTGACTGTTCCACAGTCAAAAGGTACCCCAAAAAAAAAAGAGGTTATTTTGTGACAATTACATATGTATAAAAATATATCAACCAATACTGATTGAAAACAAAATCCAAGGTAGTATCAGTCAGTCATAGATATATATTTTAATTTACAAGTCAGCTAATTTTCTTTTAAACATTTGAACCTTAATATAGTTGTTAATATACCAATTTGTTTTATTTACATTAAAAACTATTTTGTCTGACAAAAACAAATTTAAATTACAAAACTATTCAAATACAATTTTAACTTCTTATCACAGGTCTTTTAAAATATTAAGTTGTATCCAAAATTATCACACTAAATATGAATTAATGTTAATACTTGACAATAGCTGGTATAAATACACTCTATCACTGATTTTTCTCTAGTCTTGTTTGATGTATTTTCTATCAAATATATAAATTATACAGTTTATTGAACAAACACTAAGTATTCTATTTGGTTTTGTTTACTTAGATGTTTAACTATTTGCTAAACCAATACTTTTTATTGCAATAAGAAATATACCACTTTTTACTTCTACAATAAGAAGTGCTCTACAAAAAGATAAACACTGTTAACAACATTTTTCACCCACAGGGCAGTAGTATTAACTTATATTTTAATAAATTAATTATTCATTAAAAAATAGGATTGTTCTGGTACATACATATAACAAAATCCAACTTAATTCAAGTGTTTTTAAAGGAACAAATGCCTATAATAGGCATGGCATTTCTACTTTCATATATTCTTTCACTTGCTACACTGAAACCTATATTTACACACAGGGGTATAAAATTAAGCAGGATTGATGCTAGTAATTTATTCTTCTGAAATATTCACTAAACAAATTGTTTAAGAGAGAAAATATATGATGTTCAATGAGTTAATTAATTAATTGTCCAAAACTCAGTCATAAGTTGCAAACTGTAATAGATTGGAATCAATATTTTTTGGGTAAAAAATGTCTTTGTTGGATTAATTAATTTGTTCTCTAACAGATTAGGAGAAATAACCATAACTTCTTAAAATAATCACCCAACTTCTTCTACTGGTCAAACATAAAACTCTTAATACTTATGGACTAATAACCACGTTCATAAACCCGAAATGAATCTGGACACATTTATACTTACAAACTTTTTCTTAACTGTAAACATTTTTAAGAAACTGTTAAAGGAAACCTAATAATAATTAGAAGTTATAATACAGTCAAGATTTAACAAGTTAAAGTTCATGTTATATACACAGGTGGAAATCAAAGTTTGCTGCCCCAACCTTGAAAACAGTGCCACTCATCTGATACGACGCAGGGTTATCAGGTATTTATTTTATCCATGTTGTGTATTTAGTGATAATTCCTTGTACACAAGAATAAGTATCAAATAAAACATAAAGGAACACTGAAAAAACTTTAGATGTGTTTCTACGAGATTGTAGAAGTTGCACACATGCAATATTCAAAATGTATCATAAAAAAAACATTTTTTATTCTTCATATGAAGATCCTCTTGCACTACAGCTCGTCAGAGTCCGAGTTAGACTGACACTGGTATTTTACGGGCATATCTATCTTTAGTACAAAATGTATAGTAACACTTTTTTTTGTGTGTGTTCAAGAGACTTGTATTGATGACTGAAAGCTTAATACATTCCATGAAGGTAAACTTTGTAAATTTAGAATTACAGGCCATATTACTTCTTCCATAAGAAGTCAGTCTATTGGACCCAAATGATATAATACTTTTTTGGTATGAAGTAAATATAAACATGATCATACAATAAAAAACAATCAAATAATAAAACTAGATCACAGAATACCAGCATTACATTTAGACAAAAGGTAAAAAATGTAATTTGTTTAACAATTGTGTAGATTTATAAGACTAATTACAATCAATATCCATTAGAAATAAAATTTATGAACAGACTATTTATAAAACTTTATAGAATTGTTGGAAATTACTAAAATAGTAAAGAATATTTTAAGAATTTTAAGTTATAACCAAACAAGGGAAGTTCCAAAGTATTTGAAACCTTGGGCAATGATTTTTTTTTCAATATAAATAATGCAACTAATATACATTTTTATTCATATGTCAAATAAGTTTCCTTTAGTCTGCTTAATTCTGCATCACAGATTGATTTTGTTAACAATTAATTTCTCCAAAGCCATCATTGGTGATTCAAAGGCCAGTGATGCCACCAAAGCCAGAGAGTAGGAAACAACAAGGAAAGCAAGAAAGTTGATCACCTGGTAGGAACAAAATAAATTATACATTCAACTTTAATTAAACACACACCAATAAACCTTTCTTTTAATTTAATACATCTTTAATGAAAATAAACAATGAGTGTGTTCTTTTGCTTGTATCATGTATACATGTTTAAATTGCTTTAGTTAAGTAGCTGTAAGACCAAAAAAAGTGCTTATTATTATTTCAGTAATGCACACTGAGACAGTAATTAACTGATCTATATCATATTTCTATTCTAAACTGACTAAAATTGCTGATTATGCTTTAAAAGTGCTATGTAAATGTGGGATTTTAATATAATTTGTTCCACAATAGGAAATAATTATGTTGTACATTTTTCTGTAAATTACAGTACATGACAGAAAGCAAAGTTGTAAACACTGACACCAATATTTTCTTTAATAAGTATGGATAATTTTAGATGTGTTTTATTGCAAGTTGTTGAAAGAGATAACTGGTTATTGATTCATTTTGAAATACATGGATTATGATATAATTATTCTTATGTTTGGTGGTTTTAGAATTCAAATACAATTCTTTTGATCTATGAAGAACTTTCATATCTGGATTATTCTGCAAAGTATAGCTCTTTGCTCTAACTCAAAGGAAACAGATATGTTTTGTTTAATTTTTAGAAAGACACTAAATTATTGGTTATATTTTGGTACAAAGAGGTATATTCTTCTATGTGACTAACTATCTAAAATGGATCATAATGTATTTCAACATCATTTTTTCAAGCAGTAAGTATTTTCGTCACTTCATAGGAAATGTAATGTATTTTGGAAAGTCAAGAATATTTTCTGTTTTTACATTTTCCTAATCTAAAAATTTATTGCTTTAGTGTGAAGTTAAGGAAGTTTTACTATAAAAATCTTTTGCCAATTTATTCCAAATATTGGATGAATTACTTTGCAACTCATCGGTAAAACAGTTGTATCAAATTCCATTAGAAGTTGATTTGGTGATTAAAAAAATTTAAAAACAAGTAACTGCATGTATAGATGAGTAAAAAAGTAATTTTATACAACATGACTAGACACTTAATTATCAAGAATGAAAATCACTAGTATGCTTTGATAATATACGAGTGTGTTATTGTATTAGTGGTTATACTTTAATAGTTCAATTATTGTAATATGTGCATCATTAAAAAAATATTAAAATATGGATAATACTAAATAATAATTATGAAGGCAAAATGCCCAAATTATGACATAATTGTATTACCAGCTCCAGAAAAAGCTATATTTTGCTGCTAAGACCATGAAGTGCAACTTAATCAGTTGGAACCATGGGCAGAAAAATACGTTTTTATTTTTAATTTGAGTTTGCATTTGAGGCAACTAAACTCTGCCAACACAATCGTTACCACAAGTAAGTTGTGGAATAAATCTGTGTGCATATGCATAAATGAATTAAAAGGATTTTTCTTTTTTTTCCACAAGACTTCCCCTTATTGATTCTTTTCTGGCTAAAATCATTAGTATATATAGATTTCCTTACAGCTTTAGGTCTGCAATTCATTTTAGATGCATGTTTTTCTTTTCTATTGTAATGTATTAAGCAGTAATGATATATTGCTCACAAGTTACGATGTGGTTATAGTCACTAAATGGAGGTGTAGAAATTGTTTTTATTTTTCAGTAATATAATCATGACATAATTAAAAAAAATGAGGCTGTGTTAGTTGTTATGAAATTACACATGGTATACTCACCCTTATCTCAACTTTTAGTGAAAGAAACTCTATCACTTGATTGAGTTAATTGGCACAATCCAAAAGCAGATAATTAAATTCAGTTTCTTTTTAATATTTGAAAACAGAAACCAAGTTAAAATTTTGAATTTATAAACACTGTCTTGCAGAATTGCTTAAAAGCTGGGTTTTCAACAGAGGCCTATTCTGACCAGAATTCTATCCCACTATACATGCTTTTATAAAACTAAAAGAAATAATAACATACCATCAAAGGGTGAGTGACATACATTGTAGTTTTACTACTCAAGTAGTACCAGTACATAACCAGTGGATGTATGAGGTAAGCACAATAGGTGAGTCGACTTAATGGGATCCAAAATTTCCAAGACAACAATGTGTCTATGAAACCTAGTATATAAAATGAATTACGGAAAGATACGGTTGAATTAACATCAATAAACTATCAATTAATAATTTATGTAATCATGAAGCTTGCAATAAATAAAACATAAATAAACATTTAAAATAATACTTTTACACTTATACTTTTATGAAGTATAAGTACACAATTATAAATGACTTTTGACTTACCACCATGTCCTGTTACACAAGCATAAATTACCCATCCAACTCCAACTGCCCAAGCTGTATGTGATAGAGTATTATAAAAAGAATTGGTAGAATTTGACATATCAACATGATATGTACCATACACCACAGATAGGCACAGGCCTGCAGCTACTAACCAACACAGTAAAACTAACCACTAAAGAAAAGAAAAGAAAAACATATGTTTGAAATTCATTCCTATTTAAATTTAAAGAAATATGATGAGTGGGGTGGTTGGGTTTTTCCATATACGATGAAATAGGATCTACGTTAATTATTTAATTTGTACAGGTATTTTCAGCGATCATACAATTTTGTTTAATATCATGATTACAACTCCAGTTAGAACTAATATTGCATATGTTATAGAAACAGTATATCATTTGTTTTTTTAAAACAGATTTCAAGAGTGGCCATAACTACAAACTGTCATTAAATCCATTCTGAAGAAATCATATTTCTTAAAGTGCAAAGCAATAAGTGCTATCAAAATAGAATGGACATATTCCATTATGGAAAATAAAAAAAAAGCTGACCTTACTCAGACTAAAAAAAATCAAAATCCTTACTTAGTGACTGATTGCTATCAGCAAATTCATTTAAGAATCATAACTATTACAGCAAAAATTATAAGGAAAAGAAGTGTTTATCGTTAAACCAGAAGATAACCAAAATATTTACCACAGTCAAGGAAGAATATTTAACTTTTACTAAATAACTTTAAAAATAACTTTATATCATACACTATCACATTTCACAGAAAGATTTAAGTTCATAAAAGTAAATTTCAAAATAATAATAAAAAAAATTAAACCATAGATTTTAGACACAACAAATTACAACATGAAAGACACATCTGAAAGTGCTCGAATAGTTGGAAGAGGTAAATTAAAAAAATATATACAAAATAAAAAAAATCCATAGAAACATAAAACTTTTGATTAATGAAAAGCTCCAAATTCAGTAACAACCATTCATTCTTTCCTTAATAGAAGATAATATTACTGATCTGTACCTATGTATATTTACTGTATTAAAACAAATAATTTGTTATTTGTTAAAATGCCACAATTATCCCCCTCACTCCCAAAAAAGGTGAAGAAAAAAAACAAGAACATTTTAATTAAAAAATTAATAATACAAACCATGACATGAATAAGGAAATTAAGTCTTGTTGGTATTAATAAAAAAATTCCTACTAATATTCATCCACTAAAATGTTGTAAATGCAAGAAAATTCAAAATCAAAAACTTGATCAGTAATAAACAGACACAGAGATAATAATAAAAAAACAGCATAAATGCAACAACACCAATAAGCACTTTAAAAATTCATACCTTATTTAAGAAATTTGTTCTCTTTCCAGTGCGATAAAGTAGAAAGCTTACTATAACACCAACAAGATATGGACCAATACGGCACCATGGTTTGATGTATATGGTATTGAAATATGACTGTTGACAGAGAAGTGTTCAAAGAAATTAAAGTTACATGGAAATTTAAAAGCTACTATTGTCAAAACTCGTCCACTGAAACATTTCAAATGCATCTTTTTTACTTCATTAAAATATCTTTTGATTCCACTAGTCTTCTATGGTATAATCCTAATCACTGATCAAATTATTTAATTTTTTTTTTAACTATATTTGTAAGTCATGTGTATATCTTTAGATTACTAATAACAAAAAATAGTATTAAATATTTAGTTTTTACTAAGCATGTTTAAAATCAACTTCTCTCAACAACAATGGTATTTTAACTCTAATCCAATTCTCAATTTTTAATTTGAGTACACAACTGTAAGGAAGAATATTCTGAATTGGCCACAGTTTATAACCTATGAAATATTAGAGTTTTTGTGGAATATGATTTATCACTTGCAGGCACTTTAGGAAAGCTAAATTACAACTATTGCAGTAAAACAGAATGTTTAAAAACAATTATCAATACTATAAAAATATATAAATGTATGAAATAACACCTTTAATTTACACAGTACACATTTTTTTATTTACTTAAAAATCATCTTTTATTGACTGTTATATACTAAAGTCTTTTTTTGTAAAGCAAAATTTTAGTATATTAAACCAGTACCATTGATTCTTACCTGTTTGCAGCAGTTAAAGCAGCTTCTGCATCAAGATGTTGCGAAAACATAGATCTAAGTTCATAGACCGAGCTCAGAACTCCAGTACATATCCATGATGTCAGCATCAAAACACCAACAACACCAACACTTACTAATGTGTGGCTGTATGAAAAAAAAGTAAAAATTAAATCATAATTGATATACTTAAGTAAAGTAGTCAAATTCAAATAAAATTTACTGCTTTTAAATAAAATGGGGGCAGTGAGTTTGCTTCTTATGTAACAAGTTTTCGTAAGTTTTCAAGTTTTCCCATTTTGTTTCCTGAGAATTTTCCACATTTCACGTTGACCTAAATTTGACAGTTTTGTTAAGATGTAGGAAAAAAATCATCCCTGTATCCTAATTACCAAATCAAGCTTCATAAATCAGATCATTTCCATAACACAGCAGTAATGTTAGAACGACATTTTACTTTCATCATGTTATCTGACAAGCATCATAACATACACAAGTGAGGATTCCAATTGTTCTTAATCATATAAATTAGCAACAGTAAGTTCACCTGTAGGACCGACTTCACAAATAGTGTTTCATCAGAAACTCCATAATTAATTAACACCTAATATACAAATAAACTTGTAAAATTTCATGAACAAGCATGTTAATTAAATCACCATTAAAACTGATAATCACATAAGTATGATCTGTTCTACACACAACACAACTTTAAGATATGGTACCCACTTCAACCCTTGTGTTATCAACCAATTAACACAGAAATTTATTACATCAGTTATGACTTTTCTAGTACTATAGTTGTTTAAATATATAAAGGCTGATATTTCTTTCTTCTATTACATGCTTGTAAAATTTAAAAGTACAGCAAGAAGAAAATCATGTTCTATCCTAATCACTTTTCCAGAGATAAATATTTTTTGAGTTAAAAAAAATTTGGTATTACCTTTAATAAAGAATGTATTTCCAATTATATTTTTTCATATCTCAGATATTACTTGACTAGCAGTGTTTCCACTTTTGCTTATCTTAGAATTGACCCAATTTTTTTTAAATTACTTCCTTCAGTCTTGTATACCCTACTTAATTGCCCCTGACATTATTTGTCCCATGACACTCTCCACTTACAATAATGTGTCCTCTATCCTGATACTGTATATAAGCACCTCAGTCAGATAATATCACTTTTTCAAGGATAACTGATCCACAGTTGCTAACCAAGGACAGATCTGAACAGATCATGAGTTCGTTAACAGAAGATTGGCATCCAAGTGGGGGAAGAACATTACATCCAACACAGGAATGCTTTAATTTGTGTACTGTAGATGAAAGTTTACATGATTTATCATCAACACTAGCAAAACACAAACCAGACAGCCAAGACCCCACAAGCTCAGTGTTAGAATTATAGGGCCCTCTGTCCCACAGTGGTGACCTGAATAAATCTGAAAGATAACACTCCAGACTTGGAATGACAGGAAAGAGAACTTGCCTGATCTGGAATTATGAACACTTATGTTCACTATGCAAACATGTGGGCAAGGTAAATTTCACTTGCCCCCATAATTCTGGGGAAGATGTAGAACAAACTTTCAACTAAGGACCCAAGAGTGGACCACTCTGCATTTGGAATTATGAAGAGATAATGGACTCTCCTCCATGAACAATTTGTTGAACCAATACTGATCAAAAAGAAAGGCAATGCTTAACCCAACTAGACAGCTCAGTATAAAATTTGAATCAGTATTACAAGTAGGCTCCTAAGTGGGATAGTAACTCTCCTCCCAACATCTGAAAAAAGAAAAAGAAAAAAATTCCACAGACCTAGACAAGTTGGTTTCCAATTTCAATTTCTTCTTCAAGAGTAGAATAATTCACCCCAAATTATAGAAGAAAAGCCTCTGCCTACTATCCCAGTGATTGGAAATCTGGGTGTGGAATGGATTTCCTAGCTTCTAGAAACAGTACAATAAGTCAACCAAGTTCCCTAAGTATTTAAAAGTAAATTGACCTCATTTTATTCAATCCAGTGATGTGCATAATCCTCTTATGTTTCATTGATGATTATAATGTGTTGAACCATCACTCATAGACTGTAATACCAGTTGATCAGCTTCCAGGTAGTCTAATGGAAGACCTTTCCATACAGCCTGTTACAACCAAGATAAAGTATACTGAATTAGTGGTTGCTAGTGCACAATTGGTTTGAGAAAAGCACACTTGTCTGGGTAACATTCACCTCAGAATGGGATCCTATGAAAAAAGGTAAGGGACCCCAAAAAGTAACAAAATATCTCTCTGTATAATTTTGGAGAAATGGCTAAGGTAGTTACAGGGGATAGGCCAAAACTTTCAGATGAAGATACTGCTAGATCATGCAAATAATGTGAGATAAAATTGCTGAGGGAGATCCAACTGGGCCACTTAAGATATAGAAATGTAACAACAATTGATTAATTGACTTGCTGAAGACTTTTCACCTTTGAAGATGGCCAAGTATAAGTGATATTGATCAATTTTGTACCCAACTTGTAAAAGTAACCAGGGACAAATCCTGGGGAATTGAATGATCCAAATGAAGAAAAAGTCATTGTCTAGCATCTATAGGTATTAGTATGGGCAACAAAACCTTTAAGACCCTTAACTGGATGTAACGATGATCAAATTCTGAGCAGTCGTAGAAGAGAGAAATAGTGATTATGTGACACTGGTTGACAATATCTTAGCTAAGAACTGGTCTGAAGGTGTAGGTAGAAAGGTAAAGCATTCTTTTATTAATAAGCACAAACCACTCTGACTGACAAAGTCTGTCAGCCAGCAGCAGTGAAAAATAAACTTTCAAGTAAAGATAATATAATGCATTTGAGACTAAAGTCATAAACAGGTGCTGAGAAAGGGTATGTAATGTGATATTAATATACAAGTGAGGTAATTGGAATGGTCCTTTAGGACAATGGACCTCATAGTTACTTCATGAATTTGAAAAGTGCTGAAGACTCAAAGAACGAGTCTCGAGTATTGAATGGTGGTTGATAAGGATGCCTTATATAGAGCAATTGTGGAAAATGCAAAACTCATACCAAAGAGCCAGGTAAAAAAAAAAAAAAAAAGTTACAGTTGACAATTTTGCTCAAAGTGTGTTCAAGTTCAACCTCCTGTCAATAAACCTTTACAGATATTAATGTCATTTCCACTGACAAATATCCATCATGGGACTAAACAAAATCTAGAACACACACATTGCAACTTCAGAAATTAAACCCCAACATGATGCAAAGGACAGCATAACTTTCATGCCTGAAGTTTGAGTTATTGGATAACTGGGTGTACCATGTTAGATCATGGATGCTTCCACATAGCCAGCCAAAAAGGAAGTGGAAAAGTTGGCCACTTCTGAAGGTATTACAGAAGTAGAAATCAGGGTGTAACTTTCAATTTGGTGCTATCAACAAGGTCCAATGATGGGATGAAACAAATCATAGTTAATATCTGGGGTAAAATATGAAGTGGAAGGAAGGTCTAGAGTTGTAATCCCATCCTGTCTTGATGGAATGCAAACATTTTCACAAGCCTACAGGTACATTGCTGGAGACCAAATTACCAATAGTTGGATGTCCCAGTTAGTAGGCAAACCACAAATTATCAGTGTTCCAAAACAAGAGCTAATCCAATAGAATAACCTTACAATGCAGTATCTGTTCTGTTAGGGTGAGTACAATTGATATACCATCAAAGTTATCACTGATGGAATATAGCAAGCTAGTAGGGTAACATGATAGAAGCAGTTCTAAGACTGGAAATTCAAGATTTGAAGAAAAGAGTTCTGGACCAAGTTTTCCCTTGATGGGAAATTCAAGACATCATCATGGAATTATTGAAATGAAGTTTTCAGATTTTCCAATTACTAAGCTCTTGAAGAGCAAGCTTGTCTAAAACATCATGTAGAGAAGTCTTATCCTTTGCGTGTAGACCCTCAAATTCCCAACTATTGACATGTGCATTCTGAAGCCAGGCGTTTATGAAAAGATGGATCTCTGAATAAGATCGTAGTAGAGGAGCCTGTATCTCATTGTTGTTGTAATATAACCACCCTTTGAGATTCAAGATTGATCCTGAATAAGGAAACTGGAGAATCCACTGAATCAATCTTTATCATCCTTCAGTAACATAAAAAAACACTGAAAGGATTTAATGTGTGCTCATCCCAAAAGCATGAGGGATTCCCAGATTTTCAAAAGATAAAGAATCATCTGTGCACTGGAATGACAAAAAGTGAGTAATACTCCTGCTTTCTGTTCTATTGTATGGGAGTTTGAGCATGAATAGATGTCTCAGCTTTGAGAATGAAGCTTGCTTTGGTTGTATTTGAAAATAGAATCTGGATGTAACATTCTAACAATTGGCAAGATAGGTGCAACAGTAATCAGTCAACAATGGAATGGCATGTGCAGAGTGCTATGGAATGGAGGTGATGAGAAAACTCTTAAATGATTCAGCAGAACCCACCTGATGCTGATGGTAGTCCAAAGGTAAAAACCTGAATGGCATTACCTGAACCTTGTACAAACATTGCAACACCAACAGTAGTAATTATGCTACCACTGTGGCAATGTGCAGGCTACAGCCAACTGATACAAACTGCAATGCCAACAATCCCAGTAAAAAATAATAATATAGATAGGAATGAGCCCATTGTGAACCTTGGAGAATTTAGGCACTGATACAGACTTAAGACAACAATAACTTGTCTTCTTAGACCCAATAACTGACAGGAATGAAATGTCAGAAAAACTGTCATGATTCACTACACCCACACCAAAATCCAAACTCTGATTTTTATTGGACTATGTTCCAAAATCAGGGTTTTCAGGAAACAAAAACTCTACAATTTAGGTAAATAATGGTGGTAAAGATGTAAAGTGAATGACTAATCCTGACTTAAGGACCTGTAGTGCTTGTGGATGTATGGTTAAGGTTACCACATGTCCAGAAATTCTTGGACCCAAGCCCACACAAATCCCAAGAGAATATTCTGATCACAGACACCAGTGGCAAAGTTCTGACCAAACAGCAAAATTCTTAGAGGGTCTAATGTTGGGACCCACAAATAAGGGCAGAATAATGACCATTGTACAAGATGATGAAAGTAAAGATGCCAACAGAAACAAGGACAAATGTAAAAGCCATCAGCTGAACCAACAAGCATGCTAACAATGGTTCCAGCTTATCATCAATAAAATTGGCTATCCTGAGTATCTTCCAGTAAAGTTTAGTGTTAAGAAATCAACAAGTTAGATTTTAAAGTTTTAAGCCTCTAGAGTTACCACTGTCCCATTAGCAGACATTGATCTATTTAGTACAAAGTCTACCTTAAAGCCCTTAATTTTGAGAAGCATATGTGTTATGTGTTATTTAAGAGTTGGAATACACTTCTACCTGCCTGTAGTAAGCTAAATCATGTAGTTCTGATAACCATGAAGGATAAGGCATAACTGATCCTTCATATAATCAAGTAGTAAACCTTCCTGCATTAACTACAATGCTCATGGATTGAGAGAACATTAAATATTCATTACAGGATCTTTCAGCTATTAAGCAGGATGTAGATTCAAAAGCAACTAGAACAAGATCCACACCATCACTCTCTTGAAGAACCAACTGAAGAAAACAAATGAAAGTAACTTATCTCAAGGTGGCCTCAATTTTTATTTCTTTTAAAGACTGTTCCAAGTACTATTGTTTGGAACATTTTGTCAGGTAAGTTTGTTTTTTTTGGTAGATAAAAACAATGTTGGGCTAAATGCTGTGTCCATTAAATCCCAGATTCCAGCATTGTAAGTCCATAAACATACTACTCTTGCACAGAGGAACTGAGAAGCAAACAAAATAAAAGGTACAGGATAAAGTGAATCCAAATTCTCTCAAGAACATCCCAGATCACCCTCAGTTGTAGCCTCAAAGTTTCTCAGTGGAACACCAATGAATCAAAGATATGCCTCTATCTTGCTACAAATATGATCACTGACAGTTTCCGAGGAGTTGACCTTAAATCTGATAAAGGTATGTCTCTGTAATTATTTAGATACTAATTGTTTAGATACATCAAACCATAAAATATGCAATTTCTCTGTGGTAATTTGTGACTTTACAAAATCTCCTCCTTATAGTTGCATTTATTATCTTTGCTTTTTCTAAAAGAATTTCATCAGAAGTCCAAAAATGTTGTTTTTATAACTTCCTTTTTACCGATGCTTAAATTTATTAAATTTCATTTCGTAAAAATTAAAAGTGCACCTATTTGTGTGTGCTTCTCTTTATAGACACATACTGGAAAGCCCAAAAAAGTGTATCCAACCTCTATTTATCAATTACAAAAGATTTTTTTTAAAGATAATATTGGAGGATGTCTAAAAATAAACCCCAAAACATTGAAGATTTAAAGAAACAAATTACAAATGCTTTTCATTGAATCAAAGTTAAAAGCTGCAATTGTGTGTGTAGTTAATTTGTTGTATGACATATTAACAAAGAAGATTTTACTGGCTTGTATGTTCATTTGCTAGTCATAAGAGAATTTCAAATGTTGGTAGCCACCACACACACTGGTTTTGGAATTTTAAACAGTTTCCAAACAGATTTTTTGAAGTTAATAGGTTATTAGTTGCTAATTAGACACCTACCTTTTGAAAATTGATAAAAACATGGGGCTAATGATATAGAACTGCATGTCATTGGCCAAGTACCATGTCCAAGCCATGCACTAAACACCAACGTAAAAAACAAAATAACAGTTTTATAAAGTCTGTTTGTATTTGGTAAGAATTGCACTAAAAGCACAATAAGTAATAAAAATATAAAATGTTTTACAACATCCATTTATATTTGGTAAGGATTACACTAAAGCAAGACAAAATGTAAAAATCATCACTTTCAAAATTTAAAAATAACTGTTAACTTAAATTTATGCATTAAAGAGAAATTTTGATAACTTGAATGACATTAGATGCCAATGCTATTATGTACTCAAGCATAAATTAATTCTATACAGTCTTTAAATTTTTCATACCATTCATTAACAAGGTGAGTGCATACATTCTATCATAAATAAAATATGAACTTATCACTTCAAATTTAAATGAATTAAGTAAGATTTATGCAAATAAAGAGGAATTATGGTAAATTGAATGAAATTTAATATCACTGACAGTGCTCAGGTACAAAAATGACACTATATCAAAATTAACTATGTTTTTAAAATTTTTTTAATAGCAAGTATCACTGATGAGTATTAGGGTACTTATTTTATATTTTTGTTAGTTACAGCATTTATTGTAACAATAATAAAAAAATAGGGCATTATTTATACTAGCTGGAGTACCTGTCCCTTGGATGGAAGATGTGTAAATTCATGATTACTAAAAGGTTCTCATGATAAAGTTGCTCTAATACATATAATTATAAAAAATAAAAAACTGCCCATAAAAACAGCAAAACACAAAATGTGTATACATCTTCCCAAACACTGCAAAGTAGTTACATGGTTGTATAATAGATAATACTATTATATTTATACATATAAGAAAACATTAAGTTGCATTCTTTGAACTTATTTTTTGTGTTTTAGGCCTACCTTAGTACCTTCACTTCCATCTAGCAAACATTTCAATTACAACTTTAATAATTTTGAATAAAGAAAGGTAAAGTTCTTTGTGATGGGAAATTGAGGCTAAGTAGGAAAAGTGTGACCCCTACTGCAAATATACATACACACAGAAAAATTTTTGCAAAGTTTGGGGTTGCACATCTCAGAATAAACGTTTTTCCAGTATCCTATATGCAAAAGTTTCATTATTGTATGATAAGATATATAGAAGACCCTATCAATAATTTGTCAAATTGCAGTATTGACAGTAGTTTTGTTCAAGTGTTTTTGTGACTCATGTTACTTGAGTTTCTGCAACCAATAATATCATAGTGGCCCAACATGGCCAAGTGTGGTTAGGGTACTCAGCTCACAATCTAAGGGTCACAGCTTTAAATCCCTGTCACAATAAAACATGATTGCCCTTTCAGCTGAGAGGGCATTCTAATGTGATGATAAATCTCACTTTTGTTGGTAAAACAGTAGCCCAAGAGTTGGTGGTGGGTGGAGATGACAAGCTGCCTTCCCTCTAATCTTAAACTGCTAAATCAGGGCTGTAGAGCAGATAACCCTCATGTAGCTTTGCAAAAAAATAAAAAAACAAAACAAACAATAACATCATAAATCCACAATAAATATGAAGCATATACAGTTTGGAAAAGAAGTGTAAAAATGTTTGGTGACCTACTTTTGTGATTCTAGGGCTAATGGTTTAAGTTTTTTTTGTAATAAACTATTCCATACTGTAAAGACTAATATGCTATCATTAACTATGAGCAAAATGTAGTAAAACATAACTCCCTAATAAAAAATGTTTTCAAAGAAAATTTAATAGAAAACAAACCTTCCACAAGATTTCCATGATGGGAAAATGGATAAGGTTATAACACAATTAAAAATCAAAAAAATATATTTATGTTTGTTTATTACCAGTGATGAGATTACTTTTTTTTAAAATATAGCTTCATATGTACCATCTCCGTTTGATTCCACATGTTATTGATGTACAAAAGATTTCGCCACCAGTAATTTGAGCACGTGGTTCCTTCGGTACCATCCTCAGGCCAGAATGGACCTGATCCAAGATGCTTCCACAACACAGCATCAAAAGCAAGTAACAGCATAAGCGTTGGAGTTAACCTGGTATAATTAAAAAAAAAGAAAAATTATAGCATAAAGAAGTTACTCTTGGTATGGTTAAAAGGAATAGAATTCTAACTAAACTCAAGAACTAATATTCTAGTTATTATAAGAGAAGTACCTTTCAACTACTACTGTCAATTCACAAAAGAGGCTTGTTTTTGAATCTGATACAAATCAAAGTTAAGGGCTGTTTATTTGACAGGATGAACAACTATGCAATCACTGTATTACTGAAACTGATTTTAACTAAATATGCACAGGTTTGGATCTTCAGACAGATCCTGTATCTGAGAAGTGACATTGAGTGATTCAAAAAATAAAAAAAAATTGTTTGGTTACAAAAGTATTTATCAATTCAAAGAGACACAACTCAAAGATAATGTCAGTCTGATTCAAACAGTTAAAGTGCAAAGTTCATGTCAATAATAAAAATATGTTTGTCCATCATACAGTTTGTATGTTGTACTTGCATAACCTCAAGAACCCTGGAAATGTATATGTATAGTTTCTCAACATCCATGTATACTGTATTTGGTATTTACTATGAACCATTACTAAATCAGCAACATAGATAACAATAGCAACAATACATAATACAATGACGAATGGCACCCTGTACAATGTTATGGAATAGAAATTTTGGACAGGGTTAATTACATTCACTAACCTATCCTATTCAATTCTTAATTGAATATGTTTAAACAAATTTTCAGTACTCGTATATCTGGGATTTCATTACCTTTGTGGATAGGTGATAAGATAAAAAAAAAATTACAGTTTTTACTAACTTTACTAACTGAACAAACAAAGCATATTTCAGCAGATCAAATTACTTTAACATTCCCCCACCCCCATTTTATAAACACTTCCCTGAGCATTCTGGGAGTTGATAAAATAAATAAAAGTCCTACATAATTTATTATAACACAAGCACACATTACAATAACATAAAACTGACTTATTAAGAGACCTAAATATCTTTTAATATTTCAGAGGCAAATAACACTTTTTTTTAACAACTGTTAAAACAGTGTTTGTCAAATCAAATCCTTCCTGAATATACAGTGTGATTAGTAGAGAGGATTGAATTACCTATATAATTATAATAACAACAGAAAAACTTACAGTGAAACTTTGTTATATACTTTGAAAAATCTTGGAGTAATTCATTACACATTGTTGCAATATAATATATAGACAAAGCATCATCAATAACAAAAATGAAGAAATATGAAGACTATGGTAAGCACTATACAGGTATGTTTGTATGAGACTAAAACTTACCTCCAGAAACGATGAACATAAAAGTACACCCACTTAAACCAAGTAGTTCTACTCTTGTGAGACTCTCTTAAGAACAAGTAAGTAACAAGTAGTCCACTATACAAATGAAAAAAAACAAAACAAATCATCACTAACTGTGAATATTTATAATGAAATATAAAATATTAATGTTTAAAAAAATCTCAAGCCCCACTAAACTTTAACACACAGTACAATATTTTCTTTCTTGTATAAACAACAACTGTCATATTAAGGATGTAATCACAATAAAATTATGTTCAAATTCTGTAAATACTTTTAGACACAATAATAAGCATACAAGAACTATGACGAATAAAATGAACACAAAATCATTCAACATTGTAAGTATGAGTGTGAATATACAGGGAGTCCCAAAATAATGTTTACACTCTTTGACTGTGTATAGCTAATAAACAGTTTCTTTTGTTTCAGATTTGACTTGTGTCCAAGGATGGCGGATAATCAGCTTACAATCGAGCACAAAATATTCATTCTCAAATCTTTTTGGAAAGTCGAAAACAAAGCTGAAGTGCAAAGATGTTTTACTAGAATGTTCCACATGGATGCGCCATCTCGCCCCAGCATTTCATGCATCATCGCCAAGTTTGATGAACACGGAACTCTCCACCATATGAGAAAGGGTCGCTTTGGTCCAAAAAGATCATCAACAAGCCCAACAAGAGAGCAAGAGGTCATTGATAATGTTCTGAATTCTCCAAGAAAATCAGTGCACCAACTGTCTCTTGAAACAGGTATCCCTAAATCCAGCGTTCATCGCATTTTGAAGGGTTCCCAATTCAAAAGTTTTATCCCATCGCTTGTTCACGCTCTGAATGAATATGACCCTGATCGAAGGGTTGAGTTCTGTGAATGGTATCTTGCTAGATGTGCAGGCGATGATGAATTTCCACTCAAAATTGTTTGGAGTGACGAAGCAACGTTTAAGCTGAATGGCTCAATAAATCGACACAACTGCACCTACTGGGTAACAGAAAATCCACATGTTACAGAGGAATATCACTTGAATTTGCCTGGAGTGACTGTGTGGTGTGGTCTGTCCGCTAGGGAACTCATCGGACCATTCTTTTTCCAAGACACCGTAACAGGATTGAATTATCTCAACACGCTACAAGAGTTTGCCATGCAATGCATCCAAGAACAATTTGGAGAAGAAGAGTGTTTCTTCCAGCAGGATGGCGCTCCTCCTCACTTCCATCATGACGTGAGAGTTTATCTGGATGCATCTATGCTAGACAGATGGATTGGATGAAGAGGAAGTGTAGAATTTCCTGCTAGATCACCAGATTTGACACACATGGATTTCTTTTTGTGGGGGTTTCTGAAAGACAAAGTTTACAGCACAAAAAGGGCAACAATTGATGAATTGAGAGTTGCAATTGAAGAACAATGTGCTTTAATACCAGATGAGATAGTGTTTGATGTGTGCACTTCCATTTCTTCCTGTTATGAGATGTGTTTGGAGCAGAACGGATTTCAGTTTGAACACCTGAAGTGAAGCAAGCAAATTGTGTCATTTTCAATTTCAACCAAGGAGAGTTTTCCTTGGGAAGAATTTTATTTGTAATTTTTTCTCTTGATTTCAGTATTAAATCTTTAAATAAATCCTTTGGCTATTATATGTATCTTGTTTCATTGTTAAAATCAATAAACAAGGCAAGTTATAATGATCCAAAGAGTGTAAATGTTATTTTGAGACACCCTGTAGATTCAACAAACACTATGAGGATGATTGCAATTACATTAATCATGATCCTACTGACTGTAAATAAATTTGGAACATATACTACCAATGGATACAGAGGTAGCAATGAAACTAAGTGTTATAACACGATATTTTATTCTCAACATTTCGACTACAAGTTTTTCAGTTGAAATGTCAAGAATGAACAATCCTCTCATAGCATTCATAGTTTCATTGTTTCCTTTGTATTCATTAGTCAACATGAATAATAAATAGATAATACAGTTACTGGTTCTTACCTTGTGTATACACATGTACCTGTCGTTAAGTTCTTCATTATTACTGAAGATTTAACCTCTTGTGTTATTTTATTAATACACACATAAATATGACTTAATTTAAAATATTCTAATTACTGGTGTCCTGATAAAACAGGTAAAATATTATGAAAGTGTGCAAGTATCCCTTTTACGTAATGATTATAATGAAATTTTAAGAGAACTTTATGAAAAAGTATATATAGATCTCTTATTTTTTCTTTTAATACTGTTGTTATATAATTTGGCAACACCTGGGTTACAGACTTTGAAAGAGAACACACCAAAACTAAGTTAAAATATTTCCCAACTGATCATGTAATGTTTACAAATATCAATTTTTGAAGTGTTTATTTATAAAGTCAATATACTGATTCTTTATAAAACCACCATTTTTGAAGCTAAACATTTTTAAGTTGCCTCTGAAAAATTTAGTAGTAGAATTTTGCATCATACTTAAGAAGTGTAATCTACAGGTATAATACATAAAAGCAATTCCAATTTGGAATCCTTATGGAAGCAAGTTTGTATATAACTCAACAATATTCTGAGTAGATTTGTGTAATGATGGTGTTACAATCAAATGAAATGTTACACTAAGCAGTGGCTAAGGTTATAGCTAAAAACCTAATTAAATAGCATGCACTTGAAGAAGTTTATTTAATACAGTACTATGCAAGTGTTAAGACAAAGTCAAAAATGAAATTTCAGGCTACTTTCAAAGAACAAGGGAAGGTAAGTCACAAGTGATGTATCAAAATTATTAATATTCACATTTAGCACAAAGAAACTTGGAGAAAGTGCTTGGGCTCATAGCAAACTTGATACTTTGTATGTTTCCTTCTGTTTCACTAGCTGTAGACAGTCTTTAAGGCATTACTGAAACATAGTTAATCAAAGTGTCCTTTGGGAGTTTACTCCAAATATGTGTCATATGCTTCCATCAAGTTTTTTTGGAAGTAGTTCTTGATTTGTGAAATTTTTGATCTATCAAATCCCAAATCTGCTGAACTGTGTTGAGATAAGGACACTGTGGGAGCCACTGCTGAGCTGTGTTGAGATAAGGACACTGCGGGATCCATTGTATCATTTGATTGACTCTTGCAGTTTCATTCTTCGCTAAGTAATTTCTGCATAGGTTGGATGAGTGTTTGTGGTAATTATCTTCTTGGAAGTAAAATCCTTTACCAATAATATGCAAACCACTGGATATACCACAAGAGATCAGTATCTGATGGCACTTGCACTGGTACATTATTTCATCTATTTTGCAAATATTTCCTGTCACCTCTGCAAAGAAATATCCCGTACTCCATTCCACTGCCTTTCCCATGCTACATGGTAAGTGCTGTGCACTAAGGTATCTTTCACCTTTCTTCTACAGGATATAAATTCTTCTTCTTTAAACCAAATATTTCAAACTTGGACTCATCCATCCATAACAACCTATTCCAATCATTAACAGGTCCATTTTGGTTATTTTCAGCAAATTTCAGTCTCTTGACAATATTTGCAGATCAAAGTAAAGATATTTTAACTGCTATTTTACCAAATATTTCATTGTTTTTGATTCTGTAGATTTGGACATTTTTCTGTCACTTTGTATAGAGTCATTTATCTCACATTTGAGATCAGTAACAGTCTTACTTCTCTTCTCAAGGCTGCAAAAACAAAGATACTTAACATCAGTATCATTAAATTTAGGTGTTCTGCCTCTTTCTTTCCTATTTTAAAATTTATCTCTATTGGTATCATGGACAAAGTTATATTTGACAGTCTTTTGGGAGTATTTCACGTCTGCAGCGATTTGTTAGAGAGGCCAACTGGCATCACATAAAACTTGTGTGAACTCTTGCTCGACTGACAGTTCTGTTTTTGGGCCATGGCATAGCAAAAAAACTTAATACATAGTGCTAAACACTGTTTTTCTTCTTTTTTGTCATCAAGGTTTTTTTGTGGAGTGCTATAAAATCGACTTATTCTAGCATGTACTAGTTCTTTGCTAGCTTCTTCCTATATTATTAAGACACTGCATGGGGTACCATGAGAGTTATTTGAGACTGTAAAACTATTTGGCATGTTCATTCATGCAGAATCATTATGGCATGTCCTTAGTGTATGTATATGGGAATTCTACAGAATAAGTATTCTCACCCTGGCTCATTCACTGTCAAAATGGATCACTGAAGCATTCATTACTCTAGTGTTAAAATTTACTTTTTGTAATGGTATGGAATAATAAACCTTTTAAAATCTGAAATATAACAAAACATTCTCTCATTTCAACACTTTTGCACAGTTCTGCATATTAACTATTATTCAAGATGCTCTCAACTTCGCAATAGCACCTAGGTACATTCCAACCATAGAAATCAAAACATGTTTAGAAGACCTAGCCAGGAGACTTGTGATACTTTCTACAGAGAACAAAAACAAGAAAACAACCAACAGAAAGACGACAACTTACATAATTTTAGTGACATCCAACAGCCAAACTTCCCAGGTAAAATTACAAATTTATATTTTCCAGAAACACCTAAAAACAACATCTTAAACGATTTTTTCAAAGAATTTTCTCACAAAACCATCAACATAATTTCACAAAACAGAAAACTAAAAAAACAACCTTACAAAAAGAGACATTAATTCCATTAAAAAACCCAAACAAGACAAAAACATAAAAATTCTAAAAGCAGATAAAGGTAACGCTATAGTCATAATGAACACGAATGAATACATCCAAAAAATGAATAACATCCTATCAGACACGAACAAATTTAAACCAATGCACACAAATCCAACAAAGACACACGAGACGCAACTGAACAAATTACTACTACAAATGAAAAAAGCCAACACAATTTCACAAACACTTTATTCCTACCTACGTAAAACCGACTCACGCACACCGCAAATATACGGCATCCCCAAACCTCATAAACCAGATTGTCCATTACGACCAATAATGTCTACATATAAATCGTTTAATTACAATCTTGGTAAATACATAGCATGGGCATTTTCCAAATATGTAACATCAGCTGGCTCATTCATCAAAGACTCTTTTAATTTCAAGTCTAATCTAAATCAACTTAATCATAAAGCCTTAATGGCCAGTTTCGATGTTATATTCCTCTTTACAGAAGTTCCAACCACTGAAGCCTGCAAGATAGCCTTAGAACTCTATATTCAAGACCCTAACCCAACTATAGAAATTCCCAGTAACCAGTTAGCAACCCTCATAGAATTCACCACGATAAAGACAAACTTCATGTTCAACAACCAAAACTATATACAAACAAATGGCCTAAGCATGGGCAACCCAGTATCACCAGTTCTAGCCAATATTTTTATGTCACAAATTGAAACACAAGCAATTAACACAGCATTACATATGCCACTATACTGGTACAGATATGTAGATGACACGGTTGCGGGATTCAAATCTACAGAACACATACTTAATTTTTTCAATCACATTAACTCTATACATCCCAACATTAACTTCACATGTGAACAGGAAGAAAGCAATCAAATATCGTTTCTTAACCTCAAAATTACAAGAACCGACACAGAATTCAAAACAGAAATCCACCGAAAAATCACCCATACTGGACTATACATTCCTTGCGACTCAGCACGTGAAATAAAACAAAAACTCAACATACTAAGAAACCAAATAAACACAGCCATAAAACTATGCTCACCAGATAAAATTAAGGATGAATTAGAGAAAATAAAACAATACTTCATCAACATCAATAAGTTTCCTCCACAAACCGTAGAAAACATTATATGCACACACCTAGACAGAAAGCAAAATCAACCAACTAAAGTTAATATATCTCACAAATCAAAAAATCGCGAAACCATATACTGCTGTATACCATATATTCCTGACATCAGCAAACAAGTAACCAACGTTTGGCAAAAACTAGTAACAAAATATGACATTCCAGTTAATACCAAATTTATTCAAAAACCAGGCACAAAACTGAGGTCTATACTATGTAAAAACTACACTGACAAACACCACACCAACATTATTTACAAAATACAATGTGATAACTGCCACGACTTCTATATTGGAGAAACAAGTAGAAAAATGGAAACCAGATTCAAAGAACATAAAAAGTCACTTTCACACGTTTTCGAACACTGCAAGTCAAATAAACACAACATAACCATAGAAAACACTCAAATACTAAATAAAGAAACAAACGTAAACAAATGCAAAATTAAAGAAGCCTTACTTATACAACAACTTAAACCCAAAATAAACCAATATAAAGGAATGCTTTTATACCTATATTAATATAATAAAATAAAATTATATATTCAAACATCTAATACTGTCCTCTACATTCCGACACTCAGTTACACAACCCCTTTCAAACATGTGGTCAGCTTCCGGTCAGTTACCTCTTTCTTTGTGAACCTGACGATGACTGAAGAAGGTCGAAATGTTGTTCGCTCTTCTATGTAAAATATTTTCTCAACCCAAACGAGCCGTTTTTGCATATAAAAAGCCTACACATGCTCATTTTGAAATGACAGCCGAAAGAAGGTTATCTAGGCAACAGCACCCATAGTTCCATAGTACAGAGGACATTGTTACACCAACAGAATATGAAATAAACCATCAGATTCTAGGTTTGACTGCACAAACCATAACTACTACACCATACCTGACCAAAACCCACATTAAATTTCAAAGTCTTTATACCTTGGAAACAGCAATCTACAACAAGAAAACATTGACAAAGAACATGTTATAATATACATTAAAAATATTCCACTTCAAACAACTAGTGTTACATTTCAGTAAGAAAACAGAACCATATCTGCTTGCTTTCCTATAACTATATTAAAATTTCACAAAAAAGTGACTGTTCCAAAAGCCAATCACAGTTGATTGTGCTGTTGTAGTTGGATTTAGTTCAATTTTTATTTCAGTGACATTTAATTTTAGTTTTCTAAACTACTTCTGTATAGAAGGTAATATTGGTTGTCACTTACCTCAAAAGGAAAAATGTGTCGACAGAAAATTCGCCCTTTTTAACCGCCTCAAATGCTCTTGTATTAATCAAATCAAAAACTTCCATAAAATTTTCTAATAAAGATGAAACAAGAAAGAGCAATAAGTAGGTGCCATTTTTAAAATAAATTCCTGAAAATTAGACTCATTGGTTGATTTAGTGTTTAATGGCACAAAACAACTAGGCTATCTACACCAAACATCTGGTTAAAAGTTAAATTAAAGTAAATTCAGTGAAATTCATAAAAGAAAATAAAGGTAAAACAAAATAAAGTTTTAAAAAAAAGCATAAAACCAATGTTTACATCTGATCTACAACATTAAGAGAAAAACTACAGTAATACAAATTGTAAACGATTTTCTGTAGCATAACTGTTATTATAACTCACCAGGAAGACTAACAGGTAAGTACAAAAACCACCGTCAGTCATCTGAAGTTGGCCTTTCCGGTCCTGGTTCAGAGTGATTTGACGTTACGGCCATTTTCCAAAACTGAATTTATAAAAGTTTTAAAAAGACTTGTAGCAAAGTTTTAATTATAATTCGCCAGGATGACTAATGGTTGGTTCAAACAGCAGTGTTAGTCACCTGAAGTTGGCCTTTCTGGTCCTGGTTTCAAGTTATTTAATGTTACGGCCATTTTCTAATTTCAAATTGAACCAGATGGACTTTGATTCTTAAAAGGGAATCACATTTAAAAAGATTAATGGCCTTTAAAAACTAAAAACATTACCAAGGTGGACAGTGTCACCATCACCAATAATGCTGTCTAACGTTATGGACAAACTTTTAGACAGAACATGTTTAAAATGGTGCCGTTGTTCAGAGTCGTAATGACGGGAAGAATTTTTAAAATGTGGCTTATTGTGACCTGAGTGTCACACAGACTACACACTGGTGCATCAGTTCCAGATAAAAGAAAAAAATGAGTTGAAGAACTGCAACCAATGCGTAGTCTAGTTAGAACAACTTCCTCTTTCCCATCCTTACAGAAGCAAGGCAACCAAAGTCTAATATAGGGTTTCATTTAGAAAAGCTTGTTTTGCATTGCTCACTCCAAGTTGACTGCCAGCTGGCACGGAGCTGAGCCTTGAAGAGAGGACCATAGACCATGTATGGGACAGGCACAGCAGTGATAGTACCAGTGCAGAAAGATTCAGCTGTGGTGTTGGCAAGCTCGTTCCCAAGAATACCAACGTGGCCCAGTATCCAGAAAAACTGGATAGAAGTAGATGTTAAAGAGAAATGGGCCAGTCGGTTTTGAATATCGGTGAGAATGGAGTGTGAACTTACGTGAAGTGATTCCAAGGCCAGTAGCAAACTGAGCGAGTCAGTACAAATATTGCAGTTTGAGTACTGCTTAACTTCAATGTGATCCAGGGCAAGAGAAATGCATACAGTTCAGCAGTGAACACAGAAGCTGTAGAGGGGATTCTGTGTGTAACCACCTAACCACAACAAACCATGGCAGAGCCCAAACAGTCACCTGATTTTGAACCATCTGTATAAATAGGAATGGAAGGATGGTTCAAAAGATGTTCAGCAAATACCACACAGTATTTCCAATTGGGAGTGTGTGCTTTTCTCAGATGACTTAAAGATAGGAGATATTTGGGGACTGTAAGAAGTCATGGTGGGATGGGCTGACCAGTGGATACAGCAATGTTATACAAGGACAGACCCAATTCATCTAACTGCGCCTGGATATGAAGGCCAAAAGGAGCAATGGCGGACAGTCTGGTGTGAAAAAGGATGTCCTATGAGGAAAGAAAACACAACCTGAAGTGGGATGCTTTGGTAAGGAACAGTTTCAAAGCACATAGTAAAACCAGTTGCAAATGACAGAGGTACAAAGTAGGTTCATGAGAATAGATGTATAAGCTCTGAAGTGGGGAAGTGCAGAAAGCCCCAGTGCAGTGCTGAAGTCCTTGATGATGAATGGGGTCCCACATCTTGAAGGCCGAGGGTCTGGCAGAGCCGTAGACCACTTATCCATAGTCGAGTTTCGATTGAATAAGAGCACGATATATCTTTAGCAATGAACATTGATTCACTCCCCAAGTGGTGGAAGAGAGGACAGGGAGGATGTTCAGTGCTCTTGTACATTTGACCCATATCTGCCTGATGTGTGATATAAAGGTCAGCTTACAGTCACAGATAAGCCGCAAGAACTTTGTCTCAGGAACCACAGGTAGCACAACTTCACTGATATGAAGTTCAGGATCAGGATGAATACCCTGATGGTGGCAAAAGTGCATGCAAACGGTTATAAAAAGAGAAGTTAAAGCTGTTTGCTGTGGTCCACTTCAGTAAACGATTGAGAGCAGTTTGTAGCTACCTAATGTTTGATGACTGACATGAGATGTGAAAGTTGTTGATGTAAACCCCATTTGCAACAGTGATAGGGAATTGTCCAGTGATGGCATTAATCTTTATACTGAAAAGTGTGACACTCAAAAATACAGCCCTGAAGGACTCCAAGTACCAAGAAAAGAACGGGAAAGTGTTGAACCCACACAAACTTGGAATCTCCTGTCCATTAAAAAATTAATAGAAATGGGCAAATGGCCACGTAACCCATATATATTGAGGTCTTGTAAAACTCCATACTTCCATGCTGTATCATAAGCTTTCTCAATGTTAAAGAATATTGATACAAGATGTCATTTGAGAAAGGCTTCTCTGATTGATGTTTCTTGTCAAATCAGGTGGTTCATGGTGAAGTGCTGCCATTAGAACCCACACAGGATGTGCGAGAGGAGGTTCTTTGATTCGAGGAACCAAACAAGATGAGCATTAACCATCCTTTCCGAGGTCTTACAGAGACAGTTCATCAAAGCAATTGGACAGTAGTTTGGAGGAATCTTGGAATCCTTCCCAGACTTAGAGAAAGGTAGAACAGTAGTCTGGTGCCAGGCATCAGAAAAAATATTCTCCTGCCAGATCCAGTTAAAACAATCAGAAGAAAAGCAATAGAAGCAGGAAATAGATGGCACAGCATTTCACAGTGTACAACATCAGTTCCAAATGATGTACTGCCAGACCAATGAAGAGCCAGTTTGAGTTCCTCCAGTGTAAAAGGATGATAATAGTCATAGAGAAAATCAGCTCAAAGGAAAAGAAGTGATCGCTCTTCCCGAGTCTCGATGGCTAAGAAGGTGGAGGAAGAAGCAAATGTGCTTGATACCCAGCAAAAGCTTTCACCTGGAGTATCAGCTACTTCCTGGCCATCAGAGAGCAAGATCGAGAGGGAGACTATACACTTACTATATTAAAAGTTACAGCACATGTGTTTACATGGAGGTTTCAAGGTTGGTAAAAATAAAATAGCTTGTATAAAAAGGGTTAACAGGGTGACCAAACTTCCCCCTAACTGTCTACACTTAAACATGCAAGAAGTCTGGTATTTCAAAATTCCTTTCTACTTCCAACTGATTAACACCAGCTTATTTCTGTGATCTGGTTATTGAGAATATACTTTATAATACTATATAAAGCACTTCAAGACCATAACAACTTGACATCAGATGCTGTATTTCTGTTCGTAACAAAAGTATTTGATCTTGCCTATCATCATGTATATATGAATTAGGTACTTGTCACAAAGAGTGATCATGATTATGTTAAAATATATCATTAACTGGTACAGTGAAGCAGAGTAGTTTAAGTGCATGTGCAGTTTTTAAGATAAAGACCAAAACAGGGTTCAAAAATAAGGGAAAATGGTGTCATTATCAAGAATGCTGCCATAGAACAAACATTACTTAGCAGCCACTGAAGAAAAAAGAAAAAGATGTAATATCACTGGAAAATTGTTACATCACAGGTTTAACACAACATATTGAACTAAGATTTGGATATTATTCAAAAAATAAACTACATATAAAGTAGACAAAAAACAAAACATTAACACATTATTAAAAATAAAAAAATTCACTTACACCAAAACAATTACATTCCATTAGTAATGAAAAACTGGCAAATATGAAGCTAATATCCTCACTACATAAATTATGGAGAAAACTTATTCTATCAAAACATATAAATATACAACTGAAAATAAAAGTTACTGGACATGAATCAGTAATTCATATACAAGTATTAATGTGTAATGAACATAAAAATATGAAGGGCATTCTTACCAATGATGGGATAGCCAAAGAGGTAAGTATGACCCAATATGACCCAAGACATGCTGAGAAATCGAATGCCATGAAGACAACAAAGTTGACCCTTAGGTGGTGTAGTATCCAGTAATTTTGCTCCATTAGTGTACACAGAAAAACACAGAAGAACATCCCCAACAATACCTAGGGAAGGAATTAGAAGCAAAAATGTATTTTTCTATTTCCATATTAACTAGTTAATTTGTGTTAATTTATGATATATTTTTCACAAGTAAAATGTAATTACAAAATATTGTCAATATAGTTAATACATGTATATATATTAGGGAAAGAAAGAAAAATTTACTTTTTCTAGTTTTACATACACAAATATTTTTCATTACTTTATTTTGCTGAACACCCCATATTTATACGTGACTAGTTTCAGATAAATGAAAATTTAGTATCTTATATAAAAATTATACAGTTTTTATAATGATTCCTAGTTTTATAAATGACCATTGGAGTCGAGTGATTCTAACATCTCTCTTATGTACATCATCATGCATCAGTTCTCCACCAACAGTACACTCATGTGATGCATGTGACTCCCTCAATGTACTTCTATCAAACTGTCACTTTGAAGTTTGGGAGAAAATGGAAGCACTGGAAGTATGGAAATTGTGGGTTGAAATTCCTATCAAAAATATGTTTTCAGTATAAGAATATTATAGCTTCCAATACAGTACTTCCTTCTTCTCACAAGAGCTAGTATCTCATATTGATTAGGAGGAGGAACTTATGCGAGGGAAGAACATGTATTCTATTAAAAGTATCTGAAGGATACCTCCATAGATGATAGATCAAAAGAGATGAAGTGCACCACTCCTGACCAGGTATACTCTTCTCTTATGTGTGGAATATGTACAACATCATGGAAGAAAAGAAAAGGAGCACATCTCAGTGGGAGAGAATATGGTAGGAAAGTGATCCGAACCAGAGAAAGATATGCTAATTCAGTTCAACAAAGAAAAATATGTACAAGCAAGGATGCACTTCTAGATGCAGTGTGGTGAGGCAGGCCAGATTCAGCAAGCCAGCTACATCCAAAACTTCCTTGTAGGATACCAACACTAGCATAAAAACAAAGCAGCATACCAATTTCTAAGTATGACATAAAAATTAGCACTAAGCTATCAATCCGAGCACTTGACATTTGGTATTAAATGGATGTCTATCACATTATATCAACTCTCCATGCCAGGACCATTCATGTGGCAAGAACATCCCTGTAAGAAGAGAGAACTGAAACAATCCCATATACCTCCACTGTGACTCACAACACATACTGATGAAATTGAGGGAGAAAGATGGACAACCAAAAATTATGTGAGGTTTTATGTTGATTGGTTTACTTTAAATACAAAACTAGCCCACTGGGTACTAGCATCCATGCAAGGGTAGGAGGAGGGCTCTTAATCAAAAAGTGTGAATTGCATTGTGACATCTCACTTCATGATATTATCACAAATCATAGGATAATATATCATCTACACCTGCAAAAAACCACCAACCTATGCTCCACTAAATGCTTATAGCCATATTTGTGTGAAACCAATTTAGGAGAATGCCTCCAAAGTTGACCATCCCAGCAGCTTGAAATTAGTAAGTGGTAAGGATTCCAAATTCCCCTAAAAGAAAGGGTGAAAATGCTTTGTAGAGTCCAGAGGAATGTCATCACCTGAGACAGTGTAGTGAGTGATCACAAAACCTAATTCTGAAAAGCAGACCATACTGATTTATTCAGTAAAGACATAACAAAGATAGGAAGCTACTCTCTTCTGCTTTATCCATGACATACATGAGTGGTATGGTCTGAAATGGATATGTTTATACAGCAAAATATTGCAAGGTTTATTCACCCGTAAATGACACTGTGAAACACCTCATATCAAAAGTGAATATTGCAAGGATATGGAAGATAAAGCTTGAGTTGACATGGCTGTACAGTGTGGATTTAGTGTAAAGAGTACCATGTAAACCACTGTTTGTCACAAAGAGGGATCACCCATCATAAAAAAATAAAGTCCCTTGATAAAAAAGAAAGTATGAATGGAAACTTATCAGTTAGAATTTTAGGGAAGTACAAATCATGATCATAGGTGGTAGATAAAACCCTGATGAAGAAGTAACCACAACATGATGGAGACAGTGGGAGATGAACATACTGGAAATCATTCATGTGTCAAACTGCAGTATCTCTTCTACTGGATGACAAAGATAAGAAGGAATGGAAAGAGTAAAGTGTGTGATCTGATGGAATACAACTGGAACAAAGGTTGGAAGAAAGAAGATAGGGAGAAATGGACAATTGAACCTCAGGGTAGACCACAGTGGTAAGAGCAGAATGTGAAAGATTGTGATGGGAGAGCAATTTCCAGGGATAAAAATAGTGAATGTGTACCTTGGAAGGGAGCAATATGAGCCATCTAAGAACAAAGAGCCTTAACTGGACACAGAAAAGTATGCAGTTAAGGACAAAGATGAAAACAGAAGAAAGTAAAAAGAACCTCTTGTGATGCCAAGGTCTTTGGGGTAAAAGGAATAGTTCATATAAAGGAAGAGTGATACAAATTACACAAGATTTCAAAATACAAATAAATTCCACTGTTGATATCCATATGCTCTGAAAGGAAAATACTTTTTGACAGGAAGGTTGGTTGGTTGGTTGGTTGATATAGTGTTTTATAGCACAAAGCAGCTAGGCTATCTGTGCCAAACATCTGGTAAAAAAGATAAAAGTAAATTCAGTAAATTTCATAAAAGGAAATTAAGGTAAAACAAAAAGTTTTAAAAAAAAGCATAAAACCAGTGTTTACATCTAATCTACAACATTAAGAGGAAAACTACAGTAATACCAGTTGTAAACGATTTTCTGTAACATAACTATCATTATAACTCGTCAGGAAGACTAACAGGTAAGTACAATAGCCATCGTCAGTCATCTTAAGTTGGCCTTTCCAGTCCTGGTTCTGAGTGATTTGACATTATGGCCATTTTCTTAAAATGAAGTTATAAAAGTTTTAAAAGAATTGTAGCAAAATTTTAATTATAACTTGCCAAGATGACTAACTGGTAGTTCAAACAGCAGTGTTAGTAACCTGAAGTTGGCCTTTCTAGTCCTGGTTTCAAGTTAATTAATGTTATGGCCACTTTCTAATTTCGAATCGAACCAGATAGACTTTGATTCTTAAAAGGGAATCACATTTAAAAAGATTAATGGCCTTTAAAAACTAAAAACATTACCAAGGTGGACAGTGTCACCATCACCAATAATGCTGTCTAACGTTATGGACAAACTTTTAGACAGAACATGTTTAAAATGGTGCCGTTGTTCAGAGTCGTAATGACGGGAAGAATTTTTAAAATGTGGCTTATTGTGACCTGAGTGTCACACAGACTACACACTGGTGCATCAGTTCCAGATAAAAGAAAAAAATGAGTTGAAGAACTGCAACCAATGCGTAGTCTAGTTAGAACAACTTCCTCTTTCCCATCCTTACAGAAGCAAGATGGCCAAAGTCTAATATAGGGTTTTATTTAGAAAAGCTTGTTTTTGCATTGCTCACTCCAAGTTCACTGCCAGCTGGCACAGAGCCGAGCCTTGAATACAGGATCATAGTTCAAGTATGGGACAGGCACAGCAGTGATAGTGCCAGTGCAGATAGACTTAGCTGCAGTGTTGACAAGCTCATTCCCAAGAAAACCAACGTGGCCCATTATCCAGAAAAACTGGATAGAAGTAGATGTTAAAGAGAAATGGGCCAGTTGGTTTTGAATATCGGTGAGAATGGAGTGTGAACTAACGTGAAGCGATTCCAGGGCCAGTAGAGAACTCAGTGAGTCAGTACAAATATTGCAGTTTGAGTACTGCTAAATTTCTATAAGATCCAGGGCAAGAGAAATGCATACAGTTCAGCAGTGAACACAGAAGCTGTAGAGGGGATTCTGCATGCAACCACTGAACCACAACAAACCATGGCAGAGCCCAAACAGTCACCTTATTTTGAACCATCTGTATAAATATGAATGGAAGAATGGTTCGAAAGACGTTCAGCAAATACCACACAGTATTTCCAATTGGGAGTGTGTGCTTTTCTCAGATGACTTAAAGATAGGAGATATTTGGGGACTGTAAGAAGTCATGGTGGGATGGGCTGACCAGTGGATACAGCAATGTTATACAAGGACAGACCCAATTCATCTAACTGCGCCTGGATATGAAGGCCAAAAGGAGCAATGGCAGACCATCTGGTCTGAAAAAGGATGTTCTATGAGGAAAGAAAACACAACCTGAAGTGGGATGCTTTGGTAAGGAACAGAGGTTTGAAGCACATAGTAAAGACAGTTGCAAATGACAGAGGTGCTAAGAAGGTTCATGAGACTATATGTATAAACTCTGAATTGGGAAAGTGTGGAAAGCCCCAGTGCAGTGTCGAAGTCCTTGATGAGTGGGGTCTAGCATCTTTAAGGCTAAGGGTCTGGCAGAGTACCATAGACCACTTATCCATAATCGAGTTTTGATTAAATAAAAGCATGATATATCTTTAGCACAGATCGACATTCTGTGTACGTTTGACCCACAGCTGCTGGATATGTGATATATAGGTCCGCTTACAGTCAAAGATACGCCGCAAGAACTTTGTCTCAGAGACCACAACTTCACTGATATGAAGTTCAGGATCAGGATGAATACCCTGCTGGTGGCAAAAGTGCATGCAAACAGTTTTAGAAAGAGAAGAGAGCTGTTTGCTGTGGTCCACTTCAGTAAATGATTGAGGGCAGTCTGTAGCTGCCTCATGTTTGATGACTGGCATGAGATGTGAAAGTCATCAATGTAGAGCATATTTGCAACAGTTAAGTGGGAGTTGTTCAGTGATGGCATTAATTTTTATACTGAAAAGTGTGACACTCAAAAATACAGCCCTGAGGGACTCCAAGTACATGTAGAAAAGAATGGGATAGTGTCACACCCACACAAACTTGGAATCTCTTGTCCATTAAAAATTTTTTTAATAAAAATGGCCACCTAACCGATATATATGGAGGTCTTGTAAAATTCCATACTTTCATGTTGTATCATAAGCCTTCTCAATGTCAAAGAATATTGATACAAGATGTCATTTGAGAAAGGCTTCTCTGACTGATGTTTCTAGTCAAATCAGGTGGTCCATGGTGAAGTGCTGTCATCAGAACCCACACAGGGTGGGTGAGAGGAGGTTGTTTGATTGAAGGAACCAAACAAGATGAGCATTAACCATCCTCTTAGGTCTTACAGAGGCAGTTCGTCAAAGCAATTGGACAGTAGTTTGGAGGAATCTTGGAATCTTTCCCAGACTTAGAGAAAGGTAGGACAATAGCCTGGTGCCAGGCATCAGGAAAAACATTCTCCTGCCAGATCCAGTTAAAACAATCAGAAGTAAAGCAACAGAAGCAGGAAATAGATGGCACAGCATTTCACAGTGTACAACATCAGTTCCAAATGATGTACTGCCAGACCAATGAAGAGCCAGTTTGAGTTCCTCCAGTGTAAAAGGATGATAATAGTCATAGAGAAAATCAGCTCAAAACAAAAGAGGTGATCGCTCTTCCCGAGTCTTGATGGCTAAGAAGGTGGAGGAAGAAGCAAATGTGCTTGATACCCAGCAAAAGCTTTTACTTGGAGTATTAGCAACTTCCTGGCCATCAGAGCAAAATCAAGAGGGGGACAGAATTAATTTGTCCACTGACCTTTTGAATCTTGTCCCATATGGCTTTGAAACTGGTGGTAGAGGATATGCTGGTTGTGAACTTAATCCAAGATTCCTTCTGGCTTTGATGTCTTACCTACCAAGTATGTGCACGGGCCTGCTGGAAAGTGATGTGGTTCAAGAGTGTGGGATATCTATGGAAAGTATCCCAGGTTCTTTTTTGAGCATTCTGTGCTATGTGGCAGGTAAGGATATAATGGAAAACATGTTGAGGTTTTAGTAATACATAATAGTATGCAGTCAGATACTGCTGCCACATAGTCATCTATTGATGGCTTACAGACGACTGCAGGATCAAGTTCTGCAAGAGTAGTGAAAGAGAGCCAGTTTGCATGATCCAGCTTCCACGAGGGCATGTGGGTCATGTGGCATTGGCCAGAGCCAGTCTCTCTCAAAATTATAGGAAAATTATCACTGCCTCGTGAATTATTGTCAAACCTCCATGAAAAATGAGAGAATAGTGAAGGGGAGCAAATTGGGAAATCAATTTCAGTAAATGATTGATTAGGTGCATGAAATTAAGTAGAAGAACCAGTATTGAAGAGAAAAGGTTGTGATCAAAAAGCATACACTCTACAGAGCGACCCCTCCTATCAATATCAGCACTTTTCCAGAGGGGATGATGTTCATGAAAGTTCCCTAGGATTGAAAAGGGAAACAGCAACTGTTCAATGACAGCATCAAGGTCTGATTTATCATAGGTCTCTCCAGGTGACAGGTAGAGAGAACAAACAGTGATGGTATGACCTGAGGAAACACAGATGGCTATGGCCTCCAAGGGTGTGTCGAGTGGCAAAGACTGGGTGGGCACAAGCCAATCAACCAATAGTGTCACCCCTCCATGCACTCGTCCATCACACAGCCTGTCATTTCTGTACATAGAAAACTGCCAAAAGATGACTGTATCAGCTGTTTTCAGAAATGTGTCCTGTAAAGAAAGACATACAGGATGGTAGGAAGCAATCAGTGTTTTGATGCCATCTAGATTAGAACGTAAACCTCAACAGTTCCATTGTATCAAGGTGGCCATTTTTAATGACCTGCAGGCGAATTGGCTGGAGAACCCTTCTGTTTATGACCATGTCTTTTTTCCTTTCTGTCCTTATTCTAGGGAGTTCTATCGACCTCCATGGATCCTGTCCTGGATCTGTTGGGCAGGTCTTTACTGTTGGAAGGGGATTACAGAGACTGTAAACGTGAACAAATGATTGTTTTGTATCTTAGGGTGAGAGAGGAAGATGGATCCAAGGAAATGCCTGTACCTCGAACCAAATGATGTGGATCTTGGGATTTGGTGGAATGTATACAAGGGACAGAGATAAGTCTTAATGTTGATTCATCAACTTTCGTAACCATGGAGGTCAAAAGACTTTAATTTGTTTGGAGAACAATTTTTAGAAGGCACAGAGAGATCTGTCTTCACTCCCACAGTAGCTGTGGAATTAAGTGCAGCAGCATACGTCTGAGATGGGGTGGACAGCAACTTTCAAGCCTCAGAATAGGTAATGTTATGAATTGTTTTCAAAGCTGCACCTCTTTCTATTCCAACCATTTAGAGCAAGAACGAAAGTAGGACAGGTGAGAGCCATTGCAATTGATGCAAAGAGGCTCCGTTTCACATTCGTAGGTATCATGGTCCTTGCCGCTGCAATGAGCACACATTAAAGAACCACAACATGACCATGAGTGACCAAACCATTGACACTAGAAACATTGGAGAGGGTTTGGAATGTATGGCCTACTCTGCAAAGAAGATAACCTGTCTTGATGGATGGCAGGTGGATGTGATGATGTAAATGTGAGAATGAGGACATTGGTTGGCACCACAATTCCATCTTTGCGAGTGGAGATACACCTCACTGCAGAAACTCCTTGGGTGGAGAAACCAGTGAGAATCTCCAAATCTGGGGTGTTCTTCAAATCCTTCTCAACAATAACTCCTTGTGATGAATTCAAAGTAGCATGAGGTATAACCTCAATAGGTATATCCCCAATTGCCTTTGAATGCACTGTGTTGAGATGTGGATGTTTCCACCAATATGTCACCAAATCAAAGCTTTTTACTGACTTTGGAGAGCCAGCAAGTCCCTCTTGTCCCTTCTGAATCAAAAAAGGAGACATTTGCCCTAAAGGTTTGTCTGAAAGTGAGTGCAATATAAGAAAATGCAGTACAACAGGTGGTACGGATGGTGAGAATTGCTGCTCAGAATTCTTCAAGATGTGGTCGTCTAACTATAGACTGTTTTTTCACTATTTGATTAAGATTTTTAATTGGAGTATCCATAATAAAGAAAGGGAAATTTCGATGCCCACTGACCCAATCCACCATGAAGCCCTATGAGGGAATGCATTACAATGTCAAACAAGGACACTGCAGCAATACCAGGGTTTCATGAGCACTATACCCAAACACCAGCATCAGATATAATGTCCACAACACCTGTTGAGAACATCCAACACTGATACTTTGTTGACCCTAGCCCGAGTGGACCAGCTGAATGACCCAAGGAGGCCACCCCAAGGCTGCCCATCTACAGGAATTCAAGGCCAAAGTGGTGTGTTAGGGTTGGACCCCTCAACTACCAGGATCCTTTCCTCCCCTTCACAGGTTACCATGCAGAGCAAACATGTGGGTGGATGTTTAGATCCAAGAGGAGGTAAATTGAAAGAACAGAACCTTCAATGGGAGGTCCCCTAACCATGTACAGGAATCTGCACCGAGGGGTTGATAGGAAGGAAGAAATGTGAAACATGAGGAGATAGTCAGAAAATAAATCAAGCAAATACTGGATTACACGATTTACCCACTCCAGAATGGTAGGATGCCAGGGAGGGAAAAGTATCTAGAAGGAATGCATAAGCAGCATAATAACAGAGGAAGTAAAAACCTTACAATATTGTTTCCATGACTGGCCAATGTCTAGAAAGCAAAGAGACTGAAGACTCACAGTCAAAGAGTGAGGTGAGAAATGATTGCTCCATGAGCCACTTTAGGCTTGGCAGCAGAAAATCTCCTGGTAGTAGACAAACTGCAGAATACATTTCCCTTGAATAGGTACACCATCATGGAAGACGTACATGGGAAAGCAGTTGATACAACCTTGAAAACCAAGACCAAGAAGGAGCAGTCAAGTGGACATTACATCAAGTGGATGAGAGAAATAACCTGATGAAATAATGGATGGGTATTGATGGGTGTATTTTATTTATTTATGTAAGACTGATAAATGGAGGTTAAGACTAATAAATGGTTTATCCCCACCGAATTTGTGAGTTCTACTTCTTCAGTCACCTCCAAAACCTTGGGTACATCTTATATCCCATATTATAGCTTGTACCCTGGGATCCTTTTAATTAGTGCAGTTTTTTCTTAAATTTATTTTTGTTTATAAACAAACTAATATAATAAGTCAGAAGTTTGGATTTCCTGTTTTTAATGCAGTCCTTTCTTTTGATTTTATTCACTTAACTATCAGTTTTAATTTTTTGGTACAACATAATCAACTTCCAGAGGTATAGGCAGTGCCAAAAGAAAGGCAACTTAATGTTGAGGATCATAGCAAAGGTATCCCTTGGGGAGAACTACTATGATAATAATAAAAAAAAAGGGAATGTAATGCTCACTCTGTGGGATAAATTAGGTTGGGGCATAAAGGGTAATCTGTGACCAGACTGAAAACAACTTGCATATGATATGTAATAAGGTGAATATGATGTGCGTGGTTCCATGATAAGAGACAAACATCTAGAAATGTAGACCTCTGGACTGGGTGTCACTTAGGTGGGCAGTATGTGCCATCATCATAGAAACATCTAAAGGAATTCTTCCTAAACAAAGTTAAGTAAGAAGAATGAAATGATGCAAGGACAATTTGCAGACAGAAATTCAAGAATAGTGATATGCAAATTACTTTTGTTCACAGATTAATGATCCAAAGTTCCTTGTGAACTGACCCATACTCTTCATCACCAAAGGAATATGCCCATGACAAAATGTAGACCCAGGCACACAGAAGGAAGAGGCATACTAGCTGATAAACGGGTTTAGTCCAGCCACAAAACTGAGATATAGCATCCATTAAGACAGAATCAGACCTAAAAGATTCTTCAAGTTGGGAATGGGAATGATTGGCAAACTCTGGAGGCAGAAAAAGATTATTAACAAATCTTGTCAGCCAGCAAAGGCTTAACTATTTCAGTAGGAGCATTGGTGAAGTCTGGGGATAAAGGATGGACCCTATACTATTTGATCTCCCATTGTATGAAAGCAGTAGAACCATTGTTTGGTCACCTTAACCTAAGACACAAGAAAAACTCTAGTGACCAGTGTAACCCCCAAAGTGGCAAGATCAACTTTAGCAATCAATGTACAGAATGGTTTCACTAAATTCTCAGTGCAGAAATAAAGTGACTTGAATTAACTGATAAATATGAATATGAAATTTTGTCAAATTAAGTTGAAACATAACTATTTCATGAAGAAAAAGTCAAACATGCAGCAAGAAACAAAGAACCATATTCAAACTCCAACTCTGTTAAACAAGACGTGATGGTTCAAGTAAAAACACAAAGGGAGTCGCATGCATCACATAAGTATACTGTGCTCCTACCGGTGGATAGATGATGAACGATGATTTACAGAAGTGACATGTTGGAATCACTTGATTCCAATAGGTGCAGCTATTTGTACCATGCATAAATAAAAGGTTTGCATATAGAGGACAGCACTGAATGAAAATAGTTAATCTTGAGAGTGAAGAGAAGTACCATATAAGAATTGACCAGTTTCTTATTAAATGAAAGTATGTTCTCAAATTAATGCCTGTCATGATAATGCAATCAGTGGCTTGACAACATTTAGCAAGTTTATAACAGCTACAACCTCCAAATACAAGTAATACCACCTGTGTGAGCACTGAGTCAAGTTAGTACCATTATCAGCAACTCTCAGTTATGGTATGTACAAATAGTCAAATTATATTGATAAAGTGCTATTTGAATAGGAAATAGAGATAGAACACTCACACATGAATAGAAAAAAGGATAAAAGTATGGTCGCATGGGAAATAAGTGATGCATGTAATTTCTATTCTTTGCAATTGGAAGACATCCACTACTTTTATAATGTAATTAGATCCTTTAGATTAAATTGAGAAAGATACCCACCATAACAATTACAAATATTATTGTACTAAAAATAACATTACTAGCACATTCCAACGTTTACCTGAAAGTGGTGGTTTCTGTGATTTATAAAAGAGGCTTTGTGTGAGAGAATCACTTTTACCAACATCAAAATAAGGTTGTTCTGCTTCTGTTGGAATATATGCTTCCAATTCATTTTTGGTGGCATTGACAGTTTCATTAGATTCTGGATTAGAAAGACAAGCTGGATGTGGACTACTGACAGTGGCTTCAACATCCTCTGGCTTAGTAGAATCTGATTGGCAAACAGGATTTTTTTCTTCTCCTAACTGGTTATCAGTGGAAACTTTGCTTTCACTCTTCTCAAAATAGAATCTTACGAAGACATCATATGTAGTACCCATTACTATTAACGCTCCAATAATGGAAAACAGAACCCTGAAATTGTAGTTATGATAATTTTCACATCTCATACAAGCACATAAATATATCAGCTTTTTACTGTTGTAAAGGAATTAATTAATTAATTGTGTGATAATTAAGTGTCTTATACATTTTATCTGTTAATACCACTCTTGTTAAAGTTCTGTGAAGAAAGGTACAAATCAACAACAGTTTAGAACACAACAAAAGAAAAAAAAGAATATTCATGACTTATAGAGCAACAGAGACTGTAGAATTTGGCATTTCACATATCCTAGTAGTTATGTAAATTTGAGTCACTACATTTATGTTGTGTGGAATCTGATCTACAAAGAAGCTTTTTAGAATTCTTTTCTTTGCTATTTCAAAGTTTATATTTGCAAAGAAAATATCATCAAAGGGAATATAATTATGTATGTTTTGTTTCCCGTGTGATTTTTATTCTTTGTTTAGTGGTTTTGTTACTAAAACCTTGCATTCCCAGATTTGAAAAGAAAAATAAAGGCAACCTTTAAATATGGTTGGATAGAGCAAAGTATAACTGATGTGGCATAATACAATGGTTTAAGGAGTAAAATATGGTTTAGTTGGAAATATTATGTAGTTGGCTTATAAAAGGATTTTTTAACTATATGATTTTATAAAAGAAAGAAACAGATTGGGTAACCATGTGATGTCTTTTCTACTTTTTTATTTTAATTTGTAAATTTTAAATATTTATTGTTCATTCTGAGTCTATGCAAAATTTGATATGTTGTCAATGCAAATGTGACTGAGTAATTCTACATGTTGCATAAGAAGGCCAACACAATCAACAGTTACCTAATAATAACTAGAGATTACAGCCTCCCTTACATCAAATAAGAATGATCAGTCATCTTGGTAGCACAAGTCACTGTAAGTAAATCAAATGGCTCCTTTTCAGTAAGGAGTACTGAATCAAAACAGTTCCACAAAGTTTCTGAAGTGGGTAAGTTAGCAGAAATATGTCCTGAGGAAAAGAAATCTGTTTACCTATTCAAGGACTCAGTAAAAGGAAAGTCTTGTGTCCTGAGAAAGAATGTACTGATGAATAAAAATAGTTCATTTTGTTTTACACATTATGTTGAATCTCATTATTTTCCTTAAGACAAAACTCAAGTCAGTTTAGCAACACTTAGACTACTTTGTCGTTTATCCTGCTTGATCCACCCATTATAAAGTGGATTTGCCTTACTCAAGGATATCAGTTAATCTGAGAATAACATACTCAAAGACCTAAACTTTCGTCTCTAAGCTCTTATCAACAAATGTACCACTTAGTATAAATTAGACTGAAGCTTTACAGTTATATAAAATAAAAATCTCCATTTTCTGGAATACAATTTTTTTTTCTCAAGCTCTTTAATAATACACTTACAATCACTATCTTAATATGACTACAAAAAGGTAGATCTTAATGTAGAAACATTCATTTCTTTGATTATTCTGTTACCTATACACTTACAAGACTATAATGTCCCCCGTTTTCCATGGAATAGAATCAGACTTGCATGACACTTGACTTGGAAAAATATTCTTTGTTATTCCACTTATGATAGGAATACTGCCTAGAAAAACTGATGCAAAGAATATATAAACAAAGCTTTGATTAAAAAAAAACAAACAATGCTTATGTTTATCTGCTTACAACACATTAAAATGTGGCTTATTCTTTCAACGGTAATATTTTTCTCTACCTCTGATCATTGAAGACATTAATATTACACACATAATACAAAATGGCATGAAAGTAGAACAGGTAGAAAGAGAAATACTACAAATGTGTCTGTATTTTTGCAAGTTAAAATGAATACCTAAACAAGTAAAATAAAATTTAAGATCTACAAGCAAGTAATTCAAACAATAAAAAAGTTCATAATCATAGATACTTCTGTGTCTATGTGACAAATGTAAAAATTAAAAAAGGTAGCTTCAAAAAAGGCTTTTAAAATATGAATAAACATAAACAAACAGAGAAAGTTGTTAATAACATTTCAGTAACTTCCTCCAAGAATGGCACAAATTCCAGTTCCAAATGTTTATATAAATATTTATATTATTAGATAGATGTCTGAACTTTCTCCACTTCATCCAAGACTGATATTAGTAGTCAAGTTTTAACAATTTAGGAATTCATTAACTTCCATCAGTCACTTAAAGTCAACTCTTACAAAAGTAAGAATATAAATGATTAGCTTGTAAAAGTAATTGCAACCAAAACTTAGTCTCTCAGTGATGCTTCTCATTCTGACTCACATGAACAAAATATTCTCAAACCCTGAGTTACAGTATAGATTCATATATCTAAAAGAATTATATTCTAAAGCTCAAGCGTTCCCAAATACTTTGACAAAAAGGCCCAAGAGCATAGTGTCAAGGAAAAGAATAAACTGTTGAGTTACACAAAGTGCTCACCAGGAATACTGCATAATGACAATGTGTCATCCATCTGTTGCTGGAGGGATATAGTCTAATGCTGACCAGAGACTTGTGCAGTTCACATTATTATGTGAAGGAGAGAGAGCTCTTACAGTGGCTTTGCACATGTAAAAATGTTTCAGCAGTAGCAATGACTGGCTATTTGTTCTGTGGAAAAGTGAGTGTTGTAGTATGAAGTAATTATTTTTAAACTTTTATGTCAAAAAGAAAAATTCTGTTTATTACATTTTATCTTAGGAAAGTGTCAATGCATTTAACTTACTACAAAAACACATCAAATACTGTTATCAGTCTGATGGCATTTGAAGTGTTTTAGTAATAATTAGAATAAAATAAAATAGAGTAAAAATGAGAAAATAAAATATTATTCTACAATAAACACTAATACATTATGATATAAATGTCTTTTACTGGAGAGGCATGATAAGAACTATGTTGGCCATACAACAATGGTATTAGACTCACAGTAAGTTTAAAAACATTTCTTATTTTTACCCCTTAGGGCTTTTCTGAGAAATATACATTATAATACCATCCACATTATGTCTGCTACATCCAATGCTGATGACACATTTGATCAATATCAAAGCTTACACCACAAATGCAATGGTTGTCACAAGACAATATTATTAGTTTCACTGCATTTTTAAAAACTACACTTTGTTCAACCCACAAGTTATCCAAAAGGAATTATTGTATTTCAAACATAACTGATAAATTTAAAAAAAAGAAAATAGTATTAATACCTATCTCCTTCCACAATGATATGACTTCTTTCTGAATTTTGTTACTCGTGCAACTGCTTGGCACACACAAACCAATATTAAGTGGGATATTGGCCTAAAAATATTGAATATATGTACTATGTTTATATGATCAAAAGATTGTACTATGAAAACAAAAGCTTTCATGTCAAATACAATCAATTAAAAATTTATATCTGATTACCAACCCTCTTGTTTTGCAGAATTATACTGGATACAATAAAAATATCAGCAAACTTAGCTACCAAATTACAAAAGAACTTTACTAATTATGGTATTTATATTGTTCAAAACAAAACAGTCATAAGAGTCCAAGAATGAATGCAAAGATAATCTTTTTTAAAATCTTACTTTAGCAAGAAAGTAAAAAAGGAAGAGCCAAAAGTGTAAAAGTAATTTACAAAAACAAACTAAGTGGTAATAAGAATCCCAACAGTTAACACAACAAAACAAAATTTACCCACTAGACCTCACTCTAAAAACAAAGAAGTTTTCACTAAAAACAAAACAATGTTTGGATTTATATTCAATTAATCAAATACTGAAGTCCAAAGTTTTCAACAAAACAGTAAGTTTAAGCTTTGAACTTATACCTGAAATTAAATACAAATAAATTATGTTATAAGGTTTACTGCTCTTAGCTTACTTAACATGATAAAATTGCATCCTATTATAGAAAGCATCATGGATAGAGCTTGTAAACGTGCACTGTTTTTTTTTTCACAAAAAGTTTCTTCTACCTTATTTTAAAACAAAATTCATTCAGTTGAGTGAAAAATTCAATACTTTTGCTTCTGATAATGGGTTTACAAGTTTTAAATCATATCACGACCTTTTCAAAAACTTTCATATCTATATATCAATTCTTTTGAAAATTATTTAAGATAATAATGAACCATTTTTGTGTACCAACCACCATTGGTTTAACTTTCCATTAATTTAAGCTCTTATTACGTACAGTTAACAGTAGCTATAAAACAGTTCTGTATGACATTATATAATAACTTAAGTTACATTAGATTTTGCTAATTACTTTCTTTGCCACATTTACAATTGTTGCAACTATCTTTGTTTTTAATTTTATTATTATTATTAATGAGCTTTCTGGAGGTTTACTGTACTTACTTTTTGGCTTTTTACAAAAGATTTAATATTATTTATTGCTACTTGTTGCCTACTTCTTTTGCTTTGTTAAGTGGCATAAGTTAAAGTTGGAGTAGTTGTTCTTTCATATAGTATATAACATTTTAACATATTACAAAACCAAATTCCAGATATTTATTGTATAATCCAGGTAATCATTTAACTTATTATTTTGTATGATCATAACTTAGTTCTTGGTAGTATTTCTTGGTAATGTCCTGTTATTTGATATGACACCTGACCAGTGAAATATGTTGTACCATAATGAAATTAGAAAGACATAGGCTCAAGAAATATCAACAAAAATGAATAAAAACTCTATAACCTGAACACTTTTAAAAGTTGGACCTTTCTTCAACCTTTCAAAAGTGCTCAGGTTAGAGGATTTTTATTCATTTCTATGCATATTACCAGTTTATCTCGGATGTCATCTTTCTGAGATGGTTAAATTGTAAGTTGTTTTACTTATTAAATATTTTTCATTCTCAACTTATAAATATAATTAAATTTTGATATTTAAAAGTCAGATATTTTTTCCTTCTCCATAGATTAAACTTAACAGGTATGTTACAATCTTTGCTAATTTTATACATCAGTATATAATTTTATGTACCTTAACTACAGACCATCAATTCTGGATCATTTGTTTATATACATAACGTTTACTATATTAATAATTTCTGTTACTCTAGGGAAAGAAATTCTATCAATTTGTAAGAATACACTCTTAAATTCATTATTTCTATTTGCAAAATTGTTATTATTATCTTCATTATTAAGTTTTAGAGCAGCTTACTGATAAGCCTGTTATTAAAAATATTTGCTATATCTGTAATACTTATATTTGTATCCAAAGGTTTTTTCATCAAGATACACCACTAAACGCAATTATCTAGAAATTTCAAGTTTTCTTCGTATTACCCTGAATATTATCAAATTTATTCACTGGTAATTCTTTAAGCATTTCTCATAAAACATGTTACAGAATTTCGTTTTACTTTGTAAATTGCTTCATTTATTTCATTCTTCTGACATTTATAATTATGCCATAAATCACCCTCCTTGCTTTTAAAATCTAAAACATTATAATTTATTCAAGGTTTATTTTATATATTTTTCTTCTATTTTGATTTCTTTTAACATACTAACTTTTTTTTAAAATAAATACCTCCAGATTTTCTTCTGAAGTACAATAGCGTCATTTGTAACACTGTTAATTTTATTACTCACTAAAACATTATTTTTTCAGAATTTGTTTTATAGTTTTTTTAACAACTGTTTCTTAAATTTACCAATATAATTTTATGATCTGGTATTTCTTCCCAAATAAAATAACTGGTTACATTTATAACTGTTAGTTTGTGGAAACATGATTTAACTAACTTTCCACATCTCCATTCTAATCTTCTATTAATGTTTATATTTCACTGAAATCCATTAAACTATCATATTCTGACAATCATTTATCACATTGTTTTCAATAGGCATCTTTATTATTTATGCCAACAAGATATACTACATTCCTTCAAGTTCTTAATTAATTTACTAATTCTCAACTTAAGACAATTATAAGAACTATAAATTGGAGGTCCATAAAGTTTACAACCGTAGCAATAATAATACTTCTGCATTTTCTAGACTTAATTTCAATATTTCTAGAGAATGTTTTTAAATAAACAATGAAAAATCCTCCACCTTTTCATTACTCCTACCTTTATAAACTTTTCCAAAATCTTTCAAATCATAACTTTGGATTTCATGTTCTTTTTAAAATATCTGCAATTATTGAAATATCTAACAATATGAAAATATCACCAACAAAATGTACAAACATAGTCCAACTTGTTGTGAATATTATTAATATAGATATGTAACAGATTCAAACTGTTACCTTCAGGATATTATAATTTACATTTAAAATCAGTTATATTTTCTACTTTTTTCCTAATTTTTACCATATTAATTATTTGTCAGAATAATATCCATAGATTACAACAATAAAAAGAAAAGAAAAATAAATTACAAATTTTCAAGATTTGTACCTAATTTTATTTTTATTACTAGTTTACCAATTATCTTCCAAAATCATTACCATGTTTGCCCAAACAAATTTAAATTTTCTTTTAGTAATTTTTAACCCTTTCAAAAGTTTTTTGTCAGCACAAAATTATATTTCTGTTTAGATATTCTGACTTTTTTCCTCATATTATCTCTAATTTGGCAAATTACTTAGATGAAAATTCATTGAAAGAGAAATTTTGATTCACACCATGTGTATCTCAATTTAGATGACTTTGTATGTACAATAAACTTTAGTTTTATTCTGCCAATACTGTGAAATAGTCGTTGCTAATATTAAGACATTTTAAAGTTGGTTTTAAACAGGTGCCATCTTGTTTCATCACAATCCTTACTATTAAACACTAGAATACTAAGAGATTTATAAGAAAACACAGTAACAAAACAAATAATGCATTACATGCACAATGTTTTAACAAAACTGAATTTCAAAAGTCATTTTGCATAATTTACACAGAAATGCTTTTGTTTTGACTACGTGTGTTTGATGTTGGATAATATCCTTTTTTCAACACATGAATCTTCTCTCTGAGGATAAATGACATATGGAATAGCCTGTTTTCAGCTTTGGCACAAACTTCAACACTGAAGGCTTAAGCCATGATGGATAACATACCACTTTTATTACCTCTTGAAAACAATGACATGAACATATCAAATGAATTTTGAGATGTATATATAATTATGAGGGAACTGTTCAAAATGAAGTTCCATTACTATTATCACAACTTTGCAAATTCCTTCAGGTTATATTTGTTCTATTTCAAAAAAATATTACAAATATATAACTGCATACCAAATCTTACTCTCATGCTCACTAGAATGGCAGTTATTATACAAGTACATAATACAGTGATATAATTTAATAATACAGCTTACCTTTCCAAAAATCTTCACAAACCAATTACTTTGACAGTACTGACCACTGAACCCTTCAAAAGTGACACCTGTTCCATTTACTACATCCTGTGGTGCAGATACTTCAATGCATTCCTTGTAACTTCCAAGCCAGTAGAAATTCCCTCTTAAGAATCCACTGGTTGGTTTTCCCACAGCATCAAGCACTGAGAATTAAAATAAAACATTTATAATTCTGTTGCAAGTAAACTTATTTAAAAGTGCATTGTTACCCATGTGGTATGTGAGAATGAAAAAAACTTATTGCATTGTTTACTTGTGTTTAAAAGATGAATGAACTTCTTAAATCTATTCACAAGATTTTTGAATTTAAGTTTTGTTCACTCTTTGAATTTCATGCAAAAATATCAAGAGCTACCTGTACAAGCCGTCTCTAACTTAGAAGTGAAAGACTAGAGGAAATATAGTTACTCAAACACCACCCATTGTCAATGCCAGGGCTACATTTTGTTAACGTAGAGGGAGACTGACAAACACATTATACTTTGTATAATACACAGCTGAAAGGGCAAGCATGTTGGATGGTTTTATTCAAACTCACAACATAATAATTAGTGTCCTAATGACCAGGCCATGTTAAGCTTTACCCTTTATCATCTCCACTAAAATAATTATGCAAGCTAGACTTCATCTCCACCTGTATAACATGTCAAATGTTTCATTCACACTTAAGTTCCTCACACTTGGTTTCTCGTGACCAAAATGTAGCCTGTCTAGAGAATTTTATCCTTAGAGGCTGACTCATTTACCCAAAGAACATGACTTATAGAGGACGTACGCATGGCCTGACAGATGATGAGCAAGCTTGTTCAAAACAGATGACAATGAAGCAGACAAATGATCCACTTTGCTAAATGATGATGAATTCACTGATAATGTAACAGAGAGTGATTAAATAGATACTAAGTCATTAAGTAGTGGCAGCAAAGAAGCTGATACTGATGAAGCTGTGATTTCTATAAATAGAGCCAGTGTTGCAAGCTGTCCACCTGCACTGATAGCCAATCCTAACAATGCTGACTGATAAAGATTGGCTGCAGATTTCCCACCCCAGATAATTAATTTTGATCCCTCTTGCAGTAGCACTGCAAGAAATGTCAGAATAAGTGATAAGAGCAATAAACTGGAATATTTCATGTTATTCTTTGACCAATGCAAATGCAAATAAGAACAGAGTCAAACATTATTTATCTTCAAGGGAGTAAGTAACAGTGCCACCACACAATGCTTTTACTTAGTTGGATGTTACAGTAAATGAGTTGTATGTCTTTCTGGGATTGTGCACACAAGTACTTCACATGGGTGAAGGAGGAGAGAGTAATGATTGAATATTGGATTAAAGATAATCTAACTTTCACACCATTTCTTTTCTAAAGTGATGCCAAAATTGCATTTCATATTGATTCTACAAATATTGATTCCAACAACTCTGTTCCTTCAACAGACACAAAAGAAAATTGTTTTCTTACCTGAAAGAAACATTTAGGACAGTATTTTATCCCTTCAAAAATGTAGTGATTGAAGTATGATCTTATTCAAAAGTCACCTAACATTCAAACAAGTGACATGAAAATATTTTATTTGTATATTTACAAAAGTGGATTTGTACTTCACTTCATTACTTGGTTGGTTGGTTGGACATTTTATGGCTCAAAGCAACTAGGCTATCTGGGCCAAACATCTGATAAAAAGTTAAAATTATTAAAATTTGTAAAACAGAATCAAGGTAAAAACAATAAAAGTTCAATTTTTGTATTAAAAATAAAAATAGCTTTAAATCCAATTTTTATATCTAGTTTACAACAGTAAAATTTTATATCTAATTTACTGTTAAATGAAGAAGTCATATAAGCAGTGAGGAGAGGTTTAGATTTTTGGAGTGTTAAAATTTTCCTCATCTGAAAATGTATTTCTTACAGATGCCTCTCTTCACACAGTAGCTATTTCTTGCACATCTGTCTTCGAAATTTTGAGCATGCCACTAGGCTCAAGTTATCTCTCATCCAAGACATGTTATAATGTAAATCATGCTACTGCATAATGAAATTATCATGCAACAGTATCTCTCCACCAATAGGAGTGGGACACATCCTCACTGACATTCGAAATTACTTTTATTCTTTTATGAGGCAAGTGTAATGTGTACCAGTAGTTGAGAGAATGTATAGGAAGATGAGAGAAGAGGTATCTATTCAAAGTATTTTGCTGTTGACATTATATTACATTGTTTTGAGAATATTAAAATATTACAGCACAACTTAAATAATTGGCAAGTTTTACATATATTTGACAAATGACCTTTAACCATGCTAAGCACAAGGTAATGTATTTGGGTTATTATACCATGGATAACATTTTTAATGTGTATGAGAAACCAACCACAGAAAAGAATCCTGGAACAGAAGAAGATAAGTTACTCATGAAATTGAGGTAGTGCTCTTTTGGTGGTAGCAATGCTAGTAAAGTTTGAAGATGTACTTGCAAACACAATGACTGAAAGTCCTAACAGGTACATGCAATTGCCTCCATATACAATTAAAAATTAACCAGTTAGGTCTCACTTGAAAGTGTGTGCATAGTTAGTTTTGGTTTTTTTGCTTAAGAAAATCACACTGATTGATTATAAGGAATTCAGAGGTGGGTTACAAGGATAATTTTGGAAATGGGTTATCTTACAGAGATGTGTTAAAATACCTTATTTTCTTCTGAGAAAACATAGGTAAGAGATGATTTCATAGAAATGTATAACAATTTAAGAGTGGAGTTAATAATTTCCTGAAAACTAAAGGGTGGGTTTACATTTTTACTATTCTTAAGGGTGGGTATAAAAATGACAGCAATGAGAAATCAAACAGCCTTTTTTGTCTATACACTGAGTATGAAAATTGTTACGTAAACTCTTACTAAAACATACTTGCTAACAAAGCCCTTAAAAAACTGAAGTTCCTGGAAATATGGATGTTTCAAAACAAAGTATGTTGAATTGGCAAAGTAAAATATCAAAAACATTTTAAAAAACCATGTGCAATTGTGACAGTATGTAATATTTAAATATTACAGATACACCAAAAGAATTTGAATAATTCATTGAAATTAAAGTCCAATAAATAAATATTGACAAGCAATATTAATTTTCAATACAATCAAATGACTATTTATTCAGTGTTGAACTACAAACAGCAAATTAGTAATAACACATAACTAAACGTTTTCTTTTTTTAAGCAACACTAGTACATTAATAAATCATACGTTGTTCAAACTACAGGAAAACAGTTTAGAATGTGAAAACCCTGCAAGTGTTCACTAAAACATTATTTTCTACACCAGTTCCATTACTTATATTTATAACTTACTCTGAAATGCCCATTCTTCACTTTCGTCAAACTTCATTAAACTTTTTAAAGTATATATTATATCTCTTTCACATTGGTCAGTCACATTCGCTAGCATTGCTGAAAGCGAGACATCCAAATTATCATCCTTTTGGTTTGAAAACACTTTTTTATACAATCTGTTACTGTTAATATCATCTAAATTTTGATAACTATAGTCTGAAAATGTGGGCTCAATTTCTCTGGAGCCAATAATATTTACGCCGGCAGCATGAAACGGCTGTAAAGCCCATACTGCATCTGGCACACTACAAATAGTAGTTTTCCACATTAATATCACATCTTCAACCCTTTTCTTTTGTTTCGAACTGAAGGCTACATCTGTGAAAATATCTTCAAGTCTGAATTTCGAATTTTCTTTATTTATTTTAATTTCCAAGTAATTGTACTCTGTAGCATTGTAACTGGAAGCTTCTTCAACAATGCGTAACAATAACAGTATCAGAATGACGGTTAAATGATTGAATTTGGAACCAAATGACATTTTTACTGTTTTACTTGTTTACAATTAACTTCTAGAACTACTGAAAATTACTAGAAGCACTTGTTCATATGTATTTATTACACTTGTTATCTACCAGTTTCGCCCCCACCTCTAATTGATCACATGACTGACTACTCATTAGCTGGTTTCGTCTTACGACACAAACCTGATCTCAAAAAACTCATGACGCTCTTCCTGCAGTTCTCATGTGATAAAATTAGTCATTTGTAACATATTATAAAAAAAGAAAAGAAGTGATATTCGTTTTGACTGTTTGAAGTTAAGCACAAAGATATACTTTAAGCTATCTATGCTCCACCCGTTACGGTTATCATAACCTCGATTTTATCGTTGTAAATCCGCAGAAATTATGTTATGCCACAAGGGGTAATAAGTGATATCAACTAGAATGTTATTTTGAAATGTATGTCTAATGAAAATCTAAGTTGGTAATAAACTCACCTAAAACTGTTTTGTTTTTATCGAATTTATCACATAGTATGCATAGTAACTTGTGGGGTGGAATGTAAGAGGACGCTAGGAAGTTTAGAAACAAATGAAAATTGTAAAATAAAAATAAGTTATCACAAAATTTAGTCATAAGACAGCACAATTATTAAAAACAAAAGAAAATGCAAACAAACAAACAAACAACTCACAACTTACAATCACTGGCACCGAAGCTTGTAAGAAGGCAAACGTTTTCGTGTATACTGTGTCAACTAAAATAAAGAAATTACAATCTGAAAAGGCCCGGCATGGCCAAGCGAGTTAAGGCGTGCGACTCGTAATCTGAGGGATGCGGGTTCGCATCCCCATCGCGCCAAACATGCTCGCCCTTTCAGTCGTGGGGGCGTTATAATGTGATGGTCAATCCCACTATTCGTTGGTAAAAGAGTAGCCCAAGAGTTGACGGTGGGTGGTGATGACTAGCTGCCTTCCCTCTAGTCTTACACTGCTAAATTAGGGACGGCTAGCACAGATAGCCCTCAAATAGCTTTGTGCGAAATTCAAAAACAAACAAACAATCTGAAAAAAACGACAACGTAACTGATTATTTTTTTTCAAGATTTCTATTATGATGTCAATCTTTATTTTCATATTTGTGATGCATACCATTAATAACGATTGGTTGTGGAGTTTAATACTCCCTGTATTGTTTGTTTGTTTGTTTTTGGAATTTCGCACAAAGCTACTCGAGGGCTATCTGTGCTAGCCGTCCCTAATTGTGCAGTGTAAGACTAGAGGGAAGGCAGCTAGTCATCACCACCCACCGCCAACTCTTGGGCTACTCTTTTACCAACGAATAGTGGGATTGACCGTCACATTATACGCCCCCACGGCTGGGAGGGCGAGCATGTTTAGCGCGACGCGGGCGCGAACCCGCGACCCTCGGATTACGAGTCGCACGCCTTACGCGCTTGGCCATGCCAGGCTCTACTCCGTGTAGGTAGCATGTTAAGTTATATTAAATGTGTGTCAAATGCAATATCACTATGCAATATCCACAATCTTGTGAGATATTTGGCTGTATGGTTAACCACAGATAGCATTGAAAAACACTTATTTGATGCTTGTGTAAAGTAACAAAATTAAGTGAGTTGATCAAACCTGCGTTTCAGTTCAGTTGTCTAAAAATTGGCTTCTGAAGTACTCCTTAAGAGTCGCCGCCATCACAGTAACATGATGCTCCTTTTTTTTAAAGAGTGAGAGAAGTTTCTACTACTCTATTTGCAGTTTTCTGCAAACGCTTAAAGATCTTGTGCAAATATTTTAAGTTTTTATTTTTGTGAATTGGATGCGCAATATTTTAACAGCAAAATTATTAATCTCCGAAATTATTTCTTTTGACTGGATCACCACGACCATTTTTACAGCTGTTGAGAAAATATTTAAAGGCATATTCATATTTTGGTCACTCTTATAATTTGACAGCAAAGAATGTTCCTGTGCAACCAGTTTAACTAAAAGATTTATCTAATGGTAAAAATATTCTTGCAGGCAGAAGAGATGTGACCTATTAAAGAGAAAAAAAACAAAGTAAATGGGACAAATAAACTTTATGAAATACATGTTATCCCCATGGAAACGTGGAAAATAATTAATACAAATAGTTGAAGATTTCTATACATAACAGAAAGTGGAAAATTCATCCGTGACATTAGCCATCATATCACACACATGTGGCACAAAAAAGCCATGCCAAGGCAGTGTAGGAGTAAGAAGACAAGGTATGGGTTGGGTAATTGTTTCTGGCACAGACGCAATTTGCTTTTGGTTAAAGTTATCCTTATTTCATTCTTAGACAGGTTTTACCTTGTTTTTGAATTCCGCGCAAAGCTACAGGAGGGCTAGCCGTCCCTAATTTAGCAGTGTAAGACTAGAGGGAAAGCAGCTAGTCATTACGCGTGGGCTACTCTCTTTCCAAAAAATAGTGGGATTAATATATATGTAGAAACAGCTCGTTGAGAAATTTTTTTACGTAAAGGAGCGAACAACGTTTCGACCTTCTTCGGCCATCGTCAGGTTCACAAAGAAAGAAAGAGGAAGCTGACCACACGTTTGAAAGGGGTTGTGTAACTGAGTGTCGGAATGTAGATGGCGTGATTAGATGTTTGAATATATAATTTTATATTATTTATTTTATTATTATTATTTATTATATTATTTTTAATATAGGTATAAAGGTGTTCCTTTGTATTGGTTCATTTTGGGCTTGAGTTGTTGTATAAGTAAAACTTCTTTAATTTTGCATTTGTTTATGTTCATTTTTTTATTTAGTATCTGGGTGTTTTCTGTGGTTATGTTGTGTTTATTTGACTTGCAGTGTTCGAAAACGTCTGAAGGTGACTTTTTGTGTTCTTTGAATCTGGTTTCCATTTTCTACTTGTTTCTCCAATATAGAAGTCGTGGCAGTTATCACATTGTATTCTATAAATAATGTTGGTGTGGTGTTTGTCAGTGTAGTTTTTACATAGTATAGACCTTTAGTTTTGTGCCTGGTTTTTGAATAGATTTGGTATTAACTGGAATGTCATATTTTGTTACTAGTTTTTGCCAAATGTTGGTTATTTGTTTGCTGATGTCAGGAATATATGGTATACAGCAGTATATGGTTTCGTGATTTTTTGATTCGTTGGGTATATTTACTTTTGTTGGTTGATTTTGCTTTCTGTCTAGATGTGTGCGTATAATGTTTACTACGGTTTGTGGAGGAAACTTATTGATGTTGATGAAGTATTGTTTTATTTTCTCTAAATCATCGTTAATTTTATCTGGTGAGCATAGTTTTATGGCTGTGTTTATTTGGTTTCTTAGAATGTTGAGTTTTTGTTTTGTTTCATGTGCTGAGTCCCAAGGAATGTATAGTCCAGTATGGGTGATTTTTCGGTGGATTTCTGTTTTAAATTGTGTTTTTTCTCGACATCACTGAATAGTGGGATTGACCGAACAATATAATGCCTCCACGGCTGAAAGGGCTAGTATATTTGGTGTAACGGGGACTCAAACGAATCAAGTGACTTAACCACCCGGCCATGCCAGGCCATTATTAGACAAATCAATCCATATATAAACGTAGTGAGCACATTGATAACCTAAAGTTAAACATCCCGGATGAACATTTATGCACAGATACGACAAGGACATACGGGTTGAGGAGCTCAAATGAGGCAGAGAATAGCAAAAGAACTTCATCGTATAACTCAGCTTACGAGAAGAAAGAAACTGTAGTAATCTTGTTGTCTGTGACGAGTGAGATGATGAAATGTTACTGCAGGATTAAATGAAGCACAAATCATGACCTGATTATAAAATATGAGATTATATACCAGTTTAAGAGTAAGATGATTGGTTACTCGATAAACTAACTGCAAAAAGGAGTTGCCACTCCTTTCTCTTCAAGCTATTTTACAACGTTTTACAGTAAGATGTCTATAAGGTATCACGTGAGGGTTGCTCGATTATACTGCAATAAGGATAATCGAAGTAAGTAGATATATACGTCTAGAATACCAACAGGTTAATACAACTTGAAACAGGTCCTAGCAATTCGATAACATTTCTTAATTGAAGTGGCTTGCTCTTCAGAATATCAAATTGTGTTTCCAAGCAGGTTATATTAATCGATTGAACAATGTGACGGTTATTTGATCATATTATAGCTAGTAAAGCAAATTTTATTGATAATGGTGAACATTATGGCTTGTAATACATCCGCATCCAAAAGAATCTTGTGATTCTCACTTTCAGGTAAACTTTTTTTACTGGTGCTGGCAGAATCTTTATTTGAAAACCACCGATGATCTCTTTGTGTCTTTGAATATGCAACATTCAACTGGCATGAATATACAAATTTCTGAGATTTGTGTATAATTTTCACGTACACGACAAGAGAGTTGTGATACTGATTACGAAGAAGATACATTGGTTGTGATAAATCGAATTAAGAATCCTGGTTAAGAAGCTAGGACGCAGGATCACGCAAAAAAGTTGCAGTGGTGTTTAAAAAACCTAAAACCCGAGCGCTTTCGAGTAGCTCACTGGTCTTCTTCAAAAGAGTAGAGTTAATAAATGTACTGAAATACATAGGTACGAATGTTGACATAGATCGGATGTTCAAAATCAGTTGGTCCTGAGAACTAGCCGGTCATAACCTGGAGCTTTTGGTGTAGGATTTTTTTTTGTGACAAAATTATGTTTACTGTACATAAAAGACTTAAGTGTGATAATAGGTATGAGAAATGTTAATCACTCTTCATAAACATAAACATAAAATAACTGCAAAAGGTAGTGGGAAATAGAGAAATCATTAATGTGACGCAATATACAGGAAATTATATCAATGTTGAGAAATTAAATGATGAGTAATACGATTAATATAAATTAAATTTAATTATAAATTTAGTTTCTTAAATCAGTTTTAGTTTAGAGACATACCAAGGTCAACAATCCCGGGATTGAGATTAATACCATTTAGCGTTATAGTGTTTAACAGTGCTGGATTGAGATTAATACCATTTAGCGTTATAGTGTTTAACAGTGCTGGATTGAGATTAATACCATTTAGCGTTATAGTGTTTAACAGTGCTGGATTGAGATTAATACCATTTAGCGTTATAGTGTTTAATAGTGCTGGATTGAGATTAATATCATTTAGCGTTATAGTGTTTAACAGTGCTACCCGTTAAGCTTTTTTAATTTCTCTGTTTTTACTAGATGTAAAATTTGTTTCTTTACTGGTCAGTTTAATGTCTTCAAGAGAATGGCTAGGAATGTTGAAGAATTTTGCGATCGGAGGGCCTTTGACTCTTGACTTATGGCTATTAAAATGTTCAAGTACAGTTATTTTGATTTCATCTACATATTGGAAGTTGCATCTTTAGTATTGGATTAGGTAACTAATATTTTTAGTGGAACAGGTTATGGGTTTAGTGATTTTGAACCGCTTTGGTTGTCTTTATCGACAAATTTGTACGGTTTCTGCATGATTTTATATGTTCGGCATTACTTGCTATTGCAAGGATGACTTCTACCTGATGTTGGCTTAAAGCTGACTTTAGCATGAACTAAGTTTGAATTCAAAAGTTTTATTTTTTTTTTCTGAAAGAAATGACAGGCACTTCTGTAAAAATGAGTTTTAGTCGATCATTAAGTTGAACGAGGTAAAAGTGTGTTTGTTTTTTCTGTATTTAGGGTATATTTTAGTTTTGGGTGATAGTGTTTTGTTTATAATCTCTTTTAGTCCTAGTCTATTTCAAATAATTAACGTGACTCTCATATTTCTTGTACGTTACATTAATTCTTTGAAACAGAGTATAAATGAAAGTCTCCGATTTAATACGTTACGTAATTTACGGATTATGGTTTGTTTTAAATAGCCGGAACTTTTAATTTAAAAGTTATTTGAATTTTGATATGTATCAATTTTTTTATATTTGCTAAAATTATTGATGCACACAATTTTCTTTCTTAATACAATTTTTTTAATATACAAACAACAGTGCAACTTATAATAACGGTTATTAAAAATAATGGTTTATATACATGAGTTTTCTATTTTGTCCAGAACTGAATATTTTATCAACGGTCCAGGACTACAACGAGCGATATAATTCCGAGTTGACACTGTTACACTTCTTTTAAGCTAGCTAGCTGTCTATTCTTGGCTGGCTTTACACCACTTACAAGCTTACTTTTTACCAACAAAGATAATTAATGTCATCATAGAAATACTAACGTTCGAAGTTAATTCACTGAAATTGAACGGTTTGTAATGTTCGAAATTTATAAACTTTCGTGGTCAAATATTTGTGGTTTTCCGATTAACACGCATTTGCTATGATCATAGCTTCCGAAGCTTATATTATACTTATTGAAGCCACTCAAACAATATTCCATAATTGTCTCTCCACGTCTTGCGATGGCTACCTTTTATACTCATTAGGCGAGATTTTTGAAAATTAACTTGTCCAAAATATTAAAGAAACATTAAAGGTTTCGTAAATATTTTTTGTTGATTCTTACACTCAAGATTTTCTACAAATTTAGGGAACAGGTGGGACTTGCGCAATACACGTTTGACAATATACGTTACATGCATTAAACCGAAACAAACGTAGATATTAAAATAAATGTATAACAGTAAATTCATTATTGGCTATAAACAAAACACTATCATCTAACAACTTGAAAAGCTGTTAAACTGCCTTAAAACAATTACCTGAAATCAATGTTATCCTATGTTACACTGGTTATTACCTGCCACCCAAAACTAAAAACGTACCCAGGACACTAAAGAAACACTGAGTCAATCCCTGCCAAGTAGTTACTCCAGGAAATCGTTTAAAGCTAAGCACATAATGGGTTATCCGTGCTGTGCCCACCAGGGATATGGAAACTCGATTTCTAGCATTTGAAAGTCTGCAAACGTTTAGCTGTGCCGCCAGGAAATACTTAAAGAAGTAACTCAAGGCTTCCTTTAATGGCATGAGTGTTCCTGTTTTAGTTCACCACCACAGAGCTGTAATTTTCTGAACAGAGTACGCCTTGTTGCATCTGAGAAGCACAAAATTCAGAAATACAGAAACACATGATCATTGTTCTTGGATGTCAGAGTGACATGTTGGTGTAGAGAACTAATCTTCCAACTTTGCATGATTTTGAGGTACTAGCAGCATAACGCTTACCTTTTGCTCCTTGGATCACTATCTACCTTATCCTGTGCTTACCCTTTTTCCTGGTAACATGACAGTAATTGGTGATGGGCTTTGTTCCTCCAATCCCCTCTTGGAAACAGACGATATAATTATATTCTACTGATCTGCAATAATTTGAGTTCCCTTTACAAATTCCTACACTTGATTTCTACTAGACTTCTAGACCGCAAGTCGTTATAGCAAATCTCCGTTGCCCATGTTTCCTGCATCCTGAAGCTCAACTTCAGAAGAAGAACAGAGTCTTAGGCTCTGCTTCTCCTTCATGAACTTTGGCTAGATTAGAGATGACCTTCATCTTGAAGAAGCCTTTTCCAATATTGCACTACATCTGCATATTACAACTTTTCTTAAGTTATGACCTTTATCTAGAAAATGCTGTAGTAGTCAACATTTTTCATTTCCCCGCCTCGTTGTCAATATTCGAGATCTCCTAGGTACTGGATAAGTTAAATGGTAATTCCCCACTAGCACTTGTTAGTAAGGTACTTTAACAATTCAAGCCATAACAATGGCATTTTGAAGTGGAACTTAAGTTCAAAATTATGCTCTATGAAATTAGAAAAGCACATAAAAATTTCAAAACTGCAGGAAATTTCATAAAACAAATTCGGCAGACATAACACCAAAATTTTTTTTACATTACTTCCTTACTCTGTTATTCTCAGATTCGCTTATTTTTTACACATAAAATAATGTTCACTCTGGTAAGAGATTTAGTAGAAAGTGTATATTGATTTAAACTGAAATCTAACTTCACTGAAGTGAGGAAAGAGACTGCGGTTTTAGAGTAAAATGAAAATGTTTTATATATTTTTGTGATACAAGACGAACAAACACAATTCATTTATATATGTTCACAAAGGTGTTAGATAATTTTACCTCCATAAATGGGGGTCCTTCACCGGGATATCCGTGCGTCTACGAACTCGCAATGCTAAAATCAGGCGTTCGATTCCTCTCAGTAAACACAGCAGATAGCTCAATATGACTTTGCTTCAAGAAAACACACACACATACATAAATGAAAAAAGATCTGTATCAAGCAATATTTTGTTTGTTTGTTTTTGAATTCCGCGCAAAGTTACACGATGGCTATCTACGCTAGCCGTCTCTAATTTAGCAGTATCAGACTAGAAGGAAGGCAGCTAGTCATCATCACCCATCGCCAACACTTGGGCTACTCTTTTAACAACGAATAGTAGGATTGACCGAACAATATAACGCCCCCACGGCTGAAAGGGCGAGCATATTTGGTGTGACTGGGATTTGAGCCCGCGACCATCAGATTACGAGGCGAGCGCCTTAACCACCTGGCCATGCTGGGCCTCAAGCAATATTTGGAAAAATTTCGAGGTGATTATGAATGGACTAAGAATTAACTGCTGTACATTTACAGAATACGATCGAATCTCACAGAGTGCATTGTGACACACATATATCTGGATCCATGGATTAAGACAGGATGCATAAATCAAATGACCACTACCTACTGATAATTAACAAACTCATGACTTTCATGTAAATTACGTAAAGTTGTTTAATTAGAAGAGGTCCACATGTTTTCAAGACGACCCCCCCCCCATTCGTCATGCTGGGTACACCACTGTGATCATCCTATAATTAGAATTAGGGAAGATTTACTCCGGTATTTCTAAACGTCTATATGACTGATTATAAAAGAAAACAAATTACTATAACCTAGGGATTTCCTGAGCGACACCTTTCATGCGAAAATACAGAAATTCCAAAGGAGGATGAATGTTTGAGAAGCGTGTAACTAAGTTAAGAACAAGGTCACTCCTCCCAAAGTGGTTATCTATATGTTACACACTCAATATTGCACTAAACATGTACAAGTGCAATTTGGTATGATTTTTGATATACATAAAATATTCATATTCTGAACTAAAATTAATAGATACACTTGTTTGTTTGTTCACATGCTATAGAAAAACCATTTTCCAAGTGGTTCTGTTCTTAAAGTTTATTGAAGTTCACATCTATTTTTGATCTACTCGAGAATACGTTGCAGGGACAATTAATGTTTATAAACTAGTTTTACACAGTTATTGGCAGGGCTGAAATGCCGCTAGAGAACATCAAAGCATTGGAGCTAAATCGAAAGAATCCATAAACAAATATTATGGACATAAAAAAGTTATTCATTTTACACCTACAGTTAAATGTTTTTTTATGGCCTACTACTCAGAGTGCCAAAGAACAGTATGTCTGCGTGTGATATTCTGCGTACACGAGTGAAACTCTCACACACTTTGTGACTCTTCCTCAGTAGCTAGCTGGTGCCAAGCACAATGCTACCTTTGCAATCAAAAGTATGTGTCAAAGCATTAAAATGGTGAAAAATTCCATCACATGTTTGAGGCACACGAATATCTTATTAAAATGATCAATAAAACTAAATGTTACAATCGCAATGCATGTTTGAAACGAACACATTTTGAAAAGACTTTTTATTATGTGCCTAATATGTGATGAAAGTTTCCTTTTTATCTATTTGTGTTGGCAGGAGAGGAGGCATTATAAAAGACAAGGTTGTTTGTTTTATCGTTCAGTTAGAAAGATAACAAATTAATAAGATATATGGTAATTTAGAATATTAAAAAAAAAAAACATTATCCCCCAGTCTCGACAGTTTGAGACTCGGCATGGCCAGGTGGTTGGGGCGTTCGACTCGTAATTTGAGAGTCGCGGGTCCAAACCTCCGTCACACCAAACATGCCTACCCTTTCAGCGGTGGGAGCGTTATAATATGATGGTCAATCTCACTATTCTTTGGTAAAAAATAGTCCAAGCGTTGGCGGCGGGTGGTGATGACTAGCTGCCTTCCCTCTAGTCTTACATTGCTAAAATAGGGACGGCTATCGCAGATAGCTCTCATGTAATTCTGCGTGAAATTCAAAAACAAACAAATCGACAATTTGACTAGGCCTTGTTTTCATGACAAATACAAACAACGATTCAAATGATTTATTAATATTTTTGTTATAACCCTCATCAAGAACAATTTACATTTATTTTCTTCAGCAAGTAGATTGTTTGTAAACGTTCAAAACTCTTTTGTTTCGTTTTCCAATTTTCAAACACCGTTCCAGAAATAATAATGAAGAAAGCAATATTTTTTTTACGCAGCTCACCCAGTCATGTAAAAACGCCCTCTGCTATACCACAGCTTGGGAACGTGGCTTAACCGTTACTTTGAGGATTGGACATCATTTGTCATTTAATCAGTGTATGATTATAAAACTTTATTTGAAGTCATGTCAGAAGTGGACGTAGCAGAAGAAAAACACCAAAAGTTAGCTTCATTCATGAGAAAAGTTCTAGAAGGTTTTAACAAAATCAGAGGTAAGGCGTGTATTAAAACCGTGAATAAATAAATATAAAATGGTTGTGTTACGTGTAGAAGGCGGCATCTAGTGTTAGAATTGTATTATAAACTACTTTTTAAAGATCTCGAAAATAACAAGCGATTTACGTACCTTCCATATAACTCAAAGCGTCATCTCAAGATGAAATATTATATAAAACACTATATTAAAATAAAAGTTTGCTATTAATGCATTCTAAATTACGTTGCAAAAGTTATTATTGTATTTACTAACACATTAGGTGTAAAGTTTAATTGTACCATTAATTTGATTTTCATAAGATTTTTTTCTACTTATTGAACAGTAAACTTTTTTTTCTTATTTGTTTTAGAATTTTCGTGTAAAGCTTCCCAAAACATTATCAATGTCTATAGCAATCTTAAAATTCGAACTGGCAGACAAAAATTTGTTTTGGAATTTCGCGCAAAGCTACACGAGGGTTATCTGCGCTAGCCGTCCCTAATTTAGCAGTGCAAGACTAGAGGGAAGGCAGCTAGTCAACTCTTTTACCAACGAATAGTGGGATTGACCGTACCTTTATAACGCTCACATGGCTAAAAAGGCGAGCATGTTTGGTGTGACAGGGATTCGAACCCGCGACCCTCGGATTGCGATTGGAGTACCGGGCCTGGCTTTCAAGCTTTCAGTATCTACTGTTCTGTACGTGGTAACTTGAATTTCTAACAACTGCCTCACTAGAGGATTACCCCTTTAGATCATTTGGGGAATTACTGACTCGATGTTTAGTTATGAGACCTTGAAATACATAAATTGAATTACCACAGAAGAAAAAAAGCTCAGTTAGTGGTTGTCTCACACTGAAATAAGGACCAATGATAGGCCTCGTTTGTGAGAGGGGGTCAGAGTGACGTGTGAAATAAAAAGTCTTACTTATTTCGATTTATACAGCGGTATGTCTGCGGATTTACGCTGCTAAAAACCGGGTTTTGATACCCTAGATGGGCAGAGCATAGATCGCCCATAATGTAGCTTTGTGCTTTATTCAAACAAACCATTGAAGTCAAAGAGAGGATGCCAGTAACAGCAAATCCAGTATAAGGGATCAATTTTATTTTATTTTTATAATTAATCCATGGAAATTGTGCTTATAGGTGAAATATAGAAGAAAACAAATTAAACATTATGGTCTTTTTCTAGATCATATGATTTAGGCATTAAATCCCAGATTTGGACATCATTTCCCTGGTTCATCCAACTGCTTTGAAATGTTATAGATTTACAAATGAATATTTATCACATTATGCAGTAAGTTGGTTTGTGTATGTGTATCACTTCCTTTGTAATACGATTGCCAAGTGTTATATATTTTTATGTAGGTATGTTTTAAAGTAATGCACTATGAAATTTTCATGCAAACTCGTAACATGCTGAAAGATGTTTAATTTCACATATATAATTTTTTATTGCAGTTATCCCACTACCTGTTAAAGCTTTAAATAACTTTCAGTGTAGAAACTATCATTGGAAGACCCTTAAGTGCCTGTAGAAAACTTGAATGTTTCATTTGAACACTAACTTGCTGAAGTTTCGTACACAGATGGTCATATTAAAGTAACTCAGTGCTATTATGTGTGTTAAGATTGAAAGTATTACACAGATAATTAATGATATACATTTATTTATTTTATTTCAGGAAGGGAAAAGAAAGATTTTCATATACCCTTCTGGGACGTTGTAACAATTACAACCGCTGATGAAGAACAGAAGGGAGCATTTGAAGAACAAATTAAAAGAAAGTGTTCTAGTCATGACTTGCCGTTAGGCGTACCGTTCCACGTATTTGCTGATCCACCAGGGATAAAAATTGGTACTTTTCTATGTTTTAAAACTCAGAACTAACTGTGAACAGAGCCAGAGAGTTATTAAGTCATAAACTATAATAACATATAAACTGGGGTTTGTGAATGAAGTGAGTAAGTGTTTCTCACTGAGTGTGGTACAATGTAAACACACTAAAAATATAGTATGTAATACACACATACATCACTGTATATGCTAATTTTATTTTGTACATTTAGTGGTTTATGAAAACTGAATCTGAAAAACTTATGACCGGTAAAACACTGTTTATTATTAAAGATACCGTTTATTTTCTGTTTTTACTTTTTAAAATTCACGTATATATAACCCATTGATGTACGATTGCATATAGGCTTGAATTGGATAAAATATTTCTCGAGAAATAAATTCTGGTCGTAATATATTTAATTATCAAAATATTTGTTTGTTTGTTTGGAATTTCGCACAAAGCTACTCGAGGGCTATCTGTGCTAGCCGTCCCTAATTTAGCAGTGTAAGACTAGAGGGAAGGCAGCTAGTCATCACCACCCACCGCCAACTCTTGGGCTACTCTTTTACCAACGAATAGTGGGATTGACCGTCACATTATACACCCCCACGGCTGGGAGGGCGAGCATATTTAGCGCGACGCGGGCGCGAACCCGCGACCCTCGGATTACGAGTCGCACGCCTTACGCGCTAGGCCATGCCAGGCCTATATCAAAATATAACAGGCTGAAATGTAACATGTGCATTACAGTTTCAAACAAGGTATGTTATAGATGAAATGTTTAAATGTAACTTATTTCTTAAACAATTTTAAATTAAGACTTTATTATAACTAACATAGATAATAATAAAGCATGTTTGAATGTTTTAGACGTTGCAATAAAACTTGTTTTGGAATGAGCACCACGTGACACTTCATAGACATAAAACGTATTACCTGTTATTACGCTCTCTATAAATTCTTAAGAATAATTAGTGTAGTATGTGCACTATTACAGCTACGTAACTAGTTGCTGGCGTTTTGTCATTTCTGTTTATATATTTATGACGTTTACACATTGCTCATAAATGAGCTGAAGCACCTATTTCATTTTGGAATCGCGATCTAATAATCGCTTCTCACAAAATATATCATAAAGTTGACGATTTGTTGACACAAACTGTGTAGTGATAAAGTTACTACACCACCTTCGCAGAACGATAAAAACAAAACGCCTCTCCCGTATTTCTACAGCTTTGTCAATTGCATAAAAGGTATGAACACGAAATTATCAAACAGTAGTCACACACATATGGCCTGGCATGGCCAAGCGCGTTAAGGCGTGCAACTCGTAATCTGAGAGTCGTGGGTTCGCATCCCCGTCGCGCCAAACATGCTCGCCTTTTCAGCCGTGGGGGCGTTATAAGGTGATGGTCAATCCGACTATTCGTTGGTAAAAGAGTAGCCCAAGAGTTGGCGGTGGGTGGTGATGACTAGCTACCTTCCCTCTAGTCTTACACTGCTAAATTAGGGACGGCTAGCACAGATAGCCCTCGAGTTGCTTTGTGCGAAATTCAAAAACAAACAAACAAACACACACATATATATACATCAACAATGCATGATAGTGGTAAATTTTAAAGGTAATTACCATAAAAAAAATCCGTGATGACGAGGAAACCCACTTGTAGAGAAAAAATATATATGTAAAATCATCATTAGGTTCACCGAAGAAGGTCGAAACGTTGTTCGCTCCTCTACACAAAAAAATTCTCAACCCATACCAGCCGATTTTACATATATAATAAAAAACAACAACAACTAGAAATGAGCAACAAATATCTCAGTTTTATTTGCAACGCAGACATGCCATTCTATTAACTTTTCCTGTGTGAGGCAGAATTTAAACAAACGATGGCGCTTTTTAACCTACAACATTGATGCTTTAATTGAAAATGTTCGTTATATATAAGAATTTCGTAGTCTTTATGTACGTGGTTTAAATTGCGTTTTGTTGACTAAATAACTGTGAATGATTGATTATTTTAATTTGTGTTTATTTTGTACGAATTTTATTGTTGAATTTATGAAGTATATGAAAATCTATGATTTTAAGATTTTTGTTTATTAAAATGAATGTAAAAAAGTGAAAGCACATGACAAGAGTGGTAGGAAGTCATATGCTTATCGGCTTGCGCAACTTTGGAAATGTTTAGTGATATATGTGTAGAACTAGACGAGATAACGAGAGTATAATGAGTGATAATGTTTACTAATGTTTCAATGTAAACATGGTTTTCATTGAACATATTTGATTACAAAATGTGATTTGTTTTTTAAAGTGGGATCAAACACAGTATAAATGGAATTGTTTTGGGATAACAAAAGTTTAATTAACAGTAGTTCTGTAGTTTTTATGTATTTAAAAACATTAATATACTACAATTTTGGTATTAAGAAACAAAAAGAATACAAAGATGGAATTTAAATGGTATCGTGAAGTTTGTTTAATAAAAGTATTTTTTTTTTTTTACAAGTTGGGAACAAAAGAAGGTAATTAATTATAATTTTTCTTATGATATAAGCAATAACGTTATGTTTAAGACCAAGGTTTTTTGTTACATAAATATTGTTAAATGTAGTTTAACGTATCAAACAACAACCGAAGTAAACATACGATATTGACGTGGCTTAGCTATAAGAAAACACACAAGTACAATATTGAACTACTAAATGAAATATGTACGTCAAAGAGTCTTTCTCCGATCGCTATTAATTTGGAGAAAAAATAGTTTAAAATGGATGTTGAATGCGAAAAAGTAAATGACATTTATTCGTGTTAAAACAAGTTTATTCTTGTAGGATATTAAATGTTTCATAATTATAACCAGGGTTGGTACATTTATGGAAGGTGCTGCAAAGTCTTTTCGTGAGTGGTTGGCTTTGTTAAAATAAGTTTTTCATATGGTTTTTGCTTACACAAAGCTTGCGGTTGGAATTTAAAAAAATATATACTGTATCTCTTATTTAAAATTACTTCATTCAGGTTTGACATCTTTTAATAAGGTATAGAATAATTTGGTGACTTGTTCCTGAATTCAATAGCTTGTGTTCTCGAGCCTTGAAAGAGAACACAGAGATCTGATAGTTGTAATTTTCAGAGAACCTCAACAAATTGAAAATATAAAGCATTTTCAGTTTTAAACCAATAGATTAAAAATTAGATGTCACTGATAAAGATAACAAGGGTAATTAAAAAGTAGATTTGTTTTGAAACAGAATTAATATTCGTTCTACTTTATATTACAACAAACGGTGACACAAAAGAAGAATAACATTGGCACAATACTCACGCCATCTGTTGACCACATTTTCACTACACTAGTTTTTAAAATGGCTGCCATGACGGACACAAGACTTTTTCTTGGTGGCTCTACCCATTGAAATATTATTTGGGTCATGAATTACCTCTTGGCACAATAACAACGCACTCTGTTGAACACATTTTCGCTAGAGTAATTTTTAAAATGACTGCCAAGATTGACATAAGCTTCATTCTGGGTTGCTCTACCCATTAAAGTATTATTTGGGTCACGAATTACATCTATGCAAAGTTTCAGCATGAATATCAAAACCCACAATTCTTTGACATATCTGCTACTCTGTTATTAGCTTTTTCAACGGTATTTATAACTACGCCTTACTGTAAACTGACTTACCAAAGTTCACCTTTCAATTTGACAATTTTTCATTTTGCCCAGCATACTTACTGCTCTCCAAAATATTTTACTTATGTATTATAACCCAATTAAAAGTAGGGTTGAACTGAATCTAAATTAAGCTTTCACAACCAGAGATGGCCTTTGTGGATTTTAAGGAAATATTATGTTTGTGACACCAGCAATCACTTTTCTTCTCCTTTTGGAAATTTTAACATAATATATATAGTCAACAAAGGACCTTTGAGTCTTTCAAGGCTCTCCTACACATCCACCTGTGAAAAATCTTTAGCTGATATTAATAAAAACAAACTGTCTTTTATCTAACTAAATAATTTGATTTTTATAATATTTAATGCAGATTGGAATATATTCCAATTCTATGTTTTTATACTGATAGAGGAAGAAAACAGCATACTGCACAAAACTTTAAAGGTATGGTTAATTTCAGTAAATTGAAGCTTTACTTTACAGGATGTGGAAACTCAACATTTCTTGCACTTGTTGAACTGCTGGATATATATGGAGATAGACTGTACACCTTGAGAGTTTTGTTGATTCTTGCTGGTGGACTTAGTCAACGACTTCCCAGTTTATCCATCTTAGGCAAACTCTTTTCTCCTATCCCAACAGGCCATTCTTTGTTTCAGATGCTAGACCTAAAACTTGCTATGTACATGCCATTTCTTAGAAAGATGCAAGCTGGTGTATTTGTCACATGTTCTGATGACATCATTACTTATAATCTAGGAGAAGGTAGGAAGCAATTTATATACCAGCTGTTTATGTTGCAAAACCACAAATACATGTTTGGCAAAATTGTGATCATGAATAAATGATGTATTAATGGAAGTATAATTATCTTTTTTTCCCCCTAAATTCTGTAATTATGAAACTTCACTGAGTACAACAGTTTTAAGCATCAGTTATTCAAAACTAGTTATCAAATATTCATACAGTATAATTATATGTTGCAAACATGGACCTTAGTATTGTTCCAGCATTACTGGCTCATATGTGGGGGTTTATTTATTAACTTATCAACCCTATTGTCTTCAGAGCCACAGAAATGGTCAGTAATCCTAACAGTGTTTTTACTTTTAATTTATCATTTTACCATTTGTTTGTTTCCAAGTTCATATTTTAAAATGTTGTCACATTTGTATTATTCAACAGCTAAATATTTGTGGTTTAAGGATATCTTAAGAGAAATAAGGTTTGTACGTAGTAAAATATATGGTTAACATATTTTAACAGTGAAAGAAGACAGTATATTGTAGGAAAATAGGGGTCACTATATGCTAAGATAATAGGTTAATTTATTGTAAAAGAAGAAGTCATTATTTTAAAGAGAAAGCAACTTCAGAGATCTTAAAGTATTCTTGTATACCACCTTTCTACATTTTTATCTGAATATCAATTATCAAGGATAGACTCAGTTTAGTTTCCATACATTGGAGTTTTTGGTTTGGATTCACTTATATCAAATTCATCTGACAGCCTATTATACCCTGGAGGCTTTGGACTTGGTGGTAGATCAATTCTCTCTACTGGATAGAATTCTTCTTACACAGTAATTATTTCATTAGATTTATACCTAGTTGGGCACACTAACAAATAATGCCTTTGCTGCTTGTCATGCTACTGAGTACCAAATGCCCAATTTTTTGGTGCCCAGTACCTCACCCAGCAGTTCTAGTACCAGATATCCTCAGCCAAGACTACACTTGTCTCTTTCTGTATCTATGCCTTCATTCACATGTCTTAGTGTTGATTTATGATTCACCTTGCAAGTCCTATTGGTAGTATGTTATTGGTTGAATTAGTCTTAGTTTCTTCTTTTTACCCAATTGGTATCCAGGTCACCTCTTCCTCTGCTTTTATCGCAGTCACTCTTGGGTCAACCTCAAATAACTCTCTTTCATCTGAGAGTGTTGCCCCTTCATCTTCATGTGTAAGATTTATCCTTTGGTCACCAATCTGGTTTCTCTGACCACACAGTCCTTCTTTTTACCATTTGCATCTCCCTTCTACCCACTCTGTCTATCAATGATAGTGGTGTGTTTTCCCCTGCTGGTTCATCCACCACAGTCTACTACTGGGCCATACTACTACTGCCCACCTTCAGGTTTTCTAGCCCTACTTGTTCAACCAAGGTCTGTCAGTTTCTACCATTGTAAGCTAATGTATGGCCTTGTTATATATTTTCACCTTTTTTGCTATGGTTTGTCTTTCCTCACTTGATCTTTCCACTTTATTTCAGTAATTCTTAATTTATTGCCCCATTTGTTCAGCTGTTTTGCCCGACTGTAACATTGATTTGGTTCTTTTCACTGTTAACCAGGTCCTGTCTGAACCATTGACCACTTGTTCCTTATACTGTCTCTCTTTTAAAACTTCTTTCTTGTGGTTTCTGTTAAAATGATCTTTATGCATTGGATGCCTTTTGTACTTTATTCCAAAGTTGTGTATTATTTATAAAGTGTTGTTTAACTGTGTTCATATATGTATGTTTATTTATATTGCTGTCATGATCAGTAGTCTGTATTATTTTTTTAGTCTAATAATAATTGATTAGTAACTTTACTTCCATTATTATTACTTAGATATTCATTACTAACTGACAAGTTACTAACTGGTAAGTTTACAGAAAACTCATAGATATAAATACTATGGCTATAAATCAAACAAGCCAACAGTATAAATACTGTTATTATTACTTAGATATTAATTACTAACTGGTAAGTTTACAGAAAACTCATAGATATAAATACTATGGCTATAAATCAGACAAGCCAACAGTATAAATACAGGCACCATAGACACTATAGTTTCAAAAATGGAAAAAAAATTGTAATACCAAAGAAGTTAAAAAGGTGGAAGAAAAATACATCAGTACAACCTTCCTTAACTGGAACACTTGATAAAGAAGAAACTTAAAAAAAGATAAACATTTGGAATAAGCAGAAAGAAAAACAAAGATATACAGCCATAATCCTCTTTGTCAGAGGTCTCTCTGAAACAGAGAATTTGTAAACAATATAGTCAGAAAATGTATTCAGATGCCACAACACAATACAATCAAAATGAGTGCATGTCTGAAGACCCAATGAAGAGAGAGAGAAAAACAAACACCACTTACGTCATTTTCTATGACTGTGGATATCAACACATTGGAGATAAAAAAAAAAAACGATGAAAAGTAGGAAATCCTTGAGTGTTATATGACTCTAATGTTGATCTATCATTTTGTCAGAAAAGTAGACCTTATAGCAAAGTTGAATAATTCTGAAATAATAGGATATTAGTCACATCTGAGAAAAAGAAAGTAGCAAAGAAGTCAGCAAAATCTGACTATCTCTGAAAACATTCATACAACAATTTGGTTGAAGTTCCAACTGGGAAAACCTCACTTGAGTAAAAAACACACCAGACTTCTATCAAGAAGATCCAGGATCAAATCCCAGCCATTACTAACACAGAAAATTGTCCTTCTGAGAACTTCCCTGAAGACAGCAACAAATTAGCAGAAGAAATACTGGACAAAAATGTGTTAGTAATTATTGTTTAATTAATTAATAATAAAAGTTACAAACTAATAAATAGACTTAGGTGATTGTATATGATACTAAATATGACCATATTTGACATGATAATTGCAACCATACTGTAAGTACTTCAATACAATTTATAAGCTTAGTCACCTTTAAGATTTTATTTTTGGCAAAGAATATGAAGATGAACCTGCCTGGTCGTTTACAAAACCTGGATTCACTGCTCTTGCACACCCATCAACTCTTAACATTGGTACAAAGCATGGAGTCTATGTCCTACCTCCTTTGGAATTCACTTCTAAAACATGCTTTCTCAGTTCTTGCAGTCGAGTTCTACAAAAGCCCACAGAGACAATAATGAGAGAGAAAGGTGCTGTGGTTACCATATCCACTCCAGGTAAGATAATAAATGTTTTAAATTTAATGCTTATATAGCTTTGTCATGCAGTGATTCCATTTTCAACTGATGACCATTTATTTACTCTAAAATACAGTTTTCTTTTAGCTTTGAATATGTAGTTAATTCTTCATATTGCCTGTTATTTATTGTTAAGGAAAAAAATATTTCAATTATACATGTGTATAGCATTTGGTTTTGTATTATGAACTTTGTGTGTTTTACTTATATGATTATCTTTGAATAGGTTATTATTACATGCAAAATAGGTCATTATTACCTGCAAAATTTTTCTATGTGAATAGTAAAACATTGTCAATATTAATTTCTCCAAAATAAATATTATTAATTCAAGTAACTTTACATAACATGCATATATATGCACACACAATTTTTAAATACTAATATCTTTTTAATTATCACATGAACAAGGTGCAGTAAAGTCATGGCTTAAGTGTGATTATTGTTGCAAACTCACGGCTGAAATGTATTATGGAGCACTAATTAAACAGTCGTTCTTATTTCTTAATCTGGTTTAATTTTACATTTTGCTCTTTATAAACAACAGAATTTTTAAAATATATTTTCTCATATTCTTTGCACTGTACTCTGTATGATAATTTGCATTTATGTAACGCTAATTGATATGTGCTTTGACTCTTACAGAGGGTGATGAGGAAATTGTATACAGTGATAGTGCCTTCTTCTTTTCCACCGAAGTAACAAAAAAAATGATTGATTTCTGTAGGGCAAACAAATCTTTTAATTGTGAAATTGATGCCTATGGAGATTTCCTTCAGGCATTGGGCCCACATGCTGTGCCTGATTACATTTACAACTCATCCACTGTAGTAGATTCAACTGAGGACCTAGTCTTGGCCCGTCAGAGGATCTTTCACTTACTACGTGGTTGTGACTTGAATATTGTTGTATTACAGCAGTCAAAATTCTATCATTTGGGTACAATGACAGAATATGTTGAGAATCTCTGTACCAATTCCAGTCTTGCTAGAGAACTACAGCTTTCAAAATTTGTGGATTCTGCTTTTTGTGGTTCTAGTGCAGGAGAGAATATGATTAATGGTACTGTTATTCATTCTCTTATAAACGGGAGTTCTCAAGTAAGTAAAAATTCAGTTGTGGAGTACTGTGATTTCCAAGTACCAACATGTGTTCCAGAAAAATGCATTGTGAGCAACTGCAAAATAGGAAGTCTTGTATCTGGTGAAAGTTTCATTAAAGTTCCTTCATCCACTTTGTTTCATACAGTGGCAGTTATTATAAGTGGTCACCATGGTTATGTTACTGTTGCATTTAATTTTCATGATGATATTAAGAAAAAATATTTATGGGATGAAAGGGGTAAAGTAACATTTTTTAATAAAAGACTGGAAGACATTTCAGCTTCACTGTTTGGAGTAAATACATTGAAGAACTGCTTTGATTCCAAAGACAAGTTATGTTCTTTGTGGGATGCTAAACTGTTTGAAGTTTGTTCTACCATGGAAGAATCATTTCAGGAGACTCTTCAAATGGTTAATGCAATAACTGAATGCCTTGATACCAGTCACACTCTCCATACAACATCCAGATATAATCACAAGCTGTCCATGAATGAAATTCTAAAATTCAAAAACATAACAGCAATGCTAGATTTTCGTCAGAAACTACACGAAGAAATTGTGAAGTATAACTCCACAAGTTAGTGGCTTAACCTAAAGCATTGTAGGATAATTTATGGATCAGTATGAGATATTTTATGATTTTTATTACTTTTTTTGTCTGTTTGTATTTATTAAAGATATTAATGTAATGTTAGAAATGCAATAAATAAATTTTGATCACAATGTTAATTTTACAAAGGGGGCCTGGCATGGCTTAGCACGTTATGGCGTGCGATTTGTAATCTGAGAGTCGCGGGTTCGCGCTCGAGTAGCGCTAAACATGCTGGCCCTCCCAGCTGTGGGGGCGTTATAATGTGACGGTCAATCCCACTATTTGTTGGTAAAAGAGTATCCCAAAAGTTGGCGGTGGGTGGTGATGACTAGCTGCCTTCCCTCTAGTCTTACACTGCTAAATTAGGGACGGCTAGCATAGATAGCCCTCGAGTAGCTTTGTGCGAAATTCCAAAAACCAAAACCATTTTCCAAAGGTTTAACACAATAATACTACTATATAATAAAGATCAAATATCTGTAATTTTTAATTAATGAAAGTGAATTTTCAACTTGTTATTTTAATATTAGTTTCATATAAATTACATTAAATAGGCATATTACCAGGTTTCTTGTAGTTTTTGATATTACACTGAATTCTAAGTTTTGTGTTAGAAAAGTTATATTTTTAAATGTTGAAATAATCTCCTGAACTTACTATATTCTGCTATGATGAATTGGAAATCCATGAGGCAACAAAAATTGTCTTCTTCTGGAAAGATTAAATTTGTGTAGGCATTTCAAGAATTAAAGGAAAAAATGACAGTTATTTGATCACCAAATATTCCTGTGTCTGATATTAAATTAATTGCATTGTCAAATCCATATGCCATTTGATTAAAGAAGTAAAAGGAGAAAACAAGTTTGTTTGGAATATGCCAAATGAATCTGAAGATGAATCCTCTGCAAAATATCTTAAGAAAATGATTTTAGAAGGTTAATTTCAGAATGTTTTAAAAGATTTGAAATATTTGTGGATAAGAAGCATTTGTTGATAATTACACTGAGATTTATCTTATATGTCATAAAATAATAGATATACAAACATACATCTTAAACTGTGGATCATTCTATAATTTATTGGAGGTAATTAATAAAGAATATGTTTTATATTGATATGTTAAAATTTAGTATTGTCATAGAGTCTGCAGAATTTTTTATTTCAACCCAGAAATGTCTACTAAAAAATCATTAACTACAAAAATTTGAGATGTTGATGAAAAATTTTTAAACAAAGCTTTTTTTTTCTGAAATAATGATGCTACAGATGAAACGTTACAAACAACAAAATGCTTTTATAGATGGTTTTATATAATTAAAACTGACAAAGTATACCCAGTAAAATGCCTTAATGGATGATGTTAAATGGAAAATAAATATTTTGTAACTTGGTGGGAACTTATTTTTATGGATCTGTTTTAGAATTTAATTTTTTAAAATTATTCCTTTAATTCCAATTTATTTACTTTCTTGTGAAGTGTATGATACAAGCAAGCTGTATTTCTCTTACAAAAACTGAATATTATAGAAGAATTTTATTATGACATTTCTTTCTGTTTCGGCATTATGATTTCTGTCTGAAGCACAATTGAGTGTAATATTGTCAAAGTAATAGGATTGAGATTTAGAAATTGTACTTTGTATTAACTAATATGCAACCATGGTATCATTACATCTTCAGAATGTTTTTAATGTTAATTAAAGTGCATCATATGAAAAAAATATTCAATTATCATTTAAGCCAGTTATTTATCAGTTTAATGTTTGATATGATTCATTGGTATTCCAATATGTTTAGTAATTGTTCAGGCTATTTTGTTGAGTAATTTTTTTAAATCTTTAAACTGTACAATTGTACACATAATGATTATTCGGTGCTGTATATTCCTATAGTTGGATCTTTGTAATGATTTATTAATTTTAAAAGGTTACATCTAGATAAAAGTATTAAAGTTAAATTATGAAACATTATTAAACACAAACTGTTTTGCTGGAATGTAGTGTGAGATTATTGTTTGTCTACTGCATAACACATTGGTTTATCATGGTGCACTACTTTCCACAGGGTTAATTTCTAATGAATCACTTGCATTTGTACTAGATTTTTTGGGGTTATAGGAAATTGTAATTTTATGAATATTACTCTTGTTGGTTTAATTTCCTTTCAAGAAAATGGAACTGAAAAGTTTCCTCTTACAAAGTTCTGTAAGATACTGTTTTTTCTGGCAGAACCATTTTTGAATTTTTGATAGGCTCAAACTTAAAAATTTGTTTTGCATCTGTGGCATCCCAGATGGAGAGCAACAAATGTAAAATATAAATTGACTTTTATGCAGCAAGATATTTGAAAGTCAGTACTTTAAACTAAGACATCGTTTATTTACCGACATGTGTCAGAAACTTTGTTTAAAGGTACTGGTACAAACTTACTGAATTAAGAATATTTTCGGAACCCCATTCTTTAGTACTTGACCTAGATCTATATAATTTTAAATCACCCCCCAAAAAAAATCAGTGAAACTCCAAGTGAATATTTAAGTGCACGTTTAATGATACTTTAAATTTCTCAGCCATTTTCATTAATATTGTTTGATTTTGTTTTTACTCAAATTGCTAAATTCACACTTAAGAAAATTCAATATAGGAAAGAGATGTAGACATAAGGAAAGTAACCATTATATGTTTCGCTGTCTAAAATGAACTGTATTCATATCGTTTTTACATTTTTTATACACTTTACACCTGAATATGAATATTGTAAAATTATGGAGTTATTAAAAAGTGCTATAATCTGTTTTGTGTAACATAAGATAATCCGTAATATGTTTCTTTATAAAAAGTGAAATAAAACATAGACTTATCAAATTAACAAGTGGTTTGTTATGATATAATTTAGTTTGTCTTTGGTGGCTGCTGACAATCATACTAATTTGATACTTAATCGTGTTTGTTGACATTCCTTACTTTAAGGATATTTCTTTAACATAAATCCAATGAAAGAGGTCGATATAAAAATACACAGCTACGTCCAGGATGGACTATTTCTGCCACCGAAAATTTTTATGTAAAGCTACTGTATGAATAATTGTTTTGTATCGGTAGCTGTTAAACCGATAAAGAGTTGCCAGAATGATTTATTTCTTTGTAATGATGACGGATAAAAGAAATGTCAATAGGATAAATTAAATACAACGTGTGTTTGGGCTCAGTAGAAGCAGACTCATCGTGGGTTTGTGTGTTTCTTGTGAAATACGAAGCTACACAATCTGTGCTGTTACCATCATGGGTATCTAAGCCTGATTTTTAGTGTTAAAAATTCTCAGACTTACAGCTGAGCTACTGGGAGGAGGAATTGGGGTTCTCAAGGAGTAAACAACAAATTTTGGTTAAAAAATAAATGTTGGCGGTATCTTACACTACGAAATTTAATACACGTTTTCGAACAGAACAGAATATAACATAACAGTAAATACTGCGATGATTTTTATTCAAGAATCGATTAAAGTAAAACTGATTCAACAACTCAAACCCATTATTAAAAAACTGTTTTTGTGTCACATTTTATATACATACAGTACTGTGTGAAAGTGTTAGGACAAGAAAATATCTTGTCATTCTTTCCATTTTATGGGCTGATTCTTCCATGCTATTACAGAAAGTAAATTTCAACACTATGGTAATGCTTCACTGATCCCTATTGACAATTGAATGAGTAAGGATGAATAGTTATCATTCTATAGAATTCCTATATACTTGTACCAAGGGCATGTCATAAGAATTCTGCTTGAATGAACATACTGATCAAATTTAATGTTCGAAATAACTATCTTGGTACCTACCCCATGATGTGTCTTAACTATGTGGAAAGTAGCTAGCGTATGGTACTGGTATATGCTAGAAATGTACGTTACCTTACAGTGACAATACATATATTTATACATTGCAAAAAAGGAAACGCCGCTTAAAAACTTCCCTGTTAATATTTGAGAGTATCTAACAGAACCAACCATTCACTTCTTAAATCTAGCCACTAATAAATTCGTTCACATTCTGAAATCACAGGCCACAATATTTCATTTAAGGATTTTCAGACTTTGAACTCAATATTAAACAGTCTACTCGTAGCTAAAGACCGTCTAACCCTTATTGATTCACAAACCTATTTAGATCTTAAAATATTTTAAATTTTCACATTTAACTCAGCTGTTGAGAAATATATATCTAAACATTTTTTATCCACCCACTTACAGCTTTTATTATATCTAAATAAACAAACGATTATGTTATTATATGACAATTTTAATAATCATCTTTGTAACACGATTTTCAGATTTCACTGAAGATGGAATAAGTTATTCCGAAATGTTCCAACCTCGTAAGAAAAATGTCCTATGTTTATCAAATGTCTTCATCTTCATTATTAAGTCAGAGATGTATTTACGTAGTATATTTTTATATATATCATTTCATTTTAAGAATGCCTTTCTCCAAAACAAATAACCATTTCATGTGCACAAAGTTTTACATCTTTGCTACACGAAAGACTTTGTCGAATCCACCTGATTGATCGCACGGGATCATACACACCACTTTTAATATCGTACAGCCCAACCACTCCTGGTAGAATGTAGTAACGCTGTTGACGCGACGTTAATTTCATTTTCGATAAAGAAAATGAAGACCACTTAACGACACTTGAAAGTCTGATGATTGATAATCTAAAGCTGAAATTAAATCAGCAAAATTTTAATTATACACATTTTCTATAAAACTGTAAACTCATTTCCCCGTTTTTAATATTAGAAGCTGTTTATTTAGAACTTTCTCTTCAACACACCGATTTCTATGTTAGACGTATATTTAACTACAGACTCTTCATGAATTGCCTTTGCTCATAACATCTCTGCTTGCAGGCACGGATGTTATATTATTTTCTGTCAAATGCTTTGTTTTTTAAAATACTTGAAATCTAGGTTAAAAGATGAGACATCCGTTTTATAGCATTAAAATGTAATTGTATAATTTTTCTTTTAAAATGAGATGTAGCATATTATATTTTTACTTTTCATTTTCAGTTTGCTTGTTTGTTGATTTTCGTCCAAAACTACTCGAGATCTGACTGTACTATCTGTCCCTAGTTTGACTGTGATAAACTAGAGGGAAGGCAACCAGCGAACATCCACCACCAACTTTTGAAATATTCTAATCGAATAATGGGATTGAGCGTCACATTATAATACTCTCACAGAGAAAAAGCGAAAATGTTCGGTGATGAGATTCGAACTCGCTATCGCAAGTTATGAATCACGCGCCCTACTTCACTCATGGAAATAATTTATTACATAGATATTTTGATATGATATTGGACAGACTTCACTTAAAACTTCGTAACTTCTTTACATAGTCAGACTGTAAAATATGACTTATATTACTCTAGCTGTACCGAAGTTGGGTAGAGCGAAGATCAGTATTGTTTTATCGAAGTTTCAAACTTATTAGCCAGGTGGTTAAGGCACTCAACTCGTAATCTGAGGGTCGCGGGTTCGAATCTCCATCACACTAAATATGCTTGCCTTTTCAGCCGTAGGGACGTTATAATTTGACGGTCAATCCCACTATTCGCTGATAAAAAGTAACACAAGAGTTAACGGTGGGTGGTGATGACTAGCTGCTTTCTCTCCAGTTTTACACTGCTATATTAATAGAGCCAGAAATTTGTGTGATCTTATAGTTTAATTCGATATAAAATATCATCATCTGGTGAAAGCAATGACAAATAGCAGCAACTGTTTATTTCCTTTCTTTGAAACACTCTGTATCTCAATTTAAAAAAGGCATTTATAATTGGGTATAACAAAAAACATGTCTTCACGGATATTAATTCATCCTATGTAATATTAATGAAAGCCACGAGTAAGTCTACTTTTACAACTAAACGACTTGAAACACTTCATACAGTTCATTTCCAATCAATATACAACACTAATATTACAAGTTACATATAAATATAAAATTACATATTATATTTTATTACAAGTAATAAAAACAATTTGTAAACGTAAAATGATGTAGGTATGGCAATGCAAAAAATAATGCAGATAGGAATATAAGGATTATACAGTTATTTATAGACAAACCCCTGCATGACTGTCAGATCCAAATTTCTACTTCTGTTTCATAGTAGTCACAAATTTACAACCGTAATTAAATCAAATAGAAAACTACTTCAACAAATGGAGAATTGAGATAAATGTCTTCAAAACATAAATCATATTATTCACAAAATCAACCAAGAGAAGCAATTATCTCCCAAAAATTAAACATCAATAGAATTCATCAGGTAGCCATATCTGCCAAACTCTTGGGCCTAGACTCAAGTTCAAGTCTAAAGTAGATCAACATGTAAACGAACTTAGAAATAAAATACCGATTAGAGCTGATCATGTATGACGTATGACTGGCAACAACAGAGGCTCTACAACCAAAAATATACTCAAAATATATAAAACCTACATACACTCAATGGCTAAGTCGTACTTATGGCCTTCGCTATCCTTTTCTTTTGCAACGTACGACTATACCAAATATTAATAATGTAGCTCTGAACAAGCTTTAACTACAGACACACTTTTGATCTATTTTTGATTAACTTTCTTTTATTTTGCTTTCTTTATAGTAAATAAAAACAAATTATTATATAATTATAACACAGTCATTGCTATGATATTCAGGGTAAGGGTAGTGTTACTCAGTTTTACTTCAGCGTAACCCGATGGTCTAAACCTGTATCAGTTTTTGAGCTTTCTTATATTATTAACAGTCATTAAAGTCCTATAGTATAAAAGCCCAAGAAACTAACAGCTACCTATTTTAAGCTTTGTGTTCGGGCTTACAACTCTAGAAATCGGATTTTGATACCCGTGTTGGACAAAGCACAAATAACCCATTGTGTAGCTTTGTGCTTAACTTCAAACAAACAAATAAAAAGAACTATTTAAACATATATTGCCCTCTAGTTGGTCAAGTAAAATTTATTGTCAATTAAACATGCATAACTAAATGTACCGAAATATGCCAGGAGATACAAATACATGTATTACGATTTAGCTAAAGATGGAGACTTTACCTTTTGGACATTTGGTTCTATTTCCTTTACTGCTTGTTTCTCAGTTTTTATGATTATAAGTTTTTAATTCATTACATAATATAAAAACAACCTAAATTGTTTATTTCTTGAATCTGCTGAGGATTATAAATGAGACAAATTAAGGTGGAATATTTTGTTTAAAAAACAAATATTAAGGGGATATTTCACAAGCGTACTTTTAATTTCATACTTATATCTTAAATATGCTCTCAAATCCACCCATTGCATGCATAAATTTGTAATAATATTTCCACTTAAATTCACCCGATAAAATGCATATATCAACAAAAATTATCCAGGAATAAAATAAATAGGTTATTGGAGGCGTACTTATTAATCGGTAATAAAGAACAAAGGTTTTTTCATAGTCATGAGATTACATTTAACCCTTGTAAACAAGCATTTACGTCACGACAGGAGATAATGAAAAACCACATCAACTCGATCAAACAAAACAAAACACTGTTTCTAAAACGAGTTTTTTATTATTATTTAAAAAACTGGCTTTATATTTTGATGAATAATCTTATCTTTGTGAAATTAGTTAACTTTTTAGGCCGACATGGTTGTAATGTGAGATTCGTACAGGATAATTAAAGAGTAAATGTGAATTTAAGGCAGCTAATAAAATAACTAGACTGGGTACGTGGTGTAAAACCCAAAGAAATATTTGTTTAAAACACAAAGCAAAAACACAGTATGCAATTAACAGTTAATATTCCTAGTCTTGACTCAAGTAGAAAGATTGTACATCTGGCTGAAACCAATGTTTCATACACAACAAGAAACCTTGGTTTTTATCTGCTAGTGACAAGAATCACTATGTGACTCTTTATTCTCTTTTTACATTCAAATGTTGTAACCTATAGATATTATCTACTCAGCCAGTGAAGGACATTGTTATTGATAACCTATCATATATAGTGTGCAGTGTTTCAGGTATATTTTCAAGGACAAAGTTTTCTAGCTAAGTGTTTTTGCCAAACTACTTAGAAATAGACGCAGATAGCAATAAAAGATAACGGAAAATACATGCTATGCCTGCTTATCTCACATTACTCCTGTTTCTGCTTCTGGCTTAGTTTTAAGTTGATGATCAAGGTTTGTTTGTAATTAAGCACAAAGCTATACAATGGACTTTTGTGCTCTGCTAACCACTGGTATCGAAACCCAGTTTCTAGTGTTCTAAATCTGCAGACATACCAGTGTATCAGTAGCGAAGGGGGAATCATGATTAAAACAATACCTTTTTAAATCTGTTAATTTCTTTAACAAGGAATAAAACATAGAAATGTTTAATGAAGAACACAAAAACACATACACACACACACATATATACAAATATAACCTTTAATAATAAAAATTACATAAAAATATAGTTTTATATAGATTATTACCCATCTTAGAAGGAGATAATATAATATGCTACAATACGAAAATATGACTAGAAAGAATCAAACACTTTGAACTTTTAGTACCTGCTCCTTTCACACATAAAACAACTAACCTCTAACGCCGAGAAAATAAATAAGTACAATAAAACCCTCTTACCAAAATTTATAATTTTTTTGAATGTATAAAGATGAAATGGTAACACAAGACAAGAGAAACAGAAAAACTGGTTACATCTAACCTCTTAAGTTAAAAAAAACTATTATATTATAAATTTATATAGAATAAAAATTTCTCAATGATAATAAAAAACATTGGGTATAATTCTATGGAACAAACTAAAATCTAGAAAGCAAGGATGTTACTTTTTTTAGTTTTCAGAACCTAATTATTGTCATAGTTGCTGAATGAGTAATAAATGTATAATGTTGTATATACATCATATCTCAATACCATTCAATGGCTCAGTCACAGCACCTTTTCAGTCAACAATCTTTAGATCATCTGCCCTTTTTATTTGGCGATGATCAATCAGTTATTATTAAATTTCTGTAATAAATTTCAGTTATTGAAAATATTTGATACTTCAGAAAGAAAATGTAGTTAAGCCCTTCTATTACCAATAACTTTATAATCAACATATTGTTCCAACTGATAATGATCAATCACTTTCATCTATATAACTCAGGAGGTGAACACCAGTGGGCTTGCTGATAGTCAGAGCTGTATTTCACTTCTAAAAACAGTGACTCCTCATGTGCTTCATCAGGAAAAACGAAATAAGTACGTTCAGTTTTTTTCCTCTCATCTGATGAATCGATACTTCTCGAAACAACACTTTCATTATAAGTTTCATTGTCAAACTCCTGGTAAAGTTAATGTTCAAGAGAGTCATTTTTGACATATAGATACAGCATGTTGATATGTTCCATCCATCTTTGTATACCTTATGTTCATTGTAACTCATACATTAATGGACCAGTCAGAATGCCAAAGTATTTGATATGAATCAGTATAATTAGATCCAAGCTGCTTTTGTGTTATCAGCACATTCTGCAACCAGATCCACCCTCTATCCTGAAATATCCATTCTTTTACCATTTTGTCATAGAAGTTCTTCTGTCTTTGAGCAATTTTTCCTAGTTGTTGTTGAGTGAACTTGTATGCATTGATTATTATAGAAAAATAATCCTCTTTCTGATGTGATGTATGGCTTTTTTCCACAATGTTTACAAAAACATGATCATGAATCCCAAACAATTTGTAGATCTCTTCTCAGTTTCTCTGTATACCATCTTCACTTATGGCAAGTGTTTATCTCTAAGTTTGTTCAAGAGGAAGTAACAAATTCTGTAAGCATCTGCTTAGTAATCTTGATAAGGCAAAGTTTATGTATTCACCACACCAAATACTTTACATAATTCAGCAAACACTTGGTTGTTGAAATTGACTTTCTGATAGATGTGGATATATTCTGGCACCGCAAACTGTGCTATTCATTGTTCTGCCAACATGTTAGCAAAGGAATGTATCAATGTATTTGCCAATGATTGAGCTTTGCATCACTTTGTAAAGTAGTCAGTGACAGTAAGATTGTACTGATGACTTCTCTCAGTCTTTGAAAGTGGCTCAGCAACATTCAGAACTGTTTTATGCATAGGATACCTTAAAGTTCTCCTTTGGCATTTACCTCTCTTGGTTCTATCTCTAGAATAATATAGTATTTACATCAGTGCTGAACCTCTCGACTCAAATGCAGTTAGAATAACCACAACCAGATATTAGAACAAGTTTGAGCAATAACTTGGTTTCTTTTAGTCTTTGTATTATGTAAAGTTTGTAAAATATCTTGTCACAGAGTTCTGAGGATCACTAGTTGTGCAGTCAGAGAACATCAGCTCAGTGGTTTATATCATTGGTACAGCACACATTCCTGCATGTTTAACTGACCATACAAACACCACAAGCAATGCGAATAAGAGCTTTGCTCCTCTATGAGTGCTAGTCATGCTTTACCTTCATACGCAACAAGGAATATCTGTACTTGATTGGAGTAATTTGATTGCTCTTTGTAGAGCTTTTAAAGTGTTAATCATAGCACTTCATGGCTAATTATTACTATAGCAGAAATTGATATGGTTTCAGCTTCCCCACAACCTTCAGAATGATAACATTCCATGAATGAATAAGGTATTGCAATATTCCCAACATGCTGTCAACCCTTTGCTATCATGGCTCATTAGCCACTTCTTTAATGAAGTATAGTCCACCCAGACAGTGAACCACCAAGGATAAAAGTTGTGGCAATAGATCATCTACAACAGCAAGCTTTAGTGATCCGAATGATTGGTAAAAAATTTTTAAAAAAACTTCGTAAAGCCAAAAAATGGTGAGCAGTTTGGAGAAATTGGCTACAAATCATTAGTAACATGATACAAAGCTGTATACTTTTCTCTTGGTCACAGGTTGGGGCCAGTCTTTTATCATGGCTATACGAGTTGGGTCCATAGAGAACTCATCTCTCAGTACAATGGAATTGAGGAATTTCTCTGTGTATGTGAGCAAGCAGATCTTCTGTTTTAGCTTCAAACCTTTATTCAGCTTTATTGGAATATTATTTTCAGGTTTTTACAATTTATATAAGTAATATCTTATACTGAAATCATTTTTACATATGCTATCGTTGTTCAGCTTGATCCGTCAATATTCAAATGCCATATTTAAAGTATTGAAACAATAAGCACAACCATATATTCATTTATTTACATGAAGGAAAGGCATCAACGCGAGTAACTATGCTCACCCATTTAAAACCAACATAACATTTTGGAATACTATTCTTCTTCATAAGAATCACTACTAAAGATAACTAAACACTCCCCAGAGATTTCATTGTTTCATCTTTCAACGTACACTGTATTTTAACGGTTATGATGGTTATTTTATTGGACATATATAACCTGTATCAAGTTTGTGGTAGGTCACCATTTTTAAGCACCTGCACAATATTTAAATTCCTCAATTAATATATTTATTAATATATGTGTCTTAGTTTGTCGAAACTGTTGCCAGTAGGCATAGGATTACACCATCGATTAAAATAAACCTCTTTTTCTGGGCAAATTCCATATAAGTTTGATTATCTTACTTGCGAAAACCTCGAAACGTTTGGCTACAAGCCTTTGTTACTAACTCGTATGCTTTGAGAATAGTTGCTTTAACCTTAAAGTAATTCATACAATCTTCTAGAGAGGGAGAGAGAGCAGCATAAGCTTTTTGTGGTTTACCAGTTAATAATAATGACCATTTGTAATATTGGCTATTCCATGGTTTGGGCAGCCTCCTCATTAACTGGTGGTACTTTAACATATCGATTAAATTCAAATTTGTCATTTTGTCTTGGTTGATCGGAGACATGAAAATGGTGATCTCTTCAATCAAATATTTATGAATAATTTTGAATTTTTACAATGAATGTGTAATACTGTCATTAGATACATCGTATGGTCGTGATATTTTGCAGTTATTTTAAATACATAGACATATAGATTATGTAATGCCATAAGTACTTTCTTTGTTTTATAAGTAAATAAAAAATATTTGTTCTCAGTTCTCCAAATTGTAATTTATATTTCTGTGATCAATATCAAAAACTACCTTTACAACATAAAAAAATAGCGTTTGAACACGGTGCGGTGCATGAGACACAAAAGATTCGTTTTTCTTTAATTATTAACTATATTCTTGTACTCCATAATTGTGGAGTGCGTGTTTCTTCGAATCAATTTTATTACTCCTCAGGGTCTCCACCAACCTACCCACAAATCTAATTATAAAAACACAAAGTAGCGCATATGTGTTTGCGTCTGTTTCATATGTGTACAAGCTAATACTTATAAAAGTAGGTACTCCGTTTGAAACTGTGTTACCTCAGTGAAAGTGGTTGACATCATTGTTTCGAGTCTTGAGTTACCATGTAATTAAAAACAAGCAGCAGAAAAACAAAAATTAAACCTTTTTGCTGTGATATTTACGGATATTCTCACAATTTGTTTCGGTTTGTTTTAAATTTCGCGCAAAGCTACACGAGGGCTATCTGCGTTAGCCGTTCCTAATTTAGCAGAGTAACATTAGAGAGAAAGCAGCTAGACATTATCACCCACTCTTTTTACTAACGATTAGTGGGATTGACCGTAACTTTATAAAGTGTCCACGGCTGAAATGGTGGGCATGTTTAATGTGATGGGGATTCGAATCTGTAACTCTCATATTAGGAGTTGAGCACCCTAAATACCTGGCCATGCCGGGTGTTATTAGAGGTAACTTGAAAATATTAAAAATAAACTATTATGTGAAATAGTTAAAAAAGTTCTAAATACAAAATTGCCACAAAATGTAATAAGTAAAATATTCTAAAAAATGATATTGATGAATATATTTTAAACTTACTGGTTTGTTTCGAATTTCGTGCAAAGCTATTCTAGGGCAATCTGCCTTGAGATAACCTAATTTAGCAGTGTAAGACTAGAGGGAAGGCAACTAGTCATCACCACCCACCACCAACTCTTGGGATACTCTTTTACCAATGAATAGTGTGATTTACCGTCACTTATAAAGCCCTCGCGGCTGAAAGGGCGAGCATGTTTAGTGCTCTAGTCTATTCTTACACTGCTAAATTAGGGACGGCTAGCACAGATAGTCCTCCAGTAGCTTTGTGCGAAATTCCAAAAACCAAACCTTTGTAGATTTACCTTCTGTGTATGTTATTCCCAAACTCCATAAATCTCCGATTAAATTTAAATTTATTTCTAGTTCAGTAAGACCAATTTTCAATAACTGGCCATTTTAATAAATGAATTACTTGATATTTTATTTGTTAAAACTGGAAAGATAAGTATTAACAATAAAAACATACGTTTTGGAATATAACAATCATATATGCAAAAACGGCTCGTTTGGGTTGAGAAAATATTTTACATAGAAGAGCGAACAACGTTTCGACATTCTTTGGTCATCGTCAGGTTCACAAAGAAAGAGGTAACTGACCGGAAGCTGACCGCATGTTTAAAGGGATTGTGTAACTGAGTGTGAGAATGTAGAGGGCGGTGTTAGATGTTTGAATATATAATTTATTTATTTTATAAATATAGGTATAAAGGCATTCCTTTATATTGGTTTATTTTTAAGTTGCTGTATAAGTAAGGCTTCTTTAATTTTGCGTTTGTTTATGTTTGTTTCCTTATTTAGTATTTGAGTGTTTTCTATGGTTATGTTGTGTTTATTTGACTTGCAGTGTTCGAAAACGTGTGAAGGTGACTTTTTATGTTCTTTGAATCTGGTTTCCATTTTTCTACTTATTTCTCCAATATAGAAGTCGTGGCAGTTATATTGTATTTTATAAATAATGTTGGTGTGGTGTTTGTCAGTGTAGTTTTTACATAGTATATACCTCAGTTTTGTGCCTGGTTTTTGAATAAATTTGGTATTAACTGGAATGTCATATTTTGTTACTAGTTTTTGCCAAATGTTGGTTATTTGTCTGCTGATGTCAGGAATATATGGTATGCAGCAGTATATGGTTTCGTGATGTTTTGATTCGTGAGGTAAAATATTTTCTCAACCCAAACGAGCCGTTTTTGCATATATATTTCCCTACAAGTGGGTTTTCTCGACATCACTGAGAATATAACAATTAATTTAGAATATCTAGGAAATTGTGAACAAGTAAAGAATATTCAAACATTTGATTTGGTTTGAAATTTCGCACAAAGCTACTCGAGGGCTATCTGTGCTAGCCGTCCCTAATTTAGCAGTGTAAGACTAGAGGGAAGGCAGCTAGTCATCACCACCCACCGCCAACTCTTGGGCTACTCTTTTACCAACGAATAGTGGGATTGACCGTAACATTATACACCCCCACGGCTAGAAGGGCGAGCATGTTTAGCGCGACGCGGGCGCAAACCCGCGACCCTCGGATTACGAGTCGCACGCTTTACGCGCTTGGCCATGCCACGCCTCCAAACATTTGATGCTATCACACTTTACACCACAATTTTATTAAAAAATTAATTTTTGTCATGAATTCGTTAATAGAACAATTCTGTTATCTCTTCATAGCACCGTATTAAAATGTTTAGTCCGAAAAGCATAAAAGTATATTAACACTCCTACGAAAAAAATATTTACATCCACTAAAGTGATTTTATGGTCTATCAGGCCCCATATATTTTTCCAATAGAAACACAGTGATTTACCAACATTCATTACAAACAACTTTAGAATGGCTCTGACAAACATTTTTTTACAATTTGAGCAAACAATTTTCGACTGTCTATCTTCTGATCTGCCGCACAAATGGCAATGTCCTCTTTTTGCCCTCTTTGCAGGCGGTTCACATGAGGTTGTTTTGTCATTATCTTTGCAGTAAATTTATTTGATTTCAAGCACCAATTGCCGTATAAATTCTCTTCTGGCTCTTGATTTATGTTGACGAAGAAATTCTGGATGTTTTGTCGAGTATAGAACGAAAGCATTGTACGCAGCAAGATCTAGAATGTTATAGAATATGCAGACTGACCAGCGCTTTGGTCGCCTCTTTGTTGTATAATATCTCACCAGTTGATCGAGAGTGTCGACACCTGCCTTCGTTGCATTGTAAAGATTGACGATTTCGGGCTTTCCATTCTCTTCTACTTCACCAGACTGATGCTGAGAACTCAGTAGTAGCACATATTTTCCTGGTTTGTCTGAGTGCCTGAGAAGAGTGATGTCGTCATGGTAGAAAAACTTTGGTGATAACTCTCTAGATTTTGCATTTATTTCAGGAGGCAGGAAGGTTCTTGATTTCCGTATGGTTCCAACAAGTCCTGTTCTTTTTGTTCGTAGGTACTTGGCAAGTGTCATTGTTGTGAAGAAATTATCTGTCGTTATTGTCCTTCCTTTTCGAAGAAATGGCTGACTCAGTTCTTTGACTATTCTTTCTCCTTGATTTGTTTCTGTCGTATTTCCAACATTTCCAGTATAAATTTGAGCGTTGAGGAGGTAAGTTGTCTTTGCATCTGTTAGGCACCAAATCTTTATTCCGTATTTGCCTGGCTTTGTCGGAATGTATGTTTTGAAGCTAACTCTTCCTTTGAAGTTACATAGTTGTTCATCCACTGTCAGGTATTCGCTTGGGTTGTAACTGTTTTTGCAAGTTTCAATGAAAAAATTCCAGACTCCAGAGATGGCGGCATCTTTGATTTCTCTATTTCTTTGAGAGTGGATGTCTGATTTTTGAGCACATTTTTTTGAATTTGTCTTGTGTAATCAGTTTTCGCAAAAATGGCAAACCGAATTCGGTTGAAAACATTTTGTCTATCGATGCATGTTTGGATTTGCTTATTCCAAGGAAAAGATTAGCTGCGATCCATTTCCAGAGGTCTTCTTCAAAAATTGGTTCTTTCATGACGGTGTTTGTTGAGTGAATGGTCTGTTCCATCATATTATCAGAAATGAAAATTTTGAATGTTTCGAATGGTGTAGAGACTCTTGGAGCAGCTTGCCTTGTAATGCCTGGGTTCCCATTGAATATATTGAGAGCTGCGGTTCTCCTGTTGATCCTTGAAGGTGTTGTTGAATAATGAAAATTCTTATCTTTGGACAAAAGTTCGTTCACTGGCATCGTAGTAAGATCTTCTTGATTACTTTCTTCACTTTCAGAAGGGTACGGCGCGATTTGTTCATCATTTTCGGCTTCAGAAGGATCATCATCACAACTTTCAGAGTAGTCTTCGACATTATCATGTTCACTTTCATCGTCGGATGGTTTTGTCAGTAAATGTACAGCTTCATCAAGAGATATCATTTTTGACACGATTTGAAGATTTTAGCTCCTATATATATATAGGATTTGTGGATTCTTGAATATTCTAAATACTTCTGTAAAGTTTCTAGAATGTTCTAGAACAGGCGTGGGCAAACTAGGCAATAATCAGGACCGTCTAAAATTATTGTTGGTGTAGAGTTATTATCCTAAATATCCATCTTTTGAAAAGAAGTTGTAAAATTAATATATTTTTACTATAATTTGCTTTTTTCGGTTGCCCAGGCCTGTTCTAGAATTATTCAGGATATAAATAAAGTCATTTTTATGTTTTTTGAGCTGGGACCTAATAGGCCCCAAAATACCCTTAGTGGATGTTTTAAAAAAAATTTAAATATTATTTCGCAAATGTCTGAAAAGTCAAAATATTATTGCTGCTTAAAATATAAAGGGATAGGGTCAGTTAATGGCAATTTCATTTAAATACAAAATTATTAGCCTAATATTAATAACCTTTCAAGTTGCTCTGGGGCCTATTAGGCCCCAATTTTTGTAGGAGTGTTAAGTTTCTGCGTTTATAATAATTATACATACTTCAATAACCAGGTATTTTAACACGTAATAGGAGTCCCATTGGAAATTAACTGTTCTACTTGTATTGATATCTTTATTTTTATGGGAAATGGTTTATTGAAAATTACATAAACCTGGATATTTTTTCTTTAACTTAGAGATATATAGGTCATTTAATTAGTATAGATAATCCTGAGATAAATGATGTTATTAACTCTATTTATCCGATAAAATAAGAAATTGAGTACTTAAATTTCTAACATTGAGGCACATTATTTAAATTTAGAAATTAAAATAATTGATTATACTAATCTAAATATTTTTGATAAAAAATATTTTTTGTTTTTCTGTATATGGTTTAATCTCTTTTAATAGTAATGTACCATATTTTTCTGTTATAAACATTATAATTTCACAATAATTCAGATTTTGTAGAATTTGTATTAAATTACAATATTTTATGATTAATGTTCAAATATTGACTCAAAAATTAATTTTGATAGGTTTAATAAAGAAACTCAAAATAACATTATTGAAATATTCTGTGATAAATATAAGAATGTATTAAATAAATATAAAGAAGTAAAAATTTAAAAAAATTACTGAAAGCTACTGTTATTTGTTAATAAATTCATTTAAGTAACTTGGCATTACTTTTTTGTGGATGATCGCATATAAGGGCTTGTTCAGAATCTGAAAATTAATAGTTGCAATGGACTTAATAGTTATTAGTTGGGAGTTATACAAATAGTTCAGATAACTGGTTGGAATCCTTTATACTAGCATAATTTGTCTACTGGACTATTAATTATTGCCTTACCACCATAATGGGGGCTGAAATTCCAACTTCAGGTGGTATCTTTATCTTACTTAATTTCGTGTGCTTGTACCTTACTATTATTATTCCTTTTTCTTTATTTTGAAGAGCAGTCACCTTCCCACAATTGTCTGCAGACAATGAAGAATGATATAAATGTTGAACCTTAGGGGCTCGAGCACACACATATCGCTCTCTTAATTTCTATTTATTTTGATTATTTTATTATTATTATTATTTATGAATTTCGTCTTGTGAGTTTAGCGAACGGAGATCAAGACTGATACACAATGTCTCCCTACCCAATGTGGGTCCTATTTCATCAGTTACCTCCAAAACTCGAGGTACATTTTATATCCCATATTATAGCCTGTGCCCTGGAGATCCTTTTGATTTGGCTTACCATATTGCAGAGTCCTAGTTAAACTAGCATGTTAAATTGATTACGTTTTTAGTGGGTTATTTTTTTAATTCTAATCTATGTAGGTGATCTTATGATCAGACACCAATCATAACACTAATGATCATAATTAATAACTTTCATGAAATGAGTAATACATTTATCTTTCTCTAACATCGTGCTACGTATTTCAAAAAGATTTGAGTGACAATAAAATACTAGAAACTTCACTACCTCTTTACTGTTACACCTAAGTGATCGCGTATTTCGTGTTCATTTGTGATAAAGTTTTAGAAATTGAACTAGTTATGCACTTACATATAGTTGACCACTTATGTGGTGTAAATAAAACTCACACCTTGGTTGATAAAACAGTGGAAGAGAATCAGAACAATGCTCTGGGTAGAAAGCAGAAGGTGAGTGGAGTGGGCATGCACCCGAAATTAAAGGCAGATTTGTTAAGGGAGATAGAATTACTCCCACTGTAGTACTCATCATTCTCAGTTCATCAGTCCTTCTCAGCTTGTTGAAAATATAGCATTAATGTCCCTCAAAACACAGTATCATAGACCAGCTCCTAAAGAAAGTGTTAATATGGATATCGTTGATGAGATTTATGTTTCTTTAAGGCCAGCTTGAGAAATTAAGAATGAAACACATAGACAGTATATAGATCTATTTAACTCTGCATGTAACGGATTGCCTAATAAAGTTACAGGAGTGTTCTAAAAAGAATCAAGGTCCACAAGAACATATAGTTTTGCCATCTCCAAGTTTGACGTTCCTGTAGAACCAGGATTTCCATTAAATGCTATGTATGCTAAACCATCTTCACCACAAGAAGCAGGTACAATACGTCAGCTCTTACTACAACTACGTCAGGAATATGGAGTTCGATTATGCGATAAGGTACTTTTATCAGAAAAAAGAAAACCTACAAAGTGGTGGTTATGTTTTTCTAGAAGAAAGTTCATGTTTGTCTACTCCTAGTCGGTGAAGACCAGAATGAAGAACAAAAGCAAGAAAACAAAAAATATAAGTTTGCTTCAAAGTTTAATAAAAGCAAAGGTTTTGTTTGTTTGTTTGTTTTGAATTTCGCACAACGCTACTCGAGGGCTATCTGTGCTAGCCGTCCCTAATTTAGTAGTGTAAGACTAGAGGGAAGGCAGCCAGTCATCACCACCCACCGCTAACTCTTGGGCTACTCTTTTACCAACGAATAGTGAGATTGACCGTCACATTATAACGCCCCCTTGGGTGAAAGGGCGAGCATATTTGGCGCGACGGGGATGCGAACCCGCGACCCACAGATTACGAGTCGCACGCCTTAACACGCTTGGCCATACCGGGCCACACAGTAAAGGTTTCAGAGAAAACCATTTCTGTTCCCTTAAAAATGATTCAGTTACCTTCTATTTCGTCAACAAGTGTTTCTAACAATTTTTCAATCCCAGTTATGTTTTATGGTTAGGCCTAAACACTGTTTGATGAAGATGTTCACAATTTTTATATCAAATATTCTGTGACAGGAAGCTACAATTTCCTGAATGTGTTAATTTTTCACACATTATAGCTTATGCAGGAAATGATAATATAGTGCTATCTGTCAAGAAATTTATATGTTTTAATTTGTAAAAACTGTTTTCCGCACGATATAAGCGAGAAATTTAACGCAAACACATTTTTATTCGTTTTGTCTCTTTCCTGAAGTAAATCTATCGTAAGTAATGCAAAGTAATAAGGTCACATTATGACATAGAGCATTAACCGTTTGATTAGACAGAGAAGTGAGGTTTTTCGATTGACCTTCAAATCACATAAAGGAAGTTAAATGACTGAAAGTCCAGGCTCGCTCTGCTGAGCAAACACGGATGCTCTGTGAAAAATTAGAATGGAAGGTAATTCGCAGTTCACTCTCATGGTTGTATAATTATTTTAGAATCTTGGGTTCCTCTGTTAAAACTTTTATTTATTACAAGTTACATTAAGGTATTTCACTTCATTGCCTTTAATTACTTAAGCTGAAGCTTTCTTTCTCATTTAAAGAATAATAATTAATCTATGATGGAGAACTAACTCACTTTCCTCAAACTGATTTGTTTAACATTGTTTTATTTTTCCTTTGAGAGTCAAATGTTTACATATATACAGTCATGTGAAAAAGTTAGACAATTTTATAGTTTGCGTTCAGTTTCATTACATTACGATTTATTAAAGCATTAACCATTTCTTGGTTATCAAAATACAAACAATTAGGGTATCTTCCATAATCCAAAAATCGTAATATAAGGGATAACCCTATCCAACATTTGAAAAATTAAAGACGATGTTTAGTTTTGTCTTTTTCAGCTGAACAAGCATTAGCTGAAAGTAATACTGAATATATAGCAGTTCAAGATCGATTGAATAGTTAAATGTTTGTTTTGGAATTTCGCACAAAGCTAGTCGAGGGCTATCTGTGCTAGCCGTCCCTAATTTAGCAGTGTAAGACTAGAGGGAAGGCACCACCCACCGCCAACTCTTGGGCTACTCTTTTACCAACAAATAGTGGGATTGACCGTCACATTTTACACCTCCACGGCTGGGAGGGCGAGCATCTTTAGCGCGACGCGGGCGCGAACCCGCGACCCTCGGATTACGAGTCGCACGCCTTACGCGCTCGGCCATGCCAGGCCGAATAGTTAAAACAATAACTGAAAACATTTTGATGAACTGAGCATTGTCATAACATGTTTGATGCTTTTAGGATTTGATAGTAAAAACTGGCATAGACAGGTGGTTAAGGCACTCGACTTGTAATCTGAGGGTCGCGGGTTTGAATCTCCGTCACACCAAACATGCTCGCCCTTTCAGTTGTGGGGGCGTTATAATGTGACGATGAATCCCACTATTCGTTGGTAAAAGAGTAGCCCAAAAGTTGGCGGTGGGTGATGATGACTAGCTGCTTTCTATCTAGTCTTACACTGCTAAATTAGGAACGGATAGCGCAGATAGCCCTCGTGTAGCTTTGCGCGAAATTAAAAAAAAGAATGTTAAGAAATATTTTGTGCTTATGCTATATCTTATGGGGAATATTGTTTTACTTTTGGTCGACAGATGGCAACGGTTTTTTTCCACGGTGTCACATATGTAATAAATTGTCATTAAATTAAAATCGTATAAGAGAAGCATGTTACGACTCTTGTGTTTTCAAATGAGATGGACTAAACCTCCAAAACGTGATATGTCTCAAAATGAGGATGGTGAAAATTTTATGAAGTATAACAGAAGATACTGCCCATAATTAGCCATTAGATGTTTATGATACTTCTCAGCCCTAGTTACCTAGTATATATGGCTGATACCATAATTATTAACAAAACTTTGTTTAGTTTCTAGTTTCCGCTTTTCTGTTTGTTTCATATCTCTCCCTGTGTTCGTTTGGCGATACATGAAGTTCAACCGATACAGTTTTAATTAAGTTCAACAACATAAAAAAAATTAAAAAGCTCTGTCTGAAGTTTTCTCGGCAAATCCTGATAATTAGAAGTACAATTGAATCAATGACAAATATAAAATAGAGCCACGACTAAGCCTTTAGTAACAATATAGACAACTATCTATACACACATATATGTATATAATAGTGTATGAACAACAAGCCTGCTTAAGTTCCCCGATTAAATCAAGTGCATTTGAATACGTCCTAGAAGTGTATGACGTTGTTCTCCATTCTAAGGTCAGAGCAAAAGCCAAGTATGGACGGGATCTCTAATGAACTACAGCTAGCTCAGTCACAAGTTGAATTTAATGTTATTAGAACAGCGAATAAACTGCTTAGAGGTATGATAACCTCGTGGTTGAGTCTGTAAGAATGATGTTGAAATGGTTAGTCCAGAGTACGCAAGTGTTGAACTTCATTCCTAAGAATTTGTCTGTTGTTTTAAACGTGATGGGGGTGTTGTGTAATGAATTTGGTATTACGAAGCTTTTTGTTATGTTTGCCTTTGGTCATATTATACTATATAGAGGGATTAAGAGCTATCCTCCACACTTGTTACATCAGCGAGTTCTTTTGTCTTGAATTCCGGTTGCTGCAACAATTATATTGATTAGGTGATGCATTCAAAACTGCAATATCATCGACGTGTTTGTTTGTTTGTTTTTTGAATTTCGCTCAAAATTACTTGAGGGCTATCTGCGCTAGCCGTCCCTAATTTAGCAGTGTAAGACTATAGGGAAGGCAGCTAGTCATCACCACCCACCGACAACTCTTGGGCTACCATTTTACCGTCACAGTCACATTACAACGCCTCCCCCCACGGCTGAAAGGGCGAGCATGTTTGGTGCAACGGGGATTCGAATCCACGACCCTTGGATAACGAGTTGAGTGCTTTAACTACCTGACCATGCCGGGGCCTCACCGTGTTGACAAGTGAGACTATATGCTGTCTGCAGGACAACAGAAATCTTATTAAGTAAAACAAGGAAAAGTACTGGCCAAACTCTCAGTCTTATGTGACACCTGTCTTTCAGGGAAATTAGTTTGATAGTGTTGTTTACTTTAACTTTTGTGGTTCTGTTTGTAAGAAAGCAAAATAACCATCTAGTAATGGACATGGGTACTTTGGTAAATAGTTTAAACCTGAGGATGCTATGTTAGATACTGTCGAACGCTTGATTTACTTCAAGAACTGTATTGCTAGTATGGAATGTTTGTGGTTTAATTCTCAATAGATTGATTCAACTAATCTGATTGAGTGATCTGCTGTTTGCCATCGTTTTCTGCTAGTGTTCTGGCTGTTGCTAAGTGTGTTGTTGTTTTCCAAAGAGTGAAGTATAGTACTTTTTTCCATTAGTATTGCTAGGTTTAACTGAAAGTTTCCAGCCCTGTACTTGAGCAAACTGTTTCCAACATTCCTTCACTGCTATCTAACATAAATATCTGATTTTTCTAACAATGACTCTCAAAAGTATAAGTTACAAAGAAGATTAAAGAAAAATATTTCCTTGTCTTTTTTGGTAAATAATTAAAGAAGGTAATTCCAAATTTGATAAATAGTGAATTGATTGTTAACTTTGTTATTATTGTTACGCTATTCTGACAAGTGCTTCTCCAGTTGTCCCGGCATGACCAAGTGGCTATGGCACTCGACTCGCGATCTAAGGGTGTCGGGTTCCAATTACCGTCGCACCAAACATGCTCGCCATTTCAGCCATTGGACGTTATAATGTGACGGTCAAGCCCACTATCGTTAGTAAAAGATTAACCCAAGAATTGGCGGTGGGCGGTGATGACTAGCTGCCTTCCTCTAGTTTTACACTGTTATATTAGGATCGGCTAGCGCAGATAGCCATTGTGCAGATTTGCTCGAAATTCAAAACAAACAAACTTTCAATTTTAGGAATGCCACGTATAAGTGCACAAACATTCCAAAAATACCAAGAAAAAGTAGAACATGTACATGTATATAGTTTGTGATTTATTCGTTTATTTCAACAATACTATTTTTTTTGTTTTGGCCCAATATGAATTGGATGTTGTTTTAAATTAAAACAGTATTTTATGAGTCTATCAATAAATATCAGTCATTAGTTTTTACGCTTTTGCATGTAAAATAGTCACGTTTAAGGACAGTGAGATACTTGTTTAGTATTTATACATTATTAATTATGATGATAGTGGGCAGTTTTACCTGAATGTTGCAAATGTATAACCATTTCATTCACATTTTTGCTTATAAGAAACAATAACTGACTGTATTATAACCAGTTTTGAAGGAAATGCTAATGACTTTATGAAAATTAAAAACAAACTTCCTTTTGTATTCGTAATACAAATACACTAACATTTCTAGAACCAATGACTATAAACTTTCATATAGCTATAAATATTTGCTAAAACCTTATTGCAACTTTGAAATCGATCTTTCCAGACGAGTTGATGAAGCTGGAAAAGAAAAATTACCATTAGCTCAAGATGCAGGGAATGTGGTTTCTAAGGGAGTTCCTTGGATAAAAGCTGTTGTTAATTCTGGCTGTGGACCGAAAAGCTAAGGTTATCTTAGACTTCTAAAACTGGAGTCGCAGTCAGAATTGGTCATTGTAGAAGAAAGATACTTTTTTCTTCGTCTTGGCGTTCGAAACAAATATTGTTGCATATACGCCACGGATGAGAAAAGAGGAACAAAGACTACACACAAATACTACCGAAACTAGAATGAATCATCTCCCGCTTTGAATCCTGATATTATTGTAGACGGCTTCTGTAAGAGTAAATCCATGCATATAGTAAGGTATAAATTTCTAATTGGTGACTGCGATTTAAGTGTTTATAAAACAGTTTTTGAAAGAGTACCTTATGGCCGCTCAGTTGAGAAGATTGTATGTTCCAACAATATGGTTAAAAACTGCATTAAGGCTTTACATAACATTACTAGCGAAAGCACAGAACACGCCAAAAAACACACAAAAATCTGTCAAAATCAAGAATACTTTGCCTCAAAAAAGTGCAAGAGGCGGAATTAGATTCAGCTGTAAAGTTTCAGTTGTGTTAAAAATCTCACAAATGATCTAAAGAACGGTCCAGGTTATGTTTTATGAAATGCACAAAAAATGCAAACATTATTCATTTTCATCAGTTAGTAAAAACAATGAAACAAACGACATTCTAATAATGTTTCGTTCTCTTCATCAGTCAGCAACAATAATGAAACAAACGACATTCTAACAATGTTTCGTTCTCTTTATCAGTCAGCAACAACAATGAAACAAACGACATCCTAACAATGTCTTGTTCTCTTCATCAGTCAGCAACAACAATGAAATAAACGACATCCTAACAATGTCTCATTCTCTTGTCACAAAAATTATGAATGCCATGGATACGCTTCTTCGAAAATCCGATGAACTAATTCCAAATGACGCCAGCAACCTTGACAGATCACATATGCATATTGTTACAAAATTCAAGACGGAAAAAAATCAAAAGGTCTCGCAGAAATGCATATCACTGGCGTTGTCAAGGTGCTAGTTTATTATACCAACTGGGATCTAAGTGTCACACTTTAGCATAGAAATATTTTGTCAACAAAAGTCCATTTGCGACATTGAAAAAAAAAGCAAAAATAGACATACAGCAATGCACATCACGAAGACGACTGCAGATACCCAAGGAAAAGAAAACAAGAAGAGTTAAACACTATGAAGGTACAGGCATACAGTTTTGACATTGGACCAAATAGTTTTTAAATTGATTGAACAAGAATTGAATATCATAGGAGAAAAACTGAATTTCTAATAGAACTGCAGGTATCAAAAGAGATAAAAAACAGCAAAGAAGCGAAGCAAAAGTACAGAATACCAAAAATAGAAAGAGGACAAAAATAAAAGATTTATAGCTTTATACTTTGGCATTTCATGCGAGATGAGAGAGAAAACATCATCCATTCCTTAAATTTGTAGAAGAATCTCGAGTGTAAGAACAAAAATACATGGTTTACAAAATCATAAGTGTACTTGTTTGTTTTTAATTTGGCGCGAAGCTAACCGAGGGCTATCTGCGCTTGCCGTCCCTAATTTAGCAGTGTAAGACAACTAGGAAGGCAGCTAGTTATCACCGCCTACTACCAACTCTTGGGCTACTCTTTTACCAACGAACAATGGGATTGACCATCACTTGTAACGCACCCAAAAATGAAAGGGCAATCATATTTGGTGTGATAGGGTTTCGAACCCGCGACCCTCAGAATACTAGTCGAACGCCTTAACCACCTGGTTATGCCGATCCTTAATAGCAGCTTGTTGGGCCATCTGAAATTTCTAGAATCTCGCTTTAACGTTCATAAACCAATGCGCCAAGAGACAGTACATATTGTTGGTTTGCTACAGTCAATGTACCATAAACCTTAGAAATTATAATAGGAAAACTACAGGTATTTAACCAAGGACGTCCATAGATTTCAAACATTACAAACCGTTTAACTTCAGTGAATTGACATCGGATGTTAGTATTTTTTTGAAAACATTATATAACTTCAGCGGTAAAAAATTCAAGAAAACTAAATTTCGCTCTCTTAATACTAATGATATTAAGGTCTGTAATGAATCTTATCCAGTTTATGTTAACGAACATCTCTCCCCATATTATCGTGATATTTTCATGCAAGCAAAACGAAAACAGAAAGATCTTGGCTATACATTTCTTTGGGTATCGAATGGTAATATTCTTATTAGGAAATCAGAAACTACTCAGCCCATTGTTTTACGCTGCTTGATTGATCTTAATAATTTATAAATACTGCAATGGCTGATGATTTTGATGATATTGTTGGTGTTACACCAACTTTGTCTTCTCTTTCTGATTTACCAAATGTTTTTTCTGTTGGTCATTTAAATTTAATACATGTTAATATTCGAAGTCTTACTCAAAATTTTGACCAATTTCTTGTTTTTTTACAATCAAGCGTTGTTAAATTTCATATAATAGCTTTTTCTGAAACTTGGTTTGTTGAGGATGGATTTGTTTCCTTTTCGATTCCAGGTTACTCCTTTTATTCTTCATCTTCTGGTCTAAATAAGGCTAGTGGAGTGGCAGTTTTTGTTAAATTTGAGATACTGACTATGATAAAAGAAGTACAGTACATTAAGTCTGATGCTTTAATTTTATTTTGTATGATTCAAAATAAGAAATTTAATATTTTTGTTGTTTATCGATCTCCTAGATTGCCTGTATTGAAATTTATTGATGAGCTTTCATTAGAATTGAATTTATACAAATATGATATTAATATACTTGTTGGTGATTTTAATATAGATGTTTTGGCATTTGATGATGTTTATTATAAAATGCATATTTTAAGTTTTGTCTGAGAACAATCTTCGTATTATTATTTCTTCTCCTACACGGATAACCAATGTTACTAATTCTTGTATTGATCATTTTTTAATTAGTGGAAATACTGTTAAAAATTGTTATTCTTATATTGTTGAGAGTTTTTTGACCGACCATTTTCCAATTGTTTTATGTATAGACATTTTATCGGATCTAGAACATGTTTCAAATGTTCAAAAGATTAAGTTTAATGAATTGAGTTCTTGTTTGAATTTTTCAGATTGGTCCTGTGTTATGAATTGTTCTGATGTTAATGTTGCTTATGATAATTTTGCTGAAGTGTTAACTGATTGTATTCAAAGTTGTACTACTACTGTTTTTGTGTCACGAAAGTTTAGAAAAATTAAGCCATGGATTACCAATGAATTGGTTTTGTTAATGATTAAAAGAGATAAGTTAAAAAAGAAAGTACATCAATTTCCTGATGATATTTATCTAAAGATTAGATTTAAGTGTTTAAGGAATTATGTTGTTAGTTTGACCCGTAAGACTAAATGGACTTATTATCATAACCTGTTTAAGAATGCTAAAACTATTAAACAGAATTGGAATATTGTTAACTCTATTATTGATGTTAAAAAAAAAAAGAAATTTTGTAATTTTGGTACTACTGATTTATCTGATTTGAATTATTTTTTTGTTAATGTTGCTAAATCTACTTGCTCCGATCCTAAATTTTGTTCTCAGGGTATGCTTCCTGCTCCTTCTTCTTCTTGTTACCTATCTCCTGTTACTGTATCTGAAACTATGAATAATATTTTCTCCTTATCAAATTCAGCTTCTAATGGTGTAGATGGTGTTTTGGTTAAGATTTTGAAAGCTAATGCTAATCTTTTGCACCAATTTTGACTTTTTAATTAATTTATCTTTTACTCAAGGGAAGTTTCCTAATGCTTTAAAGTTATCATTGGTCATTCCTATTTATAAATCTGGTAATATTTCTGATTTTACGAATTATAGACCTATTTCCTTATTAATACATTTCTCTAAACTATTTGAAAAATCTATGAAGATTAGAATTTTATCATTTCTTGATAGACATTCAGTTTTGTCTCCTTCTCAATTTGGCTTTCGGCCTGGGCTTGGAACGGAGGTTGCTGTTGCTAAACTTGTGGGAAGTATTACAGAAGCTTTGGATTCTGATCTTCATCCAATTGCTGTTTTTCTTGACTTAGCCAAAGCTTTTGATTCTGTTAATCATAAAATATTGTTAAATAAATTATCTTATTATGGTTTTAGAGGCATTGTTTTTGATTGGTTTTTTCTTACTTTCACAATAGAAAGCAATCGGTTTGTATCCATAATAATTATAGTGATTGGCTTACAATTAATGTTGGAGTACCATAAGGTTCTGTTCTGGGCCCTTTATTATTTCTCATTTATATAAATGATATTCTTTACCAATAGTTTTTTGGAGATATCCAAGCCTATGCCGATGATATTGCTGTTGTTTATAGTAAGCCAAATCTAATTAATGAAGCCATTATTTCTAGTGATCTTAATAAAATTAAAAATTGGCTTTTCTGTAATGGCTTATCCTTAAATATATCTAAATCTTTTCTTCTTCACTTTAACCTTTATGGTGTCATTCCAGCTTTTCCTTCTATTTTTTATCATTCTAGTGATTGTTATACTTACCCTAATTGTAAGTGTCCCAAATTGACTCAAGTTTCCTCTGTTAAATATTTAGGAATTATTTTAGATCGAAAATTAAATTGGCAATTTCATATTAATTCTTTAGTTAATAAATTAAAATATAGTTCTATGCTAATTTTTGAACTTAGTCATTGTGCTCCTTATCATATTTTGTTAAGTGTATATTATGCTCTCTTTCAATCTTTCTTACAATATTGTATTTCAATTTGGGGTGGCACATATAAGACTTTTTTAATTCCTATTCACAAGTTGCAAAAAAGTGTTTTCTCTCTTATTTTTACGCCCCCCGCTAGTACAGCGGTATGTCTACGGACTTTACAACGCTAAAATCAGGGGTTCGATTCCCCTCGGTGGGCTCAGCAGATAGCCTATGTGGCTTTGCTATAAGAAAAACACACTTATTTTTACTCATAGGCTTGATACCGATTTCAGTAAATTTAACTCCCCTCTTTCATATGATAAACTTTATTTATATCTTTTAGCTTTATCTACAATGCATGTTTCTTTTAATAGGCCTTTTAAAGTCACTTCATATTTTACACGACTTCAATCTTTTTTTCCAATTAATGTACCCATACCACGTAAAACAGTTACACTTCATCAATATCTTTATTTGGCACCTCGTATTCATAATTTTATTCCTTATAGTATAAGATCTTCTATTAATCGTGTTAATCAAAAGAAATACTTAAAACAATGGATCTTAAATACTGATGATAATATTCTGGGAACTTTATATTGATTTTGTAAGTTTTGATTTTACTTTATTATGTGTTTAACCATCACAGGACGAGTTGGCCCGGCATGGCCTAGCGCGTAAGGCGTGCGACTCGTAATCCGAGGGTCGCGGGTTCGCGCCCGCGTTGCGCTAAACATGCTCGCCCTCCCAGCCGTGGGGGTGTATAATGTGACGGTCAATCCCACTATTCGTTGGTAAAAGAGTAGCCCAAGAGTTGGCGGTGGGTGGTGATGACTAGCTGCCTTCCCTCTAGTCTTACACTGCTAAATTAGGGACGGCTAGCACAGATAGCCCTCGAGTAGCTTTGTGCGAAATTTCCAAACAAACAAACAAACAAACAGGACGAGTTAACTCTTTGTTGATGGTTTTATATTGTTATTTGATTTTTTGTGTCTAATTTATTGCTTAATAAATTTATTATTATTATTATATCAGCACCCATTAAGTGAATTGTACCTATATCAACTCAGAATTAATTTGCTCATTGTGAACCGTCGATAAAATATTCAGCTTTGTATAAAGAAAGAAAATTGTATGTATAAATCTATTAGTAAATATTAGCAATTGTATACATATTTACTTTTATTTATTTTTAATCTAAATTATAATTTACTTCAGCTTCAGGCTATTCCAAATTATATTGCATAACATAATAAATTGGAGGTTCGTCCGAGATAAATTATAATACGTAACAGAAGTAAAACGTCCAAAAGTTCCGAGCGCATTTCATTAATTCAAGGTTGTAAAACGATGAAAAATTATGTTCTACTGTGGAAAATGATAATCTGAAATTGAAAAAAAAACATGTTTATTACTATCACATTATGAAGCAGCTGTATATTACCGGTAAAGAGTTTTGTGACTTTGTTCATCGGATACTTAAAGAGATAAACACAGGGAGAATAGAAAACAAATTTCTGGGAATCACAAATTTTTTCGAAGTTGTATTGTTGTTTTATGGAAGCTTTGCTACCAGAGATTATTGATGTCAGAATGGTCAGAAAAACGATTATTAAGGACGTATCTCAGGTTGTTGAGGCCGAAAGAGAAATTGAATCCCCGTCACACGAAACATGCTCTCCCTTTCAGCCGTGAGGGGGTTATAATTTTACGGTCAATTGCACTATTCGTTGGTAAAAAAAGTAGCTCAAGAGTTTGCGGTGGGTGGTGATGACTAGGTGCCTTCAATTAGTCTTACACTGTTAAATTATGGACGGCTAACGCAGATAGCCCTCGAGTAGCTTTCGACGAAATTCAAAACAAACCAAACCAATGAATTATTCATGTTTACTTAAATTTTAAATTTTGAAATTTGACAGGAAAATTTTTTAACTATGAAGATTTTTTATTTTTGCTTTTTATATGTTTCTGTTACAAAAATGGAATATAAGCTTAGAATCAATTGTAAATTGCACATTAATTTGTTACTTTGGATGAATTTATGTTTTTGTGTGCGTCATCTTTTTTTTTGCTGATATGAGAATTTAAGTGTTTGTTTACACATATATTATATAACCAGAGGACTCTGTAGTTGATAATCGATAGGAGATGACAAGAGAGAAAAAAATCGTAAACGATGGCTGCTGTTCATCCACAACCATCAGAAAATTTACCATCAGGTTGGGAATGCAGATACGATCCGCGTAGTGGACGCTAGTAAGAACGAAACTCTCTCCTTATTTATTTTCACTTGCCATTTGAAAAGTAGAACAAGAAAATGATTACATTTAAACATGCATTTCATTTGTATGCAATTTAAAGTTATAACTTTCACTGTTTCTACTGCTTGTTCTTGAATTTCTTTTCAGCTTCAGTTTCCAAACCTACTTTGTTAATAATGTAAATTTCGTATTTTCTCCCAGTTATGAGTATATATTTGGACAAGTAAAGTACAGTATAATAATATACGAACCATAGTATTGCCATAATAGTTCTGTAGAAAGTTATAATTACTAACATTATAAATAGGAATTATTATTAATTACCATTGTATAATTACTTTTTAATGGCACTAGACGATAAACTGTTGGTACTGCTAGTCACAGGATTCTAGTTTAGTGGTGCAGTGGTTTCCAGTCTGCTGTACAGAGGTATTCACTAGTCAAGAACCTTTGAAAAAACATTAAAAAACAATAACAAGAAGCCTCAAAATTAAATATAAGTTTAACAGATTTAACAGTTTTCTCCAATAGTTATCATTTAGTGTTTGCATATTGTTAACTCATACTCTCGAATTAATCTTTTTGATTTACTTTGCTGTCAATATAAACCACTATTCATTTTTTAGTATATTGTCTGTGTCATTGGTATTCCGCTGGTTCAAAAGTTTGAATGGGGTATGTGGTATGAAAAGGTTTATTGTTTAGAACCATTGATCTGGTTTATATTACCAACATGATTACTGTGTTGATGTTACACATTCTTAGTTACTGTGTACATATGAAACCATTTTCACTCTTGGGTCTTAACTTTTTAACTTTCAAGTGCCTTCAACAATATTTCAGTTTCAACATCTAAAATCTATTTGGTTTCTTGTTTTGAAGGTTCAATTCAAGACTGAATTATGTTGAGATATTCAACACATCATTACTATTAATATTTATACCACTGTAGGGTTATAAAAGATTATTATTATTATTTTAACAGTTTTATTTTTTATTATCTGTATGAGATTATGTGAAACATCTTTAGCCTTTTTTTTTAAGAAACTTAATTCTAATTTGAGATTTTATTCATGAGGATTACATGTGGAAAATGTAAATTCCTAAACTTAATGGTCAGTTTGTTCACTAGAAATAACCAGCCAGTTTCTGTAGAATCACATTGAAAGTCAGTTTGCTTACAGTGTTCAAGTAAAATTTCCATCAGCTAAGACATCCAGTAAAAGCATGAAATTCAAAACTGTCCTTTTGCATCTTGTAACTAATTAAGAAATATTTGGACAAAATTAACAGAATATGCAACCAGAGCAAGGTAACAAGTTGAATTTGATAACTCATTAGTTGTCGGGGCTAATCAAGTTATTATATTCACTTAATTCATTATTCTTACGTGAGACATGGTTAGTTGTGATAATAAAAAATAGTAATAATTAGACACACTACTTTTAATTATTTAATTACTTTTTTGAGTGTGACTTTAATTGATTCAGCTGAACAACTTTGAATTAATCAAAAATGGTAATGAGAAATCATGGTGATAATATTTTAATTAATTGGACAATTGGACTAATCAGAAACATTAATTTTGATTAGTCGATTGTTTTTATGATAATCAATTTAATTGTAATTTTAACTGATTATTTTAAGTGACACTCCTGAGTCATTTTTCAGTTTTACTAATCTTAGGACATACTGTTCCACTGCAGGCTAGACTCTATCAACAGTAAGTAATTAGACTGAAAGAATTCTGAAAGGTGTGATACAGCTGTAGAGTTTTTGTTTTCATGAAATTGACATTAGTGATTTCAACAAGTCTTCCTTGCCTTAACTGTTGATTCATCACTGTCAATGCTAACTTGACCTGAGTGCAAAATCACAACCCAGATGTGTTGCTGCATGGGAGTTACAACTTCTGCTTTGATTGAAATCCATTGCACCTTTTTTTTTAAACAAAATTTGTATATATAATCTTTGGAATTTATTTTGCATCTATTTTTGGGTTATATCAGTAAAATTTAAAGATCTGTTTCAGTGTTGCTTTGAACTGAGAAATATAAGGTAAGCATCTCGCTTATCTAGAATTATCATCTGAAGGTTGGGAGCTTTGTAGTAGAGGTGAGGTAGAAATGACATTTGTTTCTTTTTTTTTTTTATTAGTAGTGCTTCATAACTGTGTTCAAACCCATTGTAACAGGTGGACTTAAAATCAACTGATATTAATGTTTCGGGAGGTTTCATATATGTGAAATACAACAACAGTTTCTTAATTCTGTCAACAGTGCTATATAAAACACCTAATGGATGCCCATGCTCCAGGAGAGCAAAATCTGCTAACGTGGTACAGGGTTTTTCTCCATTGAAAATCCTTAATATCACAGTATTCTGTTCAGTGATGGCTTTATCTATAATCATATTGGTTACAATACAGGTGAACCTTGTTATGTTTATTATTGATGTTGCATCTACTGAAATTGGAGGCTTTCCTTACACTGATGTAAATGCTTTCTACATTTATACCAGTCTTCTCCATTGTTTTGCACAGGAATTCCATGTCTAATAGAGGCTTGCCATGTTTAACAAACAAATATGAATTGTTAAGCAACAGTATTGATTTCTTCTTTTCTACCTTCATTAATTATGTCACTGCCTGCATAGTAAGAGGTTATCTCTCAGTCTGAGTTGTAGAACTGGGAGAACTTACTGTCTTCATAGCAACTTGTGGTTGTATCATGACATACATGCCATATGAGCTTTGCTAGCTTTATGTGCTCTGATTGACTCAATATAGAACTGATCACATCCATTCAAGAGAGTATTCTTGCCTGATCCAGAGTGAGTAGCTACTGTTTCAGGATATTTCAGACAAACTTCACAATACATTTTTGAGACTGATTCTTTCTAGGACCGGCCTTTCTTGAGAACTGACCATGTCTAAAATGTCCTTTCAATTAGGCTAAAACACATTTTCTGTCATTTCCAATACATATTTTTTTATATTTTGTGGCAGGGAGCTAGCTGACTGCAGCATCATCACTAATAGGTGGTTAATAAGGCTTGTTTTTTGCCTCCTTTTTTGATGAATCTGAGGTTTAAAAAAATAAAAAATTTACTCTTTCTATTCAAGGCTTGAATTCTATATGTAATTTCTTATACAGTATATATATAATTCATTTCATAATAGGCTTAAAACAATCACATATTGGAAAAAGAAACTGAGTTTTCTGAGTAGTGCAATATGAATATTTTTTTAAATGCAATTTTTCAAGGGACAGAATAGATGTCTGTGCTGTATTTTAACTTGGCTGAAATTTGTCTTCCTTTCCTGTCTGTGCAAAGTTGAGCTTTTTTACTATAGTTACATGTATAAAGTATTTATCAAACTAGTTATTTTTATCATTTGTTATTTTAATTATATCATATTTGACACAGAACAGTATACTGTATTCCAAGGATAGAAAATAATAAAACAAAATTACATTCACTTGAGGGAGGTCTACTGGGAATATTACCTTCATTTATGTGTATTTGAATTTCCTCAGAATTGTTTTTTATTTAATTTATGCAACATGTTCACTTTCATTGGTTCTAACTAAAGAAGTATATATATATAACATGCATTCCTGATTGGGAAAACCAACTTAAAAGATTAAATTTTCCCAGTCTTCAGGAATGCAGGTTCAAATTCTTGTCATGCCAAACATATTTGCCCTTTCAGCCATGGGGGTGTTATAATGTAATGGTTAATTCCATTATTTGTTGGTAAAAGAGTAGTTCAAGAGTTGGCAGTGGGTGGTGATGACTAGCTGTCTTACCTCCAGTCTTACACTGCAAAATTAGGGACTGTTAGCTCAGATAGTTCTAGTGTAGCTTTGCATGAATTTCAAAACAAACTGATCTCCAGGAATGTGGAAATGTGATATTTTGTTCCGTGTAATCCCATGTGACTTCCCTCAGAATGTTTTTCTGTTCTTGCTTTCCTAAGAAATTTATGGAATTTCATGTGCTAAAATATGTAGACATTTCATTACGAGTAAATTGCAGCATTTAACTCTATGTACTGTATAGACAATGCATGTAATTTATTTTTTAGCAGTAAAACTATTTTAGGTAGAGAATTTACTTTTAATGTTGATGTAATGTAGTGTTTTAACCTATTCCAGATGAATCATGGGTCAAAGTCCACATCATCTCATTAGTTGACTTGTATTGAACTACTGTTTTATGAATTTATCTCTAAGTTTTGTATGAAGCTGTAGATTATAATTTAATTTTCATATTATACATGATTTAATTTCTCAATTTAAAAGTAAGTATTCAACAATCACACATAAACATCTTTTTTTGTGTGTTGTGGTATGTTTAATGCAACAGTAGTTCAAGTTGGATGTTTGTGATGTCAGATTTACAAAGTCAGTATTTCTATACAAATTAGAAATTCAAATTACTGATATTGACAGGCTAAAGTATAAAATAATAATCTTTTATATTTTTATTTGTTGAGCTATCACTATATTAGTGAATTACAGTGGTCCCCATTCTCCTTTTTCCATTTTTGGAAATGGTTCCTTATGTACACTTCCGTATGACATGTCAAAGCTTCAGAATGTCCTCTTAATGATTTTCTCTGTCATTTTCAAATATAATGGCATCCTCTTTTTCCTTTTGAGAGAGAGTTTTGAGCTTGTAAGTTGAGTCTTTGTTCTCTTTGTGATTGTGTATTTTGTTTAGATTCAAATACAGATTAGTTATTAAATTTGATATATTGCAGTGGAATTCTATGATTTTCTGGTTATTCATGTTTATATAAACTGTAAAAAAATTTTGTTTCACATCCTCCATATGCACAATTTCTTAAGGCTTAACAAGCTAAGACAAGCAACAATGAGGACACAGATTGTAACTATGAGAGATAATTGTGTGTTTTATGTCTTTTATTTGCTGTTCTGCATTTTAAGAACATAAGTTTAAGAACCTGTTTTCAAATAGTAATAATCCATATACATATACAATTTAGTAATTGAAATGTGACTGTATTTTACCAAATACTTGTCCCCCAAACATAGCCAAGATAGGCCACTTTCTAAATACTAAAGGATAGTTTTATATTATTGGATATGATAACATGGAGTGTATGTTTTCTGTGTCATTGTAACTTCTGTATTGTAAGCTAGGCATGTCTGAAAGGTCAGTGTAATAAAGTAAATAAATTTATATATATATGTATAATGTTATGAGATTTAAGCTATGTTTTCTAAACACTTATGTTTTTGTTTTATCATTTGTAGTCATTCTAAAATGATAAAGGCATAATTTATATTGATTTCCTAATTTTATTTGGTGGTTATGAGGTCAGTCAATTTGACTCTACCTATACAAATATTTGTTAGGGACTGACCCCATACTGAAAGAGTAAAGGTTCATATCAACACTGCATTATTTTCTAGTGTAATTAACTAAATAGAGGGTATTGAAGTGCTAACCTTTTGTGGTGCTATCAATGAAAAAATTGTTTCATTTTTTCGACTATCAGAACAGCCTCTGCTACCTGTCACTTTCAAACACACATGAAAATGTGGCTGACATATACACCCTAACAGATGCTCCTAATCTTTCATCACATGCACTCACAAAGATGTATACATCTGACCAGCAGCAGGACACATTCAAAACACAAAAAGAGTAAATAATAGTGAACTTCTGAGCTACTGTCAAGTTGTTGCTGAAGTTTATTTTGTAATTTATGCATGAATTATTCTTGCATGTTATATATGTCAGTGCAGCAATATGGTGTTCAGCTATGTAGCAAAATGACTAACATCAAAATTTTATCAAAAAGAGAGAAAAGTTAACTATTTGTGGTATGGGGATGGTATTGCCATTTGGATTATCCTGATCTGTGGTCCTATTGAGGAAGTTGATTCATGCAATAGATATCCTTTCAGTACCAGATGTCAAGTTCCTTGTGTTGTGGATTTAAGGTGAAGAGAGTATTGTTCTCATCCTACCCTTGTGCAGATGTTGATACCCTACAAGGAGGTCTTGGATGTGGTTGACTTGCCTGCTATAGTTCACTGCACCATAGCCACTCTACATTCAAGGGTATATCCTTGTATACTCATCTTTTTGAGTGTGGGATGGAGGTACAATATCTTTCTCTGATTAGGATCCCTTTTCTGCTAAAAACTCTCTCATTGGGACGTGCTCTTCACGTATTCTGCCCTAACATCCTACACATTCTATAAGTAACTTCTGGCTCAGAAGTGATGTGGTTCCATTTTTCAGATCTTTGGATCTGAATTCCTTGTTATCAGGGGCCTTTTGGGCACTTTCAGGGGATACTTCTGTCATTTCCTCATGCTAGTTCCTCATTTTCTTCAATGTAGGATTCTAGTTAATCTCATGAGAAGAAGTACTGTATCAGAAGTTATAATTTTCGTATACTGAAAACATATTTTTGATAGGCATTTATCACTACTCACACTTCCCATCCTTCCTTCCTTTTTTTCTTTGATGTTGATATCTTCTGCTAAGTTTCAAAGTGATTGATTGGTAGAGTCACATGCACCACATGTCACGGTCTTATTGGTAAAGATGTGATGCATGATGATTTGCATCACAGATATGTTTGGATCTTTCAATTTCAATAAGGGGGAGCAGAAGGTTTGTGGTTTATGTAAAGAAAAAGTTTGCATATAGAGGGCAGCACCTAATGGGAATTTATTTTGTTACAAGAGGTGTAAGCACCTATTGGAAATACATTTTCAGTATATGAAAAATATAAATTCAAGTGGAATTTGTAAATCTTCATGTATTGTTATGAAAATTTCTTACTTTATAAATCTGATTTTTAAATATTTTAAATAACAATTAATACTGGTTCATACTATAAAAATTGATTATAAATAGTGTCCAAATTATTGCTATGTCTGTTTTATCCTAACTTGTCTGATAAGCTGTGGTATTAGCTGATAGGCCTGTCAGCACATATTTGGCATATGTAGTATTATAACATAACATGTTTTTCTTTATATTTTTGCTTAAGTTTTTACAATTGAATGTTATGAACTCTGTGTAAATCAGGAATCCATAATGTGTTCATTTACCTTTGTGTGGCTGTAGTAAAACTATTTTATTTAGCATAGTTGATTTAGTGAACATTTGGTCCCTTGATTGAATAACTTTACTGAACACTCACCCTGAATATATTTTCTAGCATTTTTAATTTTTTCTTTTCACTTACTGTTCTTTATGCTATATTCACATGTACTCTGTATGTTTAAGGACTTTAGTATCTATAACTTACATTAAAAACTTAGAAAAGCTTCTGTTTATTTATGAACTACTGGCCAATACGAGATTGTATAAGAGAAACTTTGAGGCACAACATCTAATATGGATTAGGCTAAAGCTTTTTATCAAGATCATAATGCAGTAAATGTGGTACTGGTACCTTCACTCTTGCATAGTTTAAAGATGATGACAGTGTATTCTGCATATTTTGTAATTGTTCAGTCAAGATTGATAAACAGTTTTTCTTACTGGTTAAAAATAACATTTTATGCACTATACCATGTACAAGCTAAAGTATAGAATCTTAAACTTGTTCTTTGGTGTAGTAAACAACAGCCAGAGTAACACTAATTTGTATATATGAGAAACGAGTGATTATAAATGGATTCATGTTACTTTGTAAAACAAGAAACTTTTAAAAGTGCAATCTAGATCTCGGTAGAGTCTAGTATGTGTAACGTTTTTGATGACTCAAGTTGCAGATGACTTTTAAACAACTATTCAGTGATGTTGAGAAAACTCGCTCCTCTGCGTAAAAAATTTTTCTCAACCCAAACGAGCCTTTTTTTACATGTATATGAAACAACTATTATTTTGTTCATTCCTCTTTCTAGAATGGGATAATGTTTTGTCTTCTATAATGAAGACCTCTTGAGGTCATAGTGGTAGCTATTAACTGTGTAGTGTTCTTTTAACACTGTACTGTGATAGTGTTATGAGGTTCTCCATATAGTTTCACTATATTATGTTTAAAACCAACAGTTGTTGAATTCTGAAAGGGAACATTTAAATTGTTAAAGTGAAAAAAATGTTTATTCTATTGATGTCACCTGTAATAATTGTGCCTTACTTTCATATTATACTGAAATCTTGTTAACTGTGTTTGTGTTCAGTGTGTGTTGATGTTTGTGATTTTGTAATAGGATAAAACAAATTGTTGCATTGTAATATGCAAATACTATGAAACTTGTGAATAACATCAACTTGAAAAGAAGTGTGTGATCATTCTGTAATAATTACAAGTCCAAGAAAGTATCCCTTTGTTTAACAGTTAGGCTTATTTTTGGTTTACATTCATCTTCTAAGGTGCATTAAGTATTAGCTCATGATCAACCATCCAACACTTTGCAAACAAGCTGCTTGATAATACATTTAAAGTTGTACTTATTTTGATTATAAACTGTGTAAGTATGAAGACCAAATCAATCACTGATAACCAGTGTGCTTAATAGTTCATCCACAAATATTTAGATCAGTTTGATACCATTCTTATTTTGTTGATAGTTGAGGTCTTTTGACAGACAGGAAGCCAGCAGAATCTGTGAGCTCAGCTGCCGACTACATAGATCAAGCTAGTTTGTAATGTTTTCTACATACAAGAGTCTTGACTTCTACTTTAAAAATTGTGATTGATATCGGTAATCATTTTGAAACTAGTTGCAATGTTAGAACACTAAAATTAATGTTTTGCTACTTTTCTTAATGCATAAATACCTGGTAGTTTAGGCTATTCAGACTATCGAGCTTTTTCATGTCTACTTGTTTCTATGTGTGTGTATATCTGAAGTCTGTATAATGTCATCATTCACCATTCTTTGTGGTTCAGTAAGAAGAATTGTCCATAGGTTTTTGATATCAAAATTGTTATCTTGGTTATGTATAGATTGATGTGAAGATTCTTTAATAATATTTCTGATTTCCTAATGATGAGCTGTTTTTGCAAACTGATGTTGATCCCAATTTATGAAATAGTCTGTTTTGTAAATATGTTCTGCCAATGCTGATTTCTTTTAAGGTGTATCGGTCTAGTTCTGTCCTTTTGTTCTTTTACTCATTGTTCTGTGGTTTAACCTACTTCTCCAGTGTGTATATTTCCAAAAACAAAGAAACAATAATAGTATTTTGTACATTAGATCTTTTTATTTTAAGGTTTTGATTGGTTCTAGTACTTTCACAAGGTAATTTAGAAAGGTTTTTAAGATTTGAAATAAAGGTTTATGTTGAACTTGACTTAACCTTCTTAGTTTCTTACCTAATTATGGATGTATGGTGAACATTTGCTTTTGTATTGGTTTTGTTGAGGCTCGGAATTCAGGCTTTTCTTGGAGACTGAGATGAATCTGGTAAGGTAACCTTTTTTAAAAAAAACTTTTTCTGTGTTTGTTCAAAGAAAGTTTTTTTGAAGTTGGAAGAAAGTTGACATGGTACAGTTATTTAAAATTTTATTTATATTAGTATTTTACCTTCACAGCTATTTTATCAACCATACTGAGCACACCACTACATGGGAGGACCCGAGACTTCGGCATCCACAGCTTCAGCAGGTAGGCTTTTTGTTCCTAGAATATCCTTCATGTTTTATACATAAAATTATATGTTTAAACAGTATAACAATCAGAACTGATGTTGTGAGCTTAGTATACAACAAGTTTTACATTGTATATATAAAATAACTTTTTTATGGAAGCTATTTCATACTATCCTTTCTTAAACAAAATGATATATCAAAATTTTAAGTACAGGCTTGTAAACACACTGATTCTTTTTTTGAAATGATATTATTGTGGTATGAATTTTTGTTATGCATTTAGAAATATATGAAGTAGTGGGCTATTATATCATAACATTTTGAATTTGGAATACAAAATGAATATAGAGAAAGACATTCACTTAAGAGCCTTATAGTTATTTATCATTCTAATGTACAAGATAAGATTTGAATTTCCTGCTCTTTTACTTCTTACACAGTTTCTTGCTGTTTGTTGATGTATGTGCTTGTTATATGCATTTGAAGGATATTTGAAATAATGAAATCACTTTATTATTTTAGATCCCAACTAAGTATGTCCAGTTTTAGTTTTAAGAACCTTTCACTAATCCAATATGCAATATGTTTTTTGTTTTAACTAATTATTTCATTGTCATTTTCTAATTCTGTATTTGGTAGTTTTGAAGGATATAAATTAATTAATGTAACTTATAAAAAAAAAACAACAACAACAACAAAGGAACATTTGAAATTTCAATGCTCTATTTCAATATCCATTCTTATAAAACTTAAAATCTACCATTTACTTTTCAGGAAATCATTGATTTAACTTATGTGCATTTTCACGGTTTATGACAGTAGCTTGTAACATAAGTCAGTCACCTTGTTTGAAAAATAAAACTTTTAACTCAAGCTTAACCTGTCTTATTCCAAATATTAAATTTGTGCCTTTCCTTTTGTCATCTTTATAATACTTAGGTAACGTAAGAAAACTGGGACTTTAGTTCTTTTGCACCCCTATGTTAGTGCTCTGTATTTGTGTTACCAGGTGTTATATAGATTAAGGTTTGGTTTTGTGTTGTGTGTTTGATTGCCTTTCGTGTGAAGCAGATTGTCATTCATAACCAACTAGCTTTCATTCATAGTTGCATGTTGTTTTTCACTCTTCAATATGTATACCTATTGAGTTTAATGAAGATTAATTATAATTTATTCTGTATTGAGTTCTTTTTTATTTTTTCTTACTCTATTTCTTTTGTACATTGGGGTTTAGTTTTTTGAAGTTATCTCCTTTAATGAATGGATACTAGATTTTTCATATGTCCTGAAAGCTGGTTATTGTGTTTCTACATGTTATGTATTTTATTCTTTTAGTGTAATTTTTAGTTGTTTTACAAGTGTGTTACTATATATTGTTTATTCTTGGAGGTAATACTATTATATGTTATATTTTGATTTTTGTAGTTTTATTTCATGTTGCTATTCTTTGTAATCAGTTTTGGTTCATTTTCTGAATTCTATATTTAAATGAGAATGTTTCATTTGTATAAAGAGCAAAGATTCTGTGTTTAAATACTGATTTCACAACAGTTGGATACACCATATTATGATGTCTGTTTATGTTATGAAACTGTTTTACAGATAAAAAATGAAAAGCAGTTTACAAAAGAAGTTTGTAGCAAAACAGTTAAGTTGCATGCAAATTATTTTAATTTTATGGAATAGACCACAACAAAGTATTTACGTCATAACTGAATTGTACCAGGTGTTTGTATTTGGTGTTTACTTGTAGCTGTGATGTGGTTAGTCAGGGTTGCACCAATTATTGATGATGCTCTGTTTGGGATACGAGTTCTGTACCCCTCTTTACAAAAATGTAATGAAATGTGTGTTCCCTGTGGGTCAGTTCTAATTGTTTGCCTGTTTTGAAATGGTGGTATGGAACATGTGAAATTATTTCCTTACTCCACGAATCTTATCCTTAGTATCCGTTTTTCCTAAAATATGAGGTAAATTGGTTAAATACATTTATTATGTTCTATGTCTTGTAATTGAATAGGACTTTGGAACTATTTTTGAGTAACATAATTACATTTTAGTATTCTTAACATAATTTGTGCATGCTTTTTTAATATTTATATTCACAAATGTTTGTATCTTAAAATTTAATAGATATTAACATTTTTTACTGAATAACAATCTATACGTAAAAGCAACCTCATGTAAAAATGTTTTCTTTACTTTAAAACTTTATATAATTTCAGCTGTTTTTGTTATGACAGCTTAGTTTTTTGATAAGTAGCAATCAATGTAGAATGTATTTTACCATTGAACCTTTTGAATTAATACCACTAAATTTCCAGTAGTAGTGATATATCTTAAAACTTTAATCCAGGAGAAGATTTTGTAATGTGTTTAGATAGTTTAATTAGGTTGTATGTATTATTCATGTGCATTCTAACCAACTGTTGTACACAGTTTTTTATTTGTTATAGTGAAATATTTTCATTGTAAATTAAATGACTTTCTGTAGCTATTGTATTTGTAAACTGGGTTATAATATGTTATTAAAATCATTGTATTAGAGTTACATAGAATAAAATGTTACAGCAGGTTAGACTAAACAACTAATACAAATGTATATGCTAGAATGTGGAACATTATGAAAATTTATCTTAGGTTTAGGAGCATCTATGGAGGTAGGATCTAGACTACAAGCATACTGCAGTTTATTAAGAATGCTATATATGGTTTAGTTCATTGTTATTTTTTCTTTATCTTGTACTTAAATGATTTACAAGGTGGAACTGAGACAAGAGCATGATTTTCACTATATTGTGACTTAAATCGAGATGAGCTAGTAGTGTTTGATTACCTAACAAATTAAGTGTATATATTAGAACTACGGTATTATATAGATCCAATGCCATTATTCAGGTTGTCATGAAATGTTGAGTAGTAAGTTGGAAAGGTCAGTTTGAGATCAAATCATCTTTAAGGATGTCATTCTTTTTGATGATTCCAGTGTGCCTAATGAATTGAAACCATGTCAAAAACCAGTAATTGATGTGTAAATGCAGTTTTTCTCTTTCCTTCTGGCTTCTCTGTTACACTGAAATCAATGTTTGGAAACAAAGAGGTACTCTATGCATGCAGGAAGTTCAGCTGGTCTTTGAGACTTGTGTTTCTTTATATATTATGGCTGCATACACTTCGACTTGGACAGCATTAAGAATTATACCTAAACAACATGATCACTTAGCTTCAGAAAGATGTCAGGAAAAGTTAATGGTGTTTAAAACAACATGATCACTTAGCTTCAGAAAGATGTCAGGAAAAGTTAATGGTGTTTAAAACAACATGATCACTTAGCTTCAGAAACAACATGATCACTTAGCTTCAGAAAGATGTCAGGAAAAGTTAATGGTGTTTAAAACAACATGATCACTTAGCTTCAGAAAGATGTCAGGAAAAGTTAATGGTGTTTAAAACAACATGATCACTTAGCTTCAGAAACAACATGATCACTTAGCTTCAGAAAGATGTCAGGAAAAGTTAATGGTGTTTAAAACAACATGATCACTTAGCTTCAGAAACAACATGATCACTTAGCTTCAGAAAGATGTCAGGAAAAGTTAATGGTGTTTAAAACAACATGATCACTTAGCTTCAGAAACAACATGATCACTTAGCTTCAGAAAGATGTCAGGAAAAGTTAATGGTGTTTAAAACAACATGATCACTTAGCTTCAGAAAGATGTCAGGAAAAGTTAATGGTGTTTAAAACAACATGATCACTTAGCTTCAGAAAGATGTCAGGAAAAGTTAATGGTGTTTAAAACAACATGATCACTTAGCTTCAGAAACAACATGATCACTTAGCTTCAGAAACAACATGATCACTTAGCTTCAGAAACAACATGATCACTTAGCTTCAGAAACAACATGATCACTTAGCTTCAGAAACAACATGATCACTTAGCTTCAGAAACAACATGATCACTTAGCTTCAGAAACAACATGATCACTTAGCTTCAGAAACAACATGATCACTTAGCTTCAGAAACAACATGATCACTTAGCTTCAGAAAGATGTCAGGAAAAGTTTAAAATCTCATACTAGAGCTTATCTCAACCATTTAATGTTTGTGGATGGTAATAAGACCAGAGCAAATTACCTGACAATTGATTATCGTAACATCTAATGTTTGTGGATGGTAATAAGACCAGAGCAAATTGCCTGACAATTGATTATCGTAACATCTACATGTTTGTGGATGGTAATAAGACCAGAGCAAATTGCCTGACAATTGATTATCGTAACATCTACATGTTTGTGGATGGTAATAAGACCAGAGCAAATTACCTGACAATTGATTATCGTAACATCTAATGTTTGTGGATGGTAATAAGACCAGAGCAAATTACCTGACAATTGATTATCGTAACATCTACATGTTTGTGGATGGTAATAAGACCAGAGCAAATTACCTGACAATTGATTATCGTAACATCTAATGTTTGTGGATGGTAATAAGACCAGAGCAAATTACCTGACAATTGATTATCGTAACATCTACATGTTTGTGGATGGTAATAAGACCAGAGCAAATTACCTGACAATTGATTATCGTAACATCTACATGTTTGTGGATGGTAATAAGACCAGAGCAAATTACCTGACAATTGATTATCGTAACATCTACATGTTTGTGGATGGTAATAAGACCAGAGCAAATTACCTGACAATTGATTATCGTAACATCTACATGTTTGTGGATGGTAATAAGACCAGAGCAAATTACCTGACAATTGATTATCGTAACATCTACATGTTTGTGGATGGTAATAAGACCAGAGCAAATTACCTGACAATTGATTATCGTAACATCTACATGTTTGTGGATGGTAATAAGACCAGAGCAAATTGCCTGACAATTGATTATCGTAACATCTACATGTTTGTGGATGGTAATAAGACCAGAGCAAATTGCCTGACAATTGATTATCGTAACATCTACATGTTTGTGGATGGTAATAAGACCAGAGCAAATTGCCTGACAATTGATTATCGTAACATCTACATGTTTGTGGATGGTAATAAGACCAGAGCAAATTGCCTGACAATTGATTATCGTAACATCTACATGTTTGTGGATGGTAATAAGACCAGAGCAAATTACCTGACAATTGATTATCGTAACATCTACATGTTTGTGGATGGTAATAAGACCAGAGCAAATTACCTGACAATTGATTATCGTAACATCTACATGTTTGTGGATGGTAATAAGACCAGAGCAAATTACCTGACAATTGATTATCGTAACATCTACATGTTTGTGGATGGTAATAAGACCAGAGCAAATTACCTGACAATTGATTATCGTAACATCTACATGTTTGTGGATGGTAATAAGACCAGAGCAAATTACCTGACAATTGATTATCGTAACATCTACATGTTTGTGGATGGTAATAAGACCAGAGCAAATTACCTGACAATTGATTATCGTAACATCTACATGTTTGTGGATGGTAATAAGACCAGAGCAAATTACCTGACAATTGATTATCGTAACATCTACATGTTTGTGGATGGTAATAAGACCAGAGCAAATTACCTGACAATTGATTATCGTAACATCTACATGTTTGTGGATGGTAATAAGACCAGAGCAAATTACCTGACAATTGATTATCGTAACATCTACATGTTTGTGGATGGTAATAAGACCAGAGCAAATTACCTGACAATTGATTATCGTAACATCTACATGTTTGTGGATGGTAATAAGACCAGAGCAAATTACCTGACAATTGATTATCGTAACATCTACATGTTTGTGGATGGTAATAAGACCAGAGCAAATTACCTGACAATTGATTATCGTAACATCTACATGTTTGTGGATGGTAATAAGACCAGAGCAAATTACCTGACAATTGATTATCGTAACATCTACATGTTTGTGGATGGTAATAAGACCAGAGCAAATTACCTGACAATTGATTATCGTAACATCTACATGTTTGTGGATGGTAATAAGACCAGAGCAAATTACCTGACAATTGATTTTCGTAACATCTACATGTTTGTGGATGGTAATAAGACCAGAGCAAATGACCTGACAATTGATTATCGTAACATCTACATGTTTGTGGATGGTAATAAGACCAGAGCAAATTACCTGACAATTGATTATCGTAACATCTACATGTTTGTGGATGGTAATAAGACCAGAGCAAATTACCTGACAATTGATTATCGTAACATCTACATGTTTGTGGATGGTAATAAGACCAGAGCAAATTACCTGACAATTGATTATCGTAACATCTACATGTTTGTGGATGGTAATAAGACCAGAGCAAATTACCTGACAATTGATTATCGTAACATCTACATGTTTGTGGATGGTAATAAGACCAGAGCAAATTACCTGACAATTGATTATCGTAACATCTACATGTTTGTGGATGGTAATAAGACCAGAGCAAATTACCTGACAATTGATTATCGTAACATCTACATGTTTGTGGATGGTAATAAGACCAGAGCAAATTACCTGACAATTGATTATCGTAACATCTACACATCTTATTGAAAGTCAAGGCATTTATACCCAAAATACTAGAAAAGTTATTGTTTGTCAGAAGCATTTACTGTGTACATGATTCTTTTCACTGCTATACTATATACTAATCATTTGTTAAACCTCTAAGTTTTGAAAATAGTGTGAACAATTATTGCTAATTAATAATAGCATGTCATAATTGTGTTGCTCAAACGTGCTAGATTTTGAGTATTTTCAACTTAGTAACATTCCACACAAAAAAAAATTATCAGTTTTGGATGCCATCCAGACATCGTATATCATACGAAAACGAGGTATTTACATGATATTGCTTATCTAATGTATGTTGAGAAGGGATGTGAAGGCCAAAAACCAAAATAGCAACATATTTACAAGTTTTTATGATTCTACTGCATGGTTGTGGCAATGTATGCATTATACCTAGGTTAATAGTGTAATTGTATTTGTACCTGATATGAATTGTTTGCTGGAGCCCAATTGTCTTCCTTTACTGCTTTTATCCATTCTATTTGTCTTTTTGGATCTCTCGAAAATTTAAAATATTAAAATTTTAAAACTTCTTACATCTGTGAGTGGAACATCCAACAGTGCAACAATTCTCAGGCATTGACAGTGATATACAATGAACTAACAGCAAATGCAAAGATGGTTTAGGCAAGTGAGAAAAGGTATCATTGACAAAGTTATCTATAAACTTAAAACACATTTAATAGTGTTACATATGAATTGATTTGATGTAGAAATGGAAGAAAATGCAGTATAGGTAAATACTTAATACTGAAACGTAATCTTTCATTTATCATGAAAGAGTAGTGCAAACCATACAAAACAACATGGAAATTCAAATCTTGTCTTTTAAAAAGATAAAAAAAGAGTATTTTTAATAAATATTTGTTATTATTTTATTATTATCCTGATACATACCATGCATCTTTAGCATACATGTAATAATTATCATATTTAAAGCAGGTAAAACATTATTTGATATGGTGTAATTTGTGAATGAATTGTTTTTGTCATATAAGATAATTTAATTGTTAAAACATAAATATAAGTGTATTTTCTCATGTTTTTTTGTTTATATTTAAATAACATTAATAAAATGTGATGCAACAGATCTTTCCACTTAATGTTCTCAAAAACATGAAGGTATTTCCATGAACAAAGGTTTAAGATTTCACAGAAAATGTGGGAAATGTTTTATATGTTATTTTTTTAATGTTTGTGAATAAACTGATTTGGAAATGGGGATAATATTTCTAAAATAAACTATTAGGACAACATGCGTAAATATACTGTACTTATTTCTATCCTTTTCAGTTTGCTTTTATATTACAGTCAACATTTATAAATTTATTACAAACAGTATGTTATTAATAATGCTAATTTTGAATTTTTTTTGTCACATTATAAGAATTTCATTACACTTTGCAAATTTTCAAAAGTGAAAATTATATTTATGCCCATTGTGCTTAGTATGCCTGAGGTTTAAGAATAGGCTACTGTATCTCTTTATGCGGGCTATTGAAAGCCATGTTGGCTGCTTGCTTATTTTGCCTTGTACATCTGTATGAATTATTCTGAAATACATATTTTTGTTTGTAATTTATAACCTAATCATATGTATTGAAGTCATTGCAAAATAGCTTACATGGTTTTTTTTTATAAAGTGGATTGATTTTGTTTAATAGCTTTGAAAATCAGACTGAAAATTATTTGTATCATTTTAACAAAAGTTTGCAGCCTTCATTTTGTTATAAATTATGCACAGTGTATTTACTTTGCTCACTTTTAATTTCTTGCACAAAACTCAAGAATTGTGTATCTTGTTCTGTTGGGAATTTTGAAATTTTTATTCTTTTTTCTGTGTTTTTGTTTTGAACATTTTTTCCCATGTTTATCATGGCTCTCACAGGGATCGTATGCAAAGCATTATCTGTATGGATTAGGAAAACCAAGCACTCCTGGACTCACTAAGGTGATGAACAATGCACGTCATTGATGTTGTTCTGTAGTCACATGAAGTTGATGTTCATGTAACTTGAAACTCTAAATGTGGATTTTGTGTTATAAATGTGAAGTGATATGCATGTTTTAGAATTATTTTCTTTATAGACTAGTAAAGCATAATATGAATGTAAACTACTTTTGTATTCCAGTTCCTCATGTACAAATGCAATATTAAGAATGAGTTTATACATAGCCATATTGTGGATAGTTTTTAATTAAATTTTTTAAACATAATTTAAAATTTTCTATTGTCTTTTATATATATACCCATTCTTAGTTAGTTTATAGTACGTTTTGTGTTTGTCTGATCTTGCAGAGAACCTTAAATGTTTTATCTTGTGACTCTTTTATATAAAAGTTTATATGTAAATAAAATTTTATTATCTAATTTTGTATTGCAAAGCTGGATTATTTTACTGAAACCTTAAATACTTTATTTGTTTCTCAGCATATCTAACCAATTCTTATTTAATCAGTGATGTCGAGAATTAATTTAATTAGTTTTGGGTTAAAAACCTTTTTGGTAATTGGCCATTAAAAATGAAATATTAAAATGTGAATTTGTTTTTTACTGCTTCATTTACTAGATTTTGACTATTAAAATTTAAGAAAAAGGCTATCATCAAGAAATTTGCTATAAGTTGAAGTTTACATACATGTTAACATACATGTTACTCTTAGTAACATACATGTTAAAAGAAGCCAGTTATTTAATTGTAAACAATAGATTTTTATAAATTACACTGTTTATAGTCTCCATATACAATAAAAAATTTGTTTTACACAAGAATTTACTGTATAAAGATAAAATGTGAGACTGAAAACAGTCTTGTACACTGCATGTTTTGACATCTTGCTGCATAATCATCAGACACTGGGAACAGCCTTGTGTTTAAATATCTATTGTGTGCTATTAAATTTTGGCTTTTTAAATACATCTGTGTTATATATTGAAAACGTAGACGTGTCATCCTAAAATGAATACGTATAAAAAATTCTGTTCTATTACTCAGGTTTGTAATGCAGAAAAGAACATAATTTGAAGCAGTATATAAAACAATAAACAAAAATGTTAATAGAATATTAAGATAAATTTGCTTTGGAAACACACCTCCACTCCCACTTTAGTTATATTCTGATGACAGATTCTCTTCTTTGCTCATTTGAGAATTGGTATGTATTATATCTCTCTTGCTCCAGTTTTTACACCCTACTGTATTGCTCATAACCATTTTAATCTTGTGAATCACTCAACCTACATCAGTGTGTGATCTCTATACCTTATTTGTGTATAAACTCCATGTTATTCTTTCTTATTCACTTTTTTATTTATAGGAAAAATGAAAAAGATGGTCAAGTTTGTTTCTATTCAGCACTACTACTACATTTGCATTTTTTAAAAATTGCTTTAGATATATTTTTCTGCAAACTTGTATTTATTGTTTATTTTCTTGATTTTACAACAGAAAAAAGTTCTTAGAAACATTCTCCAAATATGAATATTCAAATTTGCATCTCAGATGCTGATTCTTCTAGTGCCTCTCCTCTACCACCTCATGAGTCTATAAGTTACTTGGGTAGCAGGAGGTCATCTTTCATGGAGGACATACAGTTCTTTATATACAGAGAGGTAGATGCTAACATGCAGTGTGATGCTTTTTATCCTATTGGCTCTGAGGTTGAGCATGTAGAATAGTGAGAATTTAGACTTTTTCCAGCATCTTTCTTTGCTTAGACATCTCATGAATCCTGGACAGACACTCTGCTTTCTTCATGCACCCTTTTTACAGCTAGTATGCCATGGCTGTAATGTTTTGCTATTTTTTCTGTGGCTTATGAATCTTCACCTTCTTTATTGGAAGAATTTCATCTGATTATCTGGTCCTTCCACATTTTTCAGACATTGAATTATGTGCAAGGGGATTTACAGATTAATTGAAGGAGGGTATTGCCATGCCTTGTCCTCCTCATTTACTGGATTAGCATGCTCTGGCTTCATATTGCCTGTAGAACTGTTATTTGGACTCTTGGTGATTAGATCCTCCTCTTCCTGTTTAGGGTTCTAGACAAGATACCAGTGTTCATCTTAACTACACTCAGTTTTACAGGATTTGTCTGTCACTTACAACAGTTTTGCCTTTTTTATTATCTTTGGAACTGCTATTTGAGGTCTATCATAAGTTCCCTACTCATATTTTAGAATATTTTAGTTATTTATTGACTTAAACTTTTGTCAGGTTATTGGTTTTTGCTCTCTCCTTGGTATCTTGGTTGGTTTGTTGCTGAAATCTTTTGGAGAGAGAGAGATGCCTTACTGGAGGAAGTTCACCTTTTTACGTTGGCCCTTAGACATCTCAGAGAAGCTCATTTTTTCAAACAGTCTATTTTAGATTAAATTTCTGACTCCATGGACTCTTGGATTAGATGTGGTCTGTCTACAGTCTTCATTTTCTGTACTGTCTTCTTGACTGGCTCACATTTCTTTTACAGAAAGGTTTACTACATCTCCTATTTGAGCTTCAAGACTTCCCACTTCGGTGCTTGGATCCATTGAAATACAAGAGTGATTTCAACATTAAAAGTGCTGATCCTCTTACTGAGTAGAGCACAGGTTTTGACATTGGTGAATATGTTATGGGGTCAGGCCCTATGAAGCTATCCACCAGTTGTATAGTGATATGTCTGAGGATTTACACCACTAGAAACTGCATTTTGATATTGTGGTGGGCAGGGCACAGGTAGCCCTTTGTGTAGCTTTGTGCTTTATAACAAACAACAACCTATTGAATCTTATCTCAGAGGGTTCATGTCTTTTCCTCCTCTGTATCTCATGTCAATTTGTTTTGTACTTCCCAAAGACCTTCTTGGCACAAGCCATCCTGGATCTTCTGTACAAAGAAGCCATAGAGCTCGTCACCTCCTTTCACGAGGGTTTTATTCTTGGCTGTCTGTAGTACCTAAAAAGACAGGAAATTAGCAACCAGTCATCAACTTTTCTTTTTCATTTCCTGCAACCTCCTTGGTTTACCATGGAGTTGTTTTTTTCCTTTCAGTGGCTCTTTTCACCCGTACTGTAGATTACAAAAGTTGGCATCTTGGATGCCTACCTTCGTATCCTGGCTGCTGAGTCTTCAAGATGTTACCTCCAATTTGTGCATGACAGTCAGGTTTTTTAGTTTTTTGCTTTACTATTTAGCTTCACATCTGCTCCATATGTTTTTTGCTGGATAATCAGAGCTTTCTCACATCATCTTCACTCCCTCGGCATTCACACTTACCATTATATGGACAACTGGTTTCTTCTTGTCTCTTCATGCTATTTAGTTGAATTGCACACTCAAAATCTGTTATCAGAAACTGTAAGAGAAGCCTATTCTTACTCATACACAGTACCTCAGCAAGGGTAAGCCAGACTCAACCTTTTTCTCAACATCTCCAAGCCATGGAATAAGCAGTTCTTCAAATACAATTGTTTCCTTCTATACTAGCATGCATAGTTTGATCTCTTTTAGGGATGTGGGCATTCTTGAAATTATTCAAAGAGGTGATGCTCACATGAGGGCCTTTTAATGGTTGTTATGGGACTAGTGGAACATTTGCACAGATTTACTGATTTGTTCAATTTGCTGGATCTAAGTTGGTGGTTGAACAGGGACTATACAACAGTAGGCATCCTTCTACCAACCTTTACTACCAGAGATGCATTTGTTAACACATGCTTCTTTCTAGGGTTGGAGTGCTTTTATAGATAATATGAAATTTAAGGGACTTTGGGCAGAAGATGAAGCTTCTCTATACTTCAATATTTTAGACCTTTCAGAGTTCAATGAACTATGGCTTAGGGCCTCAACAGTTATTGCAAGGTGGTAATGCTTTATTTGAACAATTCCACAGTAGCTTTGCACATTTCAAAGCAAGTGGGCATTCACTTCAGATCTCTTTGTTTTTAACAGTAGATCTTCATCTTTGGTCACACAAGCACCAGATTGTTCTCCTTGCTTGTCTAATTTCATGGGTAAAGAATCTGGTAGTCAGTCACCCAGTTATCTTGTCCAAACGTAGCTCCTCCTACAGAATGACTGCTTCATTTTTAAGTCTTCATTGGATCTGCTCCCTTCTAGGGAAACCACAAATCAGTGGTTTTGGCACACACTGAAATACCAGGCTCCCATTCTTCTGGTATCCAGTAACTCACCCTCTGACTTTAGGAGTAGATGGTTTAAGCCATGTTTGGACAGGTCTTCATCTTTATGCATTCCCTTTGATTTATCTGCTTTCTAAAGATTTAATACTGATTTGCTCTACTCCCTGTCAGTTTTTTCTGGTGGCACCGTATTGGCCAGGTGAGACCTGGTTTCCACTCCTCAAATATCTTTGGGAATGCCCATCTTTTCCTCCTTTCTCCTTGGGTATTTCTCTTACATCAGGCTTGGTTGGACATTTTACATCCAGCAGTTGGTGTTATTTAACTTCATACCTGACTTGTGTGTTGTACATTGCATGACATCAGGGAATGATATCTTGAGTGGTATCCTCGTTAACACATTCAATTTAACATTCTGCTTTAGAAGTTTATCACAGGAAATGGCTTACTCATCATTAATGGTCTCTCAGATATGGGTTTAACTCTTTGTGTCCCACTTTGCCACATGTCTTTCAATTTTTGATATGGTTGTTTGACAAATGTTCAACACCTTTGTCTGTTGTCTTGCATGTGGCTGTCTTATCATCTGTGTTTTGTTCTTCTAAGAGATGAAAAGTTTTTGAGTCCCCAGTTTTGTCACTCCTTTTGAAAATCTAGGGTCAGGTTTATTATATCATTTTTCACTTAAAACAATTTCTTCTGTTACTAGCTAGTGAGCATTGATGTTTAGATGTGTTTACATTTCATGTTCACAGGACACTGTACCATTCTAATTCTATTCTGTTGTATCTAGACAGGTTCTTTTTACCTAAAACTGTTAAAGCTTAGGAAGGAGATAAGGCTTTATATTTGTCTTTTTTACATTTCCCATTTTTGCAACCATTCGGATCCAGATAATTTTTTATGCCCTGTTTAGGCTCTTGGATGTGAATGAGGCATGCATTGAAGCATTTCAGGGCTTATGTCACAGGTTATATATTCATTGGGATCCTTTGGTATCACATTGCTTATCCCCTGTCAATTTGACAAGCTGGATTTGTTGTTTGGTTTTGACAGTTTACTCTGGCCTTTCATTAGAGGAGTGAATAATTCTTTAGTTCTCATTTTGTCTCATCAAATTTGACATATATTGATGCCTCTGGCAGCTCTGTTGTGTTACTCACTGGAAAAATTGTGCAGGCTGGTATGTAGACCATATCTTCCACCTTTATATCATACTATTTACCTGATTTAGTAGTTTCCTCCTGGGTGGGTTTTGGCTACCTCCTGTGGCTATTCTACACACCTAGGCTCAATTGTGATAGAGGTGAATAATATTTTGTTTCTTTCTTTAAAGCTCCTTTTCAGGGAACCCTCTCACCATTCTTATTTGAATCCACTTAGTGGCAGGTGTTATCTCTACCAGTAGACTCAAAACTGACTTCCTGGTAGCAACAAGTTCTGTGGAGATGGAGTGTTCCATAAGACCACTCGTGCTCTACAGGTGGTGAACAGTAGCGTTATATCAAATATAATGTACAGTACTGCCACTCATGGACTACCATAAATAAAGCATAAAGAGACTTTTCCATCCCTGGTAATCCCTGAATTGAACAAAGTGGAGTTTGTTTGCATTTCAAAATAGTGATGCAGTTTGCATATTGCACTGTTTTCAGAGCATAGTTCCTCCAGACGTCCCAATGCATGTTTTATTCCACTCTTCTAGTGAAGTGAGTCCTTACTATTCTAATTTTCTAGTTGCTGATGTGGTGAACAGAGGTTTTTCCTCTTGAGTGACTTTTGTACTTTCTTATTCTATTCAAGTAGAAGAGGGTGAAGCTGGATACCTTCCAAACCTTAACCCTGGATAATTTTATCAGAGGTCTGGTAGTGAACTAGATTAACTTATGCAGGAGTCTCCTCATAATTCCTTTACAGAAATAGCACCTAGATAGCTAGGTGTGTGTGTGTGGTCCTTATTTTGGCCATTCTGTTACCTTCCATGATCACAGAAGAGGGTTCTTAGTTTCTCTAATTCTGCACATGGATCATCATGTTTGTGAGCCATTAAATAAACTTTATTTGTTCCTCGTTCTTTTCATAATTTCAGGGGCAGGATGCATATTGCCTTGTTTTCCAGCTTCAGGAGTTAGGGTTTTGATTCATAATCCAAGGCTGGATGATCTCTGTTCCTTCTGAGTGAGACATGAATTGGCTCTATAATTCTGAATTGGGTTTTTTGCATTTTTGCTTCTTTAGGTTGGGGAGAAGACTTGTCCAGTTTGGTGTTGCTTGTCTTCTATTTGTAATTTCAGAGATTCATATATGACATTTGGTAACTTTCAGGTTGGTTTCATAGACCTGTAATTCCAAGCTTGGTTTGTTTCACTTTGTGTTTTTATAGGTTGGAATGAGGATTTGTTTACTTAACTGTTGCTTGCTTCCTCTTCATAATTCCAGAGGCTCAACATGTAATATCCCATAAATTTTTGGTTGGGTTCCCATCATTATCATATTCCTGTTATACAGTTATCATATTATGGTCCCCATGCACTGTCCACTACACCTTCAATCTAGCCTTGCATCCACTGCCCTGTAATTCCAATAACAAGAAGTGGAATCTTGCTTGTGTGGCCTGGGGCTTGGATGAATCTCATTATAATGAACAATGTTGACTTTGTAGGTGGTAGGCCTTTAGCACCCATGTTTAGTTTTCACTTTATCTTGGCAAGTATCATACTTGTTCCAGAAGTAGTGCAGATTACCCCTAGTGTGCTTTATTATATTTCAAATTTTCTCACTTTTGTTTTCTACACAGTTGCTTTCTGTGTAAATTTTCTTCTCACTTCCCTCTCTACGTTATCATTGTGAGATTCTAGCTAAAATGAGAATGAAGGTAAGTGTGTTTTGAAAGTTTATTTTCCCTCTGCCAAAATTGTGTCTTGGCATGGCCAAACGGTTAGGGCACTTGCCTTGCAATCTGAGGATCATGAATTTGAATTCCTGTCCAACCAAATATGCTCGTTTTTTCAGCTGTGGAGGCATTATAATGTGATGTGCAATCATTATTCATTGGTAAGAGAGTAGCCCAAGAGTTGGTGGTGGGTGGTGATGACTAGCTGTCTTTTCTCTAGTCTTTTGCTGCTAAATTAGGGATGGCTAGGGTAGATAGCCCTCATGCAATTCTGAGCAAAATTCAAAACTAAACCAGAACAAATCAAAAAGGTATTTCTAATAATACTTACCTCCTTCCACACTATTCATCCCTTACTATCCATTATAGCCAATGTTCAGGCCTGATAATCTAGCCAGTCTCAAAAAAGTGAATAAGAATGAATAATTGGGAGGTTATATATGGATCAAGTATAGAGGACATATTGACACAGGTGGAGATAGTACAAGATTAAAATTGCTATGGACAATATATTAGGGTATAAAGACTGGATCAAGTGAGGTAGAATTCATATGAGTTTCTAAAGAGGCAAAGAAGAGAACCTTTTTCTAGGATAAAGCTAAAATACGAGGAGAGGTAAGTGTTATTGGAAATACATTTTTTGGTATAGGAAAATGTAAACATTGTATAAAGTGTTTAATCTCATGATTTAACAATGTCATGTTTAGCAATTCTGTGATTTTCTCTCTCTTTTTTTATATATATATATAACTAAGCTTTGCTGAATTGGTTATAGGCCTATCAAGCTTATTATGGAGCTTTACAGCACTGTGTTCCTTCTGGTCCAGCACCACCTTCTTCAGCTGGGTCTTATCAGGTGAAGAAATCTTCATATTTACTTAAGTGTCATAATTAGCGCTTATTTATGTGAACCAGTTTTGATATACCTAAACTAGTAATTGGATTTTGCTGTATCATATTGCATATTGAGAAACTTTGAGTATATGATTCTTGAAGCATTACTGTGCCCAATTTCTATATATATTTTAAGAAACTCCTTTTAGGATTAAAGACTAAATAGTGGGTGGTAGAACTTTTTCAGGGTAGATTGATGGTCTTGAAATATTTAATAATTAAATTTTTTCTAATACTATGACAAAGTGCCCATGTTTTACTGTGAGGCTCATGCATACAAAGTGAACTAATATTGTATAGGATAACCAGTACCTGGACATTTTGATAACAAACTAATAGAATCCTTGTAAATTAAAGTACATCTGAGGTACAGAATATTATAAATATGGTATACAAACATTTTATCACCAAAATAGGGGTGTAACAAGAGATGATTGAGAAAATTTCTTGTTATGTACTTGATAAGCTAAAAAAAACAACCAAAAATAAGACTAGTATTTTTAGTATACAAGAATACTGTAACAAAAATTATATGGTAACTACTTCAGCACTAATAATAATTATTAAAAATTATTTATGCTTACATTTATACAGAGTCAATTTACGATAAAAATTTAACTTTTGTTCATGTTGTTGCTGTATCCTACTCCATTAAGTTTATAGCAGCTTTTTTCTTTTATACTGTGTATATGTGTAAATTAAAAATTTTTACCCATTAACTTTAATCCAACAACTTTTGTTATTGTGCATGTTTTGTTATTGTTGCTCATTGTTCTCTATGCTTTCTGTGTTATGCCATCTTTTTTTTTAGGGATCCCCTAATAGATACTACAGCAGTCCACGCCATCTAGTTCAGGTGAACATTAATTTTGTTCTAATTTTTTAAAAACTGTTTGTTTCTTTTATCTTGTGCTAATTGTAATAACTATATGTTTTATAGCTGTTAACAAGCTTGTTTTAATAAAATGTGTTGCTTCTAAACACTTGAGTATTAACCCTACTTCAGATTTTCATACTAAGTTTCGGGGTAGAAATGATTATTTTTAAGTTTATTATTTAATGTAAAAAAAATCAAAGGACTAATTTTTATTTTATTGAAGAACTATAAATGTCTGTCCATATTTGTGTTTGTACTCAAAATGTTTTGTTGTCTTCATTAAATTATAAATTTTGTTACATTTTATTTTGGTATTAAGTTACTGATCCATGTAGACTTGACTCAGTCAAAACTTTTTCATGATTTTCAACATGATTACAAGTGTAAAAATTGGCATTTTTAGTGTGTGAATCAATTAGAATTTTTGAATTATTAGATGTTGTGAGATCAAGGTGTGGAAGGTCAATGGTAGAACTTTTACTGCACTTATGATCTATGTAGGTACCTGTCTTGTGTAGAATTACTATAATTAATCAATGAGTTATTTTAGTGTATTGTAATACAATCATATTTATACAATGTATAATTTTATACGTAGAGTACATCGAGATTGAAAATAAATCATATTTTGAATTCAAAAAGGTTGCATTTGTTGTGTAGTATTTTCAACAAGTGTTTTGGTTTAATAAAAATGCCTTAACAATAAACAGAGATATTGCTGAAAGTTAAACATATTTTGTCAAAATGATTTTGTTTTGTTATGAATGCTGATATATGGTTTTGATATTAGTATTAATGTTAAGATGCTAACTATATTTCAAAATATTGAACCATCTAATAAAATAAGAGAAACAGTAGTTTTCACCTGCTGTTAATAATAATAATAATAACAATAATGTATTTATATAGAGGGTGGACAAATACATGCTCCCCAAAAAAAAAGAAATGTTAATTTGTTATATCTTTTATAAGGTAACAAAAATATTTAAGACTGTGTTTATACAATGCACTTGATGAGATATCTCAAGTCCTAATTTCATCACAGTTTTTCTTAAATACCCAAACTTTTCAAAACTTTAGTTACATATTCTCATAAAAAGTGTTGTGCACCTGCTCTCATAGATATTCAATTTAGCCTACAAAATGATCATAAAAGAGTCTCTGCAATAATTGATCATAAAAAGGAAACTCAAAATAACAAATTAGTTTCACAAGTTGATATTTAGGCAGCATTTCCTTGGATTTCAGTACCGCTTCAACATGGCATTATTTTGGTGAGTTATTCTTGAGTGATTGGTTGCCATCCTTCCTTGAGTACTTCAAAAAGTTCATCTTCTATGTTTGGCTTGCAATCTTTTGTTAATCAGTTTAACATAGCCCATAAGTTTTCAATTGGATTGATAAAAGTTCATTAACCTGGCCATTCCATAACATCAGTTCTCTTACTTCTAAGATATCTTTTAACAATTTCATGATTGCAGCGAAACTTGTTTGGCCATCTTGTGGGCTAACTGGAGTACGAGTATATAAGAAACTACAGCTGGTACAAAACACTATATGAGAAAATGTAACTAAAGTTTGGGTATTTATGAAGCCAGTGTTAAAAGTGGTTCTTGAGATCATATTTGAACAGATATTGTCAAGTGCATTCTAAAAATTTACAGTTTTACAGACTTTTCTGTTATCTATTAAAATATATAGCAAGTTAACATATTCAAAAGGGGCCACTTTTTATTATCCACCCCTTGTATATATATATATATATACATATTATTACCAGCTAGTGGAAAAACATGAGGTTAATTAATGTTTATTAGGCAAAAATGTATGTGCACTATAAACTTTATGTTTAAAGTACAACATTAGTATTGTTGCTCATTCATCAAAGACTTTTAATTTCAAGTCTAATCTTAACTTAATCATAAAGCCTTAATGGCCGGTTTCAATGTTATATCCCTCTTTACAGAAGTTCCGATCGCTGAAGCCTGCAAGATAGCCTTAGAACTCTATATCCAAGACCCTAACCCATCAATAGACATTCCCAGCAACCAATTGGCAATCCTCATAGAATTCACCACGATGAAGACAAACTTCATGTTCAACAACCACAATTATATACAAACAAATGGCCTAAGCATGGACAACCTAGTATCACCAGTTCTGGCCAATATTTTTATGACACAAGTTGAAACACAAGCAATTAACACAGCATTACATCCACCACTATAGTGGTACAGATATGTAGACGACACGATTGCGGGATTCACATCTACAGAACACACACTTAATTTTTTCAATTACATTAATGCCATACATCCCAACATTAACTTCACATGTGAACAGGAAGAAAGATATCAAATATTATTTCTTAACCTTAAAATTACAAGAACCGATACACAATTTCAAACAAAAATCCACCGAAAACTCACCTATACTGGACTATACATTCCTTGGGACTCAGCACATGAAACAAAACAAAAACTCAACATACTAAGAAACCAAATAAACACAGCCATAAAACTATGCTCACCAGATAAAATTAATGATGAATTAAACAAAATAAAACAATACTTCATCAACATCAATCAGTTTCCTCCACAAACCGTAGAAAACGTTATACGCACACACCTAGACAGAAAGCAAAATCAACTAAAAAAAGTAAATATATCCCACAAATTAAATAATGACGAAACCATATACTGCTGCACACCATATATTCCCAACATGAGCAGAAAAATAACCAACATTTGGCAAAAACTAGTAACAAAATATGACATTCCAGTTAATACCAAATTTATTAAAAAACCAGGCACAAAACTAAGGTCTATACTACGTAAAAACTACACTAACAAACACCACACCAACATTATTTATAAAATACAATGTGATAACTGCCACGACTTCTATATTGGAGAAACAAGTAGAAAAATGGAAACCAGATTCAAAGAACACAAAAAGTCACCTTCAGACGTTTTTGAATACTGCAAATCAAATAAACACAACATAACCATAGAAAACACCCAAATACTAAATAAAGAAATGAACATAAACAAATGCAAAATTAAAGAAGTTTTACTTATACAACAACTCAAGCCCAAAATGAACCAATACAAAGGAACACCTTTATGCCTATATTAATAAATATAATCAAAGATCTAAGCACGCCCTCTACATTCCTACACTCAGTTACACAACCCTCTTCAAACGTGGTCAGCTATCGGTCAGTTACCCCTTTTTTTTTTTGTGAACCTGACAATGACCAAAGAAGGTCGAAACATTGTTTGTTCCTCTACATAAAAATTTTCTCAACCCAAACCAGCCTTTTTTACATATATATTTTCCTCTACAAGTTGGCTTTTTCATCATTACTGATTATTGTTAATCAGTGTCTAATCAAAAACACTAAGTGTGTAAAAATCAAGGTGGGGTAATTAAAAGATTGAGTGTGAGACTTAAAGGAATTAAACCCAAATTGGAGGCTAAACTTGCAGCTATACTTACAGCAGTGATAAGTACTTTATAACAAGTATTCATTCATTAGTTTGCCAGGCTGTTTTTTTTTCTCAATTTGGGGCATGATGGTGGATGAAACAAAATATGTAACCTAGTTTAACTAATGAATGAATATTTGCTATGAAATTCTTATCACTGCTATAAGTGTAGCTGCTACTTTGGCCACCAAATTTGATTTCATTCTTTAAAGTCACATGCTTAATATTTTTCAGGCTACTCTCCTTTTCACACCTAAGATGTTTTTCATTAGATATTGTAATTTTGTTAATACATACAACAAATCACAGCAAGTAAGAAAGTTACACTTGATAGCAACCATCATTAGCCTTAGGATTGCAACCCTATTATTCAGAACAAATCTGTACTTTTTAAAATGATTCAGACTCTTTAAATATATATGGTGGTAGTTTTCCTCTCTGTAAAACTTCCTTTATAGTAGTGCTATAAAAAGAAACTAGATGAAGAGTTTATTGTTATTATCCACATGCCTTTGGTACAGCCTTAGCAAGCATCATTATTTACAAAAATTGCTTAAGCTAATATCACACGACTGTTAACTCTCCCTAATTATGAGAATTTCACAACACTTAGCAAATTTGTGTTTAAAAGTTGTCAATGAATAATAATCATTCACATTTACAATTATTTTGAAAATCTGACCTAGAAACTTTTAACCTAGTTTGCTTGGTATAACTGATACTTATGTATCTCCATGTTATTTCATCCAGTAGTTTTGCTGTTCTAAGTTAGCTGTTTTAAATCCAAATGACAAAAAGCTGAAAATGTTCCACTTTACTTTCAGGTGAAACTAGAGTAAAAATTTGAGACCAAAAACTAATGACTTTTTTGCATAGATGTGTGCAAAAGGTTTGGTCAAAATTGAGTGATATTTGTTGAATAAGTTTGTACATGCGACTTAGACTAAATATAACCCATAATTGTACATAGTGGATACCTATAAGAGTATCAAATTTGAAAATGATCCATGAAAGTTAAGTTTGTTTTTCTATCAAATAGTTTCTGTATTTTTGGTGCAAAGACAAAAGAGAGAGAGAGAGAAAAGCAGTCAAAATTGGAGAATTTTATAGCTGTTGTTTTTATAATGGATTAATCTGAAATTTGTATGTGAATTAAGAGTGCAGTAGAGCACATCCACTGAAAATACGTAATAGTTTGGATTACTACTGTCTGAGTTGTAGAAAGTGGAAAATTACTAAACTATCATTCCTGTTAGTAACACACAGTATGCCCTGCAAGCTTTTTGGCTGCATGACACACTACCATGTGTTTTGATTTTTTAGTAATTCTAGTAAAACTTTGTTCAGTCATAGTTGATGTTTAGCTTGTGTTCATTTTCTGTTTTGGGCATATTGCACTTTGAGTTATAAGAAGGATATATTGCTATTTACAAATTTATTGGAAAAAATGCAACAATTCTCTTTGATACAAATGTTATAACTAACAGTGTAACAGACATTTGTGTATGTTTGACTTTTTTTAATGTATTATTTTAAAATAAGTGGAATGTTGTTACTTGTTTATTGTGGAAATTTATCACCAACAAGTTACAGACACTAACTGTAAAGAGTACAGCCTATAAAACCTGACAGTAACAATACAGCTTTGAGATTCCAACTGCAAAGTGTCAGTAGAAGCCATTGTATTGCAACTATTTCAAACCAAAAAATGCAAATATGTTATCAGAAGAAAATAGACTACATAGAAAATGCTAAATACCATGAGTAGCTGTACTATAAGTATATAAGCAGGATTTTTTACACTATACAGATAGGAGGTTCAATCAAACCCCTCCTTTGTATGTGCGTAGTATTCACCCTATTACTATGGGTCAAAGGTCATGTTGTTCTGTTTGTTGACTCTCACTCAAAATTGTATTGAATTGCTATTTTTATGAATGTATGTTAACAAGATTGGTATCAAATTGTAGATTATAATTCAAATTTTAGTATGATGCATCAGCTAATTTCTTAACTTCAAAATAAATATTAAAAAAGAATGCTAAATATTGATTTTTGTGTGTCATGTGTTATGTTTAATGCAGCATTGGTTCAAATTATATGTTTGTGATGTCCAATTATAAAGTTTATAGTTTTTTTACAAATTAAGATTTCAGTTTACTGATGTTGACAAGCTGGAATCTAACAAAAGAACCTTCATATTTTTCTGTTTGCTGAGATATCGCTACATTTATTGATTTAAACACACTGGTCTCGCTCACCTTTTTCCATTTTTGGAAATTCTTACATATACATCTTCTGTTTATGATGTATGAATAACTAGTCAAAAGCTCGTAATGTTCCTCTAGTAACTTTTTCTCGGCCAATTTGAAGTATTCTGACACCAAATTTTTTCTTTATATGCTGGAATTCATGCAATGAGGTAGGACTTTAGTGAGCTTTAAATTTCATATCTTTTTAGACCCAAATACAGGTTGATTATTAAGCTTGATAATTATAGCAAAATTCTTTAATATGAATATAGTAATTTATGGTTTTTGGTTATTTTGAAATGTATATATCAAACCTAAAAGAAATGTTTCATTTTACATCCTTCACATGCAAAATTTGATAAGGTTTAGCTATTTATGGTGAGCAGCAAGCAAGTACAATTTTGTAACTGGAAGAGATAATTGTTTTCTGTATTTCTTTATTTACTTTTTTTTAAAAAGAAAAGGTTAAAAAACTTCTAAATATTAATAATGTGTATTCACATATAATGTCTTATAACTGAAATATGACCATTTTACAAAATATTAGTTTACTAAAGTAGTGCCAATCAGATCACTTCATAATGACCAATTTCATATTCGTCGATAGGATAACATGAATGCATTTGCTCCTTGTTATTGCAACTTCTGTAATGTTATGAGATTTAAGCTATTTAGTCCAGGCATTTGTGTTTTGTTATTACAATTTGTAGTTATTCTAGAAGTAAAAAAGCATAATTTATATTTGTTTCCTAATTGTGTTTTGATAGTGAAAATAACAGATAAATATGAAGTTGTTTTAAAAAAAAAAGATAATTATGTGGAAGTTATAAGAATTTTGCATGTGAAATTCTTAAAATTTTCTGATGCATAAAAGTATATTTAAACTTAAAATGAAAATTTTGTTGTGTATTGGATAGTCAACATTTGAAAAGAAAAAAGGCATGATAAAAGCATTGCTTAAAAACAAGTCTTAAACTTAATAAAAAAAATTGATATTTTGCTAACACAGGCGTATAATGTTTACTAATAAACTGCAAATTTTTTTATAAATATTTTTGTACATTTAATCAGGATAATATTTGCCTAATTTTCTATGGCATAATTCCATCTTTTAAGTAAGCTATGGATTCCTCATGAATAAAATTCCTTTGTTTTGAGTTAAAAACTATCTTAAGTCAGTTTTGAGTTCCTCTTTACTTGCATGCCTTTTTCCACTTAACTAATGCTATAAGGTTGTGAAAAGATGATAGTCAGATGGAGCAAGATATGGCAAATAGGGTGGATGAAGCACAGATTCTCATTTCAAGGCACTAAGTTTTCCTAGGGTCATTTTTTGCAGTGTGTGGTCTTGCATTGTCATGCAAAAATCGTTACACTTTTTTGATTGACTAATGCAGTTGTTTTTGTAATCAGTGCTTAGTGTAAGCACTCCAACTGGCAACAGTATCTTTCAGCTGTGATTGATTTGAATCCAAGATTCTGTGATAGACTACACCTCCCAAATCCTATCAAACACAAAGTAAATCCTTTTCTGGGTATAAGCCACAATGGTGTTGGGACAGGTGTTTGACAGGGATTCAACCATTGTCTCTTACATTGAATATGCTCATAAAGAACTTGCTTTTCCTCACCAGAAATGATTATTTCTGGAAATGGTTCATTAGCATGTTTTGTTCTCAAAGATAAACAAATGGTGTCCCTCTCATCACAGTGATTATCCATCAAATCATGTAGAAACATCAAAAAAGTTTCAAACCTTTTCTAAGGCCATGGAGGTGGGTAATGATTGTTGTATGGTGCTGTTGAGCTATTTCTTTACATGGTCACCTTTGGATTTGCCTCAGCTATAGATTGCAGGCATCTTTGTTGATTGATCTTGACTGTCCACAACATGAAGAATCAATGAAATCAAATTCTTCCAATTGGAACTTTGTGAACCATTGTTGACATGTTCTGATGTTTAACACATTTTCTCCATAAACTGTACATATGTTTCTTGTAGCCTCTGAAGCTTTTGAATGTTTTTTTTAAAATTCATATAGCATACAGTGTTGTGTATGTGCTTCATTTGTATTTATCTCTTAGGCCTTTATACATTAAAATTTTGTTTCAAATGTTTATCACTTATTTTTAAATAAGATGTAAGGTTTATTAATACATTGACATAAAAAAGCACGAATTTGCAAGTTCTTTTTCTCAAAACAAATAACTTTTTTGAATAACAAAACAATATTATTTTTTCAACCTAACAAATGTTTTTTTTTAATCATTATGCAGAAGATTTGCTAATCTTTTTTCATTAACTTGCTGATAAACATTGCTATAGGCATATTTTCTGAAACTGCCTCTTATAAATTGCAGTAAGTATTTGTCAGCATAATATAGATTTTTTTTTTGAAAATAACCTTATCCCAATAATTCAAATAATACCTTTTGAAGCACTGAAAATATACTTCATGTGGTTTGATTATTAGAGTATTCACCGAAACTTATGTAACATATCTTTTGAACTAAATAGAACTCCCAGAATACAGTAAATAAATGTATGATAGCAAAATACTTTGAACAAATTATTTATTGTTGTGGTACAGTCTGTCATTAAATATCATATTAGTGCATTGTAATTGTAACTAGATTACAACAACTCTGTTCTGCTAGCATGCATGCTTGTAACCTGCACATCGTACATTTTGTATTCATTGTAAATTGAGATCTTTAAGGCTATTGGACTAAACTTTCTGTAATGAACTGTGTTGATTAAAAACTTGACAGTTTTGATTTATTATTATTGTAGAGTTGAGTCTTCAAAGTAATATTATCTCAGATTATATAAATTTTAATTTTGTTTGGCTTGGCAGCATTACTCTCTGATCCAAACATTTAGCTTTTCTTCTGTTCCTGTTTAAACAGCGCCTGTAAGAATTTTTGTGTTGCTTATACAATAATCATTAGTGCCAAGCTGTGAAAATAATTTCCTAATTTACGATTGGTTTGTTTAAAGAATACCAAAAAGTTGGTAAATTCTACTTGAATTTTCAAGTTGAAGAGAAACACAAGATTAATCAAGAGCATCTAGTCTTTAACTGTTTGTTTTATTTTAGTATGTACAAATTTGTCACTTTGAAGTTGGCCATATAAAAAATAACAGCAGCAAAGAACTTAATAATAATCCTTGTATGATTTTTGTTCTTCCATCTATGACTATAAATCTGTTAGAATGTTGGTTATATACTGACTTTCACCAGAGAAGCTCACATGTATAAATTTACAAATTTATTATTTTTTAATTCTTAATTGTGCTACTATGTGAGTAAACTAATTGTTGCACTATACAGTGTTTTGGTTAATAAAATACAACTAGTGAACTACCATATTAATATAGAAATTGTAAATCTACATTTATCAGCTGTTCTGACAACCCTAAATTAGGCATACATGTATTGATAATAATCAAAATTTCTCATCAGTGTTTCAATAAATAAGTAACTTAAATATGATCTCTGTGAACTGTTTATCTTTGTGTATCTGTAATTATGTTTTTCAGGTTTTTCATTTAATTCTCTCTTCAAACTTTACAATTAATTTTTATAAGTGAAGAAAATTCTTTGTTAATACTAATTAACATCTATTTCAGGGAGCCTATTCTCCATTTTATGGAAGTCCAAGAACACCCTATCGATTTAAGGTAATGTATCTGTTGTGAATTATTCATCAAAGACTGACCTCATCAAATGTTTTTATAGTTAGTTTTTTAAATTTATACTCCTAATTAATGAGATTGTATGTATAAAACTCGTGTCTTATCCTCTGCTCTTCAGCAAAGGTTCTTATGGTACTCTCTGTGCTGTGATGGCTTTTTAACTACTAGTTCATTCAAAACACAATAACAGCAACTTTTTTAATTGGCACATTTCAATTTTACTAATTACATTTTTTAAAATATAAATCTTCCTGATGATAACTTGATACTAAAATATAAACTTGTCTGCTGTAAAGGTTGCTGTTATTTTATTTTGAATTAATTACCCTGTTCAGTAGATTCCTCACTAAACATTAACCTACACATCGATTTATTTTAATATTTCCTGATTTAAATTAAAAGAACTACTGGAAATTAAAATTTTATTTATGGATAAAAAATAAGTTGTGCTTTTAAAAACCATTTTGTATTTTACTCAACAAATATTTTTGTCAGGTGGATATATTTGAATAACAGAACGAAACCGTTATGTTTTGCAGTATCAACAGTGGTAGTACATTGTTAAGCAACAAAATAAAGTCAAACACAATTGTTAAACAGGGAAAAATTTAAATAAGTGTAATTTTACACCAGATTATTGATTAATCTTTTTTAAAATAAAGAGCCTTTTAGCTTTTTTTCATGTTTATATTATCTCTGTGAATGATTAAAATTTGAAAAAAAAAAGTTATTTTAAGCCATGTACCCAAAGAAAAAGGAAGGAGCTTTTTAAGTTGTTATTTAATCTTGCAGACACTTGTTGGCAGGTTTTGCAAATGTAAGAATTACTATAGTCGTTACATGTAACTGGATATAAGGATCCTTAAGAACCCTTGTCAAAAAATTTGTGTGATAAAATTTAACCTTGTTTTTTTACTGTGACAAAGGAAAAATTCCCAGCTGAACACATTATACATAGAAAAACAAAGTTTTATAGATGGCATTTGAAGGTTTAGGGACCTGTGGTACAACACATTGAAAAGATGTTTTTTCTAAATTTTTGATTATATTTTTAGGATTTATTTTATAGGGATGGTGAAGTTTTATTTATATCTGCACCTTTCAAATTTAAGTTCTAAGATCTACATTTAGATCTGTATTTTAATTATACATGATATATATAATTTCTTAAAAAGTGAATGTGGGTTTTAGTGAAGTGAGTTTTGTGCTTTTGTATTTCTGAGTCTTGGGTTATTAATTATTTTTTAAATGGTTCAAGTATAAATTTTTCTTTGTAGAAAATGCAACTATTGTACCAGTACATTACAGCATTTTTGGTGTTTATTCAGAAGATTATTCCCTTGTCGATGGGCCAAGTGTCAGACACTATATTATGATTGTTGACTTCATTCAAAACTTTATTGAAACACTGTTTTATGAATTTATGTCAGTAAGTTTGGTATCATATTGTAGATTAGATTATTGTAGATTATTAAATTTGTAATTTAAATATTAAAAGAATATGCTTAAATATTGACTTTTGTAAGGCACATAGTATGTTGAATGTAGCATTGGTTAAAATTAGATGTCTGTGATATCAAAATACTAAAAATATAATTTTGTATGAATTATAAACTCAAACTACCAATATTGATAAGGTAGAATATAAAATGAAAACTTTATCTTTTATTTTGCTGAGATATGTTTTATGTACTGAATCAAACACAGTGACCACCTCCTTCCATTTTTGGAAATGGTCCTTTATATACACTTACTTCAATATATGAAATGTTAAAAACCATTTGACAGCTGAGAATCTCCCCCTTTGGGTTTTTACCATTACTTTAATCCATTAAAAGGCTAACACATTCTTTTGAACCAAGATTTCAAAGAAGTAGGCTGTATATAGTATGCTCCGAGTTTCATATTATATTAAGACCCAAATTCAACTTAGTTATTAACCTTGATAAATTATATTGAAATTCTGTGGTATCAGTATAGTTATTTATGTTTTTTTTATTTGACAGTATATATATATATAAATATAAAAAAAAAATAGTTTGTTTCATATCATGCATGTGAAAAATTTTTGAAGGCTTAGCAACCTATGTCCAACAGGAACTAAGTTAAAAGATAGTAGCTAGAAGATATGATTGTGTGATTTACTTTTAAATTTATTGCTGCATGTTAAGAAAAATAAATTTAACAATTATTTCTAAATAGAATTAATTTATATGTATCTGTATAATATATAATAATTGAAATGTGACTGTATGCTAAAAAATAAGTCCACCAAAATATGACCAGACAGGGTCACTTTGTAAAGATTAAAGGTCAACTCACATTATTACTGGGTATGGTAATGAGTGCATGAGCATCTTGTTAATGCAAGTTATGTAACGTTAGCCACGCACGACTGGTAGGTCGGTATAATAAATATATAGACACACAACGTTATGAGATTTTCAACCACTTAGACTAAACATTTGTATTTTTGTGTTATAATTTGTAGTAATTCTAGCATGAAAAAAAAAGAATAATTTATATTTATTTTTTATGAGGGTTATAAGGTCAGTCAAATTAATAGGTCCCAGATCCCACACAGTTAGGGTAGAGAAAATAACAGTCCAAATGTTAGGCTTTACTGAAAACAAGCATTTGAAATGTACTTAGAAGGTTTTAGATATTACACAAATTATATTTAATATATTTGAGAGAAAAATAGTTTTTAATCATAACATGAAATCACACTTGGTCTAGTAATAAAACATGATATTTTCACAAACAAATCATAGATTACAAGTTTTTTGTGCACAAAAATCTTTTAATCTTCACTAAAAGTCTACCAAATGTTTTGAAGATACACATACTGTATCAAAAGTTATAGTGTAAATACTTAATGTGTGCAAATGTGTGTACAAGCTTGCATATTATATTCAGCCTATTGTGAAAGGGTTTGGTTATTTTAGTGTAGTTTAGTGTATTAATTGCATATTTTGATTATTGTTTTATTTTATTTAAAATAGATTATTTTAGTATGTTATACATTTCACATTAATGTCAATTTGTATAATATTGATAGCTTTTAGTGTTCATATGTGATGCTTCTTAGGTCTTTTATTTGCATCATTTCTATGATATTTGAGCATTTCTGTGATTGGTATGGCCTTTCTTGCTTTATCCTTAAAGATGTTCCATTTCATTTCAGGAATGTAAGGTCTCCTGCCATATTTTGTTCTTCTGTGTTTCTGTGATATAACATACTGTGAACTAATGTTGTAATAATGAAACAACTAATTTATTGACTGTACATTATTTTTGCAGAACATTTCATCATAGTCCTTGTGTATTAAGTAAAATGTTTGTTAAAATAACTGAAGACTAAACCTTCAGTCACAAACATAATGTTTGTACTGTACACACATTTTTGTTTTTTTTTACAACTCAGGTAAAGGGTATGTATAGTAATTTTGTCAAATGTACAAATTTAAGGTTTTTTTATCAGGCATTTGAGCTTGTCACTGCTTAATTTGAAGATGTCCTTGTCACAGAAACTACTTTACTATTGCTGAGGATATAACATTTCCTTTGGAAGTAATGTAAATTGGTCTTATATGACATTTTATCAATAAAATTATATGACTGAGCCATTGCAGTTGTTGTAGTTTTGGTACTGAAGATATTATTTCAAAAGATGCTTTAACTAGTTGTAGTGTTACCATCATGATGTAGTTTTCAAGTTCCACTTTTGAAATTTAAAAACTTAATATTTGATATTTTATATTTGAATGATTTGCTCCACTTCTGATAATTTTTCCATTTGATGGATGGTCTGATAAAAGATGTTTGTGTGCTTTATTGCAACCATGTTTTCTTTTACTGGGTTTTCTAAACCTGAGAAAACCAACCATTTATATTAATCCATAATTTATTTGCATGCAATCATCGAATACAGAGACTGCACGAAGGTCTTGATTTCGATAAATATCGTTCCTGTTTACTTGAATATTCTTATTCTTCAAACAGTAAGATAGTGTCTCCCATACAACATTTAGGAATAAGCTTACCTGGACTAGTTTTTACGACTTCTTGTCATCATTGTATATTGCATATAAAACATAGAACTTCAGCTTTCTTTTATTTTGGGAGGGGAAGTTTCAAATAGATCACTGTCATATTACTGTCTTTGTTTGATCTTAATTTGACACTATTTATTTACATAGACTTTTGTGCAGCATCTTAGTGCCTAAGCTTAGACTTGTTTGACCTCTTGATTTTACTTCAGGGTTGCATAGGAATACCATATTTTCCTAAAACATGACTATTAGTGATGTTTAGTATCATAGGTTATATCTAAGTTTGTGCTGGGACTTGTAAATGTTTCTTCTGATGCACAAAGTGTATGTAGATGTTTCTATAAAATTAAAGTATTAGCATTAAATTTGTCAGATATTTTCTGAATATTTATAAGTTTTAATATTTTTTAATTTTTATTTTTGGAAATTGTGGTTTTCTTTGGAACATTTTTATATTGACAAAAATCAAACTACTTTTTACTATATGCTTTATACAGCAAAGTTTTGTTGTGATAAATCAACTTATTTTTTATTTTTGTTAAAATAGCATCATATGTAATTCTTGAGTATACACATATGTATGAATCACTGACAATCAGTGATAAAAACTATTCAAATTTAAGAATTAAATAATTGAAAACCAGATGTTTTCTTTTATTATCCAGAATGTTTCATCCTACACATCAAACAATAGGAATGTATTAATCGTTGATAGAATTATATATTTTCTAATTTACTTTATTCTTTTGCAAAGTAAGTTAGCCACTGATGTAACTAAAACTGCTAAATAACTGACATACTTAATTTGAAAGACTCAAAAATGAAATGTATTTAATTGCTTGAGTATACCATACTCTGTAGCCATATTGTCACTGTGCCTAAACTGTTGGTAGGTGCAAGTACTTAATAATTTATGAAAATGAATACAACATTCAATTACACATTATAATATTAATGAAGAATCTACCAGTAGTGAAAGACTATAGCATGCACTAATGTGAAGCCTGTAATTTGGACTGTAAATTTCAGTTCTTGTGATGTGATTATATATGTGCCAAAACTCCTATTTTAGGTGTCTTTTAGTGCAAACAGCTATTTACACTGTTTCTATATAAGAACCTTTACATTCCTTGTTGTAAGAACTTTAAAATTTTTTTTTTGTGTGTATACTGCATTCAGATCACATGTATGGCTCATTATGAAGATTGAAGCATACTTGAAGCATAGGATTAAAAAGAATATTAAAACTGAATCTCAATATTGGTTAAAAGTCCAAAAACATGCAACCTACAAAAGTCATTAATATCCATTATACAGTTGATACACAAAGTTGCAAAATACAAAACAAAATGGTTGGTAGGTTTTTCAGAATTTGTTGATAAACTTCAAAACCATTGTATCATGTATAAAATATATAGCTCTGTATAAGGATGCAAATTCACCCATATTTTTTGTCAAAAAACATATTAAACATCAGATCTAGTAATGTAGATATAATTTGAAAATTGTTCAGTGTGGATTCACTGTTTTTATCTTCCATAAATTTATGTAAGCTAATTGAGTACACATGACTGGTTTCCAACTACTCAGATAAATTTTACACACCACCTAAGTTTCAAGTGGAACCAGTTAATCTGATGTAATCTGTGTCATCAAAATCTTATTGATTTGTGTTGACTTTAAAAAGTACTTCCCATACACAGATGTAAAAAATGTAGTATCATCAATATTTTAGTGTTTGATCAGGATAATCCAAGAAGAACTGTAAAGATTGTTCATACAATTGTATATGATCTCATCATTTCATGTACTGAACTTGGTGGTAAAATAATAAAGCAATAACTTGGAACTACAATTCCTGAAAAGACAATTCAGTCTTGGAAGAAAAGATTTTCATAGTTAGTGGATGGGTAGGTAAAAACTGAAGTGCAAAATTTGCATAGGGGGAAAAGTTAGAATTGTGAAGGAAAATGAGGGATCACTTAATATTTAGAAGAAAGTATTTAGAGGCATGGGCTATCTTCAGAGCACCCAGTAGGCCAAGAAATGTTTACTGAAGGAATCTGGGTCAAGTGAAATGTATGACAGTGATGTTGACAAGTAACATAATACATTCTTTGTATCATATGATGACAGTAAATTATTTCATAATGTCCTTTACGTATCAAAGCGGGTTACCATCGATAAAGTCAACAGTTTACTTGAGTTATAGAATTTGAAAAATATCAAACATAAGAATTTAAGCTATGTAACAATGATATACACTCATGCTTAAGTAGTTATTCGTTGGTTGCTTATAGAATAAATCCTTCAGTCCAAGACATATCCAATAATCATGGATGAAAGCAGAAACATTTTTATGTACATATACGGTATGTGAAGAATGGTGAAGTAATAACAAAATTCTAAACAAATGCAACCACTGAGATTGGAAAGGCTAGCACCATTGTCAGTCACCTGATAAAGTATTATGAAAACATTAAAGATGAATTGTCAGACCTGGAAATGTGGTACATATCAAATCTAAAACAGAATATAAAACACAGATTCAAAAATAGAAGATGGGGAGATTTTTAAGGACTTTAGTTTCTTGATGGTATATTTGGGAGGTACTGGATATGTTGTAGGAGCTATTGTGGCACTTTCACTGTTATATGGGATTGACCAAACAGTAAATGTTCATGGTAGTCTACAGGGGTAGGATGAACAAAGAGGAGAACAAACACAAGTCAACAAACTCTTGGGCAAAGGAAAGTTCAAGCAAGAATGGTTCATGCTAAAAGGTATGGTTTCATTCTCATACAAACATTGACCTACTCAGAGTCTGTGCCAGAAGGTTATACAACTTTACAAAGAAGTGATATCTAGTTTGCACAGTTGTGTACAATAGCTGGTACAATAGCTGTTACTAGTGTTGAATGGAGGAGGAGTTTCCATACCTAACATAGAATAAAATACAAATGCAAATCTTCCCTGGAAGCATAAACTCTAGACAGTCTTTTGAATATTCAAATGAGCAATATTTTCAAACTATAGTTCAGTTAGAGCAGTTATGATATGGGTTACAAAAAAGGAAATAAGAAAGGGGTGGATTTGTAAACCATGTTTAGGGTTAAGAAGCCAAAGGAATGCTTCAGCTCTTATAGGAGTTGTTGAACAGGTACAATATATTAGTTTAATATGTGAAAGTTTTTCAAGTATAATGTTCTTAGTATTCATGCACAGGAAATGCTGGAATCTTTTACATCGCAGAGTGTGTTAGCAGTGACAGAGCTGTAAAAGCTTTTTTCTACCTTTAGATAGAAGACTACCTCTATGTGGCAGAGCAGTGTTAAGACAATGATTTGAACATGTATCCTTGTTTCTTCTTTAAGTACAAATATTTAGTATAAAGCATAAGTCTCTAGTATGTAAGAAGAACTTGTACTTCAAGGAGAATGAAAAAGGTGGATTGTTCAAATACTCATGCACTCAACTCGGAATCTGAAGGTCGCAGGTTCGAATACCTGTCACATCAAACATGCTGATCGACCTAAAATCTTATTCAGAGCTCTGAAATACCTTATTTTACTATTTTAGTGCAAGTGAATCTGATTAATTGTAAATATACTTGTTCATTAATGTTTAATGTGACTCTGCAATGAAACATTTTAAATGACTTAAACATATAGAGATACCAGTACTGATTGTGTTGAAGTTATTCAATTAACTGTTTTCGTGACTCATGTTTCTTGAGGTGATTAAGTTATAACTGTGATATCATATATGTGCAAAGAATTTGGAAATTGTACATAAACAAGTTATCACAATACTATTAACCTGATTATTAGTGGTACTGAAAAATAACAAATGGTTTCAGGAGGTTCAAAAGCATTGAATATTCTTGGAGGTGAAACATTAGGTACTTTTATTTCTATGTAAGGAATTAGGATATTTTATGTTTTTTTATTAGTTTTCTGTAACATAATTATTATAAGTTATAAATTAGGAAGTTTTTTCCAAATGAGGAGACATCCGTGGCTCCAAATTCTGAAGTTGTGGCTTGAAGATACATAAAATTGGTGGATAGATGATTCAGTTTCATCTCGGTGTTGTAGAACAACTGGGTTTAATGTAAGGTTCAGGACTTAAAAAATGTTTATAATTAGTGCATTATAGAGTGATGAAGTAAAACATTAAGATATACCTGTAGGTAGTCTCCTTTGTCGCATCACTGGAGTATATAGAGACAATCCAAAAACATGCTTAAACAAACAAATATCTGACTAATAGAAATAAATACAATGGTTTCAATCTTTCCATATTTATGTCTTGCAAGAATAACAGACTTTGATTAACTTTTAAAACTACATACTCAGTATTTAATAATCAGTAAAGCAGATACTCAATGTAAACCCAAACATTGCTATTTTAAATGCAAGTCAAACTAAAAGCCACAAAGGTTTACAAAATTAGCATATTTCATGTTGCATATCTAAAAATAATGAAGAGTAAACACCTTCCAAATACTAAAGGTTTTAAAAAGATGTAGACAGGTGTAACCTTATAAAATAGATACCAAATATGGTAACAAAGAATTGTTCATTTGAAATTAGGTTAAATAAATTTTGTTTCTAATCACCCCATTTTATATTTTTCTCATACAGGATGCAGGGGCTGTTCAGGTTGATGAACGCCTTTTGAATAAATTGTGTTTACAATTTCTGACGGTTGATGAAGGTCATATCTGGCAGCTTCTGAAACAGTAGGTTAAATTCTAATGTTTTTTTCAGGTCTCAAGAATAATCAGTAAAATCATTTGAATACTGTAAATTCACTTTTGTGTTTCCTGTCACTAACACCCAACATGGCCAGGTGGTTAAGGCACTCGACTTGTAATCTGAGGGTCACGGACTTGAACCCTCTTCGCACTAAATGTATTTACCTTTTCAGCCATGGGGACTTTGTATTGTGTTAGTCAGTCTCACTATTCCTTGGTAAAAGAGTTGGTGGTGGGTGGTGATGACTAGCTGCTTTCCCTCTAGTCTCACACTGATAACTTAGGGATACCTAGTGCAGATAGCCCTCATGTAGCTTTACACGAAATTCAAAAACAAACAAATGATTTTCTCACTAGCCAAGTAAGCATGCAAATAAGGGTACCTGCTTACAACTTAAAACTAAAAATAGATAAGAGTGTGGTTAAAGATTTTAATTAGTTAAGGTAATACTATTCACAAGTAGATTTTTATGAAAAAATCCTAAGCATAAATTAAAGTTTTGCTTCACTATGACTGTAAAAGATCATATATATCATGATTTATATTACTTTATAGTTTAGTTTGACACTCATTATGTTTGTTTTGTTTAAATGTTTTATTTTAACACAGTTGTTGGGAAGTAGTTACTTTTTTATAGAACTTATCTATAAAAATAGAATTTTTCTCTTACTGTGGTTACCTCTGGTCATCCACTTAGTTTTCTTTTTTTATGATAGTGAAATAATATTTTAAAAAGAGAGTTTTCAGAAAATTAAAGTTGCAGATATGGTATAAAAACTTATTTATAGAATGTCTAGATCAATTAGAAAAATAAAAACAAATTATCATCTTCCAATTTAAGTTTTATAACCTTTTCATGTAGATACCACAACAGAGAAAATGTTGTACTTAGTGCTCTGCTGGCAGAGGGCCACCCTCGTGCTCAAACTCACCCCATGGCTTATGAACATTTAACTCCAAAGCTACAGAAAGTAAGTACTACTAATTATTTTTTAACTGTATCTTTTGCAAAATGTTTATAGGTGAGTGTTAATATGGGTATTGTAAAACATATAATTTTGATAGTTAGTATAATTTCTAAATTCGTTTTTTTTCCAATCAGTCTCTAACCCTGTTTTAACTGGTAAGCATCTTTCAGGTGTCAAATGCATTCTTCTATATCACATTTTAAAGAAATTTAAGAAATTTTTAACTAAAATATTTAATTTATATTTTGTCATTGTGTCTCATTTACTTAGTGTAATTTTCAAGAAAATTTAAAAACTGATCTAATCATTTCTGGCAGCTCTGAAGGTCTTGATTGTAAACTGTTCATTTATGAATTTTCTTAGAATTGTTCTTCCAATTGCAAGATAAAGGTTTTGTTTGCTAAGAGATTGTAAGGATCCTTATTTTTCAGAAATTATTTTAAAACTATTTGTGGAAAGACTCCAAAGTAATCTAGACCTAAAATATTACTTAGAAATTGTTTAAAATACATATTACAAAAAGTATGTTATAATTAAAATTATCATACTTTAAAATTAAATACACAAAGTAAACAGAGTTGAAAAATATTAATTAAGCAACTGTGTGAGATTTAATATAAAGTGTAAACTACTGCACATGTTGAGAGACCTGTCAGTAGTGTTTAAGACAACACAGTGATCATGACAAGTTCAAATATTTTGAGTAAACTGTATTATATAATGTTAGATTGTATTCACTCATCAGTTGGGTACTGTTAATATTAGCAGCATTTAATTGTAATTTTAATAGCTGGGGTAATAAAATGAAAGCAACTTGATGCAAATTAGATAAAAAAATTAAGTTTGATGGGAGGTGTCATGTCAGTTGGTTAGTCAGTCAGATTTTGCTAGAAATAAAGAATATTTAAACCTTATGTAAACCTTATCATAAAGAATGCTTGGAGAAGAAGACTGCTAATGAAATTAAAAGCAAAAAAATGCTGAGTGAATAAGTATTATGGATTTTTAGAACCAATTATTTATAGCGAGCACTGCAAACTCATTAACCTAAAGTCACATGAAATCCATAACTATTGTATCTGTAGACATAATAAACATATTTGTTTGTCAGAATCTGTCGGATAACCTTGTTCTAGAATAGACAAAAATTAAATGGTATAATGTTGAAATTAGGAGCTAGTCACAACAATGAATAATAATGAGGATGTTGCTGTGGTGTTTTTGTTTTTTGCATTTGAAAATTGTTTACACAACAGTCATTTTGCTTGATAGAAAAAAAACTTTTGAATTGCTTTGTTGACATTTTTTGAGGTGGTTAACTTTCTGTCATCAGTTAAACATGAATTACTCATAGTATGGATATTACTAATGCGTGATCTAATGATTATAGCCTTCAGTCTTTTCTACTTACAGGCACATAAACTGGAAATTGAGACCCACTTGCCACACACCCCTATCACATTATTTTTACAAATTACCAATAAATTTCTTTGATGTTTGGTATTACATCATTTATTACTGTTAGAAAGACAAAGTGTTACTCTGCTGAATTATGTTAAATTTAGGTTAAGTATTGAAAAGAATTATTTTAACTTTTATGTCTTAGTTAGAAGGCTAGTTAAATAATATTTAAGACATTGTTTGATTTGCGTGTATGCATTATTTTGCATTCTCAAGTGAATAATGTTCTACTACCACTATTACAAAAAATACAACTTACATTTTACCTGCAGGCTGATAGCCAGACAGAAATGAAGCTGATTGCAAACACTAAACTTCTCATTTCTTTGGTATGTTTTTGTTTGTGGTTACAAAATAAACAAATACTTAAAAATGAGAAATTTATTAGGTTATATAAGATTAGGCTATGTTAGTTAGTGATAAAAATAATAAAAAACTTCTCTATAAGGTGTACTCATGAGTAGCTAGTGCATTACATCATTCAATACTGTAGTTTGAGTTAGTTTCCAAATTGTGATTTGTAACTTGTATTACGCTATTATTAGTTAGACATGGTCAAAAGACTTATAAAACAATAACATAAAATAAAATCATATGTTATAAGTGTTTAGGATAAGTAATTATAGCTTTTTGTTACAATCTGTAGTCATTCTAGAAGGTAAAAAGAGCAATTTGGACATATTTATTATTTTATCTTTAGTAAAAATCAGTAAACAGTATGATTTATTCATGTACAAAATATAAAGTTTACTGCCAAGCTTGTCAAAGTTTGTAAGATACTTTAAGTAAGCTGGATTTAACAAACTGTTTCTCAACCATTTTAATCTGTGAAAAAGCTACCATGTTCTTTGGAACCAAGTTTTTAAGGAGGTTGGTTGTCTTTAATCTACTTGAAGTTCCATACTTTTTAGACTCAAATACAGGTTAGTTATTAAGCTTAATAAATTATAATGGAATTCTTTGGTATCATTATAGTTATGATTTTTTGGTTATTCAACTATATATGTAAAAAACCTAAAAAAAAGTATTGTTTGATATCTTTCTCATGCCAAATTTTAAAAGGCTTAACAACCTATGTCCAGCAACAGCTGAGTTCAAGGGTTGCAGCGAGAAGAGATAACTGTTTACTTTACTTTTTGAATTATCATTCTATATTTTAAGAAAAGTTTAATAATTTATTTTTAAATAGTAATAATCTGTATACATGTATATTTATAATTCATAATAATTTAACTGTTACTATATAATAAAAAATGCTAGTCCACTAAAACACAGCCAAGACTGGGTCAGTTTTATATTATTCGATATAGTAACATAAGTGCACGTGCATCATGTCAATGCAAGTTATGTAATATTACCTAGGGATGACTAGAAAGTTAATAAATATATAATGTTATGAAACTTAAGTTACTTAAACTAAACATTTGTATATTTTTTTATAATATGTAGTAATTCTAGTATAGAAAAAGGTATAATTTATATATTTATTTCCTAATTCCTTCTATGATTGTTTTGAGGTCGGTCAGATGACAGACCCACCATAGCGTATACAAAATAACATAAACTATGAAGATTTACTGAACACAAACTTTTGAAATGTTTTTAGGATATTGTAGATATAACACAAATAATATTTGAGATTTTTGCAACACAGAATATTTTTTAATCACAACATGAAATCACTGCACTCAGACTGGTAACCAAACAGACTCGATGTTTCTGCAAACAAATCTTTAGTATAAATGTTTCATTAAAAAAATCTTATCTTTTGCATACAAAAACTTGTAATCTTAACTAAATGTCTACCAAATTTTGTGAAGGTACACATACCGTATCAAAAGTTAAAGGGTAAATACTCGTGTAAATGTACATGAGAACTTGTATATTATAGTGTGCCCATTATGAAAAAACAGCTGTAATAAGTAACTAATTTAGTAATTATAAACATCATCACTGAGGTCATGTTTGTGCTTTGAAATTACTAAGCTGTAGAAACTTGTAATGATGTGGAAGTTTGAGATATTCTAAATAGTTGAAATTAAGAAATACAAATTGTACACTTTTATCATAAGGGGAATTTTTCTTCATACCTAGTTAACCATTCGTAATTGCAGAGTAAGTAAATTATACTATTTACACCATTAATGAACTTAAAAATACAAAAACTTGTAATCTTGTGTTAAAATTAAAAATATTTTTTCTTTTTTTCTCAAAAATGTAACTTTGTGTATTCTCTAAAACCTACTAAATAAATTTCAAACTTTCTTTTGCCACTAAAGCTTTATATATAACTTTATACAATGTTAATCAATTTGGCTGATCTTGTAATCACTAAAAAGAAGAAAATATAATATCTAAATACCTTTTTCTTCCTAGAATGACTCCAAGTTGTAATATGAAGCTCCATAAGCTTTACACATACAACAATAAACACTTGTGTGTACTTAAATTATATTTGTTATTGTCCTTTGAACCCTGTTTGTGTTGTTAAAAGTTATAAATCACTTAGCAAATGTGTTTCTTATTTTATGCTATCAAATTATATTATGTATGAGCTGCCTTTGAGTGTACCTCAAAGAATTTTTATTACATTATGTTTACTTACCTCACATTCTAACCTGAAATAACGTAAAATGTTTCCTGTTTTTACATTTTAGTTAGTTCTATAATAATAGATAGAGGATAGATGTGAAAAATTACATGGATTTTCTTTCTTTTTTTTTGCTGTTGACTATTTATGACAGTTGAGCTACTTTACTAACGGTAGTACTGCAATAAATAGTTTTTATGTAGTTGAATAATGCATCAAAGAACACAGAATATTAATGTGCAGAAAGTAGACAATGTTCCATAACTTTAACATTTTTTAACTTTTTAATGCTAGAGAGAACTCTGAAATTGCCTTCACTGATCAGTGTGCTTGCTTGTACCCTTACTTGTTCAAAGAAGTTGTTCATATTTTATGTTTATGAGCATATGTACATTTACAGATTGTAATTATAAAGAATGGGTGTGTATATTAATAATAGCCTAGCCCATATGTGTGCATCAAACATTGTGTTACAGCTGAAATTACACTTGTAACACATTGGTGAACAATGTAGTTAAACATCATCAATGCAATTGTAAGAAGGTCTTTCCATAGTGTTTTTTTTCTTGGGGTCTTGTATGGCCTGGTGGTTACGGCACTTTATTTATTATCTGTGGATTGTAGTCTGAAAACCCTATCACTAAACATATTTGCCATTTCAGTCATGGGGGTGTTACAATGTGATGGTCAATCTTGGTATTTGTTGGTGGAGTTGATGGTGGGTAGTAACTTTCTACTATGTGCCTATTACTTTTACATTAGGGATTGCTAGCATAGGTGTAACACTCAAGTGGTTTTGCACAAAATCCAACAAAGAATTAAAATAGTTTTTTTTTTTCTGTGGCAAAATTGATTCATGAGAATTATGTTTTTAATTCTGTAAATTTTATAGATCTTTCATGATTCTTCATTTTACTAATGAAGCCACAAATTTTGGAATCTTAAAATCTATAGAAACAATGCTCTATAAACCAGTAGTTGATTATTTTAAACAGATTCCTAAGTGTAAAATTTTCAAGTGAAAACAGTATTAAAATTTTATAAATACTATTTTACCATAGATCTGATGTGGTAAAGTTAAATCTCTTTCTGAAATACACCAATATTCATATTACATATAGCAAATCATTGACTCCCAGCCACCACCTGTGGATGAAGCAGTTGTGTTGAAACTTCACAACTTTTTCCCTCTCGCTGGTGTTGAACAGATCAAGGGATTATTACGGAAGTAAGTTATGTGTAATGTGGCAACTGAATTGTTGCAGTTTAACTGCAGTAGAAATATAATACTTTTGGAGAATTTGATTTAGTAAAATATAAAAGTCCAATTAAATTTGGAAAAAAACTTTTATTAAAAATTTATTCATTTTAAAACTGTTTGACACAAAAGAGACTTAAAGTTCCATATTCCTCCAATTATGTGAGTAGAGTATCAGTGTTTTTCAAAAGTTTAAGTTATGCACTGCTGATTGGTGTGTAGTGCACATTTCTTTTTCTCTGTGAATAAACAGACCTGGAACTTCAAGCAGATTTAAAACTATTTTCTTGGCTCAACTGTAAACTTTAATAAGGAATTTAGTTTACTGTGAAAAATACAAAATTATCATCTTTTCTCAATAGAATTAGTTGTAATTTTTGGTGATCCTTTCTAAAAGGCTTAAAGCTGAAATGATGAGCCATAAAATAAAGATTTGTTTAGTCGCAAATTGCTTTATACACACGTGGATAAAAAAGATTTCTGGATTTGTTTACTCAACTATTCTAGCATGTATTTAACATATGTTTTATCATTTCTTTCTTAAAGATGAAAGTATTAAAATTCATGTTCTGTTTTCATGAAGAAAGCACAAAAAAGTATGTGGAACTACAGACAAGATTTTTATGGATATATTACATGTTAAACTCACTGTTAAATCATAAGCATTATAAAAGTGGTATAACCTTGTATTCACAGTTTCTATTTGTAATTAAATAGTTGAGCATTTCAAAGCTGTTATCCTTAGATAGTTTTACATTTTTAATACAACTTCTAAGATTTAATTTCAGTTTTATTACTTTTGTTTATTCATATTTTATATGTATTATTATGAGGAAGACATTGAATGTAAAAAATATTAAAAGTGAGGTTTTATATCTTCATAATGCTAACTAACATAAGTAATTTGATTATGAGTATTATCATTCTCCTGCTGTTAGACACAATGGCCAAGAACATGATGTCATCAGTGCTTTGGTTAGTGGTAGTAAAGGATCAGGTGTCAATCAGAGCCCCCATACAGGTTCACCTAAAATGAAACTGCGCTACTTGAAACTGGTGTTTCCTGAAGCTGATGAGGCTGTGCTTTTTGATGTGTTGAATAAGTATGTTTTTCACAAATATTGTCAGAAAAACAAAGAAGTGGAAACTTTAAATGATAGTTTGAATAAATTTGTAAACATTTCTTTAAATTTAAAATAAAAAGTGATTATACTGGCAAGCAACACTGCTTAAATATTTGAAATACAAATTGTAACAATGACAATATAGTGTAAAAGTATTCAACAATTATGCAATTGCATAAAATAGTAAGCAGGTAACAGACTGATTTCATTCAAATGTGTAACATTGACCATTTTGACACAAAAATATGCATTATGGTAAAAAAGTGAGTACCTTGAGCTTTAGAATTTAGAAGTAACTCCCTTGTGGTCTGTGACAAACTCCTGGATGAATTATTTTTTTTTATATTTGTAGCATATCTTTCATGCTAGTAATTTTTCATATGCTAAAAACTTTTAAGACTGTCTCGATGATTTTGGTTTTGTTTATTGATATTACGTAATATTTATGTAGTTAGGAGAGGTTTAATTCATGGTTTTCATATGAACTATATTTTAACATTTTGAATTAAAGTTTATCATCTGATAAAAAAAGTGTTTGGTGTAAGTGTTGCTGCTTTTGATTATGAAGAAGTATCAGCTATTTTATTTAAAAAAGTCTTTTAACCTATGCCCCCCAGTGGCTCAGCGATACGTCTACAGACTTACAACGCTAAAAACCAGGTTTCGATACCCTTGGGTGACAGAGCACAGATAGCCCATTGTGTAGCTTTGTGCTTAATTCAAAACAACAACTTTTAACTTATGGTACACCTAAGTAGATTGAATCCAGCATGAGCAACATAGCAGATAGAACTGGAATTAATTGAAAAAGTATGTATTAAGCTCCAAAGTCAATGTTAGAAAAATAATAATAAATATATGAAAAAAATGTTATTATGAGGTACTAGATATTGGCTTTAAAGTGAAAGGATAAAGCATCAATAAATGACAGAAGAGACTGTGGTTGGCACAGAGCACAACATTAAGTTAATTTTGTTTTCAGGTTGCTTCTTTATACCATACTAACTTCAGAGATGTTGTAAATCCAGAAATGCAGAGTTTGCAGTTCAAGCTCCTAAAGATATGAAAAAAAAGTGAAAGTGTGTTTTTGAATTTATATTATTGAAATAAACTAAATAATACAAAAATATCAATAATTAAATAATTTTTATGCCAAAGTTTGTTGAAATAGAATTAGATTTGTTAATGAAATTTTCAAAGTTCACTTGTAAGATCCATTGAGAGTGACCTGAGTAAATCTTAAGGTCAGTAAGGGTTAATTCTAATTTCTACAAATTCATACAATTGCATGTGTGTGATACACTCTTAATGAAGAAGAAAATTAAATATCACGTAAGATTGTGGGAATCTAATAATTCTTCACTGTTTGTATCTCAGATAAAATATAAAAATGTATTCCAGTGTGAAGGTACTGAAGAATTCTTAATCATAGTTTTTTATCTACTAGATTGTAATTCATAATTATGTTCATAATTTTAGTGTGTTGCAACCATTGTCACTCTTAAAAGTTGGTTAGTGATATTTTTAAGTTAGTTTCATGTTACTTAAGTTTGTTTTGTTTCATTGACACCTTATTGACTATATTTTGGCTTTCTACATATAAATGGGTGCTATGAATACTCCTTTTTAATTTTATTGAAATGCTTTTTAAGTTGTGAAGGTGTATGATGCAACAGGACTAACAGTTAGTTAATAGAGTTAACAGTTTATTTATTTTTTAAACCCATGCTTTCTTGTTAAAAATTTAATACCAAATATTTATGTATAGTTATTGAAACTTACCGTACTAAATGTGTGTGTTTGAGCTATTACTATTATAAATTGTGTTAACAGATAATTGAATTATAAATGACTGTGTGGATCATGCAACTGATAATGCTAATATCTGATATTTTAGAATATTTCTTTCTTCATAAGAAATGTAAGTCATTCCAAACTATTGTCAGAAAAAAGTGAAGAACAAACAATGAACAAAAAACCTTTAATTTGGGAATTTGTTAACATCAAAATAGGTTACTTAATTACATGGTATCAGAATGATTCTGATAGGGTTTAGGAAGTCTTTTCTATGTGTTTTTAACTATAATTTTGCAAGAAAGAGATGTTTTTTTTCCAGCTGTGATAATAATGCACAAGAAGCCTCTACTCGGCTTACCAACATGGGTTACAAAAAACGAGATACACCTATTTTACGTCCTAACAATAGCAGCCAGCATGCAACACCTCCACCTAAAACTGAAGTTCAGCGTCCATCATTGCCAATGGAACGTCCATTCCCACCTGTCATGTTGAATCCTGCTGATAGAAACAAGGGTAAGCTTAAATTAATAGAAATATTTCAGATTTTAAATAGTTTGAGAATAGAAGGCTGAAAGTAGTTTTTTTTATCTTTCATATTAATATATTCTTTTCTTTTCACAGTTCTTCATTATTTCATTAACTCGTATTTATGTGGGAGTATTCCACAAAAGTGATGTATGAAATATTTACTTGCATATTTTGTATTATTGGATTAGATCTTGTTGTTTAATCTGTAGTAGTTAACAGCTAAATACTTGTAATTAGAGTAAGCACATAAAACTTAAATTTTAAATCCTTATAGGAACTATTTTTATACATTTAACTATATCATTAGGAACAGGGGGGCTGTAATCATCATTGGGTTTACAAGTAGATATATAAATAGAAATATAACTTTAAAGTATTTTTTTTATAAGAAGAATATTTAATATTCCAGTTTTCTCCTTTTACTTTTAGTTCAAGCATCTCTTCAAGAACAGTTTCCAGGAGTGGCCAGAACCTTGATAGGGTTAGCCTTGGAAAGTTCAAATTATAATGAAGAGCGTGCCAGGCAATTTTTGATGGCCATGACACCCCAAGACAGGTATGCACTGTAGTATTGTAAATGTTAAGGTGAATGCCAAGTAGAAAAATAATTGTTTATTGTCTTCAGATATTCTGTTTTGCTTTTAATATCCTTGTAACTAACTTTTTTTCACATTTGACTCTTTATAATAGTGTTGTAAGTTCTCTTAGCAGTTTTATTTTGTCTAATTTCTTTCACTGTTTTTTTTAAGTGAAATTGCACTTCTGATAAGGAATACTTGTGGTAAGAAATAGTGTTGGCAGAAGAGGTTATGGATACATTCATTAAGTTGTTCTGTGTTTAGAAAGAGGTTTTCTTTCAAAGTGGTGAAACTGCCCAGTTAGACTAATTAAAATGAACTAGATAGGAACTTGCTAATAATGAGTTGCTGCATTACATTGATGGAGGGAAGAAGCTAAACATTAATGGTAGCACACACTTTGGCAAAAGGCTCAGAATTGAACACCATTCAATATGTTTACATAACCAGCAGTAACAGCAGAGGTGGCATGTATAAGAGTTTTGGGAAGGCTTAACCTCCTCAAATAAACTATCCACTGCAGGATTTTATTCTTCCCTTCTAAAAATATTTTACAGAACAAAAGTGATTCATCAAAACTGTACAACCACTCATGCAAAAGACCCACTTGCTGTTTTTGAAAAACAGTATTAAAATATTATTTTTTGTTATGTATGTAGTTGTAATGTTTTCAAATGAGACCCATAACTGGAATGCCTTTGAATAATTGACTATTCTTCTTCAAGAGAATAAATTGTCAACTAATGCTTAAGTTTTGGGTCTTGTTTGAAAACACTACTGAAACATTGTCAGAAATGCATTTTATAATAGCACTAAACAGAGTGACTTCAGTAAAAAATTATTGATAAACTTGTATTTTAGCTTACTCAAAATCATTAGGTAACTTGCTAATATGAATGTTGGTAGCTAAAGGAAGTTAACTGCTGTTACTTTATAACAATTATTGCTCATATTTTATCAGTCAAATCCCAAAAACATGACACAAAATTAGATTTCATCTACCTGCCACTGTTGGAATTTATTGTATCGGTTATGAGCTTGTTCTTGAATTTAGTCTTCCCATTTCACTTCAATTTCACATTTTTGTAACTCTATCATTTATTAAAATTACATTCACACTTTTTGAACAACTCCAAATCTACTCCATTTTAAGAAAAACAGAATAGTTTCTTTCTTCTTGAGTTCATGTGACCTACCAGAGAGATTTGCAAACCACTAGTCTTGTGAAGAACTTCCACCTAATCCCATGTGAAGCCACATTAACTTGTGTCACTGCATGATGACATAATCATGCAACAAAACCCTTCACCACTAAGAGTTTGAAACATCTCTACATGTAATGATTCTCTTTACATTTGCTGTCAGAATCTTCATTCTTTTACTTGGTACTGTTGTAAACAGATGTTTTGCGTTTACTGAGATTTGAAACTTTTTTAATCTTTCACTTGATTGAGCTTTAACATAATCAGTATGGCTTTGTAGTTTATTGTGAACACTTCCTCTGCTGATATGAATTAACATATTCCTTACCTTGAACAAAATACCAATAATTTGGTGAGAAGTTTTGTATTTGTGTAGGATGTGATGGCCATTGTGCAGCATGTATTGGTATGCAGCGAGAACCCTTTTCCTCAATTCTCTTTGAATCCTGAAGTTGAGGAAGACTATTTTCAGTGCTTTTTCTGCTTCCAGATTTTTATTTGGAAGTATTTGTATCTAGAGAACCTGACGATGACCGAAGAAGGTCGAAACGTTATTCACTCCACTACATAAAAAAGTTTTTCAACCCAAACGAGCTGTTTTTACATATATATTCGTACCTATTCATATGTAAGACTCTTAGTTTACTTGGATTTTCAAAACCTTATCAATCAGGTATGCACAGTTCCCTATCTTCCTCTGAATCTTTCCATTCTTTATTACACTGCCCTTTCTCTAGTGACTTCTTTGTTATCCTTCTCTCCCAACAGTGGTCTACATGTTAATCCATTTGTAGATCATTCTCACAGCCTTATTATACCTTATCTCCCTCTCCTGACTGATTCTTATTTTGTTGAATATCAAACTTATCATTCCTTGACACCTAATCTTTGAAGCTACTCTTGGTAGTTTGGAGGGTGAATTCATTATCAGCTATTTCCCTATCTAATACACAGTTTTCTTTGTTTTCAGCTCTACTCTCCTTAGGTATCTTTGTTTCCTTCACAGTATGATGGAAATGCTTTATTATTCCATTGATGACTTTCCTGGGGACTTTAGAGTGCTCTTTTTCTCTACAATGTTTCATTTTATATTCTCTGAATATTTTCATTTAGTTCCTTAATTGCTGGGACCTTTTGGAAAAGGATACTCTATTTTATCAAATCTTTATCCTTTTCTTTGGGACCTTTCTTTTGCTCCTTTTATTTGTTCAGGAGTGTTTGGTGGTGTCCTTGAACCTTGAACTGAAGTTACTTGCTACCATTCTTTCTTCACAAGCTTAGATTTCCATTTACCCTAATCTTGCCCCTCCATTCCTCTGTGTTGTCGTGGTCCTTCTCATAATTCCATTTCTATTCCTGTGTCCTATTCTATTTCCATCTGATATCTCACTTGCCATCCTAATCACCAGTTGCCATCTGATTGGTTTGGAACTTATGAAATCCCCCATCCATCTTGCGTTGCAAACTGATGGGCACATTTCTGTGAAGAAAGATGGATCATATCAGTTCTTTCCACAGTTTTTCTCGTTTATCGCTTTTCATCACCAATTCAATCTTGCTTATCAAAAACATCTGTTGGAGAAGGGGGAAAGTGTTGAATTTGTTGGAAAAACACCACTGAGAGGATTCATGAGCTTTTTCTTATTGCTTATTACTCCCATCTATTTGTTGTCAGAGAAAGACTTTCGTTTGGCACATGTTTATCAACCTTTCCTAAACTAATAATTTTTCCCACCTTCTGCATTTCATTTATGAGTCTTCAAGTATCTTGTCACAAAAGTTTGTGCCTGGCCTTCATATCCTGTGTTAGAGGTTATATGTCTAACACATTTTGCCTTTTGTGGTACTGTAAAAGTTTTCTTCCTGTGTTTTTACCACCCTCTTTCCCCTTGGTGTGGATTCCTGTACATGGTGAGGGGGCCTCCCTGAAAAGGTTCTGTTCTTTCAGTTCACTTTCTCTGGGATCTAAACTTCCACCCATGTGTTTGTCATGCATGGTGAACCTTGAAGGGGAGGAGAGGATCCTGGTGGTTGAGGGGTCCAACTCTAACACACCACTTTGGCCTTGAATTCCTGTAGATGGGTGGTTTGGGGTGGATACCCTAGAGTCAATTGGCTGGTCCACTTGGGCTAGGATCAACCAAGTACCAGTGTCAGATGTTCTCAACAGGTATTGTGGACATTGTATCTGATGCTGGTGTTTGTGTACAGTGCTCACTGAAACCCTGGCATTGGTACAGTGTCCTTATTTGGCATTGTAGTGCATCCCTTCCTAGGGCTCCATGGTGGGTGGGGTCAGTGGGCACTGAAACATTCTTTTTTCATTATGGATACCCCAAATAAAAACTTAAATAAAATAGTGAAAAAACAGTCCACAGGAAAATGACCACATCTTGAAGATTCTGAGCAGAAATCTTCAATATCTGTAACATCTGTATCTCATTTTCTTATATTACATTCTCTCTCAGACAAACCTATAGGGTAAATGTCTCCCTTTTTCATTCAGAAGGGACAAGAGGGAGTTGATGGCTCTCGAAAGTCAGTCAAAAAGCTTTGCTCTTGTGACATATTGGTGGTAACATCCACACCTAAACACAGTCAACTCCTCTTACATTCAAAGGTGATTGGGGATGTACCAATTGAGGTTATGTCCCATACTACTTTGAATTCTTCCCAAGGAGTTATTGTTGAGATGTATTTACAGAACATCCCTGAGTCAGAGATTCTTGCTGGTTTTTTCTCCCAAGAAGTTTCTGCAGTGAGGCGTATCTCCATTCGCAAAGATAGAATTATGATACTGACCAGTGTCCTTATTTTAACTTACATCATTGTGTCCACTTGCCACCATCAAGGCAGGTTATTTTAATTACAAACTTTCTTGGATGTTTCCAGTGTCAACGGTTTGGTCACTCAAAGACATCATGTTGTGGTTCCTTGATGTGTACTCATTGCAGTGGCAAGGACCACAATGCTACGAGTGTGAAACAGACTCTCATTGTGTTAATTGCAATGGCTCTCACCCATCCTACTTTTGTTCTTGCTCTAAGTGGTTGGAAGAAAAAGAGGTACAGCATTTGAAGATGATTCAAAACATTACTTACCCTGAAGCTTAGAAGTTACTGTCCATCAGTTCATGTCAGATGTATGCTGCTGCACCTCATTCCACTACTACAGTGGGAGTGCAGAGGGATCTCTCTGTCCCTCCAAAATAATCATTCTCAAACCATATGAAAAGTCTTTTAACTTCCATGGTTAAAAAGTTGATGAAATAATGTCAACACCCATTTCTGTCCCTAACATTCATTCCAGTAAACCCCAAGATCCACTTCCTTTGGTTCTGGGTACTGGAATTTTCTTAGGTACATCTCCTCCTGCCCTAAGATGCAAAATGACCATTTGTTCATGTCCTCAGTCACTGGAATCGTCTTCCAACAACAAAGACCTGCCCAATCAACTTAGGGCAGGATTCATGGAGGTTGACAGACCTCTCTCGAATAAAGAAAATAAAGAAAGAGATGTGATCTAAAACAGAAGGGCTCTTTACCCAATTTGCCTACACATAAATAAAAATGGCCACCTTGATACAATGGAACTCTCGAGGTTCATGTTCTAATCTGGATGACATCAAAGCACTGATTGCTTCCTATCATCTTGTTTGTCTTTTGTTACAAGAAACATTTCTGAAACCTGCTGATACAGTTGTCTTTTGACAGTTTTTCTTTGTACAGAAATGATAGGTTGTGTAATGGACAAGTGCATGGTGGGGTGGCACTGTTGGTTGATCAACATGTGCCCACCCTGTCTTTGCCATTTGACACACCCATGGAGGTCTTAGCCATTTGTGTTTCCTTTGCTTGTACCATCACTGTTTATTCTCTCTACCTGTTTTCTGAAGAGACCTATGATAAATCAGACCTTGATGCTGTCATTGAACAGTTGCCATTTCCCTTTTTAATCCTTGGGGACTTTAATGGATATAATACCCTCTGGAAAGGTGCTGATATTGATGGGGGTCACTCTGTAGGGTGTATGCTCTCAGATCACAACCTTTCTCTTTTCAGTACTAGTTCTTTTACTTATTTTCATGCACCCAGTCAGTCCTTTACTGCTATTGATCTCTCAGTTTGCTTCCCTTCACTTTTCCCCTACTTTTCATGGGGGATTGACAATAACCCACAAGGCAGTGATCATTTTCCTGTCATTCTGAGGGACTGATTGTGGCCAATGCTACCTGACCCAGGTGCCTAGATAAAAGCTGGATCAAGCCAACTGGTCTTCTTTCACTGCTCTCACAGAACTTAATTCTGCCATCATCTGTAACCCATCAATAGATGACTGCATGGCAGCAGTGATTGACTGTATTATACAGGCAGCTGCTCAGTGTATTTTTAAAACCTTGGGACGTTTTCTACGATATCCTCATTCGTGGTGGAATCCTGCTTGCCACATGGCACGAAAGGCTCAAGAAAGGGCCTTGGATACCTTTTTAGGTATCCCACACTCTTGAACCTCATCGCTTTCTAGCAGGCCATGCACATGCATGGCGGGTAAGATGTCAGAGCCAGAGGAAATCTTCGATTAAGTTCATAATCAGCATATCATCTGCCACCAGTTCCAAAATATGTGGGACAAGATTTGAAAAGTCAATGGGCAATATACTTCTGTCCCCCTCTCTATCTTGCTCTTTGATGGCCAGGAAGGTGAAAGTTTGTGCTGCGTATCTAGCACTTCTGCTTTGTCACCTTCTTAGCCATCATGACTTGGACAGAGCAGTCACCTCTATCCTGTTGAGCTGATTGCCTCTATGACTATAATCGTCCCTTTACACTGGTAGAACACAAATTGGTCCTTCGTCTGTCTGGCAGTACATCAGTTGGACCTGATGATGTACACTGCGAGATGCTGCTCCATCTATCTCCTGTTCCTCTTGCTATTCTTCTGGTTGTTTTTAACCGGATCTGGCAGAAGAATGTTTTTCTTGATGCTTGACACCAGGTTATTGTCCTGCCTTTCTCTAAGCCTGGGAAGAATTCCAATATTCCTTCAAACTACAATCCAATTGCTTTGACGAGCTGTCTCTGTAAGACTTTAAAGAGGATGGTTAATGCTCATCTTGTTTGGTTCCTCGAATCAAACAACCTCTTCTCACCCACTTAGTGTGGGCTCTGACGGCAGAGCTTCACCATGGATTGCCTGATTTGACTTGAAATGTCAATCTGAGAAGCCTTTCTTAAGTGAAAACATCTTGTATCAATATTCTTTGACTTTGAGAATGCTTATGATACTACATGGAAATATGGCATTTTGCAACAACTCCATTTATATGGGTTACATGGCCATTTGCACATTTATATTAAAATTTTTTTAATGGACTGGCAATTCCAAGTTTGTGTGGGTTTGACACTTTCCTGTTCTTTTCTACAGGAACTTGGAGCCCCTCAAGACTGTGTTTTGAGTGTCACACTTTTCAGTATAAGGATTAATGCTGCCACTAAACAACTCCCTCTTACTGTTGCAAACAGGCTCTATGTCAACAACTTTCACATCTCATGCCAGTCATCAAACATGAGGTATATTGAGCAGCATTTACAGACTGCCCTCAATTGTTTACTGAAGTGGACCATAGCAAAGGGTTTTAATGTCTCTCTCTTTGTATGCACTTTTGCTGCCAACAGGGTATTCACCCTGATTCTGAACTCTGTATTGGTGAAGTTGTGCTACCTATGGTCCCTGAGACAATGTTCTTGGGGCTTATCTTTGACCCTAAGCTGACCTTTGTACTACACATTAAGCAGCTAAGAGTCAAATGTACAAGAGCAATGAACATCTTGTGTCCTCTCTTCCACCACTTGGGGAGCAGATCAATGTTCTATGCTAAAGATATCATGCTCTTATTCAATGAAAACTAGACTATGGGTCACTAGTCTGTGGCTCTGCCAGGACCCTGGTCTTGAAGATGCTGGACCCCATTGATCATGAGGGACATCGGCTCTGCATCGAGGCTTTCCGCTCTTCTCCAGTCCAGAGCTTATACAGAGTCTCATGAATCCTCCACTGTTTGCAACTGTCTTTACTGTATGCTTCGAAACTTTGTTCCCTACCAAAGCATCCCATCTGGGGTTATTTTTTCCTTCCTTGATGGGCCATGCTTTTTCAGAACAGACAATCTCCCATTGTTTCTTTTGGTCTTTGTATCAAGGTGCAATTGGATGACTTGGGTTTGTCTTTGGATAACATAGCTGTATCCACTGGGCAGTTCATCCCCCCATGGCTTGATACAATCCCCAGATGTGACCTTTCTTTAAGTCATTTGAGGAAAGCAGATACTCCTGAATGGAAGTCCCATCGGTTATTTGCTGAACATCTTTTGAACCATCCTTCCATTCATACTTATACAGATGGCTTGAAATCATGTAACTCTGTGGGCTCTGCCATGGTTTTTTGTGGTTTGGTGGTTGCACTGTATGCCATTTCTCTTGCCCTGTATCACATAGAAGCTAAGCAGTACTCAAATTGTACTATTTACACTGACTTTCTTAATTCTTTACTAGCCCTCGAATTGCTTCATGTTAGATCTTACCCTTTTCTTGCCAATATTCAAAATCGACTGGCCCATTTTTCTTTAACATCTACTTCTATCCAGTTTTTCTGGATACCAGGCCATATTGGTATTCGCAGGAACGGGCTCGTTGACACCACAGCAAAATCTGTCTACTGTGGCACCATCACTGCTGTTCCTGTTCCATACATGGACTATGGTCCTGTATTCAAGGCTTGGCTCTGTGCCAGTTGGCAGTTGGCATGGAGTGAGCAACATGAAAACAAGCTTTTCTAAATAAAACACACTATTGGACTTTGGCCATTTTGCTTTGAAAGAGGAAGTTATTCTAACTAGACTATGCATTGGTTACAGTTTTTTAACTCATTGTTTTCTTTTATCTGAGACTGATGCACCAATATGTTGTCTGTGTGACACTCATGTCACAATAAGCCATATTTTACTGTCTTGCTGTCATGTTTTGTCCCAAGGTTTATCCATAACATTAGACAGTGTCATTGGTGATGATCACGCTGTACACCTTACAGATGTTATTAGTTTTTTAAAGACCATTGATCTTTTTAATGCTATTTAGATTTTTAAATTATAAATTGGACCTCTTTTTAATGTGATTCCTTTTTAAGAATTAAAGTATGACTAGTTCAATATGAAATTAGAAAATTGCCGTAATGTCAAATAACTCGAAACCAGAACTGGATAGGCCAACTTCAGGTGTCTTACCCTAATGTTTGAACTTAATCTGTTAGTCATTCTGGCGAATTATGATAATTAAAATTATGCTACAGAAAGTCCTTTACAATTTGTATTACTGTAGTTTCTCTCTTACTGCTGTAAACCAGATATACAAATTAGATTTAATGCTATTTGTTTTTAATATAAAAATTAAACTTTGTTTTTTAACCTTGATTCCTTTTTATGAATTTTAATAATTTTACTTTAATTTTAACTTTTTACTGGATGTTTGGTGCAGATAGTCTAGTTGCTTAACACTATAAAATGTCAAACCAACCAACCACCCTCTTTCACTTCTTCCTTATCCAACTCCTTTGTCCAACTGGGACCTGAATGTGGTTCTTCACATTCTCACCTGTGATCCATTTGAAGCCCTTGCCACTTACTTTTTATATTATCTCTCTCTCAAAACTTATTTCCTTCTCTTTTTTACTGTAGTCACCATTTCACAGAAATCTATCTGATAGATTCCTCCGTTACTTTCTACTGTTGCCCTTACCTTCTTTTTTACTATGACTGGTCTATCCTTCCTGAGTGTTTTACTGCTAAGGAAGATGGTCACACTTTTTCTCCAATATTTTTTCTGTATTCCAATTCTATGATCTTTCTGACTTGGACATATTTCTGTGTTCTCTTTTTAGCCATTCATTGCTATATATCTTACACTTCCTCTTTTTGGAGTTCTTTTCACCATTTTTTGGAACCCCTCTTCCATAACCCTTAACAAATGGATCCACCAGTTTATCCATTTGGTTTACTTTGTTTTAGGGGTGGATGATCATCATCTCTTAGTGTTTCCTCTAACCAGATTTGACACTTTACCTTTTCTTTTTGAGTCCATTTTCACTGTACTCTAGAGGATATAATACAGGCTTGCATGTGGACTACCTAACACACTTTTCTTGTTCTTTATTTACACCACCTAGCTGTCTCATGAAGGATTTAGACTTCTGCCTATAATGATTCCTTAGTACACATTATGACTTTAAACAAGTGAGTATGTGTGTACTTGTATGTTTCTTACTCTCTACTAACTTACTATAAGATTCCATGGCAATTGCTGTTACATCTTAGGGTAAAGATATCCAAAATCAAAATTGATTCAGGATAATGGAAGGTATTCTTACTGTCTGCCTTGGCTGTATTAATGTGAATTGTGTTTTTGCTAGACCACTGGAGGTTTTCTTGTGCTCTTATATATATATATATATATATATATATATATATCTGTATTATATTTCACTGATCCAGACTGTACCCATTCCATGGATTATTGTGGAGAAAGTCAGCATCAGAGTTGTGTTCCTGCCTGCTTTTCTGGCCTGCATATGTTGGCTTTAAAAATAGGGTTCTGCAGTTGTGTGTTGCATACATTCTAGTAAAAGACCTTTTTGAACTGGAGGACCAATGGGGATCTTGGCAAATTTTCTTGGTCTTCCATGTGCAACTTCTTTTCCCTCCCTCATCAAGTGGAACATTGAAGCTCCTTGCTACTTACTGGTTCCCAGCTGCTGGGGTGGCAGACCATGGAAAATCCTCTCCAATTTAAACCTAACTACAAGAGGGGCTGTGGTGGTACAGAAGTATATTACAGGTCACCCAATGCATAAAACAATGATATATCACAACCTTCAGGTGTACCATTGTTACAACTCACTATTTTAGTCTTTTATATATATTACAAATCCTATTCCTACATCCAAGGTCTGCTCAGTATATTTAAGGTGATTTTTTCTTTATGGTCTGTTCCACATCTTGCTGAAAAACACCTCATTCATACAGCTGGCATGCAGTTCATACAGAGTAATGGTTGAGAAGAGCTATATTTTGATGATAGATTTGTGGTGACCACACCATATACACCTGTGATATATCACTCACTATACTTCCACAGCAAGTATGGAGCTTATTAGTGACTGATGGTTGAGCATAGCTTTATATACGTATCCATACTGACATGGTTCAGTACATTTTCTTCCTTCTACATTTGTCATAGGGCCTGTAGTATCTCATGTTATGGAAGGTGAACACAGTTGCTTATTACAAATGCATTGATGCATTGAGTCTGGTGATGAGCACACAAGATATACTGAAAATGAGCTTCAACTTTCCTATGCATATTGGCTCTCTGATAACTTGTGTGTGAGTACTCAAGTGGCCTTGTTCCTATTTTGTCTGTCCTTATAACACATTGTTGACTTTTCTGTTTTCATACACAAGTGAAGAGTATATCCTGGATGAGAAAAGGTAAGGTCATTCATGAGTGTGTATCTGCTGAGCCTCTGCCATTGGTATTACACCCCATGGGCTTTGTTTAGATGCTTACTGAGGGGAGCTCACCTAGATATTCTTTGCACTGGTCTCTTCATCTCAGCATAGGATGCTAGCTATTCTGTGTGAAGAGGTGAGCACTTGTTTCAGAAGTTAACATTTTCTGATAGATACTTCTTCACATGCTCCTACCTGTCTTTTCCACTTTCCTGTACACATTTCTATATTGCCTTCTCAACAAATGAGGACTCATGAGTGCAAATGTAGGAGTTATTGTGCATGGTCCTGTGTTGCACTCATATTGATGGAGAGTTCTGCTGGATAATTTACATTATCATGCATTAGCTCAAGTTCGTGTCACATTAGATAAGAGTTTTCACAATTCTGGTGACTTACAGCTGTAGCAGGTGATTCAAACTCAAGAGGAAAGAACCTATTCTGTGTGTAGAGGTCATTGTTTGTGGGAAATATATTTTCACACAAGGGAACTGTCAACAGCAGTAGCATTGAAGACTTAATAGCTTAAGTAAGATACCTGACTCCTGGGATGTCTCACTTAAGGAAGCAAAAATTTAAAATACCAAAGATATATATTGGGTAGACCATAAATTTAGCCTGTAACCACTTAATGGTGATGTTCATAACAAGAAACTATTAACAACAGGTATTAAAATAGAGTAGTGCAACTGGGGAGAGGTCAGACATCCTATAATTGAAAAAATAATCATTGGTTTTGTATCCTGTTCCTGAAAGACTAATTTCCATTTTAGCACACGACAAGTCTCGCATAGTGAAGCATCTCAGGGTGCAGAAAATCTTCCATCTTCAGCTACTGAACACATTCTCCCTTCACTACCAGCAGAAGCACCACCTGTTCCACCCCGCAGTAGACACCCCTCATCCTCTCAGGATTCTGCAGGTGATGGAGTGTCTCGGTCTCGGCATTCCAGCATGGAAAAACAGTCTATAAGAGGTGAATTTTTACATCTCTTTTTATAATATAATGATGAGTAAAGTTGTTTATGTTGTTTTTGCTTTTAATATAATTTGTATGATTACTGTTAAAAAAAAAACTGGTTGGAATTTGTGTGAAAGTAGTTACTTATGTAGCATGAAATTTATGGCAGACATTTAAAATATTCTAGAGGCAGTTTGTTTAGATTTTCAATAATATTAAAAAATATAAACTGCAATTAAAACAAAACTATTGTTAAATGCTTTTCTCAAGCTTAATGGGTCGATTTAAAAATAAATTTATGATAGTTAGAACTGCAGGATTTCTAGTATTAGTTGTTTCAGTTGTAAATTTGTGATAATTTTCATAAACATTGGATTTGTCAAGTTTCTAAAAAGTTTACATCCCAATATAATGCATATATTTGTGAGTGTTTCATTATTCCATTTAATTTTACACTTCAATAATAAAATCAATCAAGTAATGAATCATCTTCTGGGATTTGTGTTTGAAGAATTTGCTATTGTCATCATAGTTAAAACTTTTAATCCTATTATACTTTGACTTGTATGGTGGAACAGGCACTCCAGTTCTTCAGATTTGAGGTGCATGATTGTGCTTGCACATGATAATGTGTAAATTTTGCTTTATGGGCATTATTAGTTACATAAATTTGTCATTATCTCTCACTAAAAAAACCTTTTTAAAATCATGTATGCAACTTTATGTATTTAATGAATGTAATGAGTGCTATTTTAATATTCAAATTAATACAGCTGTTTATTAATGTGGCACTGAAGATTTGTGACACAGGCATTGTTGTTGAGTAAGTTCTAATCAAAATCAGAGTTTACAGTCTACTTATATGAATTACAAGTCTTGTAAAGCAATATTGGCAACTGGTACAAGCATACATTTGTCTGTGTTTTTGAAGTGGAAATTGTTAGATACCATTGGCTGTGAGATAAAAGAATGTGGAACTGAGTTGGTTCTAAAGGTAAATATTTTTACGATTCAATACTGTATTGCTGATACATTAACATTATACAAACAAGTGATGAATTATCATAAATCATGCATATGTTCAACATAAGATTTAGGCCATGTGAAATTGTGTCAAAATTGGATCAGTATTTGTAAATTAATGTGAATAGCTTCAATAGTAGCCAAATTGACTGGATTTAAACCATGTGCTGGGTTTACTCATTACTTAATTATGCTGGTTTACACAATATAACCCTAAACGTACTCATCATATCGTCCTCAAATTTGGCAAGCTTTCAGTAAACTTTAAAACTCTTTTTACAAACAAAAACTCAGAATTTTTAATTAATTATCTTAACTAAAACTTTCCATTTAATATGGTGTTAAAGTGTTGACTGCTCCAAGTGCAAAGCGATTTTCATATAAAGATTAAAAATACATCATTAAAAATTTTCAGGTTTTGTTTGCATAATCCATAAAATTGTATAAATAAATATCTAATGTTTTTTTTTGTCAGAAGAAACTTTATATTTTATCTGTTATTTTCTCCACTCTAACTCTGTATGAGGTTAGTTTTTACTGACTTTATAATCAATCAAAATCTATTGTTTTATTTCCCTTTGAATAATGTCTAAACCAATAGTCTTCCCATAAAGTTTTAAGTTCACTTGATGGAAGTATAGAATTATGTAATACATGTGTTGCTCGTGACATGATTATGAGCTTATGTCACAAAAATTTGTATACTTTTTTTTTTATACATGAGCTAACCTTATCTGATCTAAAATATTTCTGTTTTTCATTTTAGTAACTTTCATAATAATAAATAAAGAATGTATATGAAAAACAAGAAATAAAGTACTTATCAACGTTGTTGTCTTTTGTTGTTGACTGTCGGTGACTGAGGTAGTAAATAATATCTTATTTAACAAAGCAGTGCTTCAGAAATGTATAATTATAACAAGAAAATGCTGAATATGTCTCACAATTGTCATAATTATTCTAGTTTTCTAACTAAGCCGTTAGAAATTTGCTGAGCTTGTTGATGGCTTTCCTATTGAAATAATGCTTTTGTTGGAGAAACAGCAGCAACTACAAACTATCTAAGAAGAAAATAATGTAGTATAATACATCATTTAATAGATTGAGACTTTGACTTTCTGTTGGTTATAAATAATATAGTATTGAACATCAGAGAGAACTTTGGTAACTTGTAAAAGAAAAGATATAGCAGTAGGGATCTAGTTTTGTGGTTTATGGCTCTGAAATGAAATGAGATTGAAGGCTTTAAATTTTTTTCACCTGAGCAATAAATATACTATACTGAGTAATGTTTATGGAATTCCAGAGTTCTTCAAGGAGTGGTAAATAAAAAAGAGAAAACATTGGTAACAAATATCAGTGGTGGATTGCATTTTGTAAATATTTTTTTATACAATTAAGAACTTAAAACTTGAATAATATTAAAATTTCACTTATTAACTGCCTTTTGATGCCAAGTGTATTTTGTATGTATTGATAATAAACTAATTTAATTACATTTTGAATGGAACTCTATAAAATGTTGTGACATGAGTACTTGGACTTAAAAAATGTGAAAGGGTGAAGACTAATTTTATTATTTTGAAGAATTAAAGAGGGAACTTTTTTTTCACATGTTTATATGGATTTGTGTAAGTGGTTGATATATGTTTTCTGCATTTTCCAGGAGACACTACACGAGAAGGAACTCCTTCACACAGTACTGTACGGTGAGTTTCATTCAGGTGTGGTATATGAAAATACTGTGTGTTTTTTATCTCACTGTAGTAATGTAGGAATTTTGAAGTTTGTTATTTGTGCAGGTATGTACAGCTTTTATATAACAGCTATCTTTTGTTTTGTGTCAAACACCTAGAATAACACATTTTGTCTTCTATTGGTAAAGAAAGCCACAGGGTTACCTGTAGTGCATGAAGTTATCTTATTTTCCACTAGCAGTCAGGTTATTCCTTGAGGTTATGACCCTTTTTATGTTTTGTTGAGAATGACTATGCATGTGAGTAGAGATAGTTACTATGGGTGAGTCTGATATTAAAACTAACTTAAATCTTGTGTAGTTTATTTGTAAATATTGTACATTTGCTCTCATTCTCCGTATTTCTCAAAACTCAGTGTACATATACACAATTTTTCAGGCATGTGTAAAAGGCTTGGATTTTATGACTGATACTCAGTATTTATTGAAAAAATGAGCAAGATAATTTAGAGGGTTGGGTGTTTTAGTAAAATATTTTAATGAAATTGGAAAATCAAGATATTTTGAAAATTTCAATTCATTTTGTGTCATAATTACCAGTTGTTTAATTGTATGTTGCTTGTACGTTTTTGAATTTCCTAGTTATATTTATTTAGCAAACACATGCATTTCTAATCCTAATTGATACAGAATTACTTATAAACTCTAGTTATTGTTTTTATAATTTTTCTATAACTTTATAAAAGGTTTTATTGTAACATATTTAACATTCTTTTCTTACCTTTCAATTAATATAGCTCTTCATCTGCTTGGAAAGCAGGTTTAGTTGGAATGATTCGCCAGAAATTTAAGAAGGAGGTGATGAAGTAAGTTAAATAGCTTGTGGTTTACTTTGTGAATAACTGTATTGTAATATGCTGGGATATTTGCATAATTAAAGATCATGGACCTACACTCTCAGGTATTTTAATTGGGTATATTTTATTCAAAAGTAAGAACCTAAACATCTGACTTTTAAAGCCTGAGATAATATGAATTATTATTACAGGACAAGAATATGTGTTGATAATTAAAAAAGTGGTACATTTCTTTAAGGAGTTTCCTTAATTTGGGTTGGTTTTGTTATGAGTGTGTTTCTAATTGTTATATTTTGTTTTATAATCAAATGATTTTGATACAGTGAATAACTTTAATAATATTATGTGCCTTATTATGAATAACTTGATTTAATGTTCTGTATCAATCATTTTTAATATCCTTTTGGATGGTGACAACATTATGCACCGGACTTTTATTCATATGGATTATTATTTTTATCATAACCTTTCTAGTTCGATTGCTGGATGTATTATTATTATTTTGGATGAGTCTCTGATTTATTTTATTACATATGTTAAAGTATTACTTTTCAAATAACCAGAAGTTTGAACTTGAATTTAGATGTTAATTAACTGTTAATATGTACCAAATTTATTGTTTGCCAACAAGATTGATACACACAATTTTCTTTTTTAATACAAAGATATTTTAATATACAAACATATAAACACTACAGTTTATAATAATAGTTATTACAGGTGATGGTTAATATACAAAAGCTTACAAACTCTACTGAGTTTTATATCCAATCTAGAACTGAATATTTTGTTGATTATTCAAGTTCACAACAAGCAAATTAATTCTGAGTTGATATTGTCATGCCTCACCTGACCTAATGCTGCCATTTTTCTTGACTGACCATACACTGGGTACAAGCTGACTTCTTTCAGAAAAAATATTTACTGTTCCTGTAGAAATAATAACATCCAAAGTAATTCCCTGAAGATGAACAGTTTATTAAGTTTGAAATCTATAACTTTCCTAGGCAAATTTTGTTGTTTACTGATTAATAGATGATAATTATAACTTCCTAGACCTATAGCACACTGACCATAGTTGTTCAATAATATTCTCTTGTGTATCTTGGCTAGCTGCTTTTTATAAGAATCATGTGAGTCTATAACCTTCACCAATATTCTCACACGAGATACTGTCAGTCAATAATATTATATACATATACACACATAGTACACTGTTGATCTTTATTCAAGAATTTTCAATAAGTTTTGAGAACAGACAGGACCTGTGCAATACATAGTCAAAAATATACATCACAGGCAAAAAGAAAACTATACTAGAACTAGCTTAGATATTACAATGAATGTTTCATGGTAAATCTGTTACTTAAGGAATTTTATAATTGTTTGGCAGTAAAACTGAAGTCTAGCAACAGAATTGAAAACATGTATTCTAATATTAAGAATAGTAAGTTGTGTTACAAAGTGTCATTGTGTTATAAACAGAAAAGTGTTTTGTAAGTAACAAAATTATACTTCATTATGTACTTGTAAAATAAGTGTTTTAGAAAAGTTTCCATTTGGTTTTCTTTCCCTAAAGCTTCTAAACACAACTCTAAAATACATTAACATGTTTGAAGCTTTTGCAATAATGTTTTATTTTTATTTCTAATAAAATCATCAGTGTGACTGCACTGCCTTGAGTTTTAAAGCTAATGTGTAAACTGTGCTTAGTTTTTATATGACTTATATTGAAGTAATTTTTGTTATTTTGTATAGGATGATTTTTTGCTTAAAACTTGTTTATTTTTACCTTGCATTTAAAATGATAAAAAAACCAACTTTAATTAAGAAGGAAAAAAATTATATCATAATTCCCATGGTAGATAAATACTAATAAATTTAATAAAAAATAAAAATTTGTTTTTAATTATAAAATAAGGATATAATATGGTGTTATTAATTCCTACTATAAGAAATTGATTTGTAAATGGCTTAAATAAAATTGAAAATAATTACAGTTGACTTACATAATGTATTTCACACCATAACATTCATACTTTGAAAACTGATGATATAAATAGCATTATTGACTCCTGCTATTTTTGTCACATAATACGGGTGAAGGGCCTTGTTGGTACTGGATGTACAGATGTAGTGTGGTTGACATATGACTTATTAATCTTTGTTTCACTCTTATGTTCTTGGAATTGGAATGCTACTGCTACTTTGTAACAATAAGAAAGCAGTAGAATCTGCTTTTTTTTTTCCCCATAAGGAAACCCTGACAGTAAATCTCATGTTAATTGTTAAGAAATACACAAGCTTAAATCAGTATTAAAATCCTATATTTAAATGGTGATTGGTTTGGCCCACTTTTTGGTTCATTTTATAGAATCTTAAAAGAAAAGACTAATTTAAACTACTTGCATTTATGCATTATTGTAATCATTTCTCCATTAAAATGTTTAGTTATATAGAATGAATTAATACTTTAGTAGTGGTAATAATAACAAAAAAAAAGAATTTATTAATGAAATCATAACTTTTGAAATTTCTGGGGGATGCTGCTTAAAATGTGTACTTTTTTTGTTGAAGTTGTAGATTTGTAAAACAGTCTGATGTAAAGATTGTGTTATGTTTCTCTAGCACTTGTCACATGGTGGGTCTTGCTCAAATGTGTACATATTGGCAGTCAGTTGAAGAATTGGTGATTAAGTAGGTGAAAAATGGCCAGTTTATAGAAATATACAGTTAGTGTACAATATAGTAAAGGAGTGATAGGCCAAATATAGGGTATTGCCATTACTGTCTTAGATGATGGAATGCTATTATTCTTATGTATTTGAACAGATCTAAACTTTCTTGTTGCACATTATAAATAACAGCTGTTTTATAATCAGAGAAGTAAGCAATTAGGAAGTGGTAAAATTATTGTTTTTATTCATCTCATTATTGATAAGGCAAAGCATACAATTAATAAAGGAGAGGCAATAAAGAAAATTTCACTGATAGAATTAATCTGAAATATAAATTGTTCACAGCTGTAATAAATATATTTTAATAATTTCAAAAGTGAATTTTTCTTCACAACCAGTAGGTTAAAACTGATGTCTTGGTCTTAAGTGTCTAAGGACACTTTGTTTTAGCTTCCCCTAACAAGTTAAACTTTTTATGTGAAAAACAATTAATGAAAATAGACTTTGTGACTAGTACCAAAACTTGGGATCTCTGTCTACCAGAGTCATTGTTCTGCCATAAAGTTACTCAAGAATACAATCAGTTATTATTTTATGGGTCTGTTTACTCACCAGTGAAAGGACACTTTATAACATAAACGTTTTGCATGAAAAAAACCAACAAGTTAAAAGTGACTCCTGATACCAGTCTTTTTTTTTTCAGTTGTAGATTTTTTTCATTTCAAACATTTATGTGAGAAAGTCTTTCTTTTATTGATTCTCCAAAAAGCTTGAATTTAAATCTTACTTTGGTTGTCATGTTATTTTCTATTAACTTTAGAATAATATGCTGTATTTATATTTATTATATCTGCCATAAATTAAGAGAAGCAAGCATTTAGAGTGTAGTAAAGTATTAATGTTTTTGTTATTTGTCTTTGTTGGGATGGTTATGTGGACTTTAAATATTGAGGTTAAAAATAAGAATAATTCATTTGAAAAATGGTTTAAATAAATAACGTGTAATAAAAAACTGACTATTTTCTATGGGTAGCATTTGACATATTTAAACATGGGAAAAAAAATGTATTTCTTAATAGGAATTTTAATAAGCAAAAACTATGAGTTATTATCTTCAAAATATTTAAACTGTTACTGTGTGAAGAGCAGACATACAATGTACATCTCCCTAAAGTCTGTAACTTAATAGATGTAAGTAATACTGCTTGTGAAAATAGAAGATAGTGATATTTGATCAGAACTTTTTACACTAAAAATAGCCAAATTAAGATAAAGATGAGAAGCAAGAATTAGGTATTCTTAAAATAGAAATTCTATAGAAATGGGTAAGTTCAACAACAAAAAATTACTTGTTCCAATTGTAATGAAAACAAGGACCATGTTTTCTACAATTTTGTGTTCTTTAAGTTGTCAACTTTTATGTTACATTTTTACAGACAATACCTTTTTGTATAACTTAGCTTATTTACTATATCACATTTTTATCCTAATTTGATTGTTTATATACATGTAGAATGCTTTGATCAGATTTATCAGAAGTAAAAAAAACTGTAACATAAGTTAATGAATCTGTATTGGTTTTTAATATCAGTTTCTCTTATTAAAAGGTTTTCTAAGGCAACAAGCACTCAAGAAGATCAGAAGTCAGTTTCTACCAACAGGTCTCAACCGAAAGGTCCAAATTCTTCCTTATACAAAGGTCCACGTGAAGATCTTCTTCTGTGAGTTTTCTTTTTAATAGTGAGCTTTATGATACTATTTTAATGACTAAATAGTTATAAGTTTTACCATTTCATAACTAGTATGGAAGATAATTTTATTCAAGTGTATTCATCAGATATTTTTTAAAATTTCCAATGAATTTCTTTATGAAGCTTAAACACATTTGTACATAGGATATATATAGTTTGTAAATGTGTTAATGCTGTTATAAAGGTAAATATTACAATCTGCAACATTTGCTTGTAAGTCTCAATCTAGCGTGTAGGTGTTCCTCTGTGAAGTGTATATGTACTTCTTGGAAAGTAGCCTGTTCAAAAGGTTGTACATCTTGTTCTAAACTGAATGTAGACCATTGGTTTAAGTATGTAACCTGTGGACATGTAGAATACCTGACTAGTTTGTTTTGCTAAATCATTCGAGTCAAGTATTTCCAGAGTTCTGTCTCCTAATCTTAGCTGTTGTCAACACCAGTAGCCAGAAAAGACAGAAGAAGAAGTCTGGTTAGTTCTTGGTAACAGAAGACTGTATTTGTGTAAATAAGGAATTGTTGTGTTTCACTTGTGTTGTTTTGTTTTCCTTTACAGTATATGTTTAGTTTTTTTCTTAATCCTGTGTGAAAGGTGGGAGGCAGTGTACATACCATGATGTTTTACAGAGTTTCCTTCAAAATTTAATTAAACTACTTTACTATTAATGTATGTCCAGAAAATTAACATCAAAGTTTAATTAATAAATCAGTTTTTATGTATTACTTAAGTGTTAATTTCAAGAGGGAGTATTCAATTACATTTTCCACAACATACCATCTGCTGATGGTATAGTTATTTTTCAATTTCTAGGGTTTCCACTCTTTGCTTGTCTAAGAATTTAGAAAGCTTGCTCCAGTTTTTTATACCTCACTCAAATTCCATAGGCAAATTCTGATTAGCAAATTTCTCCACCAGCTTCAATGTGCTTCTATTTAAGTACTGTATAAAAGCACTTTATCCCAATAATGTAATAACTTTTTTCTTGACAAAACATTTGACATGGGTTTCTGCTAATAGGAGTATTGTGATTAGCTACTATTTACTTTGTAAATTTGAACATGTTTATCATTTCTATGGTTGTCTTTTTTGTTTATATTTATACATTAAAACAACAACAACAACAGCAACTTATTGATGGGTATGATTTTCCAAGTTAATGTTTCTACTTCACAGGTCAGCCAGACCTCTTCTCTTCCACCTCTGCCAACAGACAAGGGAGGGGTCACTTTCAGTCAAAGTTGTTTGTGATATGATTTTGTGATAATGAGAAACCCACTTGAAGTAAAAATGTATTCTAAAGATGGCTAGTATGGGTATTAAAACTCTTATTAAAATAAAGTAGAGAACATTTTGACTTTCTAAGAAGGTTGAAACATTGTTCTCTACTTTATTGTGATATGATTTGTTGCAAGCTGGAGACATATGGTACAAGGCTGTCTCTTCTGGGGGCTCTAAGGTGACTTTTGCAAGTGACCTAGGAATACCTGGTAAGAATTTACTCGTATGTTCTTTTACTATGTCAGACTCCCAGTAGCACAGTGATGCATCTGCAGACTTACAGCACAAGGAACCAGGTTTTGATACCTGTGGTGGGCAGAGCACAGATAGCCCATTTTGTGGCTTTATGCTTAATTCAAACTGATAACTTTACTAAGTTGAGGTGGCTTCAGCAGAGGATCATTTTGAGCAGTCACCTCTAACCTCTTCAGTTGATTACTTGGGTTTATGAAGTTTTGAAAGTCTCTTCTATTACATTAGATGGTACTCCTTTGTTAACAGAAAGGAACCAGTGACTGCTTGGTTTTCACTTCTTCTAATATTGTTGTTCATGTGTGGAGATTTACCACTCGGTTATATCTTTTACCCACTTATCAGATCAAACTACTTTGGCTTGTCATCATCATGAGGTCTATTTAAGTTTTCAATTGATGGAAACCTTAAACAGATCACAGTTTCTTTAAATTTGTCTTACTAAAACAACTGTTCTGAGATGTTTATCTTCAATCCAACATTTATCTGAAACATGTCAACATTATCTTTAGCAATTTGAGGACTAGTTGGGAATTTTATGACATCTATCTCATTTAGTTTTTCAGTTTGTTCTTTCTTTGGTTTATTTTTGGGATTTACTTTGTAGAGAAGTTTCTTTAAAAATGTTTTTTTTTACAGTCTTCTGCCATCAAGGAGTTATAGAAAGTTACTTTTTTTCTGTCCTAGGTTATTTGCTGGAGTTCCAGAGTCATAATCCTCAATTGATGCTACTCATTTTTATTCTTCTTTATTTTTATTGGTTTCTCATCTTTCTGTTTCTAATTTGGGAGTATCAGTCCATAGTTTTCATAACTCCCCTTCTTTGGTTTCTATAATAGGGTCATCAATATTCTTGAAGTTCTTCGGTTTGGGGACCAATGACAGTGGTGTTAGGGACTATGTAGGGGGCAGGGGAACATGATTATATCACTTCCTGGTCATGTGGAGTTCTATCACCAGGGGTCTATGGGTTCTTCTTGTTCTGGCTTCAGGGTTGGTTATTCAATTTACGTTATTTTCACCATTGTCTGCTCAACTCGTTGCCTTTTCTCCTCCAACAGATTTGCAGCAAGTAGAGCTCCATTCCCAGGCCAGAAGAAAATTGTTTGTCAAAAAAGGCAGTAGAGAGACTTGATCCCATTCTTCCAGGATTTTATTTTTATTTATTCATGGTATCCAAGAAGACCAGGATTTGATGTCCAATTACCGTTTTTATTCGTTTATAAGACGATTCGCTTATAAGACGGGTCCCAACTTTACCTGAGAGATTGTCGATATTCTGTTTAGACTCATTTATAAGACGAAGGAAGGAAAGCAGGTAACGAGAGAAAAGTGAAAAAATGGAAATTAATAGAAACCTAATTTTGGGTTTCGTATCACGATATTCGATTTCAGATTAGAAGGAGAAAAATAGAAGAGATAGAAAAGTGAAAATAGAATTGGATTGCCAAGGTAGCAGCCAAGTGTTCGGGAAGAAACCAACAAGATGCTAAAAGATGTGTCTTTATTGATTCTTCTTCGTTAGCACTGTGGAAGCATTGTGCTTACTGGTATGACGTTATAGGGAAAAGCGAAGTCCAGCGCCCTTCAACGAGCGATCGCTGACTCACAATCACAGATCTAATAATAACAAGATAGCTCACTTCCTATTTTCACTGTCTGAAATATCTGCACAGTTCTGAGTGAACTAAATTTATTTTCTATGTCTGTAGACCTCGCCTATAAGACGGGCCCCCCCCAATTTGAGCCCGAAATCTCGAGGAAAAATCTCCGTCTTATAAGCGAGTAAACACGGTATTGATCTATCTCAACCAGTTTTTAGATCCTCTTTGCTTAACAATGGAATCTTTTCTCACCCTACAGTGACATTTTGCATCAGGGGTCAGTCCAATGTTACTGTGACGTGTTTATATTTCCATAGCAGAATCTTTCCAGAAGTTTTCAGGTGTGTGCACAAGGGTCAGGTGCTACACTTTCACTCCTACTCCTTTTGTTTTGTTTCAGCACCTTATGCTTTCTGCAGAATTGTTTGAACTTTTTCTCATCAACTGCTTTCATTGGGTCTGTACACACATTGCCATATGGATGACTGGCTCCATCCCATCACACACATTGTCATATGGATGACTGGCTCCATCCCATCACACACATTGTCATATGGATGACTGGCTCCATCCCATCACACACATTGCCATATGGATGACTGGCTCCATCCCATCAATTGGCAGAACAGCACTCAGATTCCCCTTACAGAAGCCACAAAAGTGGGCATCCTTTTTAGATTGGTGAAATATTTTTGTTGTCACAGCAACTTGTATTGAATATGTAATAAATTGTGTAAGAAGGTACTCAGTGCTTTTAAACATAAAATATCTTAAAGTACAGTAATACTGTGAGAGTACTTAACCTTTTAATTTTAAAACAAATAGTTGAATTGAGTATAATGTGATGTGTATTGTGTATCACAGTGATAGAAACCACCAAATTAGAACATAAACTTTTAAAATTCTCAATCTAATTAAAAGTATTATTATGATCTCTTTGTATAGCAAAATACAGATTATGAGCACGTGTGTTTAGAAAGCTTTTAAACTTTCCTTTTTCCTATAGTATTCACTAAAACCTATACTTTTACAAACATGGAGATCATAATCCTACATTTTTCTAAAAAATATCTTTGAACTACAAGATTTCTGTATTATCATGCTTGAATTTTGAAGCTACAAGTGCAATATTTTTCTAATTTTTAAGCTGTTGATTGTTTACTTTTTCAAGGTTATGGATCTGTTTGTAACTTCTCTTTTAATTGGGGGGAGGGGTTTTTTAGTTCAAACTCTGCTTGGTTTACCATGTTTATTAGTTTTTATTATAATAATTGTTTGTGAAAAGGATTAATAAAGTTTTCTAATTTCTTAATTTATTTTTTAGAATTTTTACTCTAGGTTAGGAATTAATTATTGCCAGTAAATTGTATTGCTGAAATTCATTACTTTTTTCTGATAATTAAGATATTTATTTCTTTAAATACATGAAACTCACGTTTTTCATATAATAAATTTTTTAGAACTTTTACTCTAGGCTAAGAATTAATTATTGCCAGTCAAAGTTATTGCTGAAATTCATTACTTTTTCTTATAATTAAGATATTTATTTCTTTAAATTCATAAAACTCATGTTTTTCATTTGATTTGTTTTTTAGTATGTTTAGTTTTTATTATGGAGGTATCGAAGTTTAGTCTTAAGTATTTATTTTGTACTTTTTAGAAAAGAATACTTACCTTGGAAAGGTCCAGATCCACAGAATTGTAAAGGTCCCGATCCTACTTTATGTCGAGGTCCTGATTCTAAGAACCTGGAGATGAAACGAGAATCCCGAGCTAAAGGGCCAAAGTTGAGCCTGAGAAGAGGTCCATTAAAAGATATTGCCCATCATTCTATCACCTCACCCTCTGGTGTGCTGGTTGCAACAGTGGAGACTGGACCTTGATAGTCCAGTTAAGCAGGAAATTTACTTCTGTATTAATGTAGTAATTTCCTGAATGAGAAAAGATCTCACATTTTTAACATTTTTTTTTTACTTTTAACTTTATAATGTTTCATTATATTTTTTGAACATCAAAAACATTTTAAACTGATGATTTGCCAAAAAGTAATTTTTTTGCTTTCATTTCTAATTTTATTGATAATTCTAGTCATTAAGTGTTTTGATTTTTAAGATATGCAGTATATACTTTGTTGAAAAAAGGTTTTTTTAAGATGAAAAATTCTTGGCTTCTTTACTTAGAACTTCTGAATGCTGAGCTTTAAAATGAATAAATCGTCCACTCTGGTGTGTATGTATCTCACGTACGATAATAATATAGGAGTTAAGATGACTTAATTTTTCCAGCCACTACGTTTGTTAATTTCCTTTACAGTGAGTTGATATTTAAAAACATTTTGATAATGTTACTAGTTTACTGTAAAAGTGACATACACAAGCAGGTTCTTAAAACGACGTCACTTTCCTGTTGTGGGTTTTGGTTATTGTTGTAGTGTAATGGGATCTTCCAAAAATGTAATTTTTTCTGACTGTGATGTAGAGAAAGGCAATACTTCCATTTAACTACATTGACCATGCTCTTTATATAAAAGTCATACCTGTACTGGATCTAGAGTGTTACTCATTTAAGTGCTTCCTTGCAAATTATTGCAATGAAACACCCACAAGTATTAATATAGGTGGTAGCCTAGCAAATGGATCAGATAGTCCTCTTTGAAGATTGTCTTTAAAATATTTAAAAGTTTTTGTTATATAAATCAATATTTTAAAGATAACAGGTTAACTTAAGTAGAAGATGCTACTCAGATCTATAACTGTGGTTTGTGTACTGGGTCCATCAACATTAGAGTTTTCATTCTTTATTTATTAATTTCATAAATAAGAAGTCCAAGCACAGTTTAACATTAGGTTGAAGTTATTTTGGGTAGGGAAAGATCTCTTCAGGTAAGCCTGAGGAATTAAGAAAAGAATAAGGACCCTACCATCATCCTGTTTCTGTCATAATTTGTTTGAAAATATACTTTTACACTTCTGATTCTGTTAGCCCTAATGTTTTGTTTTTCAAAACCAGGATCATCATTAAGTAGTTCATTTTGCAGAAAGTGTACATTTTCATGAGTGTGTAAATGGATACTTCTCACTATTTGTATAGCTTTTAGATCATTAGTAAATTGATCAATATAAAACATATATTCCACTTTTGAAAGATAAAACATTAGTGTTAGTGTGATCAGAAATGTACAGGCATAGTTTTGAAAAGTCATATCATACAAATCAGGAAGGTGGTAATATACTTATCTGTTATCTTGTTGTACTCACACTGTCCTACAGAAGTCTGACTTTACCTGCTAAAGTTTGAAACTGACATTAACCTGTTTTTGGATTACTGAATTTATCAAAGAAGTCAGAAAAAGAAATGAGAATTGAAATCAGAAGGAAGGTTATTTGAATAGGACCTTTAGAAATTTTTACTAATAGCTTGTTAAACATAACATAGGTATGAAGTCTTTTTATGCTGTGTTCCTGAATTACAGAACCAGTGTGAAAACAGCTGTTTACATTGTAAGCATTTTGCAAACAGATTGTTTTTTTACCATAACCTTGAACAAATACATATTTCTACTAACATTAAAGGCTGTTTTAAATCGATTATTTTATTTTACACAACAGTTTTTAAGTGATCCATTCCAAATCTGCAAGGATTTTCAATTGGAAGTAGAACAAGCTACTAAAATTGCTAAAACTGTGCTTTCAGGCAATTTACTTTTTGTTTTTGTAAAGGCATTCTAGGTTCAGTTTCTCAAAAAATACCAAAATTGTGTGTTTTGTAATGTGCATAATAAGAAAAAAAAGGGAACTTTACTAATGCTCTTGAAATTCCTTTTTGTTTATTCTGAAAGTTTTGAAATGAAATACAGAACATTTTCATCAGTCAATCAGCCTTTTATTTAAATAACAAATTATACAGTTCACACAAATAGTAATGGATTAATGGCTTAGAAAGTGAAATGTAAGCATTTTTGTTTTCCAAAAATTCATACCTGTTACAAACAGCTCTTTACCTGAACAGCTTGTTTGTCTATAATAATTTCCTTCAGTTCAGTTCACACCTGGAGTAAGTAAGTCATCAGTCAGAACTCCTGATATGTTGTTGGTATAGTTGTATGTGTGATTGTAAATGTGTGCTTTGTTTTGCCAGTAAAGAATGTTGTAAATGTTATAGTAAGGTTTGGAAGTTCTCAGACTTATTAGAGATGCTATATATATATCTATTGATGGTAATTTGTATAAATTAATTTATTTTATGTGAGTAGATTTAGGTTGAAATATCTGTGTAATAGTATTGTATTTGATGGTTGCAGCTATTGTACAAGAGCTGTGTGGTTGATGTTATCTCTAGGCCTCTTGAAGCAATTGAAAGATAAATTTTGTAATTCATATAGAAAATAATCAGCTAAAAATGTAAGTTGCTCTTAATCTAGTATTAAACATTTTGAAGGATGTAACTGATTGTAAAGCAATTGTTGGTCAGTACTTCATGTTGATGAACCGAGACTCATGCTTGTCTGGATTTATACTTGTGAATCATGCCATTATACAAATTTGTGAATGAACAATGCTAGAGAATTCAGAATCTCTGCCTTCCAAGTGTAAGATATATAATTTGTCTTAGTATTGAATGTAAAGTGCTATATTGATATTTTAAACTGAAATTTATTTCGTACTTTTGAAGTTATTAGATGTTAGTATAGTCTTTGTGTTTCTAGTCATGGTTATGTCAGTAATTATCAACAACTCAACTAAGAAACAAACAGTGAAAATATTTTCATTGCATGTGTACAGTAATTGTGAGTTGTGTTTGTATGGTTGATGCTTGTTTTATTTAATTTATTTATTCAACAATCATAGCTCAAAATGATTCTTCATGAAAATGTTAACTTTTAAGCTCATATTACAAATATATATACATATAATTACATGATAGATAGGTATACATTAGTAATTTCATATGTGGTTTACTGTAGATGTTGTACACTCATATCATGACATCTTAAACCTTTTTATTGAAATATTTAAGAATATGATGACTTTGAGAATATCGACTGTTTTTATCAAAATTAATACCACTTTGTAATGTGATACTTTACATTTCCACAGACGCGAAAGATTTTCAATTTTTGTTTCAAGTATTGATATTTTAATGAGATTTTTTATGTAGTTATTTATGATTTGTAAAAATATTTTATAGAATTATACTTTAGGTTTTGTATTAAGTATAATGTGCCAAATTAAATTGCTATGAAAAAAACTTTTATTTTTTAATTTGCAAATAATTTGAAATATGTTTTGTTTGATATATATACACTCACACTTTTTTGTTTTTTTGCATTTGTTACTTAAGTTTCAACAGATTTAATATTGTGTGCATTGTATATCACTAATTAATTCTACTTAAATTGAGATTTGTGTGTAAAATAGTGTATTATGATTAGTATGAATAAGTAACTTAATCAGTGGGCTTCCTTTAAATTGAGATTGTAAAAAGTAGTATACAATTTGCTAGTGTTTCACAGATTGTCATTTATTAAAAGTGTTTTTGTGATAACTTGGCAGTCACACGAACACCACCTTTATCTACTTTTGTAACTTGTAATTTGTTTTCACATCTCAGAAACTTAGTTATCCAAGCAGCTAATCCTGATAGACATAGCAGATGAAACTAAACGCATAGGAAAAACTGTGTACAGTAGCTTAGATCTGTGTAAAATATCACTAAGGCATCTCACACAAATTTAATTTTTTTTGTATGTACTTTAATAACATAAGCTTTTCTGGGTGCATTTAGATGCCAAATTACGAGACCCATACTTACATCTAAATTATAATTTATCCTTGGTATTAGTCATTTAACCCCTTTATACATACCAATACATTTTACTATGTTTTATATTGTTCAGATACATTAATTATGCCTGGTATATACTGTGTACTCATTTTTTTTTTTGGCATTTTCCTTAAGAATTTTCTCATAGTATCTAGAATTGTTTACTTTGCAGTTGAAGTACAAATGGTGATCACATTTGGTCAGTACCAATATTTAGTATTCATGCTTAGTTATGTTTTTCACATTCCATTGTCACAAAATCATCATTAATTTTAGGCTACTATGATAAATGTAATCTGTTTGCAGCTTTTCATTCTTGCCTGATTTTCTCAAACATGCTTTGTTGTCAAAAACGTTTTGTTACTTCCAATGCTCAAGTTGAAGAACTTGGATTATTTGTAACTTTGATTGTCGAGTAGACTTTTCTCTATTTTCTTTTTCAGTTTTTTTGTGTGTGTGTCTATCTTGTAATTAAGGTAGAATAATGTTTTTAAAACCATTAGTTCTGTTAAGGATTTTGGCTCGTGGACATTCTCCAGTTTTTACAAAAGTACTCTTGTGAAACAAGAGTACAAGAAGTTTAAGTGATGTGCATTTGGCTTTCCAGTTTATATTCCAGTTCTTTCATTTTGTTTTTGGGAAGTAACTTATTGAATGTGAAGTTTTATGACTTCTAGGTAAATTAGGATGACAGAACAACAGCTGAGGGCCTCATCCAAATCAAATTCATGTCAAATTCTATACATGGAGAGTGATCTTAAGACAAATTACTATTATTTACTTCATTTCTCCAAAATTGACTTATTCTATCATCTTAAGTTTGTTTCACAGCTATCAGTGATTGTGTTAGCTAATTTGAATAAATGCCTTTTTTTTTGTTAAGTTTTTGAAATATTTTCAGTAGTTCTCAGTTAAACTGTTTAAGATCCAATGAAGTTTCTGAACTATTATCTTATTACCAGTATTTGTGAAAGTAATAATTTAACATGGTACAGTGAGAAAAACTATTCTGAGATATTTTGCTGAGACTTAAAACTTTTATCAGTTTGTTTTAGTGGGCAGTTAGAGGACAGTCTGGATTATTATTTGCTGTTAAAAGAAAAATGTCGGTAAGGAATTTGAATGTATACAACTGTAACTTGCAGAGTGTACTGTAGTATCACAAAGTTGAAAAAAATAACTAGAGCACGAAACATCAATAACTTTTTTAAACTACAAATGTAGTATTTCATCGCAACTAAGATATATTAGTCTGAAATTTCCAAATTAAAAACTGATTTATCACTTCATATTTATGTAACAAGGTTAGCTACTTAGAGTGTTAAGAAATAGGTTTTTGTTTATTCTTGCTTATAGAATACTAACTTGTGCTCAGTTTAGGGTAATAGTATATGACAAACCATCACAATATATCTACTTAACTAGTTTTAATGCTTCTTTCTTGACTGGCATGTTATGGTTTTCAGAAAGGTAAAATTATTAATAGCATTTATTTCAAATTGTTATATCGTGACAAACATGTGAAAGTGAAAATTGAATGTTAATTAGCTTTCACACACACACAAGATATTACCGGTGATCTAATATCTCAGCCTTTCTTCATTAATATCATTAAGTTTGGTCCATATGGTCATGCCCCCTTAGTGACATATATACAGTGGCATGTTTTTAGATTTATACTGCTAAAATCCAAGTTTTTATACCCATGGAACTTTTTGTTGCTTAATAATAAACAACAACAGCCATCTGGTCATCATTAAATCTTGATGCCATCTGTTTTTCGTATTCTGTATTAAACTATTGTGAGTGCCAAAATAATAATGACTAGATGTTATTTGGCCCTCTTCTTTTATTCATTTAAAATTATTGCACTGTCATGTTTGTCGAATTGCCAAGAAGTGATATCAAGTTAGCTTGGCTTCAGTTCATATAGACAATATTGTAGTTTAGTTAGCCACTGTGTAATGTCTGTCTGTGCATATCCCTCGCATTTCAATTGTTTCTATTTCATGTCATGATCTGTTCAATACATTTGGTTTCCTGCCTCCCTTTTTTACCCAACATTTAGAATTATCTGTTTTTCTTTCCTAAATATTAAACTGGTTTAAAAATATTTTGACCAGTTTTGGTTATGAGATTGAGTGCTGGTGTGGTGATTCAAAATATGATACCTATCTGTTTGTATGTCTGTGTGTTTGTTAAAAAAGAACAAACAATTTTTTGATGGTTTGTACAATTCATTAAATTTTGGTAGAATGAGTGTTCCATGGAAGTTAACTGTGTACCTTATGGAATACTAATCAGAAGTCACAGGTTGAGTAGTGCCAGAAACTTCTTGATTCTGTTTTAGGGAATATAGATCAAGTTTCACTCTGAAGAGAATTGGAATCTTTTGACATTAGGGCAGTCAAATACAAGCCCAACTTAGCATTAACATTTTGGACAAATTAAGAAAAGCCTATTCAAATCAACCACTATGTTCTCAAAAGAACTTTAAATTAAAAGGAATATTTATAAAAAACAAGAAGTATACAAGAATGTTTTAAAATAGTATAAATGTAAGCCTGATGATTCTTGTCTTTTTAATTTAATATAAGTTAGGTATTTTGTTTAACAGTAGGTGGCCCTAGCTCAGTTTCATGATATGTTTTTTCAAGCCTATTAAATCCTGATTTTTGTATCTTTGGTCTGAACCATTATATAGACCAATCTTTTATATTTTTTTGAGACTTCATTAAATTTTTTCAGTTTTTTTATTATTCATTGTTTAATTAACTTTCTAAGTGTCTATTAACAATTAATTTTTTAAGATTTTTTTTTTTTAGTTTACTTATGCAGCATCTGCTCTCTGACCAGTGAAGGAACAGGCTTGTAAGTTTGAGCTGAAGCTGTGATATTTTAGTTAAATGCATGTTGGATCTAACACTGTAAAGTCATCTTGGTCCTGTGTATCTTTGTGTTTTTCAATTAAAATTATAAACCCTGTCAGAAATATGATTAAATTATACTAAGTGTTTACACCACATTTGTACACATTTATTTATTGAAGCTAAGGCTGTAACAATGCATAAATATGACTGTTAAAGCTTCAGCTAGGATAGTTTACGCATTTACATGTTGGAGGTAAAGATTTAACAATGTATAAATTTATCTGTTCAAAGAAAGATCAGCAATTTAATAAAAATACAACATGAAGTTCAGGTTACTTAGATAAGATTAATTTGGATTATTAGAGATTTTAAGGCACAAAATAAAGTGCATTTTTTCTTTCTGTTTATTTTTCTCACCACATTAAGTTATGTACTATGCTACATATTATGTGGTGAATGTTACAGATTGTTTTGATGCATAACTTTTGGTCACAGTAAAGCAATTACATTTTCTTACTGATCAAAAGAAAATTCTTTAGATGTTTTTTTGTGGTAGTTCCAATCAATAATGCTGTTATGCAGTATGTTTGCTGGTTTGAGACTTTAGTGTACCTTTAAAATAAAAAGGCACTTATAAGAATAATTGATTTCTCACTAACAGAGATTGAAATTGGTACTTACATTCCAATAGATTGTTTTAGGACTTTTTCACATTGTATTACAGAAAACATGGATTTTAATCACCAAAAATAAAAGTTATTATTTATAAAACATTAAGCATGTTTCACAGAAAAATATTATTTACCACGAAAAAAAAATGTATTTGGTTATTTTATGAATTGTAATAAGATGTTCTCTGATTTTCCTAAAGATTGCCTTTATGAAATTGTAAATGATACTTGAAGTTTTTCAAGCTTGTGGAACCAAAAAAATGTAATTTGTGAAGCTTTCAAGAATATTTGAAAACAAGTCAATTGTACTATACAATGAAATGTAGGGAATTTAGTTTTGTCTAGTGTAGGACTGGTGTATTAAAAATAATCACAAAACAATGGACAAAAAATAGTTAACAACAGACTTTTTCTTTGTTGCAAATTTTGAGCTTTCATAGGTTTTATCTTTACTTCAGTGGTGACTTGATAGACCCACAAACATTCTCAAATCAGCAAAATAAATGTTCTGCAGTTAACAGGGCCATCTTTTCAGTGTTCCTTTTGTGTATGTTTCATGAATGCAAATATCTCAGTTGTGTAGATATTGAAATTTGCAATTTAAAATTGTTTTGTATTTGTGTGCTTACCTGTAGAGGAAATTCATTATTATATCAGTATTTTTTCTTGTTCCTAATTATTAAAACGTATTCTCTCAATATGAAATTTCACTGCTTGCATATTTTTATTTGTGATTAATAAGTTAGTGTTTGAAATGAGCTTATAGAATGAGAAAGACTTTATTTCTCATTGTCACAACTTTCCAAAATGTCACAGTTCAAATATCTATCAAAGTACTGTGGTAGTGAGGTTTGATGGAAATCTGGAATAAAAAAATGTTTGTCTTCATTATTTACTCATGTTTGTTTGTCAGTTTAACATCATTAACTTTAATTGCTTTATAGTATGTACAGACAAATAAGAAATAGTTCACCCTTTGTAACACTTTTATTTTGTTTGTACTTGGCCCAACATATAAAAATGAACTAACTATCTTAGTATTTTCTTGATTCTCAGTTAAAGCAATTATATTCTTTCCATCTGGTAATAAGATATAAGAAGCTTGTCAAGTTTAAATTTTTTTTAAATTATTTTCTAACTATTCACTCAGTCATAATTACAACCTTGTTATACAAATGTTTCTGAGTACATTTTTACTAAGCTAAATTATTCTTGAATGTCATATACATCTAAATTAGTTAAATAAGGTGATACAACAAATATTTTGGCTGCAACAAAAATCATTAAATTCAACCTGGTGTGTTTATCTTTAGTTGGTGCATTGTTACATACTGACTTAACAAAAGGATTATTTCTTGTATGTAATTCTTTTATATTTTTTCTTTTTTAAAACCAGTCACTAATGTTTTGTCACAATATTTCATCTTAAATTTTAACAACCAGAAAAATTATGTCCATGTTTTCTGAAGGTAAAAATGTTATGATGTTTAAATATTAGAGAAAAAATGGCCACTACAATGTTATCTTTAATTTTACTCTGTCAACTAATCTTTTTATTATTCTGTAACATTCATTATCACATTTTTTTTCTGAGGAAACAAAATAAATTAACTAATTTTCTGCTACTTGTAAATAAATGTTTACTTTTTAATAAGTTCTGCTAAAAATATATAATAGAAAGTGTGGCAAGAAAAGAAATAGAGGTGGCATGTTAAAGGCAATAATTATACTTTACTATATATTTGAGATCATATAAGACACACACAATAGTGGGGGTCAAGGTTTTTTTTTTAGTAAGAATATATTTGAAATAATCATAAATAGCATGTATTACATGATTACCTATTTATTTCTTCTCCAAACATATTTCACTAACAGTTCTACTTAAGTGTTCACCTTGTTCTAAGAAACTTAATGATTAACAATGGCAACATTGACATTTCTAAATGTTTTTCTTGGATTCCTATTCCTATTTCCAGTAGTTGTATGAAAGATAAGTAGACAACACCCAGCTATCTAAGCAAAGATAACCAACAACCATAATGTCTACAACAACAGAACCAAGGGTTGATACCTGGGACTTATCTGGCCCTCTGAAAACCAGTGATATAGACTAGTGTGTTGTCTCTTGAACTAGAGGACCAAAAGTGGACACCTGAGATATATCTAATCATTTGAGAACCACTAACACAGAAAACTGTGATGTTTCTGGAACAAGAGGACCAAGTTGTTTCAATGAAACCAGGTGGAGTAGACATAGTAGTTTGGACTAACACACCCAGAAAAATTGGCTTTGATTATAAATACAAAATATGACATATCATAAAGTGGACTCAACATAGAAATTTAAACAAAGCTCACCACTAGAGAAAGAAAGAAAAACCAAAGAAGCTATTTACATCACCAGCCTGAGCTCAGCAGAGACAACAGCATGTACATCAATGACCTATGGATATCCATTTTCAACAAACTTTATAGATAAGATGATAACATCATAGTTTAATGGACAATATCTCCCAATCACTGCACTCATTTTACCTCATAGCCTGAGTTTTACTTTACCACTAGGCTATGTTTACCTTTTATAAGATATTACATAAGATTCTACACTGACCTGAAGAATGCTTCAATATAGAAGCCAAAATGCCATTCTCTTTTCACTAGACAAGCAGTTGCAGTCTATTAAATTTTTCAAACTAAGATCAAGTGTGGACACTTCAGAACCATTAATACAGGTAATTGTGATGTATTTTAAACAAGAGGACCAGGATTGGACACTTAAGACATATCTGATCATATAGGAACCACAGACATTTGTAATGTCTGGAACAACGGAACAAAGAGTAGATGTCTGAGACATATCTGGCCATCAGCTATTCGCTAATATGGACAACTGTATGTGTTTGGAACTAGAGGATCAAGACTGGACATCTGAGAACCACTAAAGCAGATAACTGTGTTATTTTGGGATCTAGGGGACCAAGAGTAGACACACGCCTGGCTATCTAAGGACTGCTTATGACACAAGTGCAGCGCATCTAGAACACTAAAAACAACAAAAAACTGACGTCTAGCCAAAGCATGTCTTGCCATAAAACTAGTAACAGAAAGCTACGACATGTGAAACTCAAACAGAATTTGTATTTGCTTAAGACGTCATCCAACTACTACAGGCAGACTTGACTGGAATCCAGATATTAAAAGCATATATTTAAGATATACTTGGCTATCTAACAACTAATGGTAGGCAACTTGCTACATATTAGGAATCCAAACATAAATAACACATACTTAATACACGTCTAAACAATAATTTATAATCAAGGTGTATCAGGCCGTTTAAAATACTAATGGCAGATAGTTTATAGATGTCTACATCGCAAATAATAATGTTGACATAATCTGGAAAATAAATGGCAGGCTTTGCTACATGAGGCTGAATAAAACATATTCTTACACATTTTTTAGGTCTAACTTTCAAAACTTCTGTATTTACTATTCTATCACTAATTATATGTGCTTGTTTTGGAGTATATATGTGTAAATTTATGTATTAAAACTAAACGCTAATGGAAACCGTTAAATAAAAATGATAGAGAATATTTATCAATTGTATTTTTTATTTTTGGTTGGAACGTCATACAGACAATTTACTACCTTCAAATTCTTTCCTTTAATACGGGTCCACCAATGGGACAGCGGTAAGTCTACGAATTTACAATGCCTAAAGCGGGGGCTCGATTTCTCTCGGTGGACACCCTTTAATAAGGAAGTGGTAATCTTAGGTGAACATGAATACAAGACGTTATAAAACAGTCGAGATCACCCGTGAAATAGAAAAGTGGGCAGAATGACTCCTCTGTTAATACAAGTTTACTAACGTGTTGCAGATTGGCTTAGAGGAATTTCTCAAGAATTATATTCTGCTCGTTAATAACGGTCAAGCATTTTTTAATATTGAAGTCTTAATATTTCAAAGAAGGATCAGTGAAAGCTAAAATATTTAAACTAACTACAACGCCCTCTATAGTAAAAAAGTATACATACAATAATGACGAACTGAAAAGGTCCGTTGACAAAAGTATGAGAAGTGCTAAATTGTGTAACACAGACTATTTGCAGGGCACTAGCAAATATGAAGCTTTTCATATCATTAGGTATGTGTAAGCATGAATATTATCCGCTTTATCACTTCAAAATTTATCACACGCATTGTGTGTTTAATTTGTACTACATTTTGTGTCTTTGTTTACAGCTTTCTCAGAAGCAGATGATAGATTTTTTTTTGTCTAGGTTAGATAATTATTGTGTTTTGCCATCATTATCATCAAACCAGACTTGATTTCCTTGTTTTTGGTCTTAAAGTTTTTAAGGCTGCGAAGTAAACAACTGTTTTAACATTTTCTCAGTCAGACTTAGGTCTCTGGGTAATAAAATAGTTGAGCAAGGGTTATTGACAGTTCCATGCACCATTTGGTCAATAATGATTTATTCACTTATTATGGTCGTGTTCAGCTTCTTGGGTGGTTTAGAAACTAAAGGCCATCTCCATGATGCTTTGTCCAGTACAATATTCAACATAACCCTGGTGACCCTCACTTCATTGATACCTCTTTTGTTTTTAATGAACACAGAGATAGTTACATGCCAAATTAAGATTTATTGATCCCAGCCCTGAAAAGAGGACAGTTAGAATGCATCATAATCATCATAAAATTTTTAGTATCAGAATTCTGGATAATTTATATCATGAGTTTTAACTAGGCTGACGTACTAATCAGTGATGTCGAGAAAACCCACTTGTAGAGAAATATATATGCAAAAACGGCTCGTTTGGGTTGAGAAAATATTTTACGTAGAAGAGCGAACAACGTTTCGACCTTCGGTCATCGTCAGGTTCACTATGTCCTACCTCGAAACCTTCGAGCTGATGTGAATGGGTGTTGAGATTCTCGCCGCAGTCTTCGATCTCTCTTCGACTCGCAGGCCTCCTCCGCAGCTGGTTCCGACGCTTTTCAAACAGTCACACAAATATGTTAATTTCGGGGTCATTTGTGACCGCCACTCCAGACAAATATCTAGCCACTCAAGTTAAGTTCACCAGTCTTGTAATACGTTGACAAATTTACTCTCGTCGCGTGTGGGGTGAAGAGAAACAGTAGTTTCTGACCGCCCCTGGTTATTTTTCGTTTCCCTTCGGGGAACGAAATAATAAGTTAACCTATATACCTATCCAGTAACAATCAATATTACGTGCCAATGCTTAGAATGAGAGTACATTCAGGTGGTTTTGAACTTATTCTGTTGCTGGAATAATGTGTTGATAATGACAAGTTGGTGTTTGGTGTATTTCTTTAACAGCACGAGCCCATTGACCTTTTGCCAATTCCAGGTTTCCCAGTGTTACTCTTCCAGGACTGATGATCACTAAGGTCTCCCAGGATAGTTTGTCATTCTTAAGGATGATAGGGATAAAACATTCAAAGTGTTTATAAAATTTATGTTTCAACTCATTAAGGTTGCTTACTGTGAAATCACATCCACTAATGAATGTAGCATATCACCTCTTAGCTAGTGGTAGGCACAATTTTAGCGTTGTAAATCCGTAGACTTACCGCTGTACTAGCGGGAGACAAAACGACAGTAGTAAAACATTAATATATATGTATATATCGTTATGTTTAAGGATGATAATTCTTATTTTATATTAAATGTTTTGAATACATCCTGCAAAATTACAAACAGCATTTGATATCAAATAAATAAAGCAAACCACAGTTTCAGTCATACCTGTTAAAACAGGCGTGTGACTTTATTGCGTTACAAATTTGATATAGAAAAATAATAAATTTTAGTTTATTTCTGTCGTGTATATAAAATTATTAAATATTTTTAATACAAATAAGAAACAGTTTCTGAATGTGATGTCTGACACTTTACATATGTACTTCCACACGTTATTATATTATTTCAATGGCCCGGGATGGCCAGGTAGTTAAGGCACTCGACTCGTAACTGAGGGTCGTGAGTTTGAACCCCTGTCACATTAAACATGCTCGCTCTTTCAGCCGTGGGGACGTTATAATGTTACGGTCAATCCCACTATTCGCTGGTAAAAGAGTAGCCCAGGAGTTGGCGGTGATGCCTTCCCTCTAGTCTTACACTGCTAAATTAGGCTATCTGAAGGCAAATAGCTCTTGAGTAGCTTTGCACGAAATTCAAAACAAACTACTACTTCAATTTAACTTTTCAATAAAGGATATACCGACAGTCGACCAATAAAAACTAAAGAAACAACTGTTTACTAATTCCTTCGAGGTAGTATCTGAGATAATTTCTGTTTTTTTTTTTTTCGTTCTTGAAACTCATTAAAACTGCCCTATCAATGGTTCAGGGGTAAGTTTGCAGCCTTACGAAGCTTAAAATCAGGTTTCGATACCCACGGTGGACATCGTACAGATAGTCTACCTGTAATTTTCTGCTTAAGCACATCCATACAACCAATCAACTGTTGAATAATAAAACTAATAAGCAAATCCTTTACATCCTTGAAATATCTTGAATCGACTTTAGAGTTATACTACGCGTAATGACTCGAAATATCAAATATGATAGTTATATATATATAAAACAGCTGGTGTGGGTAGAGAAAGCACTATGTAGAGGAGCGAACAACGTTTCGACCTTCTTCGGTCATCGTCAGGTTTACAAAGAAAGAAAGAGGTAGCTGACCACATGTTTCAAGAAGGTTGTGTAATTGAGTGTAGGAATGTAGAGGACGTACTTATATGTTGGATTATATTTATTAATATAGGTATAAAGGTGTTCTTTATGAACCTGACGATGACCGAAGAAGGTCGAAATATTGTTCGCTCCTCAACACAGTGCTTTCTCTATCCATACCAGCGGTTTTATACATATATAATTTTCTCTACAAGTGTTTTCTCGTCATCACGAAATATGATAGTGTTAAGAAAATTATTCCATACTAGTAGTATCGTTGTCCTGCGGTTGGCTGTTTATGCTAGTAATTACTAATTGTAGTATTCATACCAAATTCTAAAAAATTGTAAAAGAAGTTAACGTTTTCTAAAATCATTTTTTTTCTACAAAGTGCCGCACAGGAAAAGTGTTCGGATTGGGCTCTTTAGTCATATGCAACTTATAATTCAATGAACAGAGCTCAAAATGTTCATAAATTTTACTGATATTAATTGTAATGTTTTTGTACTTTAAAAGTGCTATCCTTTATTAGAAAAAATAATAATTTGATAATAACTTCATCTTTTAAGTACTGCGCTTAAAATCTCTACTTCCCAGAATACTTTCTGTGGTTTTGGTTAGATATATAGATACTGACATACTCAGTACGTTCAGTGTAATAAGATACGCAGTGCGCTTATGGATTCAGTAAGAAATTCCTGTTAATCTGGAAAAAAGCTTATAAAATAACGTAATTCTACATGTATAAATGAAAAAATGTTATAGGTTGTTATTGTTACAACTTAAACGTTGGTTTTGGTTTGTGTGGAAGTTCGCGTCACGTCACACGAGGGTTGTCTGCGCTAGCTATCTTTAATTTAGCAGTGAAGGGTTAAAGGGAAGGTAGATAGTCATCACCACCCACCGCCAACTCTTGAGCTACAGTTTAAAGACATAAGAATTCTATGCTTGTCATTTCAGTTCATCAACAGCTTATTATTTTCAACTTATTTATGGGTTAATAAGTAAGAACATTTAATATTGGTCTTGCGTTCTCTGGTGATAAGTATAGTTGGACTATGAGTCATAGATTACATGGTTAGTATTTTGTTGTCGAAAACATAATCATTACACATTAGTACCATTGGCGCGCTATAGAAGCGACGGTCAAATCAAAATAGTCGGTCAGCTAAGAATAACCTAAGTGTTAACAATGGGTTATATTGGCTAACTTAACAGTAAGCTTGGGAGCTTATAACATTAAAAATCGGGTTTCATTACTCACGGTGAACACAGCGATCATTGTGAAACTTTGTGCTTAAGCACAAAGTAAATCCTCTAGTTTATTAGTTTAAAATTAATGGACGGTCATGCTTAGAGAGCCCCTTGTGTAGCTTTGTGCTTAAATGTGAAACGAATACTGTATTGTCTTTCAGTTTAAGTTTAAGGACGGTCATGCGTAGACAGCCCATTATGTGGCTTTGCGCGAAAAATTCTAATCGACATAAATAAGCAAATGGGAACTCTCATTGTTACGTCTGCCTATTACAATAAACATTCCCTCTGACTATAGAAGTATTCCAATAAGTTACCTATTTTATTATACAAACAACCTTTGTATAATAGCATTTGAATTATTAATTTTTGCTTTGTTGAAAATAAAACAATTTGTTTTGGTTTGTTTTGAATTTTGCGAAAAGCTACACGAGGGCTATTGCGCTAACCGTCCCTAATTTAGCAGTGTAAGACTAGAGAAAAGGCTGCCTCTTGGGCTGCTCTTTCACCAACAAATAGTGGGATTGATCGTCACTTTATAACGCCCCACGGCTGAAAAGACGAACATGTTTAGTGTGACGGGGATTCATACTCGCGACTCTCAGATTACGAGTAAATAAAACAACACTTCTGAAGCTTGTTAGAGCACTAATAAACTTGTGTGAATATAGATATCTTATAGTTTGTGTCAATTTATACATCTTAAACACCAGCACTAATTTATGAAAACATCCTCAAAGTTCACGAGAAAACCCTCTATAACCTATAGTTTTTCACAATCTACCTTTTACAGGTCATGGATCTAATTCACATTACCATAAAAATTCCGTGTAGACTGATATTAGTATCACCTTAGTCACAATAACCTTAATGTGATAACGAATTCGGTATATGTGTATTAAGGATATGTAAGTTTATTCGTTTCAGAATCCTAGAGAAAACGAGAAAAGCTAGCTGTACAGTTGGTAGATAAAGAACCACGTGCTTTATTTGAAAACTTATGGGCCAAGAATTTCGTGTATTGGAATTGTAACTAGAATGGATATTATAACGTTATATATTATTCAAAAACTGCAAACAAACAAAACAACCTTGTAAATGTTAAATTCCGTTTTGGTTGAGTCAACAACTGTGATTTGATGTTCAAGGCTCGAAAAATTACACTTTAAAATGTTTTAAAAGCTGTCTTACAGTTTCTTAAATCTTTGGCATTTGGGAAAACCTACCTTACATATCACTGCGATTTATTTGTAGGCTATACTTTTAATGTTTTTATTTGGCAAACGAAGATAATTCATCGAGTGTTGTACATATTCTGTATTTAAAAAATAAGTACAAACTCTGAGTGTTTTTCTCCACCTAGGTCATTATCTCTATTACTACACACTCCACAGTAATTAAGCTTGAGTAATATTTCATTAATCATTCGACAGCTTGCAGATTAGAAAGTAAGCGGTATGTGTTAATAAATTAAACTATTTTTTGTTAAAATAATTAATAACGTGAAAATATTATTGAGGTATATAGAAAGACAATAATATTTGTGGGGGGCAGAGCATTAATAGTCCTTGGTGTAGCTTTGTGCTTAATAAAAAACAATAAAACACACAAAAACAATATACAACAATAACAACATATACAATTACTCAAAAAATTCTCTACATAGTGAATGACAAATCTTACGTTATTTGGAAAAAAAATGCATGCAAAGGCAAAGTTATGTGATAACATTTCGTATTGATGTGAAATTCACGGTTAAAAAGAGAAAGCATATTAGAGTAAAGTGTAAAACCATATGACAGATTAAAATGCTCACATCCTTATTTTGGAAGTATATACACCCTCCATCCTTTATTAGGGACTATATTTGAATATTTTTGTATTATAGTAGAATTTGAGTGCTAACAAATTATTAGTTGATGCACAATATTCATGTTTTTGATGGTAGAATTATAAAAAAACACTACAATATATAATGTAGTGAAAATGAAAAATGATTGGGTATTTTTGTGATGAATCAAAAATAAGTGAGTAATCGTACTTCTACTACACGAATCTTGAAGATAAAGTTCCTTAATCTTGGTTATAAATATCTGTCATGTCTCGAAGCTAGGTTAAATAGAAACATGTCTCTATGTAGATCTTTATATTACAAAATTCTGAGCTTTGTTTAGTACAAAAATATATACTTTATCTTTTATAATAATTATTTTGTAAAATACTGCAATATATATACATACGTGAAGAAATAAGCTCAAAGTAAATGCAACTTAACTGTTTAAAATCATATTCTTAGGAGAAATATACTCAACTGTACTTAATTTACTTAAAAACGAAACAAAACAATAACTGCAGTTTTCTAATCATATGTGGTTTTTAAAAACTATAAAGAACAAATGTGTTATGTTCTGAAAAAAATTATTACGTGGAATTGCCTGTCAATTTAAAAAAAATTTTTTTTTATGATAGTACTAAAACTGCTCAATAGGTAGCAGGCCATTAGTGATGAACTTTCTTATTGTGCCTGCTTTAGCTTTAAACTACAATTTATTTAGTCATCTCTTCGCTAACCTCCCACAGCTTCTGTGCAATTGTCATGTTCATAGCTTTAGCACTCGTTCTCGTTACCTTGCAATCAGAAAAGTAGCTCCCAGAAAGAGATTCGATTCCTGGTGTCACAGCGAGAAAGACTGTAGTTTGTGCACCCTGTTTAGCGGTCTGAAGTATAAGAAACATCAATTAAGGAAGTAATAATACATGACTTAAAGCTTTATACTAATGAACTTTACTACACGAATAAAAATGATTCACATTTTTTTTATCAACATTCATTAGTTATGTTACAATGGAAAACACCAGAAAAACTCGACGACTTATCAAAATTTTTTTAGATCGTTATTTAATACTATTCAGGTATTGACATAAAATAACAAATTGTTATAGAATTAAAGCTATTGTGTTTTCCTGGTCCCTGATGAACTGAAATACTTTGTATAATTGTTGGTGTTACATTTTTAGTAGGTCATTGGTTATACAGAGATTAGTGGGCATATTAATTCTTTTACATTGGTTGCTTTCATACGATATGAATCAATTAAAATGGTGATATTCTGGAATGATTCGGTGATTACTAAACTCTTTGTGTCACGAAAGTTGTTCAACTCACACGCACGTACGCACACACACGTATATATATCGTAGTAAAAGTAATGACATCATGTAGATACTGCAAGTTATTCGATACTGCATTAAAAAATTAAAAGTTTAATTCAATTCGGCACTTTTGCATGAGTCATGACGAAAAAGACAGATTAATTAGGCACCATCTGTCTTGGTTTCGAACAATAAAATTATCAAAAAAAGTAAATTGAAATTGCAGTTGTCTTCTTTTGATTAGTGCCAGTGAAATGTTTATCAATGCAGGACTGGCATATTCGATTACTGGTCGTATATATTGTTTGTATATTTTAATACCGTTCTATGGCGAAGCTCCTGAATGTTTACCTGAATGGTCCTTAACATAATTCGCTCGTCTCCATATTTTGTTGGAATTTGATTAAAATGGGTTCTACAGTTTAGCTAAGAGTTATATGTGACACTTACAGATTTTCAATTAGTTGGTTGTTTCAAATTTCTCATAAAGTTATTCGAAAGCTATCTGTGCTTATTCTGAAGATAGACTAGCAAAAAACACCTCCTACTGCTAACTCTTGGACTAATATTTGCTACAAGGACGATAGAGAGGACCAAAATGACGTTTGTGGTGCATATCTGTCAGGAAGATGGCAATTATCAGACGACATACATTTGAAAATGAGAAAGAAACATCTACTTATTGCAACATAGTCTTCACCCTTCCAGTGGCACAGTGGTATGACTGCGGACTTATATCGTTAGAAACAAGATTTCGTAACTCGTGGTGGGCAGAGCACAGATAGGCCTTTGTGTAGCTTTGTGCTTAATAACAAATAAACAAGAACAACAAGAAGATTACAACATAGAAATATTCGTGGACTGTATGGAAATAACATTGGACAACTTAATCCAAGAAGTACGAAGCATGATCACTGACATACAGGCTCTCAGAAATTTCATGGAATGAAGTAAGGTATCCACAAAAAATAAATCACGTATTTGTTCACTCAGATGGTGAACAATATCAATGTGGAGATGAATTACTCCTACAAAAAACACCTAGAAACATATAAATGGGTTACTGGACCAAAAATGAAAGAGTACCGCAAAAACAGACAAAGAACGATACACGCATATCACAGATCAATATGGTTTGGGCGCCAGAAATGAAAGGAGGAAAAGGCTGATTCAGTTTTGCGACGTAAATGATTTGATTATAAGCAATACCTTATTCCAACACCATAAAATAAAATAACATACATGGAAAAGCCAAGACCAGTGAGAAGATGAGACTGAATACGTCATGACCAAAGATCGTTTTAAGAACAGTACCAAACAAATATGGACAAGCTGGAAATAAACATCGACTCTAGGGGCTATAGTAAAGACCTGAGTAAAGAAAGTATTAAACAATGATGCAAGAAAATCCAGGATGGATGGAACAGTACATAAAATAAACATTAGACAAGCATATGAAGTTGAAGTAAGAAACAAATACGAAGCACTAACAATATAAGAGCACAGAGGAAAAGATAGACATGAACTTGAAATGCTTGAAAGAAAGTATACAAAATATAAACAATAATTTGCCGACTAAATTATTGTTGTAAAATAACCATGGATGAAAAAAAGTATCTCAAATCTTATGAATGAAATAAGAAAAGAGAAAAAATCCTCCAGAATATCATGATAGCAACAAAATGATAAGCAAAATGAGAAACAACAGGCAAGAGAAGAGTGGTTAGAGATGAAATGTGAGCACATCGAGAACCTTAATCATTAATGTAAGATTAACACCATGCAAGACAGATCAAAGAGTTTACAACAAAGATAAAAGATGAGTTAAAGCAATGGGTGCACCAAAAGAGCAGACATAATCTTATATCAAAAGGAAATTCTAAGGAGGTGGTCCAAATATTTCCAGGACCTCTTTCAAGATGACAGACAAGAGAAACCTTCACAAAAGCAAACAAAAAACAAAAACGAATGACCAACTATTCTTATATATGAAGTAGAAAATTCACCAGAATATATAAAAACAAGTAAGACACGTGGAATGGACAAAATAACAGATGAAATGTCTAAGGCCTTTGCTTGATGTTAACTAACTGACAGAAATGTACAATGGAAGGTACATTAAAGGACAGAAAGCATAAATAAATAACTTTTTGTCGTCCTATCAAAGAAGCCAAAAGCAGTAGATTGCTCAGATTTCAGAATCATCAGCCTTTTAAACCATGTCACCAAATTATTAATAAGGATCATATCGGAAAGAATCAAATACAGAAAAGACAATCTCTTCGTGACGACAGATTGTATTCACACGAAACAGTAGAACGAGAAAAGCAGTATTCAGCATAAGAATGACATCAGAAAATTCAATGAAATAAAGAGAGATTTTAACGCCTGTTTCATTGATTCCGAGCAATACATTCGATGGAGTCTACCATTGAAAGCCGGTAAAATGTATTGTAAGCATTGCTTTTGGTGGCTGTGACATTAAACCTGTTACCAACCTATACTGCAAACATGTATGAAGAAATGATGTTCACAAAAACAGGTAGAACATAACGACTAATCACAGGTGGCATGAATATAAATTATCTAAGATGTGCAGGTGATAGAGTGCTTTTGGCTGAAACTCCGGACAAAATAAACAAATTAGAGATAAACTTATAGAAGAAAAATTATTATCGTCAAGAAGAAATCTAAAATAATAATCGAACAACTTAAAATATTTATTTATCTTGGTTAAATAACCACAGAAGATGGCGTGTGTGTAGAAGAGACAAAAAGAAGAAAGGCCACAACGAAAACTTTCTTTGGCAACATTAAATACATTTTGACATAAAAAAATAAATATCCCACAACAAATGAGAATAATCAAATTCTGCGTATGGTCAACATTGTTGCATGACGCAGAGACGTAAACAATTAATAAAATTTGTTTGTTTGTTTGTTTTGAATTTTGCGCAAAGGTACTTGAGAGCTGTCTGCGCTAGCCGTCCCTAATTTAGCAGTGTAAGACTAGAGGGAAGGCAGCTAGTCATCACCACCCACTGCCAACTCTTAGGCTACTCTTTTACCAACGAATAGTGGGATTGACCATAACATTATAACGCCCTCACGACTGAAAGGGCGAGCATGTTGGTGCGACGGGGATTCGAACCTGCGACCCTCGGATTACGAGTCGAACGCCTTAACAATAACATTATTGAGAAAAACTGGGATCATATAAAATGTCGTAATAACTTTCATGAAAATTAAAACTACTGACTCATTTGTATATAGTTCACTATCGATGGTGCCCCAACATCGCAAAAGATTGTCTCTTGAAATGCTCACTGGGGGTGTTGTAACGTGACAGCCAATCCAACTATTTTTGGTAAAAGAGTAGCCCACCAGTTAGCAGTGAGTGGTAATGAGTAGCTGCCTTCCCTCTAGTCTTTCACTGCTACGTTAGGGACGACTAGCTTTGCGCGAAATTCAAAAACAAACAAACCGAATGAAAAAGAGCTTAGTTGCTCGTAACCTGAGGCTTGAGATAAATGTTATTGGTTTTGAATTTTGCGCAAAGCTACATGACGGCCATCTGCTCTACCCGTCCCAAATTTAGCAGTGAAGACCAGAGGAAAGGTTGCTAGTCATCATCACCCACCGCCAACTCTTGGGCTACTATTTTACCAATGAATAGTGGGATTGATCGTCACATTATAACGCCCCCACGGCTGAAATGGCGAACATGTTTGGTGCGACGGGGGTTCAAACCCGTGACCCTCAGATTAATAGTCAAACGCCTTAACCCACCTGGCCATGCCGGGCTCCAGAGGGAAGGAAAGCGATTAACATCACCCAGCCTGTCAACTCTTAAGCTCGTCTTTTATGATTTAACAATGGCAATTTGATTGTCATTGTGACAGAGCAGCTGAAGCTCTGAAGTGTGGATCGAGTTTTATGCGACTACGGAGAGTGACCCATGAATCATTAGATTCGTAACCCGGGCACACTAAAAAAAAAAACAACATCAGTGGAGCATTAAACAGGAAATTAAAATCCAACAGGGTTAAAAAAAAAGGGAATCAAATTACTGTGATTAAAAAAAAGACTCTTCGAAATTTACTAATGAAGAGCTCTGAAACTAATTAAAACCGTATAAAAATTATTTAACTTATAAACACTAACAAAAATAATGTAAATAAACCGGACGTTCCAAATTAAACCTTTAATATTTTGAGATTAGTTTACAAAATGGAAATTGACTTACTGACAACCTTTTAGATTGAAACAAATTTTAGTTAGAATTACTGATAGAATAGATTTTTTATACAATTACTGCAATAACGGTGCCAAACAATTCAGGAATATGAAAAGGTTGGAGCTCATGCATAGTCAAAGGCACGCTTTTGTTATAACATTTTATACACGTCTGATTTCGAGGAACGTGGGCAGAATAAAACATCAGCACTTAACTTATTTTATAATAATTTTAGGCCCATTGGTTTCCCAATATTTTGCCAATTTCTGCCGTTTAAATTTGTTACGTTTTATGAAGTTTCACACGTTTTTCTCGCACAAGGGTAATAAACGTGAGATTTCAATAACTTATTTTTCTTGAACCAAATCAGTAACTTAAGCATAGTTTAATTACATAATGGAATGCGTAAGTTATTTTTCTTGCAGGTACATGCTGTAGATTTTACAGTAAGTTTTCTCTTCATTCGTGTTCAAACTGATTAACCTACCTTTCCATAAATAGAAATAAGTAGGTTGGCAAGAAACTTTCTAACCCCAAAATAATGCCGAAAAATGTCCGTACACACGAGACCCGGATGAAGGGAGTAGGTTGTCACACCTAGGTGGAGATAATAATAAAGACAAAATATTTACATTTATACTTAGATATCAGTAAAAATAGAAAAAATTAACAACAACAATTTTTATGTGCTGATTGCCTTTACAGAGGTGTTGAAGCATGATTGTAATTAAGTATACTTGTTATGAGGCATAAGCATTAGGCCTATTAAAATTTTAACGCTGCATTTTTTATCTAGGTATAATTAAGGTATATAAGAGTTCAAATTCACATTACACGTGAAAGAACTAAATGTAATTTAGCAAACCGTTGGAAGAGAGAGTAAAACGTTTGTAAAACAGTTCTAAGAAATGACAAAGACGAAGTTAATAAAAAACAATATATGGTGTTTTAAAACCTTAGTATATGAAAATATGATTAAACATGAAACTAGAAGTTTTCATAATAATTTGGAAAATATATAGTACTAAAGTAATCTAATATTTTACGGCAGGAAAATATGAATAATAGAAAAATATAAAGACGATTAAAGTTTGGCTTGAAACAAATACAATGAACGTTACATCAGAAGACGGTCTGCTAGTTATAAAAATATCATAATGTGTACATTATTAATTGAAATTGTTGTCTTCGGGTATCTGCTTTTTTGATATAATGAAAATGGTCACACAGTGTATACACATCCTTCCAATCAGTAAATAAACACTTCTGAGAATACACATTGACTATTTCTGTAATGTCATATACAAATAATCTCTACATGTGAATAGGAGCATAGCTCAGTAAAGACCCCAGAATACAAACATACGCGTCACAAACCAAAAGTTCCCGGGAATTAACAGTATTTTCACGAGGTCACATAACTGTGCAACTGGATAGCGTTAAAGTCATAAAGAAATCGTTAGGTTATTGAATACTGTTGGTTATAGTGAACAGAAAGACAACCAAGTTTCATTCATTGAAACATAACAGTGTGTACAAGAACTAATCACTCAAATTCAACAGAATAGACTTCAATACTATTAGAAGTAGAGTAGATAATGATCCAAATTACCACTTGTATTGTATAACAGAGTAGGTGCAAGTTTATCTCAATACAATCGTAAGACATAGTATGAGCTTAAAGGAAGCCACTCCTCACTCCAGGCAATATTGTAGGCTGACAACAGCGGACGTCACATATGCCATTAGGCCCTTTTGCCTGTAATTTTTCTGTTATGGTGCGAAGTGCCGTTTGAGAAGTTGAACGATCACAGATTCTGGTATTGGATGGCTCGATGCATCATAATTTTCGAACAAGACCTTATTTTTGACGCCAATAACCAACTAACAAGGTAAGATACCGGTTTGATGCAAGATGTGGTTCTTGCTCATTCAGATCGAGTAACAATACAAATGGTTCGTTGTGTAGTTTTGGGGCATGATCACTTTCTCGAAGCCAGCCTAACTGCCGGATATGAACCCTGTTGGCACTTTTGTGGTCCTTCTTCGTCATGTCCAAACAACAACCTTTTTGTTTAAGTTTTCTGCCAGGAGTGGAGTGCAATTCCAAAGGCTCAGATTTCTATCTGAAATATTGCAAAGGCTAGATATCTAGAATTTTACCAATCATCTTATATCATTTGTTACATACCATTCGCTCAGAAGTGATATTTGTTTACTTATTGGTACTTCTCAGTAGCCTTCACAAACAAAGTTATCATATGACTTGAAATGTTTACAAACGTCTTCAATATCCAAGTTTGTTCTTTGTGCTACTGATAGACATTACTATTACTGTGATAGCGTATGTTATAACATAAATGTTTATTCTATTTCCCTACAGCCTTCCGGTTGTTCACCGATAAACTTGAAGGATTACAATGCTAAAAAATCAGGTTCTGATGGTCATGGTGAGCGCAATACAAATGGTTCGTTCTGTAGCTTTGGGGCTAACGACAACAAAAACAACAACCAACCAACAAACAATTTCGTCCAAAGAAAAATATTTTAACTTAATAAAGCAATTAAAAGATCAAAGAAATGATTCTGCGAGAAAACGTGGAAAATGATATACATGTATGACTTTCCAACTATTCTCCTTCTTCTGATTGAACCTGGTGGCTCAACAGTAAGTGCGAGGGCTTATAATTCTGAAAATATCGTTACTATACTCGCAGTGGGCAGAGCAAAAGTATCCCGTTGTTTGTAGTTAATAACACAGAAATAAATTCTTCTCGTTATACGTTGGTTTTAAACTGCTGGGAGACAGACTTATGAAGCTACTGATTTACTGTGTTTATTTTATATTAAAATAGTTTACATATCAAAAAATATAAAAAATACGGGTAAGTAACAAATGGAACCGAACGAGTAGTAACAAGTGCAATAACACTGAAAATTCCAACGACAGCGTTAAACGTTACATAGAAATTCCTTTTGGCAATGATAAAATACATTATGAAGGAATCTGTGTGAGTTGAAGTACTCTACAGGGTGGCCCGTAAGTTCCTACCCATCCATATGTTATTATGTTATATTCAATTATGATGATGAAGAACTGAAGGCAGCTGTTATCACGCACGGCATTTGGAACAATAACCCCCTGCTATGTTGAGGACAATGTCTCACAGAATATGGCGTCGCATAATATTATACAGCGAGAATGAGGGACAGCACACAGATACACTGGATACATAAGATATATGGATGGGTAGGGACTTATGGGCCACCCTGTAGTATGTGGGACAATGCCAAGTGCTTGTGTCATTTTTGGCTCTTGTCCAGGTACTAATGAACGTACACGTTCTTACAAAATCTTTATAATGTTATACCTCTCTAGTTCATTTCATCCATTTAAACATGTTTTTTTCTTACAAAAGGACCACTTCTTCTTCTTATCTTATGCCTGTATTTCTCTTCATACTCTCATTACTGTTTTTCCCTTCTCTTTCTCTTCCGAGTTCTCTTTCTATACCTTTTTTCTTAAAGTCCCATACATCATCAGATACACTGAAGCTTGCATTTCCCTGCTCAAACTTCAACCGCCGAGTTAACTTCACGTTTTCTGGCTCCTTCGAGGACTCCAGCGCGGCTTTTCCCGACGCCCTCGGGTCATACTTCACCTTCCAAGCGACGAACCGCCAAGCATGTTCATAATCCTACATCATCAATACCTGACCTTATCTTACGCGCGGGGCCGTAGAGAAACAAACGTTTCTGAGTGCCCCTGATTGTTTCGTTTTTAAACCGAAACGACTGTCAAAGAAGATTGGATTGATATGTGATATGGAGCTACATATACATTTTCGTGCACCTAACGTTTGTTTTATACACTACAGTTTATTTATTTATGTATTACACTGGTCTGGTGGTTAAGATGAGAGTCGCGGTTTTGAATCCAATCACTGAACATATTCGTTGTTTTAGCCGTAGCAGAGTTATAATGTGACGTTCAGCTCCATTATTCCTTGGTAAAGAGTAGCCCAATGATTGATGATTGGTGGTCTTGACTAGCTGCTTTCCCTTTAAGCTATCGCTTCTAAATTAGTAACGGTTATCGCAACTAGCTTCCGAGTAGATACGCGCGAAATTCAACAAAAGAAATTTTATGTATTGAAAATGCACAATTGCTTCGACAAGTTTGCATTTACTGTCTTTTGCGCATCTATTTTTGCAGTATTTACTCCAATAATTACTTATTCTTAGGAGTGATTAAGTTACCAGTTAGTGACGGGGAAAGGCTTTTCGCTGGAACATAAATCATTACAGCTGTTTAACTGTTGAAAACTTCAAAGAAAAGTGCCACTAGATTTTGTTGTATTCAGGTATTTTATGGAAAGGTCATGTTGACAGTTTCTCGTACACCAAAGAGCCTGAATAATGTCGTGAACTACGTCACTTCATCATCACAGCTTGCAAGACCTAACCTTTAGAATTTGCCAGTTCTTTGGCCAGTGTTCAAAGTGGATTTTAAGGCAGCAACAAGAGTGACCAAACGGTAAGGAAAAAACTTCACGAACCTTAATTAAGGAGGATACACCTGCTGCACTATTGTAGGTTATCGCACACTTCGTTCAGGTCTTTTGTTGAGATCACAATAATATGTAGCAACCACGTGCATTGCGTTTGGCAGGTTAAAGTTCACATAATTTCAGATTAATAAGTGTCGTATTGTTAGTACGCTAACTTGCCGACATGAAAATATTTTTCATTTTATAATACAACACTTTACTAGAGTACGTTTCTACATCGGTACATTTGTTACACCCTTGTGTTGGCTGGCTGGACCCGCTGATTTCTTTTAATAGTCATTTTTTACACAAACGGCGTCATTAGCTGTGTTTTGCAGTACGGTCGATCTATTTTTGGATATATGACGAAATTTTGAGGAATATTACGCCATTCGAAATTGCGTTTGAAGGGCAAAGAGACCAGTAAACAAAACAACTTCTTACCAACTCAATGAAAAAAAACGGTATCAATGGGGTCTGAAATACATGAACTGGACGCAAGAACAATGGAGGAAGGTGTTATTTAGTGATGAGACTCATTTCTTCGTACAGGGTCAAAAAGTCTGCATATTTGCAGATTTCAAGGTGAAAAACTTCGAGAATCTCACATAAATCAGTTCGTAAAATATCCCTTGAAGGAAGAAGATGTTTTGGGGCTTTTTTAGCTACTATGGCGTCGGAGGCTTACATATCGTAGAAAGTATGATGCAAGGACCACAGTACATCGAAGGTTTGCAGAGAAGAGTCGTTTCAGAATTGAAAAAGAGATTTAAAGATGGATCTGGCATTTTTAAGCAAAATCTGGCTCCGTGCCACACATCGAAACTTGTGAAGAATTTTATGACTACAACGCGAATTAAGGTGCTGGACTGGCCTGGAAACTCTCCAGACTTGAATCCTATTGAAAATCTTTGGGCGATTTGTAAAGAAAGACTTCGAGGAAAACACTGTGCTACGAAAGATAAGCTACTTTGGCACCACGATCCAAAAATTAGTAAAGATTTCAGTCAACTCGTGGACTTGGTGCCAAAGCGGATTAATGATTTTCTGAAAAATAAAGGCGGTCATATCATGTATTAATCTGTGAGTAATTTTTGGATTCTCAGAAATAAAACGCAAAAAATTGAAAAAAATTGTAATTTTCTGTCTTGTTTCAATTAATTTGCACAAGGGTGTAGTACTTTCATACTACAAGGCTACGGATCTAATAATATTACATAATGTTTTGTCAACAGCTTTTGTAACGATGGTATACTATGATGGTATCGTATAGTATTTTTCGTACAGTAACAACATCATTGTAATATGTTCGTCCTGCTATATTCGGCACGAAAAATCTTATCCATAAATTTGAACTTGTCTTCGATAGAATTAGAAAGAAACAAATTTTGTTCGAAGATGTCTGAGAAAGAAGTTGTACCGATTTCTTCGTCGATTTCTCTCAAATGATTTTATGTTTTACCTCTTTCTGAAAGCCTAGTGACATTAGGACACTACTGAACATTATTCAACTGTAATCGAGTATACCTCACTTCTATGGGTCGAGATGTTGTGAATTAAATATAAAACCCGCTTCTACTGCTAACAAAGCCATTTATTATTCTTAATTAAACTTCAGTTCCACGTTTGAGGATAAACGCCCACAGTTGACATTTTGAAGTATATATTCAATCATTGGTCCGGCATGGCCAGGTGGTTAAGGAACTCGACTCGTAATATGAGGGTCGCGGGTTCGAATCCTATCACACCAAACAGCTCACCCTCTCAGCCTTGGAAGCGTTATAATGTGACGGTCAATCCTATTATTCGTTGGTAAAAGAGTAGCCTAAGAATTGGCGGTGGGTGGTGATGACTAGCTGCCTTCCCTCTAGTCTTACACTGCTAAAGTAGGGACGCCTAGCCTAGATAGCCATCGTGTAATTTTGCGCAAAATCCAAAACAAATAAATTGTATTCCCAAAGATAGAAATGTGCGAAAAGTAACACGAGTGATCGTTGTAGCAACATAAACACACGTGTTTTTGTTTTGTAACAACATAAATGATGTTCGATTTTATTGAAAACTCTGTTCCACTGGCATTTACTAATTATGTATATGCAGGTTGTATAAAATTCGACTCATAGACTGTACATCGGTCAAATTGACCGTGTACTATTCTGTTAACTAAACATAGCTTAGCTTCAGATTATGTTGTACACAACACATGTTGTGTTCTTTTCAACCTAAGTTTACTTTTTTTTACAATGCTTCAACACAAGCTTATTTTTTATAATTCGAAGTATGTCCTTTATTCTGCATTTTGTCTTTCATTTATTTTTACTGTGGGCAACACTGAATTTTTATAAATCAAACATATCCTTATGGGTGTGTACTTCCCTTTTGTGTGGATGAAGAACTAGTATCCAATTTGACGAAGTTAAATAAATCGACAGGCTGCGTAAATGTTCATTGGTTTAACAAACGTTTTGTGTACAAGTGTAAGTGAGGTATCTCTCTTATTGTGTGACAATTTACATCTGCTATTTGGGAGGAGTACACAATAAAAGGAGTTATTCACAAGTAACTTTGTAATGACACAAAGTTAAATTGAAATAAAAAGTATTTATTCCAAGCAACGTTTCAAAGGAATCACTCTTCTTCAGGCTGATAGATAAGCTCCGATGAATAAATATATAATATTTTGTTAGTTTGGTTGAACTTGAGCACAAAGCAAACACAATGGTCTATTTGTGCTCTTCCCAACACAGGTATCGAAACACAAATTCTATCTTTCTAAGTCTGCAGACACGCCGCTGTGGCACCGGTGTCATACACATGTGGGTAATGTGACTTTATATTAAATAATACGAAGAGAATACAATGCTTTACAACAATATTTCTCAATATTTTTATCGAATTATTTTATGAGGTTAAATTACCTAAAAGGATTAAACTCTGAAAGGCCATGTTATTGTTTGATAAAATCAATTATTAAATATACGATAAAAAAGTGGAAAAATATCTGAAATATTAATAAGAAAACCAAACAAATCAGATATTGATTAAAGTAACCTTTTTCAAAATTTGAAAGTGGAATAAAGAAAGACCTAGAGATTGTTTACACCACTCACAAAAGTTAAAGGGTATTGATATTTTGAAATATTTTTTGTGCAAAATTTGAAGACCAATGACACAATGATTTTCAGCATTGACTAAACTTGTCTATTACAAATAAGCACAGACAAATGATACCGAGAAAGGTGAAAAAATCTTTAAAAATAACACAAGAGCAAAATGAATGAAAAATGCTGATAAACGGGTGCACAAATATCAAATAAAAATAATTTATTAAGATGAACAAACTTAACAATATTAGTGTTTAGGAGCTGGTGGGGACTTCAGTATTGTTTATGACTTTTGTTACCTCTACTGCTGATGACATTTTGGATGACGTGCTGGGACAACTCAGCCTACTCTACGGTAATGTCAGCTCTGAACTCAATTATAGTCTTAGGAACAGCTTACCTGTCTCTAACTGCTCTCCATAGCCAGTCACACACGTGTTTAACCAGATTTAGGTTCATTAGCTTAGCAGAGTAATCCAGTATTTCTATTCCTTCATCCTGAAAAATTGCTGTGTCATCTGTTGGTGTGGGAACACTTGTTATCCTACTGGTACATGAACTAATCTCCAACAGCACAAGCAAAAGGGTGAACAATGGGTATCAGGGTCTCATCCACGTACTGTCTTGCTGTTAGAGATCCTCCATTCACTATATAGAGGTTTGTGCTCCAGTGCATGCGGATTCCATCCTAGACCATGATAGAGACATCGAAAGGCATCATGATGGACAATTAATAATGACGAAAAACCCACTTGAAGTGAAAATGTATCTCAAAACGTCTGGTATGAGTATTAAAACTTTGATTAAAATAAAGTAGAGAACAACGTTTCGACCTTCTTAAGTCATCTTCAGGTTCACCAAGAGATACATGATGGACGATGTCTTTTTTTTTTGCATCGATCACCTGAAGATACACAGAACCTTCTCTCATCAGTGAACTGCACAGGGATCCATTGCTGAAGGGTCCCAGTGAACTGTTCCTGTGCTGTTCAATGCATTATGACTAGTACAAGCAGAGACCTTGGAAAAGTCTCATGGAACCTGTTCTTGATTGTTGAGTACGAGATACGCACTCCAGTGATGGATGAAGCTTGTTTCTTAGGCCATAGCTCTGCTGGTATGGTTTCTACAGATTACATCAATCGTCCTTTTACGACCGTGAGCTGGCGTCCTAGTGTATCCTCTTGTGGTCTAACATATTTCTCACAATATAGTGATTACAATTATGACACTCTCATGACCTGTGCCACCTCAGATTTGATGCAGCCCTTCTAAGCGTAGAAAGTGATGTGAAATGTGTTACAACTATGTATTTAGTACAGTGGCTACATCGAACGAAGAATTTATTATCATGTTTTTCGTTTGTATTATGAGTAATCATTAAAATAATCTAAGTGTATCTTTTGAAATATTTCAGTAAATTGAAATTTTCAGTTATTTGTTTACAAGTAAAGTTCTGGTGGAATCCATAATATTTTTGTAAGCAATATTTTAAAATTTTAAATTAGACGTTTGTTTGCTAGATCTTGTCAAGACATAATGATGATGCAACATCTTGAAGCTTCCTGTTGTATGCAGAAAAGTTGTAATAATATAAAAACATCATACTCTTTGATTTAAAGTTAATTAATCTATTCCTCAGTAATTGAGTTGATAAATAATTCAGTTAGTATTTTTATTATTACTCGATTAGCGAGGAAATTCTGTAGATAAGATTATTTGTGAGTTAGACGTGGATTGGCTTTGGAATTTCTGTTGAAATGTTTCGGGAATTAAACTTACCAGTGAAAAGATAATCTTTTAGGTATTATTCTAGCATACGTAATTAAAGTATTATTTGGAAATTTTACTCCAAATGTCTCTAATAGACCCCCGGAAAGTTTCTTTGTAAGCAAAGTTTGATATGTCAAGTTTTTGGGCTATCAAATTCCAGATCTATTTAACTGGGTTGAGATCGAAGCTCTTTGAGGACCATCGAATCACTTGAATTATTCCAGCAGTTTCTTTCTTAGATAAGTAATATTTGCATTGGTAGGACGACTATCTGTTGGTACTTGTAATGGTCCATTATTCCATCTATTTATCACATGTCTTCTGTCGCTTCAGCAATCTCTTTCAAACCATCATGCTGCCTCTTCCAAGGCGAGTATCTTTCACTGTTCTTCCGTCGAATGTACGACCTGCACTTTGAGCCAAATATTTCATACTTGGACTCGTCCGTTCGTAACACCTTGTTCCAGTCATCACCAATCCACTGTTTGTATTTTTTAGAAAAGTTCCAGTTTATTGACAATATATGGATACCGAAATAAAAGTTTTTTTTTTTTTTTTTTTTTAAACTGCTACTCGCCCGAATGTTCCATTCTCGATAAGTGCTCTTCATATCATAGATCTGGACACTTTTCTGTTGTTTGGTATATGATCGTTTATTTCATACTTGAGGTCAGTGGTAGTCTTCCTTCTGTCTCGAAGGCTGTGTAAGCGAAGATATTTAACATCAGTATCATTGAGTTTAGGTGTTCTGCCTTTTCCTCTTTCTTTTCCAGTTTTCAAATCTACCTGTCTTGGTCTCACGATCTAGTGTGTACTTGACAGTGTTTGGAGACATTCCAAGTTGCAGCAATTTGTTGGTGATTCCAACCAGCATTACATAAAGCCTTTATGTAAACTCTCTGCTCTACTGAAAATTTTCTAGGCTTTTTAAGCTGTGGCATGACAACAATACATAATGTTAAACACTGTTTTTATCAAGGTGTTTTTGTGGAGTGCTATTAGATTGATTTCTTATAGCATATACTAGCTTCTTGCAGGTATATTTTTATATAAGTATAAGGCATCACTGCATGGGGTACCATGACAGTTATTTCGACTATTAAGTTTGATTAGTATGTTCATTCAAGTAGAACCCTTATGACATGCCCTTGGTACAAGTATATAGGAATTCTACAGAATGATAAGTATTCTCACCATGACCCATTCAACTGTCAACAGGAATCAGTGAAGCACTACCATGGTGTTAAAATTTACATTCTGTGATAGTATGGAAGAATTCCCTCACACCAAACATGCTCGCTCTTTCAGCCGTGGGGGCGTTATAATGTTACACTCAGTCTCACTATTCGTTGGTTAAAGAGTAACCCAAGATTTGGCGGTGGGTGGTGATGATTAACTGCCTTCCCTCTAGTCTTACACTGCAAAATTAGTGACGGCTAGCGCAGATAGCCCTCGTGTAGCTTTGCGCGAATTTAAAAACAAACAAACATGGAAGAATTAGTCCCATAAAATGGAGAGAACGGCAAAATATTTTCTTGTTCACTTTTACACATTACCGTATTCAGTTCATGAAGAATATTCAACTATTTTTTGTGCTACCACGATTAGCTTATTCATAGACAAATGTCACAGGCTTCTCCAAGGAAAGATACTGGCGATTATTAAACGATGTAGAATAAGAGGGCAGAATTTTAGAGATCTCAGTTTTCTCTACGAAATATTTGCACAGCAGAGAGTTTCTGACAGCTACGAGCTACAAAATTGACCCTAATCCAGCTGGAAGCAAAATCGCAAAGCAGAGGCGATGTTCGTGATAAAGTACTTATTGACTCCTTCTCTCTCTACCTCTCTAAATATCGAACAACAACAAAACACATTTTGGAATATCAATTAATAATATTTACCACATAAATATTGAAAGTTGAAACTGCTCAGAAGTTTCTAGCGACTCTTCAAATTTAACAGTTGTTACAATGAGAGAAGACGGCCGGATAACGTACGTCTGAAATTTCTTGATACGGATTCGATGCACCTACGTTCTCTGAGTTGTTTAACTCTTTGGAAGCTAACATTCATATAAACAGTGAAGTCCATAGAGGGATTGCCAGTTTGAGTTTCTATTTTTGGAAAACACTTGTTACAATAAAAATAATGTATTTAATCATAGCCACAATACTTATCACAATCAGAGATGGAGGCAGGATTTCCAATAAAATATATGTTGTTTTTATAATGTGCAATTAACTTTATGCAGGCACATATATAAAAATAATAAAGAAAAACAAAAGCTATTCAGAATACATCCTAATATTCAAAGTCTCAGAATATTAAAACACGCATTGTAAATATATACATATATCTAAGTAGTAAAGATGGACAAAAATGTTGAGGCATGTGTGGGTGCTGTTTTGTTATAAGCTTCGTTCTTATCGTAGATAATAAATGATAATAGTGCTAAAACATATAAATCACTATTTTTAATACTGCGTTTTATATTTAAAAATGTATAGTATACTACAGTCAGTACAAGGAATTGAAGCACAAATCAGGATTATATTCAAAATTAAATTTGCTTTCTTAACATGAAGTTCGATGAAGAAAGAAACGCCCTCTGGACCTGCTGAGTCAAGATTGTTTCCACTAAATAATAACGTACAATACGTTGTGCGATAACTAACATCTTATCAGTATTATTCATTGTTCTGAATAAATAGAGGTAATAATTATAAATACACAGACAATCCCTACTTACCCGTTTTGGCTAATCGGTTAGCTAATATTCTAGTGAATAGTATATTGGCCAACTTGGTGTGACTGTATGCAGTGTCCAAGACATAGGAGCGTTCGCTGTTTAAATTGTCAAATCTGATAGTTCCAAGTCTGTGGCTTTCTGATGAGACGTTGATGATTCTACTTGGAGAGCTTTTCTTTAACAAATCTGTTCATATAAAACACAGTTTTCTACACAACAGTTTGGGTGGTGAATATGAACAAAGAGAGTCTTATACTTTGTGTTAACGAAGTAAATTATGAAATTATGTATGCTTGGTACATGAAAATGTATACAAGAAATCGCAGAAGCTTCCATGTGAAAGTAAACACCCCCTAAATTCACATAATTATTAATTACTCGTAGAAAATACGTGCTTCTCAAACGATTTTATTATTATTTTAGTCTCATCAAAATAGTGTACTTACGGAAACTTCACTGTGGATTGTAAGCAACTGATAAACATATCACAAAGTTGGTTTAGTAAAGGAATATTCAGAAAGCACATAACATTAAGATGTGGATAAAATAATAATTTATATATCTAGTGACGACTTCTTTATTGATTTGTAAAACCTTAAATGAATAATTCTTGCAACTGGAATGTGGATGAGTGGTGTACTTAACTACGGTTTCCTTTGGCAACAACGGATAAAAATAGCGGCACTTTCCGATAGGATAGAACGGCAGTCTATCTCAGGTTTAGCCCTCACATACCCATTGAAATTCTTATACAGTTGAAGCATGGTAAAGTTTCGAATCCACAATCTTTCCATGACAAACGCGTTAAAAACACATACCTGCGATGCTTCCCGTAATTCTGTATGCGCGCTAAATAAATAGATTTTATTGATGTAATGTCATATTGGTTGTTTATTTTATATCGAAGGAAACGTTTGCTTCTTTTGTATAGGGCTAGGCGTGGCCCAGCAGTAGCGTGTTAGGCTGTGGGTCTAACGATTTAGTGTTCGAGATATCACGCAAATTAACATGTTCTGCACTTTACCTGTAGATGAGTTATAAAAGTGACAGTGAACCATATTTATCATTTCAAAGAACCGGGCAAAGCTTTTATAGCAGCGTGTGCTCTGGTCAGTAGTTCAAAATTAGGGATAGCTGTAACTGAACTTTAGGGATTTCTGACTTGGCCGTTAAGCTCATTTTATCATTTATACAGTTCTGCCGTATGAGGGCTTGCAAATCTGATTTGTTGTAATGTACAATTGTAGTTAAATTGTGATTTTGTATAAAAAACGTTGATGTAAATAAAGAGTGGTGTTTAGTGGAATTATTCGTATAGCACTATTGTAGGACAATAGAAAGCTACAATAATAATATGGCCGAGAAGTGCCCGGCCTGACCCAGTGGTTAGCGTGCCAAACTGTGTGATCCATGGCCGAGAAGTGCCTGGCCTGGCCCAGTGGTTAGCGTGCCAAACTGTGTGATTCAAGATTTAGTTATTCACACTCTATCATCTTAAATAAAAAGGAAGAATCTCGCTCCCAACTTTGAGACTGTAGACGCGTTATAAGAGTGATGGTCAAATCCAACTATCTGACGGAAGCAGTTCACGAGTTGGCGCTAAATGATGTTGACTAGCTGCCTTCCCCCTAACCTATCCCTTCACACTAGGAAGTTCTCAAGTAATTTTGCACAAAGGCTAATAAACGTAATTATAGAAGTAGTTTCAGTTCTTTCGTATAGGCATACATGGAAGCTAATACTACAGGTACACCACTGATTTTTCTGCACTCTTGGTTTCAGAGACTTGCCGGGTTATCCGTTTTGCCGAATAAACGGAGGTCATGTGATGATAATTAATTACTGTACTTACAAATAATGAGCCAGTAGTACCGCTTGCAATGTGCAAATTAGTAAATTTTAGAATTTTGCTGTAATTACAGAGCTAATCATGAAGGTCTGGAAGTTAAGTCAAGATTACTGTCTGCTTTATTGTGACTGGATTTGTGATGTTGCAGGGGAATATCCGGGATACTTGAAGTTAACGCCAAAGAATTATTGGATGTAGGCCTATTGCTTTGACACACATTCTTGTTGGCTATGTTTTTAAACATTTCATCCAAGCTAAGTTGTTTTATGTGCTTTGATCTTTCCCTGTATAATTTTTCATACAGCAAATGAAGAGTCATTAGCTCTTGTTCCGTCACAAAGATACGTTAACTTAGTGAGCTATTCATTTGTCAACTCATTTAACTTGTCAGAAGTAAGTCTTTCAGCTACATCTGTTTTATCTTCATTACTATCGTCTTCATCACATTCATTATTTTTAACAGAATTCAGAACAATACCCATAACTTTAGAGTCAGTATAGTGATGAACAACTAGTGTTTCTTTGTCGACATTCATCCACTTGGCCAGACTTATTTCATTAAGCTTACCTTCTATAATTTTGACAGCAGGTCTTGTAAATCTTTTTGCATACTCAAGCAACTCATGAACAACTTTCTCCTTTGATATATTAAATCCTGTTAAGTCAGGAAGTAGCCGGTCCCGAATGTGGGCTCTCTAATGCAGTGCATTCTGTGGCCGCCCAGTGAACTAGTCTGGCGGTAGCGGGAATTTCAAGTGCGCTCTCATAATTTTGTCTGGATTAATTTTTTTTTGTTAAAGATTAAATATCTTGTACACATATAAGAATGACTAATTAAAGGAGGCGGAAAAGTATGTAAGTTGGAAAATCGGTGGTGTACCTGTATTACGTTATTTATAATTCAGAGGTGAACAACAGATGCCAATCACTATTTGAGTTTCGATTTTCATTTAATCATTGAAACGATTTGTAAATATTGGACTTATTTTTCTACTCATAGCAATTCAACAACCCTTTGATCTGAATTGATTAAATATTTGTCTTTCTAACGTTTTAGCGCAACCAACCTCTCGTCATATGTAACAGAAGTGAAGAGTGACTTGGTATAAGGTTTTGTGGCTTGTTAATTGTGTGTGTACTGAAGAAAAACAGCATGAATATTGTCTGTTATGTAAGTTGGTAAACTTGCAACAAAGAGTAGTAATGCTTCTGGAGAGAAATTTATTCGTGGGACGATAACAAACGGATACAATATGGTGGTCAGGGCATCATTCTTTAAGAACTTTAGGGAAGACCAGAATACGGACGGTATTCTACAGTTAATATTTTTGTATAACAACCACATCTTCAGGATCATCTAAGTCTTTTATTAAAAATACGACCAAGTCATCCACCCAGCAAATAAATTGTTCTGACAACATGTGTTGAATAAACAGCATCTTTTAGACGTCTTAGTTTACAGCGAAAATTGAACGAAGAAGTAATTCATCTACATCTTACCAAGAAGAAGATTCGTCAACAGGAAATGGCCAAGGTGATTCGTTGCGAAAGTTATTTCGTAACCATCCACCGTTAGTGTCCGTTCTGGCAAAGCTTGGTGTATATAAGATGATAAAATATGATACAATTTGTATTAAAAGAAACAAACAACAAACAAAAAAGCTACATTTCAACTAGCGTGGTAATACATTATTATTACGAGAGATAGTTACCTCTTAATTATTGACAGTATGGATACTGTTAAAGACAGGTAATTTTAATCGATAAATCAATGAAACGTTCTTACAAAAGAAACCTGTGATGGAACTAGTATATGTAAATTAATTGTTGCTAAAGCCAGTATTTTTTTTTGTGTTTTTCTTATAGCAAAGCCACATCAGGTTATCTACTGTGTCTACCAAGGGGAATCGAACCTCTGATTTTAGCGTTCTAAATCCAAAGACTGTTCGTGTTATATACTAATATCCTGGTCACATAGTGCATCCAGACTGATTTTTTTTGTGAAAGACATTTATATGCAATTCTATCTAAACAGAAACATTTACTTTTTCACGTTTGGAGCAAACGACAGGTAATAAGTCGCTTTTACTTTATTTACAGTTACGACAGAAAGTGTTCGTACCCCTGCGTCCCGAGTAGTTTTTGCTCATAACTTACAAAGTATCACGATTAGGCTAATAGACATATGGTATATTATAAATATTGTACTAACACACATCTACATACATTTTTATGAAAATTAAATGACAAATAAACTGTTTATAAACAAATAACCAAAAATATGAGGAGCAGAAAGTGTTCGTACATTTCAGAACGTGTGAAAAAAAACCTGATATTCCCGTAAACATTTTGTTTAGTTTGACGAATAAACTACATTATACCATTCCAGAACTAGACACTGGGTTCATAATTATTAGAATTTAGCCAGCAAAAAATTTACTTCCGGCAATTTAGCGCCGTCTCCGTCATTATCTGCTTGGTCATCATGGCGAACAGGAAACAGTGATTTAAAAAACCGAATTATTGTAAAATACAAGTCTCGTGTGTCTCTTTCCGGTATTGCTACACAACTTAATGTGCCAAAATCTACTGTTCAAAACATAATTGCCAAGTTTAAGCTTACAGGATCAACTGCTAACCTCCCTCGTTCCGGACGCCCCACCAAATTTCCACACACTAGAAACAGCAAACTGGCTAGTTGTTGGATCAACTGCTAGAGAGAGAACCAAGAGAAAAGTTCTCAGAGAAGTTAGTAGGAACTTTCGTTTAACACGTAATGACATACAGAAACTGGTAAGGGAAACTGGGGTTGATGTAAGCACCTCTACAGTTACGAACATGTTACGCTCTTTTGGGTTCAAAGCATGTCGTCCTCGTAGAACTCCATATTTAAAGCCTGTTCATATAGAAGCACGATTGAGGTATAGAAGAAAGCATGTAGATAAACCCTTTACCTGTTGGAAGAGTATTCTTTGGTCAGACGAGACTAAAATCGAGCTTTTCGACCACAATGATGTTTGCAATATTTTCCATAAGAAGGGGGAACGAAATTTTCTAAAGAACACCGTCCCTACAGTTAAACACGGAGGTGGCTCGATCATGCTATGGGGTTTCTTCAGCTCTTTTGGTGTAGGCAGCCTTCACCGCGTCAACGGAATCATGAAAAAAGAAGAATACGTTGAATTATTAGGCACTTATATCAAGAATGATGCTCGGAACTTGCGGCTTTGGCGTCGTTGGATCTTTTAGCACGACAATGACCCTAAGCACACATCGAAATATGTGCAATCCTGGTTGCAGAGGAACCATATAAGCGTTCTGGAGTGGCTATCGCAGTAATCCGATCTCAACCCAATTGAAAACGTTTGGCATGAGTTGAAGACCAGGGTTCATCAGTGTCATCCGAAAAACTTGCAAGAAGAATGGAAGAAAATACCAGTCGAGTACTGTCAAACGATCATGGAGGGCTATGAGGAGAGATTGCGCCAAGTAATTCACCTGAAAGGCTACACAACTGACCATTAAAGTAGACGCACGAACACTTTCTGCCCCTCCTATGTTTGATTATTTGTTTATAAACAGTTTATATGTCGTTCAATTTACATAAAAAAATTATGTAGATGTGTGTTAGTATAATATTTATAATATACTGTACTTTCATTATCCTAATCATGATATATTCTAAGTTATAAGGAAAAAACTAATCACGATGCAGGGGTACGTACGAACACTTTCTGTCGTAACTGTACCACAAATAAAAGAGTAGTAGTTTTGTTAGTGAAATATGTCTTACCACAAAAATATTAAAGCAAACAAAAATACACACCCAGGAGAGAAAAATCTGTTGTACAATTTAACAGCTTTTTGAGCAGATGTTCTTCATCAGCTTTCATGTGTCGTACCAAATCATAAGTAGTGACACTCAGTGAAAGAAGTCTGCTCCCAACTTACTAATAAACGATTCTTCAATATCAGCGCGTGTCCTAATTTTATCTGCTTTGGTGAATTACCGCTTTTTTGGCTTTTGAATATTATCATTTTTGTATCCTAATTAGTGTGTAGAAATTATCTCTTCAAAGAACAGTTAATTTTTACTTACTGTCTATGAGCGACTATCGTATTTGAAAGCAGCTTCTCTTCAAAGAACAGTTAATTTTTACTTACTGTCTATGAGCGACTATCGTATTTGAAAGCAGCTTTGAAAGACATTTCCAACCAAACACAGATATAGTTAAATTAATATATTAAGGCAAAGGTCACCTATACTGTAATTATTTATTTGGTTTCTTTCCAACGAACGTTTAATTTGAATTCTAAGTATTTGTAATTCGTCAAGGCGAAGTACTTGTAAAGGAATATGTTATTTACTTAAGTATCTGAGACAAACATCTTACCAAAGGTAGTTTAATTTCGGGCTGTGTAGACACGCTTGTGTCAATGATGGTTGTGTGTGTGTTTTTTTTTTCAAGTTAACTGTGACAAAAGTTGCTTGTGTAATCAAGGGATAAAAAAATATTAAAAAAACAGTCCAGAGGGAAAGACATTATTTTTATGCCAAGACAAATTTCTTACCAAAGACAGCTGCATTGTTTATCAGTATATCTAGACGGTCATAGGTTCTTTTAAACTCTTCAGCAAATTTTCTCACTGACTCTTGAGAACTTAAATCCAGTTTCATTATTTCAACATTTTTATTCCTGGTTGATGAAACTATGTCGATAGCAGCCAGTTTGGCTTTCTCTTGGTTTCTACAGGCTAGGATTACACGAGCATGTCTTCTGGCAAGTTCCATTGCAGTCTCTTTTCCTATTCCTTAAGTACAAATTGTATATTTAACACCAAAAATAATTGAACTAAATAGCGTTGATTGCGTTATTCGTCTTATGTATAAGGAACAAAGACCCTGTCTAAGGTCATCGTTAAAAGTACAGCATAACTTATTCATAAATTTTTCCTTGTGTTGTCTGTTTTTTAATTTTCATTGCCTTAAACTGAAATAACTTACTATTTTAATTAGTTATAACTAAACCTGACTATTTTAAGAAATTCGTGATAAATGTGTAAAGGGAATTTAAAGGAAATTGGTATTATTTCTTAATTACCTTTGGTAAGCATTATATGTAAGACAATCCATGTTTACAATACAGGGATATATTAGGTGATATATCATATGTAATACTTACAATACTAAGTAAAAACAAATGATTGATCATGTTGAAGAAGAAGCTTTGTAATAATATTAAAAACACAATACATATCTTTAATTACAGACCTATCGGAAATGCTTCAACTGCCATCATAAGCATTAAGCAATACCGAAACGTTTGTAACTAGAGAAGTTTTTTGGTATTACCATGTTTTTAATTTTTATCTTTCTATATATAAAGCGCAAAAATAATTCGTGTGTCTATCTGTTTATCCCTTATCCAACTATCCCGAGGTCGCTGGGTCAGTCTCAACCAAACTTTGTGGGATGATAGTTTGGAACAAAGGGTATGTTAATGGGGGGTTCACAAACCCCCTCCATCCCCATTATTGTCGTTATTGAGCATTTATTATCTTTAACATGGATTTATGTACGTCCTTACACACGAAACGTAATTAAATTTTCTATCATACAACACACACAAAGTGTAGGGTCGAGGATAAAACGTCTTACATATCTCAGACTGCTCTTGAACTCTCTATGAAGAAAGACAATGAAGAAACATCGCCATTATTGCAATATTACAAGTTTCTCTTGCAACAGACATCATAAAGCTGATATGAAGAGCAATTGTTTGAGTTATACCCACTTCCTATTTTGACCTATTTTTTCGTAGTTAATGATGTGAAACACTGTGGAACGACATTAAGAGCTCGGTGTTGAAAGCGAGTAAGAAAAAGCACCCCTACCCTCAATGGTTTTAGCCACTACTTTTATATACAAAGTCACCCTGACCATCACATAAGGCTCGGCATGGCCAGGTGGGTTAAGGCGTTCGACTCGTAATCTGAGGGTCGCGGGTTCGTATCCCCGTCGCACCAAACATGCTCGCCCTTTCAGCCGTTGTGGCGTTATAATGTTACGGTCAATCTCACTATTCGTTGGTAAAAGAGTAACCCAAGAGTTGGCGGTGGGTAGTGATGACTAACTGCCTTCCCTCTACTCTTACCCTGCTAAATTAGAGACGGCTGCTAGCGCAGATAGCTCTCATGTAGCTTTGCGCGAAATTCAAAACACAAAAACAAAACAAACTGTCACATAGTGTACACCATGTTTTAAATACATACACTGCTGACCAAAATCTTAAGGCTAATGAATATAAAGAAAAAATATGTATTTTGCGTTGTTAGACTATTTGAGTAGAGCTTCGAAAGATGAAAATAAGAAAAGGGAAAATAAAAAAACAAACATTTTTAGCATTCAGTAGGGAAAATGTGAACACTGTAAAATTAGCCTAAATACTAGCTGGTCAAATGTTTAAGACCATATTGAAACGAAGTGCTAATCGGAAAACATGTAACCAAATTTAGTCATTTGTGTTCAAGCATTAGTGTTGTCAACATCTTCCACTGACATCTCCTGTGTTACATTTGGTAAAAACATGGCAAAGGCTAAAAAGTTGACACAGTTTGAACGTGGCAGAATTGTCGAGCTGCAAAAGCAAGGTCTCTCTCAACGTACCATCGCTAGTGAGATTGGGCGTAGCAAACCTGTTGTTACAAATTTCTTAAAAGATCCTGAGGGATATGAAACGAGAATTTCAAGTAATAGGCCCAAGAAAATGTCGCCAGCGTTGAGTAGGAGGATTCGACGGGTTGTTCGACAAGACACCAGGCGATCGTCGAACCAGATTAAAGCCCTTACGGACGCAGAATGCAGCTCAAGAACAATAAGACGGCATCTACGAGAGAAAGGCTTTAAAAACCGTAAACGTCTTGAAAAGCCACGCCTCCTTTCCTACCACGAAACAGCTCGATTAAACTTCGCTGAGAAACACAAAACATGGGATGGAAAAAAGTGGACGAAGGTTTTGTTCTCTGATGAGAAAACATTTAACTTGGATGGTCCAGGTGGCTTCCATTGTTGCTGGCACGATAAGGATATCCTACCGGAGACATTTTCTACACGACACAATGGAGGAGGTTCCATCATGATCTGGGGTGCTTTCTCCTTCCATGGAACAATCGAGCTTCAGGTTATACAGGAGCGTCAAACAGCAGCTGGCTACATTGGCATGTTGGAGAGAGCATCATTATTGACTGAAGGCCCTCGCTTGTATGGAAATAACTGGATGTTTCAGCAGGACAAACCCTGCAATCCACAATGCCCGCAGGACAAAGAACTTTTTTCATGGCGAATAACGTGATTCTTTTTTAACCCTCCAGCGTGTTCAGCCGAACTGAATCCCAATTGAAAATGTTTGGGGGTGGATGACAGGGGAAGTGTATAGGAATGGACGTCAATTCCAAACAGTGCATGATCTTCGTGAAGCCATCTTCATCACTTGGAATAACATTCCAGCCAGCCTTCTGCAAACGCTTATATCGACCATGTCAAAGCAAATGTTTGCAATCATTCGCAATGACGGCCGTGCAACTCACTACTGAGACCTCTTGTTGGGCATTTCCTACCCTGTTTAGAACTGCTTTTTTGTATGGTCTTAAACTTTTGACTAGCTAGTATTTAGGCTAATTTCATAGTGTTCATATTTTCCTTATTAAATGCTAAACAAGTTTTTTATTTTTATATTTCCTTTTCTTATTTTCATCATTCAAAGCTCTACGCAAATAAGTAGTTGAGTCTAACAACGCAAAATGCATATTTTTTCTTTATGTTCATTGGTCTTAATATATAGGCTAGCAGTTTATATATTGAGTTCTTAAACCTTATACAAAACATTTGATGAGCTAGTAACGTGTACTGTAATAATATGCTGTGTTATAAATGTGTTGCGTGAATGTTAGACTTTTTATATTATTTATCATGGCATTCACCCCCTACTTTTTTAAAATTAAATTTCATAACCCGGATAGAGGATGGGTACCACAGTTCGTTATAAATAAAACCAAATATCAAATAGAGAAAGCAGAACAAACGCATTTCAAGAGAAAAAAAATGGATTTAATAAAATTCGTCCAAGATTAGTAATTATAAAACTTACATGAGTCTAAGTTATACGCTTATCATCAACTCCATATGATAAGTTATTAATAAAGTTATTTTGAACTACTAATATTTATATGGAAAATTAGTAAACTGACTATTACTTTAAAACGTATTAAAACTGTTCTTAACGTTTTTAAGGAAACCCTTTTTTCATCAAGTGAAAAGGATACGACGCATGCACAAACGTACTTAAATTAAAGGAAAAATAAGATACAGATATTGGAAAGTTGACAAATCTGTGAGGATATTCATACTTATAAATTAATGAATGAATGTTTGTTTCGAATGTCACTAGTGACTAAAGCAATTCTACTTTGTAATGTGTATGTATCACTACTAAACTCTCAGCTTTACAATGACTTCAGTTGAAGTTAAAATGCCAATTCTAATTCTTATCGGTAATTTCGAAATACATTTTTGTAAAGAGTTTTTCCAAGTTTCGAACGTGAAATCAACCAATCGAAAAATATAATTATGATGTATTTTACTCTTTTAACAGTAAAATTATATATATATATATATATATTAAACACTTACGAACAATGTCTTTAATATCTCTGTACCCTAAATTTGTTGAAACTGTTGGTGGATGAACGTGAAATAAAATGTTGTTTCAAAAATTTAAATAAACTAAGAAAATATTCCAAATTTGATTCAGCTTTTTGCCAAAACATCACGTTTATTTATTAAAGTGGTTGTACTTTCCAAAATATGACTTGAAAATAAAAGTGTATCGTGGGAGAACGCCATGGCCAAGTGGTGAGGGCACTCGACTAGTAATCCGAGGGTTGCGGGATCGAATCCCCATCACATCAAACATGCTCTTCCTTTCAGCCCTGGGAGCGTTATAATGTGACGATCAATCCCACTATTCGTTGATGAAAGAGTAGCCAAGAGTTGGCGATGGGTGGCGATGATTAGCTGCCTTCCCTCTAGCATTACACTGCTAAATTAGGGATAGCTAGCGCAGATAGCCCTCGTGTAGCTTTGCGCGAAATTCAAAAACAAACAAACAACCCATACGAGCTTGTTTTGCCTCGAGGCGTGTACTTTCTCTTTCAGCTTCAGTACGAGTTTGTTCTTTCTCGGCTTCGATATGGGTTTGTTCAAGATTGATTTGTAGCTAGCTTACTAACTTATTCTTATTACGTAACGCTGATTGGTTAGTTGAGACTCTAGAGTATTGCTTCCACAGACAACAAATCGTCATCAACTGACATTTCAATAATGTGCTTTTTTGGCTCATTTTTTTCTCATTGATTCCTTAACCTATATGTCTAAAACTTTGGCAGTTTCGAGCAATTCACTTTTGTTATAACTTTCTATTTGTTCAAGAAAACCTTGATAATCAGACATGTTTTCTTTAAGTGAGGTTTGTGAATAAAGACGACCTCTGACGTACAACCGTTATTAATGTATTAAACTGTATCATGTGGTGATCGAAATAATTTTTAAATACCTGTGTTGTAATAGAGAGATGGAGGGGAGAACAAAATCACTGCCACGTTTATGAACTGAAAAAGACTATGTAGTTCTTTGGAAATATTAAAACTCACCAGTGTTTCCCCCAGTGATGATCACAGTTTTTCCATTGAGAGAGCTCTTATCTTTACAAACACCTAGAGTTATCATAGAGTAGATTTTAAGCAAGATGAATCCTCCAACAGCTACGACTAAAGCTCTCCATAAAGTAGAGAGGGGAAACATTTCAATGTGGTAGTCTGGTAAGAATGTTTTAAACATCGTCCATGTCCATCGATCCATGTCAACTTCTCTAACACTGACCTGAATCAAAGTGCATGAGTTTAGGTAGGTAATTAGGAGTCTCAGACTCGTAAGTTTTGAAATTTTTAGCTTTATATAATTCAAAACGAAGCAATATAATAATAAAACAGAGACACTGATATAATTGCATCTTCATACGAAGAAATACTTTCGGTATTTTCAGAATAGAGTATTGGGAATATTATCAGACGCTCATTATCACAAATGGAAATACAATAATTTAGCAATAAAAAGACTGTCTATCTCTTCTTATTCATCGTTCAAATGGTTCATATAACATTATATTTGAAAATTAAAAGTCCTAAATTGCATGAAAGCTCAGCAGTAAAAAATTAAGTTTTGAGTTACTTTATGTCAAACTAAGAAAATAACTAACAATAACATGTTTAGTGTTTTCTAATAGTTATTGTGGCTAAAGACAGAAGCTCGACATTTTGTACTTGCGTGAAAAGCTTTTTACACACTAATGATACATAATCCAATAATGCACGCAAGATACATATATACATTTATATGTAAATAGAAAATTTGATAAGAGTAAACCCACACACAAAATACAACAACTATGAATACCTGATAAACGTGGAGTCGATAAAAGAAACAAAACTAATTTAACGTAGTTCTTTATACAAATACGTTGAGATTTGCCCTGTTTCTTTGTCTCCAATGAAAGTGCTGAGATGTAGTCGCTGTTCAGACCTAAAATGCATGATTCGATGTCTCACGTGACTAGTGTTTCAGGCATTTTTCCAATCTAGTAAAATAACCAGTTAGCCAAACAACTTTGTTTTATTTTTAATGAACGTTCTTATTAACTGACCTATTTTGTACAGAAATTGTGATAATTTGTCATCCATTTGTGGTTAATCAGACATTCTTCTTGTTTTATGTGTGTGAGGGCGGGGGAATAAGTTGAGATAGTGACTTCTTATTGTGGTAGAAATTACTAAGACCCAAAGCAGATAAGCTCAAACAGTGGTAAGAGATATATATCATACATATGTACAACGACCTCAAAATTATACATGTTAATAGCGAAAAATCTGGCATCAAACTGTTTTTTTTAAAAAATAAGTCTAACAGTTTTGTTCAGTTACAACTGCTAGGAGAACAGGTGAATCACGGCATAGGTTTCCAGTAATGTCACGTTTTATCTTAACGAATCTCATAAACAGAACTGGTGACATGACTCATTTTACCTTATGTTATTTGTGAACATTTTATTAACGACGAAAAAAGTGGTAAATGACACAGAGTGAATGGTGAGCTGTAAAAGGTCCGTTTTATTAATGGAGAGAAAGAGTTATGAATAACAATGGAATAGAGGGCAAAATAAAGCAATATTTGTCTAATATATATGTAAAAAAAATATTTTACATAGAAGAGCGAACAACGTTTCGACCTTCTATGTAAAATATTTTCTCAACCCAAACGAGCCGTTTTTGCATATATATTTCTCTACAAGTGGGTTTTCTCGACATCACTGTGTAATATTTGTCTAAGGTCATTCAAATTTTTGGATAAGTTTTTTTGTCATAAGTTTGTTAAGCCTCGCAAGAAACTTTTGGTGGCATTATTTTATTGCTAACTTCTATCATTATCAGAAAGAAAAATAATAACTTGGAACATTTTTTCTGAGAAAGCTACGCTTTGTGAACACGCAGCGATCATGACTTCTATATCTTTCTATTTTTGCTCATCACATTAATTTAGTATCAAAGGATTCAAATTTAGAGACATGTTGCCGCCTGAAATACTCCAAATTTTCATCTATGGGCACGTTGTAAAAGTGATAATTAACATTAGATCCCAATATTCGGTCAAAAAGAATCGGACAGAATCCTTTTGGCAGCGGATATATTGACTAGTTGACCTTTCTCTGGTCAATAGTTCAAACTTAGGTTATACCTGAACCTCAGGGATATCTGTTAAGCATAAAGATACACAACTAGCTGTCTGGCTATGTACATCACAGGTATTTAAATCCAGGTTTTAGTGTTATAAGGCTTAGGAATATTCGACTTAGCTATTCAGCCCAGGAAAAAATTCCAATTACAATATGGAAAATTCTAATACATATGATAATAAAAATGACCTGATATTAAAGTTCTAACGTCGTATCAGGTCCCGTAAGTTTGATTATTTCTTAATTAAAATATTTAACGTAAATTACATGACTTCTAACCTTTTTTCGTTAATAGAATACTTATAAGATGCCATAAGATGAATAGTTTTATACTTTTGCATTATTTTCACAAAAACATCATAGTTCAGTACCTTATATTAAAACAATTTTGTAGCCTCAGCACCTCGTTATAGCTCATGTCGCCTTGTGCGGTAATTCTTTATTTGACATTAGCCCCATCATAGTCAAAGCACATCACTCCTCCTTGTTGGTTTCCATATCCCACCCAGTGCACCCAGAGTTTGTTTTTCCAGCGCTCATTTCAACAGGGCCCGGCATGGCCAGGTGGGTTAAGGCGTGCGACTCGTAATCTGAGGGTAGCGGGTTCGCACCCCGTCGCGCCAAACATGCTCGCCCTTTCAGCTGTGGGGCATTATAATGTGACGGTCAATCCCACTATTCGTTTGTAAAAGAGTAGCCCAAGAATTGGCGGTGGGTGATGATGACTAGCTGCCTTCCCTCTATTCTTACAATGCTAAATTAGGGACGGCTAGCACAAATAGCCCTCGAGTAGCTTTGTGCGAAATTCCAAACAAACAAAACAAAACAAACATTTCAACACTCCGATGACTTGATAAACGCCTTACGTCTTTACGTCTTTACGTTCTCGTGATTTGTGTTGCTTTTTTCAGAGAGGAAACCTTCCTTATGCTGTGTGCTGCTTCATGAAGCACACGGAGGGCTTTTGCAGCTGACCTTTGTGTTTGTGGATTCTCATCTGTTACATGGCGTTGCACTTTACTTACCACGTCTTGATTACGACTCATTGCAGGTTTCGTTTTAGAGGGTGCTGATAATCCAAGCTGATCCATATTTGTTTGTTTTCTAATATTTGCCTTGGATATTTTATATTTCCGATAGGAACTCATCTTTACAATTTGCGTGATAAACAGTTTTGTGTAGAAAAGGCTGTTATATATCCTTCACAACTAAGCGAGAGTTATCTGTATGCAATAATATTTAAATGTCTCGGCGGACTAATATGTGGGCAAGCTGTATTGTACATTATATTGATAATATATTTCAATTCACCCATTCTGTTATGCTTAGCTACCACTAGTAGAAATGTATTAGTGATGTTAGTCTCCTGATAACAGTAGTTGTTTCTTTGCTTTAGATCAGAAATATATTGAGCTATCTGCTGTGTTTACCTTGGGGAATTGAACCCCACATATTTGCGTTGTAAGCTTGTAAACATACTGCAGACCCATCGGGTGACAGATGTATTCTCAAAACGGCTGATATGGTATTGAAACTTTAATTAAGATAAAGTTTAGAACAATGTTTCGACCTTATTAGGTCATCTTCAGGTTAACAAAGAGAGTTTGTAACTGACTATTGCCGGGCACATGTGTTGAGGAACGAGAGTGTAAACGGGTACGGGATTGTAGGGAGCGTTGCAGTTCGTTAGGATCGCATGAGCGTATACGGTGAACAATGGCATAATGTAACTAAGTTCAGGCATAATGGACTTTAAACAGATAACACAGTACACAAAGAAACACTATGGACTTACACTTCTCGTATAATCATTGTAGTGAAGTAATTTGTGATGACGAGAAACACACTTGAAGTAAAAATGTATTCTCAAGACGGCTGGTATGGGTATTCAAACTTTAATTAAAATAAAGTACAGAAAAACGTTTCTGTTTGTTAACTGATGGCGGCATCTAACAAAAAATTGTACACCAGAAAAACACAACAAATGTGTTGAGAGTTCCTGCATTAATTCTGAGTGACTTGGCCATATTCCATCTAGTTTTCTTTCCTCTTTGACGACATTTACAGGTTACATGAACTGTAAAGTACAGAAAACAAAACAAAATCAACAATGAGTTTTCTGTCTATTTACTTTCAAAACAAGCTGTTGGTCTTGCACTTAGCTATAGATGAGAGAAAAACTAGAAAAGTCTCTCGACTGCTTAGCAGATTGTTAAAATCTTTAAAATGCCCCCCCCCCTCAGCGGTAAGTTCATAAAATTACATAACAAAGCTAAGACCCAAGGTTTGGTTCGCAGCCGTAGACAGCGTACAAATATACTATTGTATAATCTTTCGCCTTTTTAGAACATGAAGTAACATTAAACTTGGGATATAAATGGGGTGACAAAACTGACCACTATTCATTATTTTTTTTCTTAGCAACAGATACTTAACCTGTACCGGACAAGGGGTGCAATTACTGCTGTTGTGAGACGACTAATAGTGGTAAAAAATTGGTGATGACGAGAAACCTTCGACAATTAGTCTCCAATTATTGTACAAAATCAAGCCGTATAGTTTCAGTTTACAATATTAAACCAGAATATAGACCATTAGTCTTAGTTTGTCGTTGTTTACATTATTAAGATACACTGCAAACAACTGGTTTTGTTTGAAGTATTAAACTAGACTATAAACACTTAACTTATGTTTGCATTACTGATTAGAGCAGTAACCAGTTACTTTAGGTTTACAGTAGTGAAGTAAGCTGTAGAGAGCTGACCTTTATTAACTGTGTTTTAATATTTTAATATGTTTATTTTCTATTGGTTACTAGAAGTAGTATTGAAATGGCATAGCGTAATCCCTAGAATTGGTTGGATTTAACGCCCCCCCCTCCCAGTGGCACAGCGTTATGTTTGCGAACTCACACCGCTAAAAATCAGTTTTCGATACCCGTGGTGGGCAGAGCACACATTGTGTAACTTTGTGCTTAATTCCAAACAATCAAACAAACTGGATTTGACTAGCCGTGATGACTATGAGTCATCTCCAATGTTCTTAAGCTTCAGTAAAAAAATGTTGGAATAATTTTTGAAAACGAACAGTCGGATAGTTAGTTGATCAGTTAGTTATCCATTTGAAGTAAAAATTTATTTTTAAGACAGTTAGTATGGACATTAAAACTTTAATCAAACTAAAATACAGAACAACATTTCGACCTTCTTAGGTCATCTTCAAGTTGATAAAGAGAGTTGGCAACTGACTGTTGCCCGGCACGTCTTAGGGGCGAGAGTGTAAATGGATAAGGGATTGTAGAGGGCGTTGCAGTTAGATGTTAGGTTATTAATTAATATAGGTATAAAGGTGTTCTTTTATATTTTTTTAAATTTTAATTTGAGTTGTTGTATAAGTAAGGCTTTTTTTTGATTTTGCGTTTGCTTATATTTGTTTCCCTATTTAGTATATGGGCGTTTTCTATGGTTATGTTGTGTTTATTTGATTTGCAGTGTTCAAAGACGCGTGAATATGTGTTTTTTTCTTTGAATCTGGTTTCCATTTTTCTGCTTGATTTTCCAATATAGAAGTCATGATAGTTGTTGCATTGTATTTTATAAATTATGTTGGCGTTGTGTTTGTCAGTGTAGTTCTTACCTAGTATGGACTTTTGTTTTGTACCTGGATTTTGAATACATTTGGTGTTTACTGGAATGTTGTCTTTTAAGTTTTTTCCCAATGTTTGCTATTTTTTCGCTGATCTCGGGAATATATGGTATGAAACAATGTAAGATTTTGTAGTTTTTTATATCTTGGGATTTATTGTTATTTGTTTGTTGTTGAGTGTGTGCGTATAATTTTTTTTAATGTTTTTTGAATATAACTTGTTGATGTTGGTGAAATGTTGTCTTATTTTGTTGATTTCATCGTTAATTTTATCAGGTGAACATAGTTCTGTGGCTGTGTTTATTTGGTTACTTAATACGTTGGGTTTTTGTTTTGTTTCATGTGCTGAGTCCCAGGAAATGTATAGTCCAGTTATAGGTGATTTTTCTGTTGTTTTCTGTTTTGAATGGTGTATAGGTTCTTGGGATATTAAGGTTGAGAAATGCAATTTGGTTAGTTTTTTCCTAGTCAGAGGTGAACGTAATGCTGGGGTGTATGGAGTTAACGTGGTTAAAAAAACTAATTGTGTGTTTTGTAGATGTGAATCTAGCAATTGTATCGTTAACATATCTATACCAGCATAGTGATGGGTGTAAGGTTTAACTGATCGCTTGAGATTTAATCTGTGTCATAAAAATATTAGCTAGAACTGATGACATGGGATTGTCCATATTTAGGCCATTTAATTGTAGGAAAGTTTGGTGGTAATGAATTCGATAAGGATTGCTAATTGATTGCTGGGGATGTGTATAAATGGGTTGGGGTCTTGGATATAAAGTTCTAAGGTTATCTTGCAGACTTCAGTGGTTGGGACTTCTGTAAAGAGGGATATAACATCAAAATTGGCCATGAATACTTTCTGATTTGGTTGGTTAAGAATAGATTTAAAGTTAAAAGAGTCTTTGCAAAAGGAGCCGGCTGATGTCCCAAATTCAGAAAATGCCCGCACTGTTTATTTACCGAGGTTGTAGTTAAATGATTCATAGGTCGACACTATGGGTCGTAGTGGACAATCGGATTTGTGAGATTTGGAGGTGCCTTATAGTGTGGTGTGCGTGAGTCGGTCCAGCGTAGGTAAGAATAAAAGTTTTCTGAGATTGTGTTTTTTTAAATTTGTAGCAGTATTTTGTTTAATTGGTTCTCGTGTGTTTTTATTGGATTAGTGTGTATTGGTTTAAATTTCTTTGTATCTGATAAGATGTCGTTCATTCTTTCTTCATTTTCATTTTGTTTAGGATTTCTTCCCGAGAAAAGATATAAAAAACTTGTGAAATAGGGTGCATTTTCATTTTTTAAAATTTAATTTTTTGACTTACTCACAGCTGACTGTATCAAGTATCATAATCAGAAACCGTTTGACACGAGTTATTTTGTTTTAGGAGTTTTGGCCGAGAATGGAAGATAAAAAACCTAAAAGAGCATAAATTATCACTTTTTAAATATACTTTTGACTTTGAATGTGAATATACAAGTAGTTAATCTGTTAAATAGCAGATATAATGTTATATAATGTATTACATTATACATGTAATGAGGTCATTAGGGACTTAAGAAGAAAACAAATAAAGAAATAGAACATTATCTAACATTGCCGGTCAGTAGTACTAAAGATAAATATATGCTAGTGTTTAGTATCTATTTTCTTGCTTTGAAGGATAAACCTTAAGGTAATAAAACTGCTTTGATTCTCTGCAGTGCACGTGAAATGATAACGCATACACTTAATGAGAATACATTAGCGGCACAGTGGTATGTCTGAGAAATTTACTGTTAGTAGAAACCGGTTTTCGATACCCATGGTGGGTAGAACACAGATTGTCCCTTGTGTAGTTTTGTTCTTAATATCACAAAAACAACAACTTGATGAGAATGGGAAATCTTCAGCATACATAATACTTTTTATAGAAACATACCTATTTGTATATTACAAGACTCAACTCTTTTTACCATATTATAACTACAGTAAATATAGAGTTATAAACTACTTGTGCAGTTACATGCAATGATTTCAAAGCGACGTTTTTCTTTTCGATATATCCTGTCCTCCATAGGTTAGTGGGAAGGTTTTGGACTTACAACGCTATAATTCGGGGCTTGAGAGAGTGAAAACATCGCAATGCACTAGAAAAAACAACAAAAGGTGAGAATGACTCGGGACAACATCTTATTTTAGAACAGCGTATGAAACGTGTCAGATCGTAACGCCTTTAAAGAAGTAGTGCATAAGCCTTAAGTGATACTTATCAAGTTCAAGGTAAAATTAATGAAAAATTACAAATATCTATCGATAAATAATGTTAAGGTGCAATTTAAAGTTTTTGTCTTGCAAAATTTGTCAGAATATGTAGTGCTACAAGTGCCACGTTTTACAAGTAGGAAAAAATTAAACAGTATCATGCATGTTGCATAAGGAAAATCTAAAGTTAACAAATAACATTACACCATAAGAAATCAACAAAAACATACAAGGTGAGCTGCTTCATTATAACCATATAATTAGCATAATTTTTATTTAGTTCAAGGTAATCAAAAGGTTTGAAAATACGATTTTAATAAACCAGGGTTGGCATCTATGGGCCGGTAGATTACATTTCCTTCACCAAACATGATCGCTCTTTCAGATATATACGATGGTCAATCCTACTATTCGTTGATAAGGAACAGTCTAAGAGTTGTCTGTGGGCCTGGCATGGCCTTGTGGCTAGAGTTCTTGACTCGCATTCAGTGGTTTTCAAGTTCGAAACCTCATTGCCGAAAATGCTTACACTCTCAGCCTTGGAGCGTTATGAAGTGACGATCAATCCCACTATTCATTGATAAATAAGATGGCAGTGGATGATGTTGATAGCTGCCTTCTCTCTAGAGACTGTTAAATTAGGAATGGTTTCCTGAAGAGGAGATGGCGCCACCCTTATACACATGCCCGAGAATCATCAATGATACATCAGTGTCTAAAAAAGTGCCCCAACCATCGTAAGTGGTATCGTGACTAAAAAGAAAAAAAAAAAGGATTTAGCGTTAGGCGGTGTTGAATACCTTCTTTCGCTTTAGTCTCTCATTTCAAAACTAGTGATAGCTGAAGTAGATAGTCTTCGAGAAGGGCCCAGCATGGCCAGGTGCTTCAGGCAATCGACTAGTAATCCGAGGGTCGCGGGTTCGAATCCCGGTCACACCAAACATGTTTGCCCTTTCATTCGTGGGGGCGTTATAATGTTACGGCCAATCCCACTATTCGTTGGTAAAAGAGTAGTCCAGAAGTTGGCGATGGGTGGTAAGACTAGTTAGTCTTACACTGATAAATTAGGGATAGCTATCGTTCGTGTAGCTTTGCACGAAATAAAAAAAAAGCAAACCTTCGAGAAGCTTTGCGAGAAATTCAATAAACAGAAAAACTTAAAAGCCTAAAACCTTTGGCACTAGGGGGCGATCAAACGACGACATCATCATTATTTTAACGTTAGACTATTTTTACATACTATGAGGAAGAAGTTTTTAAAATTCATTTTAAATACAAATAAATTTGTTTTCTATTGGAACATGATTAACTGTTTTAAACGTGTCATCGGGCTTATCACTGAATGCAGTACAGTTATTATAACAGACACATATGATGAAACGCTAGTAAACCACTCAACATTTATCGATATTTTTTTTGCTGTAATAAAACACACAACGTGTTGCCAGTTGAGTTAAGACTTCTTAGAAATTATGATAGCGTAGAGTATCACAAACACACATTTTCCCCTTAGTTTTTAATAGTTCTGTCAGGGAAGTTGATTGGTTCCAAAGTTACTGTTACATATAATGAAATGAGGAATTTCTCCTTCTTCATGTTAAAACTATGTTGTAAGACATGCCGCTGTGCCATTTGGGTGGAGGGAGAGCTGCATCTATACTTGAAACTCAATAACTAACAAAAACATTCAGTGAACTAACTGTACTTCCGCAGGGTCCCCGAAAGTGTTCTATTTTAAGAGCAAATAAATCCAAAATTAAGAGTAACAAATATTTTATTTCTTGTTTTTGAATATCTTATGTTATGTTGTGTTGTAGTTCAGAAGGTGTATAATTATTCTCTTGATTCATGCACATGTTTTATTGACGTTGTGACAGAACGAATTTCAACATTAAGTTTACCTTACGTGACGTCATTTTAATCTCTACTCACTGACTGGCAGTCAGACAATTCACTATTTTACACTGGTGCAATTGGTTAAACAGGTGACTTTTCCAGGTAACTTTCGGCCCATTTTCGGGGAAATTATGATTGACACCCACTTCTGTAGATATCTATATTTTACTGTCTGTATCAAGACGCTAAATATTCGTTCTTAGTACGTCCACAGTTTTCAAAGTAGTCAGTAGAGGAAATAATATATGTCAGACGAGAGAGTACCAAGAATAAATATAAGAAAAACAGTAACATCTAGCGGTATACGATACAACACTAGAAGTTCAAAACAGACATTAGAAAGTAGTAATATTTACTGGGATGCACTAATACTTGTATGGTGTTTAAAACTATGCTGTAATAATATTTATATAATGATTACTATATATTATGCTGGAAGGAGTTAAAAGCAGACATCATTAGTATCTATCCGTCCTCAGTAAGATTAACATAGACGTAAAAAAGCATTAATACGTATCGAGATGTAGTACGGTGCAAGTAGTACATTATTATTTGTCATAGTGCGGGGTTAAAATAATTTATATCTGAGCTCCTTTAACATGTTATACTTTACCAGAAGTAAGTGCGAATAACATTAGCAAGAACCCCACATCTTTGCTTCCATTTAGTTTTTAAATCGTTTAAAAACAAACAACGATTAGTGTTTCAAAAGTTGTAGGAGCATTTGAAGATGTATAAGTAAATCACTTTTTTAACTTCTTAGCTAATTATAACCTAACTCTTTTCAATTTCTCAGCCAATAAGAAGCCCACACATTTTAACTTCTCAGCCAATTAGTAGCCCACATTTTTTCAACTTCTCAGCTAATTAGAACCCAACACTTTTCAATTTTTCAGCCAATTAGAAGCTCACACTTTTTCAACTTCTCAGCCAATTAGAAGCCACAATTTTCAACTTCTCAGCCAATTAGAAAACCACACTTTTTCAACTTCTCAGCCAATTAGAAGCCACAATTTTCAACTTCTCAGCCAATTAGAAAACCACACTTTTCAACTTTTCAGCCAATTCGAACACCACACTTTTTTTCCATATTAAGATAGCGAAGTGCGAGCGATTAGGGAGCACTTTTAGAAAGGTTAAAGCCTTATTGGAAAGATCACGCATATAACAAATTATCTAGATTTTATGTAAAATTACTTTTGTGTTACCATAAAATGGAGTGTTTGGAAATTTCACAAAGAGCGCAAAAAATAGTTTCTCGGGATCAAAAAGAAAACACAACAACATCAAAGAAACTACGTAGTTTGAAATATATTTTTAAAGCCAGTTTATACGAGAAACATCTTATAAAAAACAGCAATAAACTATAAAGAACAGTAATGAAACACTTTGATATAGAAAAATAGCATCGGCAACTGTGACTAATAAACGCATATCTTACACTTACACTCCCGCTTTCAATTAATATCTGTGATATACACTCGTATATTTTTGGAATTTTTATTTTTAAAGTTATAATATTAGGGCTATCTTAGTTTTTAATTCCTGTTGGAATAAGCTCGTAGATGAAAAGTATTGTATTAAACAGCAGTGTTAAATGGTTCCTCAGGTTTTATTGACAACACCTTTGCAATATATAAATTTTACGTTCAACAGCATTTTAAGTCTGTATCAACTGTGTGCATGTTTTTATGATGAACGTTCATTTAAACTAAGAAATTTGCTCAAAATCATAGTGCAAAATAATCTAAAGATTACTGTATAAAATAATTTATATAGGTGGAAAAATACTAATTAACGTATTTTACCAATCTGTCACCCTACGTTGCAAGCCTTAGATTAAATAAATATTCTAAATCTAGAAGAAAAAGGTGTTTAAACCTATCTGTAATAGTACTTATGATAGTAATACTACAATACATAACATAAACCGAATTTACTTATGATAGTAATACTACAATGCATAACATAAACCGACATAGATTTATTTAACACAACGAAATATTTTAATTAATGGATCGTATTAAAAACAGTTATATTATTAATAATCATTCATGATGAATGACAGTTCTTTGCTGAAGGTTTGATTTTTTAATTCTGTGCACCATTCTTTGTGTTTCTTACGTGTAGGGCGTTTTTTTTTTAATTTAACTTTCCTATTTAATAAATGCACATTATTTAAGTTTAGCAAGTTCAATGTTTCTCTATTCAGTCACAGGTTAAAATATCTACTGATTAAATATAACTACAAGTTTAAAGCGTCTTCCCACTTCTTATTGAATTCGTTTATTTACATGCGAGAGGATTTTAACAGAGGTCAAAGCACAGGCTATACCCCTTTCAGTTATGGAGTTTCTTCTCAGTATACTTGTCAGTGCGCAGTTAAAGTAGCGTTACGCCGTCCCTAATTCAGAACCATCGAACGTGATGAGGAAACAGGAAAATAGCAGCCTTTTCTTTTACTTATACATTAATTATTTATATATATATAATTTATTATTGTGTATCACCTTTTTATATAATGACAATTATATTTTTAATATCAGGCACTCAGTGTAGATTAGGCTATTTTAATACTATAACTTTCACTATTACTTCACGTTTGGAGAATTGGTTAACAAATAGATAACAATAATTCCTAACCATCTTACCAATATACCTACTTCATTTCCATACTTCTATTGTTTCCTTCAGTCTTCCACTTGACCAATGTGACCCCTGGTTTATATTTCCTTACTCCACTTTTTTATATGCTCTTTCATGACGACATCATTGAAAGATCTTACTAGGACCTACTTTTAATCTGAATCGATTACTTTCATTTTTTCCATGATTTTCATGACAAGAAAATATTAATAATTAGTATTCCAGCATTGGAATTACTGTGCAGTCATACTTAGTTCATAATTACAATAGATTGGATAATTATTATCTTGATCACATTTAATATCGACTCAGAGTAAAAATTATATAATCAGATAAGTACAGAGTATTCAATTTTTTCTATTTTAGAGTTTTCACACAAAGCTGTACAAGGGTAATCTGCGATAGCCATCCTTTAGATTCGATAGACCAGAGGGAATGCAGCTGGCTACCAGCACCCAATGTTAGCCTTAGAGCTATTTTTGCCTGATCGTCTGTTACTTTTATATTGCGCGCTTGTATGTGTGTGTGCTTTCTTATAACAAAGCCACATTGGGCTATCTGCTAAGCCCACAGAGAGGAATCGAACCCCAGATTTTAGCGTTGTAAATCCGTAGACTTACCACTGTACTAGCGAGGGGACCACTTTTATATCGCATCCAAAACCACAAAATGCGAGTTGAATAGTTAAAACAACGGACCGCGAACTGAGGTTTATCAGATTCACAATCAGGTAAACTGACCAATAGGACAAACCGGGCTCAGCTGACAAATATTGGTATTCTAGCAACAGAAATTTCAATAATTTAAAAAAAATAAATTAATCAAATAAACAATTTTAAAATCACACAAAACTCTTACTTTACAAGCTGTGCAATGGCAAATGCAAATTAAAATACAGTGTTTATAGAACATTAAAAAGAAGTATTTTTATATAGACCACAATCCAGTTTTTATTCTCGCATTATTGGAATTTATAATTTAGATCTAGAACCGAAGTACAATCTAAAAGTTTTGAAATATAAGTACACTGAATTATTTATTCATCGGTTATCTCAAGCATTAATTATAGAAACAAATACATTTTATATGGTGCTTAATATATATATATATGGCGCTTAATATATATATAAAACTGACATACTTTTTAGATTAGGTTATTCATTTTGTTCAATGGTTTTTTTTTTTTTAATATCACGCAAAGCTACACGAGGGCTATCAGTCCCTAATTTAGCAATGTAAGGTTAGAGGGAAGGCAGCTAGTCGTCATCACCCACCGCCAACTCTTGAGCTACTCTTTTACCAACGAATAGCGTGACTGACCGCCACATTATAACGTTCCCACGGCTGAAAGGGCGAGTATGTTTGGTGTGACGGGGATTCAAACCCGCGTCCCGCAGATTACGAGTCGAGTGCTTTAACCACCTGGCCATGTCGGGCCATTTTGATAAGTGACGTTAACTTTTTAACGTTCTTTTGTGTTGATTCTATATGTTCCTAATCTTTTTATGTCTTTTAACGCAGCTGAAAAGCGTCAACCGCTAATCATTATCTCACCCAATTGTAAGATTTAACAGTTACTCTTATAACCCCTCCATTGCCCCAAAGTGTGGATCGTATTTTTAAAGAAAGAGGTCACGAGCTATGAACATTTGGATTCACATCTGGGCCGCTAACTACCGACCACACTCAGCACTTTTATAAGGCAAAAATAATGATGAAAACACACTTTGTTATGAATATGCATCGGTGTGGGTGAATCAAAAAACTATTCATGCATATATAGCTCACAAATTTTGTTTAATTATTTGTGCCATCTGTTGTTTCAGCGGTAAGTCTGAGAGATTATAAAACGCTAATCGCAGAACACAAATAGCCCATTGTATAGACTTATGGTTAACTGAGACAAAAAATATTTATTTATTGCTCAGCTGTTTCCATGAATGAAATTGATTAGTGTTTTCTGAATTACAAAAAGTGTTGTTTTGCCCAAGTTTAGGCAGTACTTAATTTTCTTTCTTTTTAGAAATATATTCTCAGAGATATTTAAATAATTAGGCTACTCTAACCTGTTTTATTGATAGACACTTTGTTAAGTAATATACTTGGTTTACTGGAAACTTGCATCTTGAGTAGGATCAGAAAAACCTTCCCTTATCTGAGCGTAATATGTATGCTCATATATCTTTTTGTTGTATTCGGCGATTCACTTCTTAACGTCAGACGTCCAATAACGTACGTTTCGTCAACCCATTTCCATGACACAGTTTGTTTTTAATGGTATCGATATATGTAGGTTGGTCAAGCGATATATGAACAGATATCTTGTTTTGAGATGAATTACGTTTCATACCGAAGCCAAACAAGATACGTGTACGGAATTTGAAAATGGTCAAGGCCACAACCAATTTCAATTTCAAAGATACGTAGTGATGTCCTAAGTATCTGGACAAAACTCAATATTGGTGGCGAAACTCACTTTTATGGGGTAGATCATTATATTATACAAGGATACAGCTTTACAACTATCAATGTTTTCAACATGCAGGTGAACTTTCTTCTATTGGATGATAACATTTGAATTAATATCAAGCAATTTGAAAAGAGGCCTCTCAGTAGCATAGTGGTGTGCCTATCTCAGTAGCATAGTGGTGTGCCTACGGACTTTTACTGCTTAAAAACTAGGATTGTGCTTAGTAACAAACAAAAAACAACAAAGTTTAAGGAAGATATCTCAGACGTTCGTGATTCACCTCCAAGGAGGGATAATGAACCGAAATCAGCTCTGAAGGAAGAGTGAATCGTATTACTCCATTAGTTCATAACTCGAGCAAGCCACAACGTTTAACGTGTTACGTTATTATCCGAGGCACTTGTACATCTCATCAGTTAAAAATGGATTTCTTATAACTTACTGAAACGTCTGTAGTGCGATACGATTATTTGGTAATTTTCATATTAAGCATCAGTAGTAGACACATGTATATTAAATCGCATTACTAAGTTACACGTGATACGTTTTTCCATAAAAACGAACCCAGAGATATCTTTAACATTATCTAATAACACATGTTGTTCTTTGTAATTGTTAGATTATGGAAAAGTCAATTATTTTAACGTATTTTAAATAATGTAGTTTCTTTTCTTAAAGCGAGATTGAAAAGAAGGGTTAGTAGTGTTGTTACTTTGTCCAACTGCTGAGCTACGTAATGTACTATTTGCACTTTGCCACCGACTCCCTTCTTCCCCGTTTTGAGCATTTTTAATTCCTTAGACTCACTACTGAGCTACGTAATGTACTATTTGCACTTTGCCACCGACTCCCTTCTTCCCAGTTTTGAGCATTTTTAATTCCTTAGACTCACTGCTGAGCTACGTAATGTACTATTTGCAGGGCCCGGCATGGCCTAGCGCGTTAAGGCGTGCGCTTCGTAATCTGAGGGTCACGGGTTCGCGCCCGAGTCGCGCCAAACATGCTCGCCCTCCCAGCCGTGGGGGCGTTATAATGTTACGGTCAATCCCACTATTCGTTGGTAAAAGAGTAGCCCAAGAGTTGGCGGTGGGTGGTGATGACTAGCTGCCTTCCCTCTAGTCTTACACTGCTAAATTAGGGACGGCTAGCACAGATAGCCCTCGAGTAGCTTTGTGCGAAATTCCAAAACAAACAAACAAACAAAAACTATTTGCACTTTGCCACCGACTCCCTTCTTCCCAGTTTTGAGCATTTTTAATTCCTTAGACTCACTGCTGAGCTACGTAATGTACTATTTGCACTTTGCCACCGACTCCCTTCTTCCTAGTTTTGAGCATTTTTAATTCCTTAGACTCACTGCTGAGCGACGTAATGTACTATTTGCACTTTGCCACTGACTCCCTTCTTCCCAGTTTTGAGCATTTTTAATTCCTTAGACTCACTGCTGAGCGACGTAATGTACTATTTGCACTTTGCCACCGACTCCCTTCTTCCCAGTTTTGAGCATTTTTAATTCCTTAGACTCACTGCTGAGCTACGTAATGTACTATTTGCACTTTGCCACCGACTCCCTTCTTCCTAGTTTTGAGCATTTTTAATTCCTTAGACTCACTGCTGAGCTACGTAATGTACTATTTGCACTTTGCACCGACTCCCTTCTTCTTACCTCTTTCTTATCTTTTTACCTTTAAAGTAAGGTTAAATCATTAATGATGTTATTTTAACCGAGAGTTTAGTCACTCAATGTTCCATATTATTCTTACAGAATTGCTCAGTCACTAAGTGTCCTATACTATATTTGTAGGATTGTTTAGTCACTGAATCTACTGACTTTCAGTATAGGATATCACATTTAATATTCCGTGAAATCTGACAGGATAAATGTAACAAAATAACACTTACTGGTTTGTTTAATTGTTACATATACTATGTTAGTATTTATACGATAATTTAGCCACTAACTATACTATATTATCTGTATAGGATAAAATATTTAATATTCTATTGAACCTGACATAATCAGGTTATCTTTTAACAGTTAATAATTCATACGATAAGCACGTTCTCCCACATTGTCTATTCTGCAATAATACTTCACTATCAACCTAATACCTGACACAGCATGAAATCGGTGCCTTCATCTAGACGGAGACTTTTACGAGAGGTCTGGCATGGCCAGGTGGCTAAGGCACTCGACTCATAATCCGAGGGTCACGGGTTCGAATCCTCGTCACACCAAACACGTTCGCCCTTTCAGCCGTGGAGGCGTTATAATGTGACGGTCAATTGCGCTATCTTTGGTAAAAGAGTAGCCCAAGAGTTGGCGGTGGGTGGTGATGACTAGTTGCCTTCCCTCTAGTCTTTCACTGCAAAATTAGAGACGGCTAGCGCAGATAGCCCTCGTGTAGGTTTGCGCGAAATTCAAAACAAACAAACTCAATCCACAGATCATTGCCCAGGAGGCCTTTTGTACATCATCAGAACTCGTCAGTAGCGCTGAAAGAAGAAGAGAGATATATATGCAGTACAAACATTTTTAGGGATATATCATGTTCGCTGCTTTGTTGTGGGTTTTTGACGTTTAATATTGAATGTCGAATACCTTATTACATGTTATTGTGATTTTCTGTTATATATCATTTATGAAAGAAACATAAGACAAATAACTTATGGTATTCATGTTATTAATTATATAATATAATTACTTAGGTAGGTAACGATAAATAGCAATGCTGAGGAGACTTGTGTCAGCTACATAAAGGTACCATGGTATCGAGAGCCATATATCTAATGAAAAATATGAATTTTCTATAAGTTATGTATTGTTGTATGTATAAAGTATAATATCTACGGTTACAACGTTTCACGTTAAACTGGTGAAACGTTGTAACCATAAATAGTATATTCCATGTAGCAGACACCATGTAACTTGATTTTTACATAATAGGGTATTTCGTTTAATTATTTATAAATTTCATATTCTTCTTTGGAAAAACAAAAACAAGGATAGAAGTTTACCGAAAGTGTAAACCAGGTCTCATGTTGACCGAGTGTTTTGTTTCTTTTTTACCGCTTTTAACTAAATAGTACAGGATTAAATAGGACAGTAAACTGGTTGTGAAGTAACGCTCTCTCTATGAGTGTGTATCTGTTTTTTCTTATAGCAAAGCCACATCAGGCTATCTGCTGTGTTCATAAGATAATGACTATTACCAACCGTTAACAACAATTCGTGGGTTATGTAAATTCGAAACAAAAATGAGCTATGTCATTTTAGTTGTAAGTTGTGTATCACAAAAACATTCACCTAATGTAAAAACATATATCCAGGTTGGATTAACTGTAAATTAAACAAGGCCAAGTGAAGGGGGACAATAGGTAAGATAGATAAAGCCAAACGGAATGAACTGAAAAGATAGATAAGAAACATTTTGATTAACTCAATACTTCCTCGTCAGCAAAATATAGTGGAAGCTTAGTTATGTAATCTTAATTGATTCATAGCTTGTTGAATGCATAGTTTCGTTTAAGCCACATACTAGAACATCAGCTACTAACACTCATAATTAAACGAAAGACTATAGAGTAAATAAGTTAAACATATTTTCCTTTCTCTTTGTAGCAGCCAACTTTTGCCGGGCTTGAACCAGAACTATGACACAAGTCCGATAGAAGGTCAGTTGTCCAAAATATTGCAGGAAATCAGGAGTAAATGCTATTCTATGGTTTTATGACTGCATATTTGTCTGTGTGTTTGGCTATAATTTCAACGTTAGGTGGACATACAGCTCTTCAGAACAATGGTTTATTTGTTTACTTGTTGTTTTTCACGCAGAGCTATTCGAGGTCTATCTGCTCTAATTTTGAAAGGAGAAACTAGGTTGAATAAATTAGTCAGCACCCTTCTGCACCGTCAACCCTTGGGTTACCTGTTACTAACGAATAATGGGCTTCCCATTTCAAATTCAGAACATACTGGTTTGTTGCCAAAAGATAATACTCGACCTGAAACGTGTGCAAAATATTTTAACATTATTGAAATATATATACATATAAGATTTCATCACATAATAAAAATTTCATTCATAGAATTTAGCGATTTATTCTATTTCATAATTAGTTAAGAGAAGAATTCCGCATTTATAATATTTATTCTTAAGAATAAACCACAGTACGAGGCAGATAATTCATGAAAACTGATGGTTATGAATATAAAGTTAAAAGGCCCACGCTAGGATAACGGTACGTTTAAGAGCTTACATAAAGCAGGGCTCGAATCCGCACGAGTGAAACAGTAAAGAGTCCGATGTAGCTTTGCTGTATAAAAAACCGAACAAAAAAGAAAATTAAAGCTATTAAAACCATTGTTTTGTTTTATTTATATTTCTTTCATAAGGAATTACTGTCAATTTTTCTTCTTCTCATTGGATTTGTTTTTGAGAAAAGTATTTTTAAGTTCTTACAACATTTGAATATATACGTTATTTAATAGAAAAATAGCAACACAGTATTTTATCGCACAAGTAATAACACAAGATTACTTCCACTAGTATATTTTAGCCGACACAGAAAGAATATATACTCTTCAAAAAAAAAAAAAAAGAGCAAAAGGCAAAATATGATACAAATTGTTAACAAGTTTATTTCGGGTAGTTCTGTATGACATGTGTGAAACTTTGCACATTTACTGCTGAACATCCAAAGTCTGCAAAGGCGAAGTCCACGCTCACTAGGTGAAGGTTAACGTCACTCAACGTCAATAACGAGTATGCTCCCCGTGAGCATCAATAACTGCTTGGCATCTCCTGCCCATGAAAGCGATGAGATGACGAATCATATCCTGTGGAATGGCTGTCCACTCAGCCTGCAAAGCTGCTGCAAGCTGAGGTAGAGTCTGCAGTTGAGGTTGTCGCCGTCGCAAACGTCGGTCCAAAGATGTTCGATGGGGTCTAAATCTGGTGATCTGGAAGGCCAGGGAAGAAGGTTGATGTTGTGGTGTCTCAAGAAGACAGTGGTGAGTCGGGCTGTGTGAGGACGGGCGTTGTCATGTTGACAAACGACGTTGACGTTCACCATGATGGGTTGCACATGGGTCTAAGAATCTCGTCGACGTATCGTTGAGCCGTAAGATTCCCTCGAATGTGCAAAAGGTCTGTTCTGGCATTGTAGGCGATGGCAGCCAACATCATGACGCTGCCACCACCATATCTGTCAACATCCTGCACACAGTTTGCTGCAAAACATTCACCTCGGCGACGGTAAACACGAGTCCTTCCATCTGCCTACGAAGCATAAAACGTGATTCATCGCTGAACCAAACATGCCTTCATCGTCGATGAAACCATACCCGATGTGCCCGAGTCCACTGCAGCCGTGCTTGACGATGTTGCTGGGTAAGGATGAGGCCTCTGACTGGACGTCGAGGTCGGATTCCTGCATCTCGTAGACGGTTGCGTACGGTTTGATCGGAAATCCTACGCAGCCCTGGTATGGTTGAGGCAGTAGACGTCGCAGTGGTGGTCCTATCCCGAAGGTGACGTAACCGGATGTAGCGATCTTGTGCGGGCGTGGTCACACGAGGTCTGCCAGATCGTGGACGATCACGAGTTGATCCATGTTGTTGTTGACAATTCCATAGCCTTGTGATGGTGCTTGGGTGGACATTCACAGCTCTGACAACATCTGATCGAGATTCGCCTGCTTCCAAGCGGCCAATGGCGTTGTTGAGTTGTGCTTCAGTCAGTCTTGGCGTAACTGTATTGCGTGTCGGTGACTTAACACTGAGCTATGGAAACCGAGAACCCGTCACTTTTATAGGGATTTTGCACATGTTGCACTTGCAGAACATGGAGATCTCTCAAACAAATGTATTGGACACGAATGCGTTTTGGCGAAAAATCCGATGTTTTCCTCCGTTTTCAAAGTGCACAACTTTTATTGTCATTTTGGTCTGACAATCAGTGCCTTAACACGTGTAACATCACATACTCTGAGCTTGTAACGTTATTACATATATTTCTCTTTAAAATAGAAAAAAATATCCCTTTTGCGTTTCTTGTTTTGAAGAGTATATTACTAAATATAATGATGAAGTAAAACATGCACATGATAACAGGAAACATTTCGAAGTAAATAATTTAAATATACAAATATAGGACGAGAAAATAAAGATGCGACAAAGACGAAAGAGTTAGAATAAATTGAAATATTATGAAGACTTTGTGTCATATAGGGACGGTTTGTTTGTTTGTTGAAAATTTCGCGCTAAGCTACACAAGGGCTATCTGCGCTAGCCGTTCCTAATTTAGCAGTGTAAGACTAGAGCGTAAACAGCTAGTCATCACCATCCACCGCTAACTCTTGAGCTACTCTTTTACTAACGAATAATGGGTTTGATCATTTTATGATCTTTATTAATTTTGAGGGAGGTTAACATTAGACTGGCCTGGCATGGCCAAGCGCGTAAGGCGTCCGACTCGTAATCTGAGGGTCGCGAGTTCGCGCCCGCGTCGCGCCAAATATGCTCGCCCTCCCAGCCGTGGGGGCGTTATAATGTGACAGTCAATCCCACTATTCGTTGGTAAAAGAGTAGCCCAAGAGTTGGCGGTGGGTGGTGATGATTAGCTGCCTTCCCTCTAGTCTTACACTACTAAATTAGGGACGGCTCGGTGCAGTGGGCTAACAACCTACTCACTTAAATACCTGTTGAAGAATCCGCAAGCGATTGCGGCCCTATGTTCCTAGATGGAATCTAATGATGATAATTAACTAACATTAGACTAGAAACTAAAATATTTGATTACTTTGAACAAGTACTCGATATCACGTTAAGCGTTTCTCAATATTTGTTGAAAATAAATCCACTGAAAAGTTATCTTTCACGAAATAATCATAAATACTATGTTTTTTTTACAAACCAGAAATACAACAGCTTCTCTGGACAAATAAATGGAACTGAATACAACTGCACAGTACGCAATACTTTCTACAATACATCACAATATTTTTACCGCCTTTGTTGTTTGTGAATTAAGTACAAAGCTACACAATGGGCTGCTTCCTAGTGGCACAACGGAATGTCTGCGGACTCACACCGATAAAAACCGTATTCGATACTGTCCCAACAGTGCACACATAGCCATTGTGTAGCTTTTTGCTTCATTTAAAACAAAGAAACAAACACAATGGGCTATCTGTGCTCTGCCCACCACGGGCATTGAAACCTGGTTTTTAGCGTTGTAAGTCTGCAGACATACCGTTATGCTTTTATTTAGTATCCTTTAGCTATAAGCTCACCAGTGGCACAACGGTATTTCTGCAGACTTACAACGCTAAAAACCAGGTTTCAATGCCCGTGTTGGGCAGAGCACAGGTATCGAAACCCGTTTTCTATCGGTATGAGTCCGCATACATTCCGCTGTGTCTATATAAGATACATGTATAAAAACCACAAAAAAAGGGAGTGAAACAATATGAATATTAAAGTAGTGTATATAGGTTTAACATTAGCACACCTTAGCCATAGATTTTGGCAAGTCGTAGCCACTAGATGGCGAATTCACTGCACACGGATATCACTAGTTATTATTCTAATAAAAATCTACCTATAAAAATTTAGAAGTAGTTCTTGACAGTTGCTTAGAGTTTACGATTACTGCTACAAAAAATAATTCCTATTTTAATATGTGTAAATTGTTCATTTAATTGCAAAAAAATTATTGATAAATTTTAAATCTATTACAATAATCCTGCCATAGGCTTTTAAACTGTATAGATATATCAGATGAATTACAAATGTTTCGGGATATTATATGATATATCATTAATTATAAAATAAAACAATAATAAAAGCTCCACCAGAAAGAAAGCTTTTAGTTAATTCATTAAATAAGAATTGTATTTGTAAATGAGACGTGTTTTCAGAAATGATTAGGTAGAGATAATGGACGTTACAAGAATGATCGAGATTTTAAAAGTGTGATATGTTTATAAGAATGTTTAAGTCAAAATAATGAAACTGCTAAACCATCCTATAAGTAAAACTAAAACAACAGCATTTTACTATTGTTAACACAATTGTTAATTGTTTATGCTAGAGCATAAATTTGAGAAGCATCGTGCAAACTGGTTGAATTCTAAGTACTGATAAGAACTCAGTAAACTACTCGTGGGTATGTAGGACAAGGTGGCCAACTGGATAATATAATAGTAACGTGTGACAAAATCTAGTAACAAAAACAGCATATACTACCTAGGAATATTGTTAGTTCTGAGGTAGGTATATGTTAACATACAGGGTAATAGAACTTTGTCATCTCCAGTAGTGATATTAACGGAAAACGGAAGAATTCCAAGGTTCTTTGATGAAATCAGAAGGATAAATATTTGACTGTTTTCATATCTTTTCTTTGTTCTAATGATCAAATGTCTATAAATGTGCTGCAAGGTGTTTACTGGTTTGACGTAGTAGATATGTTATCAGGCTATTGGTAAATCAACATGGACGAAAGTTTAATACAGAATATTGTGTGCTCAAGATGAATGTTTTTGTCACATTATGGTTAAGAACGAAACATCTGTGGAATGTGAAAAATTAAAGAAACTGGCAACATCCTGTCTTGAAAACTAAAGTACATAGTCTTTTTAGTTTGGTATTATATTATGAATGTTTTGTGATAAATTAATTTATGGTAGTTGCTATGCATTTTTGGCGGTCTCAAGCTTGTGAACGAGTACTACATTCACTAAAGTTAATAATGGTTGCTGAACTTTTCATCTCTTATTCGTGTAAAAATTTTCTTTTTGCCCTGGTTACTAATGGCAATGACAAAAAAAAATCTAGCAGCCTTGTTCATATCCATGTTATTGTTCATATTCATGTTATTGTTTATTCTAGTATTATGTTGATAGTTCCTGAATGTCAACGGTGCACAACAAAGAAGAAACAGCTCGCAGTTCTATTATCTGCTGTAAACTACTGTCAGTATATGTATGGTATATGCTGACAACCGCTGTCAGTATATGTATCGTATCTGATGTAAACTACTGTCAGCATATGTATAGTATCTACTATAAACTACTGTCAGTATATGTATAGTATCTACTATAAACTACTGTCAGTATATGTATAGTATCTACTATAAACTACTGTCAGTATATGTATAGTATCTACTATAAACTACTGCCAACTCCTGCTGTAAACTACTGAGGAAGCACTAGAACTTCAGTATTGAAAAGGTTGTAGTAAACATTGTATCACAATATTGTTGAGCCTGGCATGGCCAGGTGGGTTAAGGCGTTCGATTCGTAATCTGAGGGTCGTGGGTTCGAATTCCCGTCGCACGAAACATGCTGGCACTTTCACCCGTGGGGGTGATATAATATTACGGTCAATTCCACTATTCGTTGGTAAAAGAATAGCCCAAGAGTTGGCGGTGAGTGGTGATCAGCAGCTTTCTTCCCTCTAGTCTTACAGTGCTAAATTCGGGACGGCTAGCGCAGATAGCCCTCGTGTAGCTTTGCGTGAAATTCAAAAACAAAATTGTTTTTAAGCTATGTCGAAGACTATGAACTATTTAATTTACATTTTATAAACTTTATTTTGAAAACGTGTTTTTTTAATATTGTGTTCCTACATTCCAGTTTAGATTTTAAGGTAACTTTAACTTAAGATTGGTTTGTTTTGAATTTCGTGCCAAGCTACTCGAGGGCTATCTGCGCTGCCTGTCCTTAATTTAACAGTGTAAGACTAGAAAGAAGACAGCTAGTCATCACCACCCGCCGCCAACACTTGGGCTACTCCTTTCTTACTGCCTTCCCTCTATTCCATCACTACTAAATTAGGGACGGCTAGCGCAAGTAGCTCTGGTATAGCTATGCACGAAATTCGAAACAAATCAAATAAAACGAATCACTTTCATACGGTAAAGTTAAACTAGAGAGCATCAAAGTATTTCAAATACTACTACTAGCGTGGGAAAGCCGATTCGTAGCTGCATATGATTCAAGATGTTAGAAGATGATGTAAGCATGGCTTCTTGATGACGAGAAACCCACTTAAATTAAAATACAAGTGTATCTCAATAAAAGTGTTAATACCCATATCAGCCGTTCTGAGATACATAAACACACTGCTGTGTGTACTGCTTATACGACAAGCTAGCCACTTCAAGATAAACTCTACGAGATGTTAATGCGTTCTTCTTGACAGGGAATAATATCAGCTATCATTGGTTATATCTAAAAGAATAATATAGGAAATTAATATTTGATGATTACAATCAATTAGTTCATCCGGTGGGAAGACTAATATAAAAATTTCAAACCCTAATATGCAACCTCAAATCGCACATACACATACACTAAAAGTTTCAGATGGTAAACGCAATCCAATTATTACCCAAATGCCCAAATGCTCTAAAATAAAGTCTTTACAGCCTTTTTATACATCTAAATAACTACGAGTAATAAATAATGTCAAAAATATTAATATGCTATAATTATACTCACTAGTTCCCTTAACTCTAATGGCGTAAAAAACTTTTAACATAGTACAATTACTGTTTAACATTCATAGCTTAAGGGTTCTATTACCCTCTCGCTTTCAGGTCTTTTCAGCTATATACTACTGTAATATATGGAGATTAAGCGATCTAATGACTGAATCAAATGATTAAAATCTAGAAATTCCACCTAATATCTCAGGAAGTAAGAGTCACTCTCACTTCTGACGAGTGTATTCCAACTCTGATCTCCAAGACGACCCTATCTACTGATTAATTTAAATTACAGTTTTTTAGAACCACTCTGATTCCTCTTCTGATCTTTGATAACAAGGTTCATCACTGACATGAAGCTTTAGATTTTCAAAGTTTTCAACGTGCTTTATGTTGCTTTTATGATTTGAGAGACTGATTTGTTTAGAGACGAGATGAGCACTTGTCCAGTCAGAACTGGATTGCTTATGACGTGTGTTAAAATCATCCCCAGCTTTGAAGTCCAAACTTTTATCACACACCACATTCGCAAGAAGCTATATTTTACATTCAAATGTTAGTAAGTTGGCCAAATAACTAGTCGTATCTTGCTGTATTGTCGTATATGTCGTAATGGTACATAATGGTTATCATCTCAGATTAATCAGGATATATAAACACTGTCAGCAGATGGTTGCCTGTCTGAATAATATAGTAACATCACAAAATAAACTCAACTGCTTCACTATGCCTACTACTTTACGCGACTATCAAACAACTGGATTTGAAATTCTGACCTCAAGCTGCATAGATTGTTTTCATAATTATAATACATTCGTTCACGTATGTTATCAACGATGGATTTTGCTAAAGTAGCATACAATGAAATATCTTTAGACTAAATGATAAAATAATACATCATAATTACCACACTTTAATTTCCATTATTAGTCTTAGGAGAAGATAGGTAATATTCAGCACCATTCTTTGTCAAGATGAGAATGCTGCTTTCTGACGGAGTTTGCACTGAAACGACTGGATTTTTCTACAAGCGGTACACAAATTACAGTGCTACAAAAACTTATTTCCCACATTGGTGGTAGTAATAGAAGTTCTCTACTGCCCCAAGTCCTTAAATGAAGCAAATTTAATATATTTCTACTTTAAAACCCTTAAAACCACAATGTGCACCACTGACCGTAAAGCTGTACATTTACAATATTGTTTGTTGTTTGTTTTAGAATTTCGTGCAAAGCTACTCGTGGGCCATCTGTGCTAGCCGTCCCGAATTTAGCAGTGTAAGACTGGAAGGAAGGCAGCTAGTCATCACCACCCACCGCCAACTCTTGGGCTACTCTTTTACCAACGAATAGTGGGACTGACCGTAACATTATAACGCCACCTCGAGCGAAAGGGCGAGCATGTTTGGTGCGACCGGGATTCGACCCCGCAACCCTCAGATTACGAGCCGAACGCCTTAACCCACCTGGCCATGCCAGGCCCGACAATATTGTGATACAATGTTTACTACAACCTTTTCAATACTGAAGTTCTAATGCTTCCTCAGTAGTTTACAGCAGTAGTTGGCAGTAGTTTATAACAGATACTATACATATACTGACAGTAGTTTATAGTAGAAACTATACATATACTGACAGTAGTTTATAATGGATACTATACATACACTGGCAGTAGTTTATAATGAATACTATATTTCGCGCAAAGCTACTCGAGGACTGTCTGCGCTAGCTGTCCTTAATTTAGCAGTGTAAGGCTAGAGGGAAGGCAGCTAGTCTTCTCTATCCACTGCCAACTCTTAGGCTACTCTTTTATTAACGAATAGTGGGATTGACTGTCACAAATAACGCCCCCATGGCTGAAAGGGCAAGCATGTTTGATGAAATAGGGATTCGAATTCTCGACTCTCAGATTACGAGTCTGGTGCCTTAACCAATTGGCCATGTCGGGCCCCCACGACACAATTTTGTTTTCAAGTCATATTTTGGAAAGTGCAACCACACATTTTTACAGAATTCATATAAATATTGAACAACAACAGACAATTTATACTCGTGGCATTACTTAGTAGTTCCTGCTATTCCAGTTAAATTTATGACTGTCTTTAGGACCATATTTTTTGTTCTTATATATTGTTTATAAGTGTATCTAGAGCACAATAATGACTTTTTAAGCTTATAGAAAGTAATACACGCACTTGTAGGAAACTGTTATGATAACACAATCAACAGTAACTTATACTATACATATACTGACAGTAGTTTATAATGGATACTATATTTCGCGCAAAGCATACCATTTGTGTATAAGGAAGTTCAATTTTATACGAAGACTTTGTTCATTGTTTGTATTTGATAAGAAGCCAAAAATAATTGGAATGGATAACAACCATGTAGGGTGTTAACTGGAATGGATAACTGCATTACAACCATGTAGGGTGTTAATTGGAATGGATAACTGCATTACAACCATGTAGGGTGTTAATTGGAATGGATAACTGCATTACAACCATGTAGGGTGTTAACTGGAATGGATAACTGCATTAAAACCATGTAGGGTGTTAACTGGAATGGATAACTGCATTACAACCATGTAGGGTGTTAACTGGAATGGATAATTGCATTACAACCATGTAGGGTGTTAACTGGAATGGATAACTGCATTACAACCATGTAGGGTGTTAACTGGAATGGATAACTGCATTACAACCATGTAGGGTGTTAACTGGAATGGATAACTGCATTACAACCATGTAGGGTGTAATTGGAATGGATAACTGCATTACAACCATGTAGGGTGTTAACTGGAATGGATAACTGCATTACAACCATGTAGGGTGTTAACTGGAATGGATAACTGCATTACAACCATGTAGGGCGTTAACTGGAATGGATAACTGCATTACAACCATGTAGGGTGTTAACTGGAATGGATAACTGCATTACAACCATGTAGGGTGTTAACTGGAATGGATAACTGCATTACAACCATGTAGGGTGTAATTGGAATGGATAACTGCATTACAACCATGTAGGGTGTTAATTGGAATGGATAACTGCATTACAACCATGTAGGGTGTTAACTGGAATGGATAACTGCATTACAACCATGTAGGGTGTTAACTGGAATGGATAACTGCATTACAACCATGTAGGGTGTTAACTGGAATGGATAACTGCATTACAACCATGTAGGGTGTTAACTGGAATGGATAACTGCATTACAACCATGTAGGGTGTAATTGGAATGGATAACTGCATTACAACCATGTAGGGTGTTAACTGGAATGGATAACTGCATTACAACCATGTAGGGTGTTAACTGGAATGGATAACTGCATTACAACCATGTAGGGTGTTAACTGGAATGGATAACTGCATTACAACCATGTAGGGTGTTAACTGGAATGGATAACTGCATTACAACCATGTAGGGTGTTAACTGGAATGGATAACTGCATTACAACCATGTAGGGTGTTAACTGGAATGGATAACTGCATTACAACCATGTAGGGTGTTAACTGGAATGGATAACTGCATTACAACCATGTAGGGTGTAATTGGAATGGATAACTGCATTACAACTATGTAGGGTGTTAATGGAATGGATAACTGCATTACAACCATGTAGGGTGTTAACTGGAATGGATAACTGCATTACAACCATGTAGGGTGTTAACTGGAATGGATAACTGCATTACAACCATGTAGGGTGTTAACTGGAATGGATAACTGCATTACAACTATGTAGGGTGTTAATTGGAATGGATAACTGCATTACAACCATGTAGGGTGTTAACTGGAATGGATAACTGCATTACAACCATGTAGGGTGTTAACTGGAATGGATAACTGCATTACAACCATGTAGGGTGTAATTGGAATGGATAACTGCATTACAACTATGTAGGGTGTTAATTGGAATGGATAACTGCATTACAACCATGTAGGGTGTTAACTGGAATGGATAACTGCATTACAACCATGTAGGATGTTAACTGGAATGGATAACTGCATTACAACCATGTAGGGTGTTAACTGGAATGGATAACTGCATTACAACCATGTAGGGTGTAATTGGAATGGATAACTGCATTACAACTATGTAGGGTGTTAATTGGAATGGATAACTGCATTACAACCATGTAGGGTGTTAACTGGAATGGATAACTGCATTACAACCATGTAGGCTGTTAACTGGAATGGATAACTGCATTACAACCATGTAGGGTGTTAATTGGAATGGATAACTGCATTACAACCATGTAGGGTGTTAATTGGAATGGATAACTGCATTACAACCATGTAGGGTGTTAATTGTAATGGATAACTGCATTACAACCATGTAGGGTGTTAATTGTAATGGATAACTGCATTACAACCATGTAGGGTGTTAACTGGAATGGATAACTGCATTACAACCATGTAGGGTGTTAACTGGAATGGATAACTGCATTACAACCATGTAGGGTGTTAACTGGAATGGATAACTGCATTACAACCATGTAGGGTGTTAATTGGAATGGATAACTGCATTACAACCATGTAGGGTGTTAACTGGAATGGATAACTGCATTACAACCATGTAGGGTGTTAATTGGAATGGATAACTGCATTACAACCATGTAGGGTGTTAATTGGAATGGATAACTGCATTACAACCATGTAGGGTGTTAATTGGAATGGATAACTGCATTACAACCATGTAGGGTGTTAATTGGAATGGATAACTGCATTACAACCATGTAGGGTGTTAATTGGAATGGATAACTGCATTACAACCATGTAGGGTGTTAATTGGAATGGATAACTGCATTACAACCATGTAGGGTGTTAATTGGAATGGATAACTGCATTACAACCATGTAGGGTGTTAACTGGAATGGATAACTGCATTACAACCATGTAGGGTGTTAATTGGAATGGATAACTCCATGTAGGGTGTACTTTAATACACTCGCTTCAGTAAAGGATTTTAAAATTACATATTCGTTTATACGAATGAGGTTTTTTTCAGTAATGAAATTCCCTCACAACCACACACAAAGTTTTGTTCTTAATAAGTTTTCCTCGAATTGACTGTTCAGCACGTGTGAAGACTGACTGCTCGAAGTTGACATCGGTATAAAAGTTTAAGAAATGCAAACAAAAAATCGTTTATCTGTAAATTACCGTTGGAAAAAAAACGATTTTTATTTTTTATTTTTCTACGAGTAATCGTCCATGAGATACAGAAAATGATAAACAGACATTTGGATATAATATACATAGAATATTTGTATTTTAATTCTATGTTCATGAAAGTGTGTTTTAATTTTTTGAAGATATATCACACATACAATTATATATATCTGTTTAATTATTAAGAGCTTTTCTTTTCCATTTTCATGCGCTGTACCAGTACCGATCGTTTTGTACAACTTTCTTCTCACAATACTAAAATGAAAACTAACTCTGATATAAATGATTTATTATTTGTATTTATTCTAATATTAACAACCGTAACAGTACATTTAGTGCAGCTATTTGAATTGCGCATGATATTAGTATAAAGATTTTGATTGCGTTCGAAATGTCACTGAAGTTAGGTAATGCAGATTAAAATATTACGTAATTAATACGTCAAGTTGAACATGCATCATTTAACCAAGGGACGTCTTAGGCGCTGAATGGCTAACGGATGTGAAACGTCATACTCTTAGTACCAAAATAGGTATTCGTCTCTGTTTATGAAGTCTTTTAAGTTCGTTTAAGAAAATTAATAAACGGTGTCTTTTTTTTTAATAAAATTTAGAACACATAATAAAACACTTAATTCTGTTTTAACTTGAACATTTATTTGTATACCGTTTTAATTTTCGCTCGCCACTTTGCTTCTTTTACTAAAATAAAGCATGAGTTGATTTTAGTTTCAACATTAACCACCAGACTCTTCCACGTCAATTATAAGCGTTTTAAAAAATATATATATTGGGCTGTATATAAAGTATGCCAAATGACATTTAAAAATCGTATTCTTTTTGCTTGGCTCAGTATAAATTTATAGCAATCAGAATGAATAATGGCAGTAAAAGTACATCTTGTTTGTTGCTACCAACAAAGCGTTTCGCTTGGTATCAGGTCTCATCACTCATGATTTTACCACCAAGGCTTAGGATTAGTAACAGAGTTCATCACTCCTTCTACTATCAACAAATTGTTTCACTTGGTATGAGAGCTCATTGGTAATGCTGCTACCCACAAGGCGTTTCGCTTGGTATTAGAACTCATCACTCATACTGTATGATTAGTATACATAGAATTACTTGGTATGTTAATTTTTTTTTGTATCAGACGTACGTGAAACAAAAAGATATTGGGGTGTTTAACAATTTTACTATCTATCCACCGATAAACTTTGAAAGAGTAAATTGAAACCTGGCGTTCAAATTAAACAACTTCATAAATAATCTCAAAAACTATGTTTAATAGAAGGAAAATTCCCGATTCAGCAATTCACTGTCTTTTGGTGCACTAATAGAAACAATTTACTATATATTTTTGTTTGTTTGTAATTGAGCACAAAGCAATGCAATGGGCTACCTGTGCTCTGCCCACCACTGGTATCAAAACCCTGTTTCTAGCGTTGTGAGTTCGAAGATATACCGTTATGCCACTTGGTAGCGTGTTAGCTACAATGTAAAAGGAATTGTAATTATAGAAGATGATAATCAGCCAGGTCAAGCTGCTTTAAAGCTGAATTCAGGCTAGTAACCACAACATTATTCAGAATATTAAATACAATTTATTATCAGCTCCAAATCTGATTTATAGGCGACTTCCTTCAAGTCTGATTTGTAGGTAGCCTATTCCAAGTCTGATTTTTAGGTAACTTGTTCCAAGTCTAATTTTTAGGTGACCTACTCCAAGTCTGATTTCTAGGTGACTTACTCGAAGTGGCCTACTCTGAGTCTGATTTCTAGGTGACTTGCTTCAAGTCTGATTTCAAGGCAACCTATTCCAAGTCTGATTTCTAGTTGACTTACTCCAAGTCTGATTTCTAAGTGACCTACTCCAAGTCTGATTTCTAGGTGATCTACACCAAGTCTGATTTCTAAGTGACTTACTTCAAGTCTGATTTCTGGATGACATACTCTAAATCTGATTTTAGAATGACTTATTCCAAGTCTAATTTCAAGGTGACATATATACTCCAATTTGGATTTAAATGTGACCTACTAATGTGCTAATTTTAAATATTTCTGCTTAGAACCGCTCAAACTATTAATACCATAATTTAAAAGTAACTTTTATGTTAATTGGTATAATGATTTGAATTTATTAAACTTCGATGAGTTTGGTTATTTTGTCAGGCTGTGGCTGAAATTTCCTAAGTACAAGTTCAACTTGAATTTTACTTTCATTTCGTTCAAGACTAACATTTTCTTATTCGTGTTTACACTTCTAGTTTATCAATGAAATGACAATAGCTTTTGAATAGAGTTTTCACTTTTCTTTTATGTGTTGGACCCTCGCCATTAAATACCTGTTCTTATTTTGGTTTTGTTCGTGCATTGTTTAGGCATGAATAAACATTTGTGTACTTCTGTTGGGGTCGAGATTGTCTTCTAAAAGATTTAGTTTATAGATCGAAGAGATTAACACGCAGTGTAATCCGATGTTCTCGGATCTCCCTTGTAGTCTGCCTAAGCGACTGCTCTGCCGAAGAAACACTTTGCATGTAAAGTACCATATTTACATCCGCGTTTAGTCCACTCTCTGTTATTTGAATGCACGATTCAAATTTACCAACTCTTTTGTTTTGTACCGGTTTTTAAGTAATTATATGTTGAGTAAATCTAGTCACGGTTCAGACTTTCCCTATTTCTTCTGAGCATTTCAACCAATATACAATTAAAATTGTGACGTTGTTACTGTTCTGATATATGTTACTTATAAGTTTCAAAATTAATGACGTTGTACTAACATTTTAATAGTCCATTGAAAACTTTAAAGCTATTACTTCCGCAAGAGGAAAGTTTATGTGGCGTTAAGTTTAGCTATTAACTTATTGAACTGTTTTCTTTTTTTACCGTTTCCTTGTGGTGAGCTCCACATATTGTGTCATACTGTATAATGCTATTGTTTTTGTGTGTTAAAAACTGATTACAAAACGTGAGGAATGAATTCACCCATTACCTTTGTAAAATATATAACAGTAACTGGTGAGTTAGATGGTAATATTGGTGGTGTTTTGTATTAAAACTAGGTTTGCTAGGTTTATATTTTGTTACGAGGCTTCTTACCAACAAAGCTATGAACCTACTAGTAGTTTCGTAAGAAATAAGTTTAGAAAACGCGTTTTAAAAGGCCTATGGTGTCCATCTTTAGTTTTATTAACTCAAAACTCCGTAAAATATTTTGGTCGGTTAATACTTAAAGCCATAAATAGTGTTAAGTTGAACATTGTTTCTGATAATATAGAGAATATTCGTGTTCCAGATGGTATACAATAAATTAATGGTAAAAAACTGCATATAGTGTTAGTCCGTTTACCAAAGATTTCCTGTTAACCTTTTTATTCTTGTTTTCTTTTAGGCCTCGGCAGAGTGAATTTGGTTCACACCTTTGAGATGTATATGTAGAATGTTTTTATTGAATTTGGCGTTGCTTACCTGCGCTGACCGCCCCTAATTTAGTTTAGACAGAAGATAGCTAGTCAATAACCACTTAAACCACTCGTGGGCTTCTATAATCAAACAGTAGGATTTCATTCAACGACAACGAGGCTCAAACTGCTGAACTTCAGGAACACACAATGGTACTTATATGTGAGAGAAGACCTTTTGAAAGGTAACAAAATTGTTACTTTTTCATTTTTTGAACAAATAAATATGGTTTTCAAATTTTAGCAGAACACTAATATACTTAAGCAACGAAAATACCAGTTAAAGCTGGAGATTATCTGATGTAAGAAAATACTTTCAAATTACGTGATTAATCAAGAATATTCTGCCAGAAAAAGTAAAAAAAAACAACAATATACAAATCAAAACACGTGCAAACGACTTGGAAGTTATACATTATACTTTTATACATTCATCTGACAACTTTCAAGCTAAGTCTTATAGACATACAGTCATCTGTGAAAATTTTAGTATAAAACGACTTTAGTACCTCCCTGCATGAGGCTTGTCATCCATAATTTCTGCTATCAAACAACTTCATAGTAACGTCCTTTATTACATTGCTGGATTTATTTTAAAATGACTATATCTCACTATAAAACTTTTTTATTTAATATTTTACTGCCAGAGGTTTGCAACGAGAGAGTACTATTGTCTGGTAACAAAAGTTTCTAATAGTATTAACTTAACGATAAAAAATCAAGAAGAGACTTTTTACTTCATCAATCTCTTAAATTCATTTTATTTTATAAATGTTTGCTTTTTTTCTTACACAAGCATCAGATAACAATTAGGTTAACACGCATATACATTTCTTTATTTATCTTTATTTGTAGTTTCTACAGATCACTATAAGGAAATGCTATGCAAAAGTACAAAAATAATGCAAAGAAGATCTGAAGTAGAAATACGTACTACAACTTTTGATAATTTGTTGTGAAGACAATTTCTCTGCAAGGTGGCAGCACTTTCTTCTCCATAACATCAACAAACAAATAAAAAAAATCGTGACAAGGATTTAGTTTTAAAAGGACAGAAACTTTTCCGTTGAAGAATGTTATCATTCCCTTTTGTTTGGCTTGTGGTAGTTTATTAGAAGGAATTTTAATCGATTTAAAATTTAATTACAGAGTATATATAAACATGTATTATTTTAAGGCGATTTGACGTCATGAAGTTGAGGATAGATATCCGAAAGGCTTCGTGGCAATGAGAAATGTATATGTGTATGTTTGTGTTTTTCTTATAGCAAAGCCACATCGGGCTATCTGACTGTTCCCTGAAGAGGAGCGAAACACTGATTTTAGCATTGTAAATCAGATGGCATACAGCAGGGGACACTTTCAGAGGATAGGATTTTTCACATCAAAAGGCAGATTATTGTTTTTAGTAGAATAATAATTAACTATAACTCTCTTGCGCGTCTTTCCTACAATTTGAAAGACATTCTCCACAACTATTGGGAAATGAGCAAGCTTCTGCCGCGGTTACAAACTTAATTATTTTAGGCTTTCATTACATGAGATAATTTCTATATTGAGTTTACGATATTAGTTTTAAGTACTCGGGAAAACATGTTAAACGTTAAATGTGTTTAATAAAAAACTGTTTGAAGAGAAAAGTCAAACTAAAATTAATAGTTCTAGAATCTTATTTGGTGTTATGTTTACTGTGTAATTCCCAATGGAATACTGCGACGTAGGTACTTTTCTTCACGAATTAAAAGTGGGAAGCAGTAAACCATGTAGAGATACTTATGACTAGGGTTAGTACCAAAGTTGTATACTTATTATTATTACAGCATGTATATCTCTAAATGAACAAAATAATTTAAGTTATATGTCGTTATGAGACGCTTTTCATCTTGGAACTTTCATTTACTACTCAAAATATTGGTAAACATTTTATAATGGCCAACAGATGACACTAATGTCCAAATTGATTTGGGTAAGTGACTTTTCTTTTTATACGATTTGGTTGGCTTTCAATTTCGGGCAAAGCTACTTGATACCTATCTGCGCTAGTTGTTCCTAATTTAGCAGTGATGGGCTAGAAGGAAAAGCAAATGGTCAACACCACCAATTGCCAATTATTGGGCTAATCCTTTACCGGCGAATAGTGAGATTGACACTCACATTATACTCCTTAATGGCTGAAAGTTAGAGCATGTTCGGTGACAGGGATTAGAATATTCATAATCATCAGAGCTCAATATTCACCGGCGAATGAAAAACACAAAGTGGCCAATTTTGACACCAGAAAAAAATCGTAAAAACCTGTCTGTATCACTGTTTATAGAAAAGTACCTTTGAACCAAATTCTATGTAAATTAGCTAAATTATGGCCGAGTAACTAACCAAAAACCCCCAAATCATGCTTTTTTGTGAGCTATGACCCATTTTTAAAAGATTCAAAATGGGCAAATTCAGCCTTATTTTACCTTAATTTACAAATATCGACTTGGGAATAAACTCCACGAATTTTAGCTCTTTTCATTAAATCTGGGCAAAAACTCCCCTTACAATGCGTTTCAAAACAGGACCACGCATTCACAATCTTAGACTGAGTTTAATATAAACGCTTATTAAATGTTACGTCTTTTTTTAGCAGATATATCAGTTGAATTGTTGTACCTGATAAATCAGCAGCCTTCCTCCTGAAGTTATATACATAATCACTCATTTTATACCAACATGGAGGTTATGTTCATGCGAGCACTAGGTAAGATTATCTTGATTTTACAATACACTTCACAACGGAGTAAAACATTGTTTGTTTGTTTTGGAATTTCGCACAAAGCTACTTGAGGGCTATCTGTGCTAGCCGTCCCTAATTTAGCAGTGTAAGACTAGATAGAAAGCAACTAGTCATCACCACCCAGCAAACTCTTGGGCTACTCTTTTACCAACGAAAAGTGGGATTGACCGTCACATTATAACGCCCCCACGGCTGGGAGGGCGAGCTTGTTTGGCGCGACTCGGGCGCGAACCCGCGACCCTCAGATTACGAAGCGCACGCCTTAACGCGCTAGGCCATGCCAGGCCAGTAAAACATTCAGACGTTAAAACTGAATGTGAAAGCAACCCTAGTTAAATGTCACATTTTGTCTCTTCGAGGCAATTACTGACATCTAAAGCAGGTACTATAAACGATTTTTTAAAAATATATATAAGAAATCTTACCTGGTTTAAGCATTTTCATGAGAGCCTAAAGTCACCTCTTTGATAAATTATTTTGTTGGTTTTTGTCAACGGTTTGTATTAAATTATTTGTGAAATATATTTGTATATACATATTTTACAAACACAAATATTTTATTATAGAAATAAAAAATAACATTATTTTTTGTTTTTGTTCAAATAATTAAAGTTCTTGATTAACATGGTAATTAAAAACATTAATCATTTCCGTTCGCTTTTCGTAGTTCTCCATTCGTTATTTGATATCTCACTTTTAATTCTCACATTATTGTACATTTATGATAAACATTTGTGATTATAGTGTCATCTAGCGATAACATATATATTTACTGTTATTAAACAAACTTGAATTTTCACTGTACTGAAAATATGATATTTTTGGTGATATTTTCTGCCCATGTTTGAAAAATGAGGGCTAGTTCCTCTGATAATAAGAGGACAGAGGAGCTATGACCGGAAGTTGTTGTAAATGATGACAGCTTGTTGCTTAAAGAACAATACATTATCTTGGAACTTTGACTAAAAAAACTGTTGGTTACTAAAGTGCTTTTAAAATCTCTAATCCAAAAAAATAATCGTTATCGCTATATATGCATAAATAGGTTCTTAGATATTGTAACTGATCGTTCAGTCACCTTCCACATCTCTCTCCTGAAAGTTTTGTATTAAATAAATAGCACGTGACGTTCAATCCTACTCTCTATTCGTTGGCAGAAGAGTAGCTCAAAAGTTGGTGATGATTATATGATTTTTCTCTTGTCTTACACTGTAAATTAGTGACGGCAAGCACAGAGCGCCCTCGTGTAGCTTTGCGCGAAATTCAAAAATAAACAAAGAAATACTTCAACATTCTCAAACAAAGATCATTTATTATAAAAGAATAACGAATGTGCTACAATTTATAACCCTTGTTATACAGAAAAAATTTATACTACTCTACAAATTGTATCGTAGAAATTTGGTAGGAATTTGACTTATAAAATATTTAGCAAAATAGATCAAAGTCTTTTTTTCTGGCTACTTATTATTATTACTTTTTTTTTTGAAATACCACCTTACGAGTTAAGCATTATGTGTTTTTCTCAATGCACGGATTATGGAACTTCAAACATGCTTATTATTAATATAATTTGTTTTGGTTGGTAAAGCTACTCGAGGGCTATCTGCACTAGCCGTCCATAATTTAGCAGTGTAAGACTTGAGGGAAGGCAGCTAGTCATCACCACCCACCGCCAATTCTTGAGCTACTTTTTTCCAACGAATAGTGGGATTAACCGTCACGTTATAACGACTCTACGATTGAAAGAGTAAGCACATTTGTGTGATGGGGATTCGAACCCGCGAATTACGAGTCGAGTGCCTTAACCGCCATTATTAATATAGATTGATAAAATATTGTCATATTAAAAATCCCAAAAAAGTAATGTTATTTTCCAAGTTAATGCTTTTAAACATCATTAATGTATCGTTTTTTAAAAAGAATATTAAGAAGAGAATTTTGTTCTTATCAATGAGTAACACTTCGGTAAAGTTTTTTTTCAAAATAATCATACAGCTTTTATGGAAAATATTTCATAACTAAAGAACATCTTGACGAAAAATTCAGAGAAAAACCGAAAAACCAGTAGGACTAAATTTTTTATGTCTCATGATTTCAGTGATTAGTTTTTGTTTGGAACGTAAACCTTACTGGGCAGCGACTTATGAGAGACTAAAGAAGTCTGAATTGAAATTTTTCACACGCTTCTGGTTTCGAGTTGCAATGGCCAAATTAATTAATTAATTAATATCTTAATTATACAATCAATTGATACTATTCTGTAACAGATTCTTTAAATTTCAGTTTATATTACTCATGTTAACATCACTAATTTATACTTTGGATAAAATTATTTAGTATAACGCTTCTTGATATATTTACATGCCACGTCCAACCAACCTTTTTTTTTTATATTAATATTGGCCAGGAGTTTCCCTGTAATTAGCGCACATTACTGCGAATGATCCACGTCCAATAGCCACAGAACGCACTTTGGGACTGGGGGGAGTGCTGTAGCTGTCAAATCCCATTATTCCTTTAGAAAAAGTAGCCAAAGAGTTGGTGGTGAGTGCTTTTCACTAAGTGTCTTCTCTATAGTTAATTCATTCTTTCAAAATTAGTGGCGACTATACGTGAATACCCTTTGAATAGTTTACTGAAAATATTCTAAAGCAATAACGAAACAAAGTTTCCAGCTTTTATAAACTGAAACTAAATACGCGGCTGTGGTTATACCTTTTATCTTGTAGAAATACTCTATCTCTCATGCTTTTTATCTAGTGCTTATTTAGTTAGCACGTTGTGCATAACTTTTATTTTGAACAGACAAAAAATACACAAAACCTACTTAAATAAACAACATAGAACGACTACCTAATATTAAAACGATTTTCGTACGTAACCACGTCGTCACATTACACATCGTCAAGTCTGGACATGCTTTACTTGATGACTTAGCATTTTGACAATTGCTTTGTGGCGTAGTTTCCATTGTAACGGACTGGGTCGTTAGGTTCTAATGTTCAAAGCTTACTAGTTGTCACTGCATGGCTTCCATAATCAACCTAGCGTATCAGAATGATAGTCTCCCAGCATTCATTGAACAGTTTGATCATATATAGGGCAAAAAGCACTGCATCTAGTGACTTGGCCAGTATGTCTTTTTATGGGATAATATAAATACGGTTCATTCTTCAGTTCATTAATCAACTTGGGTATATTAGACTTGTTATTTCTTTTCCTGATGGAGAGTGACCTTTCTTTTTTATACTATACACCATTGCTTAGAGCACGTGGACGACATTTTCCATGGACCCCTTTGTTTGTGAATTCTAGCCTGCAACAAAATGCCATTTAGTTTACCACTGCTGCGGTACATCTTCTTTCGGGTCTCTTTCTAAATGGTACCGACGTCCCAATTTGATCTATATTCCAAATCTTTCCAATACTAATAAATAGAAGGGTCATTCTCTTCTTGAAAATTTTATATTCCTGATATAAATACATTTTTATAATTTCAGCATGTGAATATTTTACATATGAAAGAGCTGTTCTCGAAAGCGATACATTTTTTTGGTAATGTCATACTACCTACTATGCTAAACAGTGCAGTCCTTATACATACTATGCTAAACAGTGTAGTCCTTATACATACTAGTCCATTGCAGCTTTATATCAGCTGTGTTTGGCACATGACATTTAAGTCTTTGGGAAAATCTTGTGCATGGTATTATTTTTGAGAACTAAATAAAATATATAATTCAAAAGCCATTAGAAGACAGAGCCATCTTTGTTAGAGTAGTTTTACAGTTCACTCCAGAACCTTTTCAGAACTTGCTCTTACGCTGCCATAAGTCTTAAGTTTTGATTCAGTATACATTTTTCATCCTGCATAATTTCCAAATATGATGAGTTTATGATATACCAGATTTGCAATAAAATATATCTTCGTGGTTCATTGTTATGATTCACATAATATGGGTTATATTGAACATTCTTTCACAGTTTTGATAAAAGTGAATTGAGTTTTGTATACAAATTCTAAAAATTCTAACAAACTTACAAAGTTTGAAAATTAAAACACATTTCAATAAGAAGTGTGCAAAAATAACGTGAAGATCATTGAAGTAGAGTTTTGTTTAATATAGTAAAGTAAAACTAATAGTTAAAAATTTATTTAATATTGTAAAAGTAAAACTAGTAGTTTAAAATTTGTTTAATATTGCAAAATAAAACTAATAGTTAAAATTTATTTAATATTGTAAAGTAAAACTAGTAGTTTAGAATTTATTTAATATTGTAAAAGTAAAACTAATAGTTTAAAATTTGTTTAATATTGTAAAATAAAACTAATAGTTTAAAATTTGTTCTATATTGTAAAGTAAAACTAATAGTTTAAAATTTGTTTAATATTGTAAAGTAAAACTAATAGTTTGAAATTTGTTTAATATTTTAATACAAAACTAACAATTTACAATATAATTTAACAAAGAAAAGTTATGATCTATACTCAATTTATGGTCGTTCAAATTCATGCTTCTTACATTTAAAAGCAATACCTCATGAATGATACTTCTTGTTTCGACTTGTAGCATATAGTCTGCACTTCCACTTATTTCAATTTAATATTTTGATAAGTTTCAAGCACTTTGTTGTGTAGAACTTCTGCTATATGTCCAAACAGGAGGAATGATTTTCGTGAAATACTGCATGAACATTTTACCTTGGAAAATCGTTTGATAGCTCAAAAAGTGATGGTCACAACGTCCTAGAAGTTGAATTTTTAAACTTTTAGTGGTCGTTCTGCGTCGTTCAAATTGCTGATGTTCTAGACATTATATTTTTTCTAACACCATTCATCATAACTATTTAATAATAAAACAGCTATGGTCTGTTATCATGCACATATATCGTAGTTAAAATCTTCTCTGTAGTTCAGAAAGTAAGGCCCACAGTACCATTTGTTGCTATTAATATTGCAATCAAGCTATACTAACTTAGCCATAATTAGGTAGTAGTCACAAAAATGTAGTGCATATATTTTTTGGTGGAATAGTACTAGATAGCTTTGAAATCAAGACATGTTACTTCCCTTCTACCACTAATTTCACTCTCAGAAATGTCCTAATGTTTGTTCTGCAGTTAATCTCAGTTGTTACGTTCATGAAGTTGATATCATAGAGGATCCCTCGAACCATCTGGTAATCCTTCAGGCACTTTCTTATTTGATTTGTTGTGCAAGATGAGCAATTTCAGTATTTTCCTCTTCACCAGTTGAGCTGAGATGATATCAAACAGTACTCTAATCATTCTTTGCCTTGACAATTTTGAATTCTGTTTCCTTTTTGAGCCAGTACAGTATTGTTGTACAAGCTGAAATTTCTAAAAAAATTCTCCCCTACATAGAAAAGATAACCAACGCAACACACCAAGAGACAGTTTATATACTGTAAACCTCGGATGGTATAACTTTGAATAACGCTTATTAATCGGGAACTTCGGATTCTTGTCCAGAAACGTTTATACATTACAAACTGTTTAACTTCAGCGGATTAACTTCAACTGTCAAAAACTCATGTGTGATCAGCGAAAATCTAGTTAGCTCCTCTTTAAGGGAATTGTAGCAGTATCAACTAGAATTTAATTCAATAATCGTGAACCTTACTTAGGATATCAACGAAGTTTCGGATCAGATAGGAGACTCAATATTTTTTGTAACTTTGTAAAATTTTTCTATATAAATTATTATTTGTAATAAATGTTTCTATAAATAGTATTATTGTTTGTATATTAAAGTATATTGCTCACTGTGCTGAAGTATTGGCCAATGGATAAGTCTTAATTCACATATTAAAGTAATGATCAGTGACTACCACATGCTTATTGTCTTATTCAATGTCCAAATAAGAAACAGAAGAATCAGAAATTGTCTCCTGGAGATTTTACTTTGAGCAGCAGAAACTAAAACCAAACATTGTTGATACCACTACTTAGAATCTGGACTTAATGTGACTAGCAAACCTCTCATAATATTTTATCTCATACGCCTGTAAAACATTGGAGGTCTCCAGTCCTTGCAGTATGTAATATTAGAAGACGTTTCTGCACCAGATCCCTGTATATTATCATCTGCAACACATTTTGGTAGTTGGTTCAAATGCAGTATTTTCAGGTAAAAACTGATTTCTTATGAGATATTTGATAGTTAGATCTAATACTAATAGCGGATTTGCTTAGGGAATAAAGTTACTAATTTGAATCTGATAAACTGATTGACTTTTCATAGTGTGTGTGAATAGACTGGAGAAGTTTGACAGAATGAGCACAGTCTTCACCATAACACCAAAATGAAAGAGAAACTGCAGTGTACACACTTTGCTCACAAAAAGACAATTGCTTCCGCTGGACTGTGATTAGTATTACAGCTTTCCTTTTTTCAGGACAGAATTATGTCGAACTAAACGCAGTGATCTTAAGTTACCTCTTTACTAAATTTCAGTTGGAATGATTTAAGAAAGTGAAACTGGATTGACCAACTAAAGTTATTTTTTGTACAGTCGATACCATCACTTTGTGATTGGTTGGACTTAACGTTCAGACAACACCATTTTGACCAGCAAGATACATACAGTCACTAATCCTTTTATTTTGGATTCCAGATGTTGCTGCAACATTCTTTACGGTAGAATAGATACTATCTCTTATGGACAACAAATAAATCAAAAACAAAACGAGAAAATCGCAACGATTTTCTAGACTACGTGTTTATGTTAAAACTGCATGCCAAATAAATAACTAAAGCAGATAGGAAACACGGGATATACACGTATCACAGAAATGGTTCAACGTGTTTTCTAGTAGCTGTTTCTCAAAGTGCCACAGGTTATGTACATTCATACCATGCACTTTAAGCTACATTGTTCATGCTTTCTCTTGTTGGAGGACAAGGATAACAAATATTAGTTCTGGATCTTCGACTGCACTTCTTGAAGCTCCTGGAAAACTGACTGTAGTGGAATTTCGTAATACACGGTTTAATACCATTATATTAAGAATGGTTGTAACTTCCACGTAGTGTCCAGAATAACAAAGAATGAACTGATTTCAACTTACCAGAGGACAATTTGTTGGCATTTCAATTTAAGATTTTTGGACAATATCCAATATCAAAGTCATTCTTCTGCAACACTGTGAACTAATCCATAATATACCTTTTCAGATTTGTAAAGTTTGTAAGCTCTTTCTTTGATGCACGGTACACCAAAGTGTGATGTTTTCACCATACAGACAGTGTCAGTAATGTTTATAAAAAGAACAGGTCACGTGTTTCTTTTTCACTTGAGCAATACCAGCATCCAGTAGTTATAATATTATTCCATCATAAATTATACTTCATCCTGACTGAAATAATGCTCCACATTATCACACGGGTATCAGCATTCAACAAAAAATAATAATCATTTCATATAAATGTAAGAACATTGGTTTTTATAGATATGTATTTGAGAGAGAGGAATGCTTGTTCACACTTCTTGGCTATCTGTAATTGGTATTGGCTTTAATGAGAGCAGGCAACGAGATAGTGATCTTGGAAAAACTAGCCATCAAATGTATCGTTAATATGATACTAAATCAAAGAAATGGGATTTTTTTTTTGTCTGGTCAAGACAAGTAGAGAGCTCGTTCCTTACCAAAGTCAAGTAGTTTCATCTGTTCTATGGTTTAGTCAAATAGTTTCATCTGTTCTATGGTTTAGTCAAGTAGTTTCATCTGTTCTATGGTTTCAAACTGAAACCACCATTCTTCTCTGCTGCATCATCTTGCATAAGTTTTCTATGACAAATTCAAACATCTAGACAAACATCAAACCATAAAAAACAGATCTGGCATCTCCCATTCTGCAGATACTTTACTATAATTTACGTTAACTTCTTCTCGAAAGTGATGGCCACGTTAAACATGTCGATGTTTATGAAACGTAACATATTCAAACCATTTCAAGCGGTGAAAGCACATTCGGGATTGCTTTTATAATTCAGTTTAACATGCTAATATCTGGATGTCAAATCTAATGTGTTGAACTCTTTAATACTCTCAATGAATCCAGATAATTTTGTATTTGTAGGAGTAGAAATATTTCAATGACAGTTACTGTGTTCGCCCTCTTGAAATCAATACAGAATCTCAGCGTTACTATCTACACCCTCAATAGACAACTTCAGTGTTCCAGAGAAGCCTGTACAGTAGTTATTTAATGGGATGTGCAATGTCCATCTCTAAGTGATGAGAAGGTCATTTTCGTTTGACCATCTCGGCCATATATTTTGATACAATCAAGATGATGCTACGGATGTTTTGATACTATATAAAATCAAGAATTCTTAAACACTGATCAACCAATAACTTCGGCAGCAAAATGCTTGTTTTTGACGCAGCGAAACAAAACCAAAACTAGCAATACCATTAGTTTTAGTTATCTTCATTTTGCTTGTCATTCCAATGACCAAGAGGAACTGGATAACAGTCTGATCATAAGTACAGAATAACATCAAGACCTCTTCTTCTACAGACACAACGCTATCTGAACTAATGTTCTTTATTTTTGGGACAAGAATCAGTCCATCTCTTGCATTGCATGAACACTGAGTGTCACCGATACCTGAAAAAACCTGTATGTATTGATCAATATAAGTAAGGTTACAGGTTTGATTCCTGCTAAAGAGTTTACTTCACACTGAATTCCAGTTGTTTATGAAACTAGGGTAAGAAGAACTTGGTGATTGTTTTATGAAACTAGGGTAAGAAGAACTTGGTGACTTTTTTATGAAACTAGGGTAAGAAGAACTTGGTGATTTTTTTATGAAACTAGGGTAAGAAGAACTTGGTGATTTTTTATGAAACTAGGGTAAGAAGAACTTGGTGATTTTTTTGACTGAATTTCTTTATTAATGGATGACTGTAATTTTTATGCACACAAATTTTGAAAAAAATTCTACAAATAAATCAAGAAGTAGAAGGTGCATTGTATGTTTACATATTACAGCGATTATTCGATCGTAGAAAGAGTTAGTAATAAAAAGCATTTGCATGTATTACTTGATGAAATATTTTAGCGCAAATTAAAAAAAAAAACATGTTTTGAAAATGCGATGCGCTTCTTCTGAAAATATGTAAACTGGTTTCTCAATCAGTCTATATATCTGTTAGTAATAGATGAGTTACATTACATGTCAGTACATATGATTCTTATTCGAAGAAACAAGGAGGTATATAAGTAGAATAATCAATTCATGTACTTGAAAATGGGAAGAATAAAAATATTTAATTAAACAATTTTTTCAAATAAATGGATTATTTATTTGTTACATATATAAGTACACATATCGTGTGATAAAAATATTTTTTCAGGTTATTGTTTGTTTGTTTTTTAATTTCGCGCAAAACTACACGAGGGCTATCTGTGCTAGCCGTCCCTAATTTAGCAGTGTAAGACTAGACGGAAGGCAGCTAGTCATCACCACTCACCGCTAACTCTTGGGCTACTCTTTTACCAACGAATAGGGGGATTGAGCGTCACAATATAACGCCCCACGGCTAAAAAGGGCGAGCATGTTTGGTGCGACCGGGATTCGATTCCACGACTCTCGGATTACGAGTCGAACGCCTTAACACGCTTGACCATGCCGGGCCGTTTTCAGGTTATAAATACTGAATAAATCCTAGAATAAATAAAAATATAAATTATACAGAATGTGTTCTACATGATGTCCTTGTAAGTTGAAGCAAATCTGTATTAATTGTAAGATTAATTTGATTTTACCTTAAGAGCATCATAATTAGTTATGTATCTGAAATTAAGAAAAACTAAAAATCACCTAAGGTGCGAGACCTATCGGACACTATGTATGTATATATATATATATATGGATATATTTGTGTCTGAATGTATGTAAATTTAGATTTTGTTGTTTTTGTATCTGTGTCTGATGCAGAAGTTTCAATAGTAATAAAGATGTTTAAATAATTTGATTAAAACCAATTATACAATAACTGTTAACACAATCAAACCTTTTCCACATAGTTGAGCATCTTTAAAGTATCAATTTTACATCTCGTTTAAAATTTCAATCTTTGAGTAAAAATAGTAATTGTAACTATAATTATACTATCTTTAGTTCAAAATACTTTAACTTATATTACATTGTATTTATCTGATCCACTTTTCGCACAGTTTTATCAGTTTCGGGAATTTCGACCCTTAGCAGACAAGGGAACATTGATCTGACTTTACTCAGAGCCTCAATTAAGGGGTAAATTTTTACTGATTTAAATAGCTTGTACGTTAATTAGTTTATTAAAATGAGTTAGTAGTATCTATGCTATACATTTTTGAATTCCCAACACAGGTCGGTAGATTCTAAATGTATGGATGGCCAATGTACTGAATAGATATAATATAAGTACTGTCATTGAACATGAACAAAGGCGGAGAGTTTTACTTTAAAAATGACTGCCGCTTACTTTCATTTGTTTATCTATCCAACAAGTCCAAAAACAAGGCAAGAAATCGTCGTTAAGATACCAAACCATAAAGTGACCAATCCGTCAAATTTTTTATCTTGTTCTTGTCATTTTAGTCGAGATAACTCTAGAAATACTTTATTACTATCTTCAATTTGAAACTAAATCTACTTATGAGTACATGGGCAGTGCACGTTGTCATCACTTAGTCGTAATAACTAGTAGTGATAAAAAAACAATTCTTGTGTAAACGATGTTGTTATTTACCCTCAAAGTTAACTTTCTTACAAACATGTGGTGTTCCTTTAAAATTTTAAGCACAGAGAGAAACAAGGATTATTAACCAATAATAGATAATCATTTTAACATTAGATAACTATAATATGTACAATACTCACTGTTTTGTACAATATGTAATTGGTGTCTATATTATGCTTGAAGTGAAGGAGTAGAAAACATTAATACACATAATATTATTATTTATTAAACACATTTGTAGAGTACAATAGCTTTCAGTCAGGGAAATAAATGTCACAAAACTAGTGTATATGAGTGTGTTTTCTTATACCAAAGCCACATCGTGCTATCTGCTAGTCTGGAGAGGGGAATCGAGCCCCTGATTTTAACGTTGTAAATCGGTGGACATAAAAGTAGTAACATAAACATTTTATAAATGTAAAATGGTATAGGGATGACAGTGCCAAAAAGAATATAATAAAAAATACAGGAATGATATAGATCATTTCTGTATGACTTTCATTATTAAAATGTAATATTCTTCTGTAAAATACCTACATGACTTTATATTAATGTAGTTTGAAGTTATATCTTTTGGTATACAGTTTGTTTATTTATCATAATATCATGGTTTCGTCAGTGTTGGCATTAATGTAGTGTAACTAAGAGCTTAGACATTACGTACAAGAAAAACCAAGCTGTATCAAAACATGTCTTGATTATTACAGACTATAAGTAAGAGGTCGGTGAATGCGACCGATCTCGTAACAATGTTATACTCATGCATTTTGAGGTCCAACATTAAATTTTAGTATCGAAAGTCACATGGAGATAGTATATGGGTAGCTATATCATCCCCGTATTCTTGGTTGAGTTGTTTTGCCACTGCCTTACATCATGTTACAGTTAGAAAATATTTTTATTACTTGTTTAATTAAATACAGACTGAATGTGGTGATTAAAATACTGCTAAAATACCATATATATTCTGGACATTGTAAGATGTTATAGCATTGGTCTGAACAATGAGTGTTCAAGCACAATGTTTAAAATAATAACAAGCAACGTTTCAGAACAACTGAGTATAGTAGATTATAGATTATTTACGTCAATCTAGACTAACTAATACAATGTGAGCAGTAACTTATAGAAGGTTTCCTGTAGCTTTTTCGGACGTCCTTCGTTAAATTATATCTGTCTGAAACCCAGATATGCTGAGGTTTTTTTTTTTTTAGTTTAGCCCAAAGTTACACAATGGGCTGTCTTTACTTTGCCCATCATGGGTATCGAAACCCTGATTTTAGTATTGTAAACCCGCAAACATACTGCTGAGCTAGTGGGGAGGACATGTTTGGTGAGTATAGTGAGTATAGTCACCAAAATATTTTGGTGACTCAAATTCTTATTTATTGAATATTATTGTGGAATTTACTGTATTAATAAAATATACCTAGATATATAACTTATAAGTTTTGCTTAAAACTATATTTATCATATATATAAATTAAACTGGGCTAAATATATCGTTAGCGCAAGAATGCTACATATCCAGGTTTTTTAACGATTGGTAACTGTAATTGGTGATTTTTGTAATCTTAAAATAAAGTATCTGATACAAAATTAATATAAATCACGTTAGAACTGACTGGTTATAAGTATATGGAACATTGGATTTAAAAAAAACCGAAACGAAAGGAAACATTTTGAAAATTACTTTAAAAACATTATCTTACAACAAAATTTTGATAATTTGTAGCTAAAAATGATAACAAAACTGAATCAAAATTATTCTTTTAAACTGAAACTAGATACATAAGGAATAATAGTGACATGCTTCCAGTTCTAATAAAGCTATTTCAATATTGCACACCAAGACTATTTGTTTACAGCCTAGTTTGATAATGCTAACAACGATTAATGGATTGAAGTCTAGTTAATGTATTATTGTAAAGTTTTCTATCGTTGGGCAAGTTTTACTGTGCTATTCTGTAAAACGAATGGCATATCTAGTCTATGTGTCTATGTAAGAAAAACATTTATTTGTTCAATTGAAAATTTCATTACACACACGATTTTACCAGATTTCGTGAAATAATGATAAGCAAGCGATAAGCTTTATCACAGCCAAAGCTTAACAGTTATTTACTCTTAAGTTACCTATCATATTTACGACACAGACTTAAACTTGCTGAACTAGCACATTTACTAACTCAGTAATCAATCAATTAAATTGTAACACTGTATAACAGGGCTTTCATTTCAGAACAAAATGAGGCATTTTGCCCGTAGTCCCTAAAATACAAATTATATTATAATGAAACTGAAAAAGAAGGAATGGGTAACAAACTCGACGGAAAACGAAGTACGCACGCGAATCATGTATTTAAATCATGTTTTTAAAAATATATCAATCTTTATATTTTTATTAGAACTAGGCTCTAAGTGTCAGCTAAGTATATACTTTTTTTTAAAAAATCCTTGTGGAAGGACACACACTTAGTTTTTACAATCACGTTAACACCATACATCTCAACATTAAGTTCATCAATGAACACAAAAAAACTTATTAAACAACATTTCTTATCCTTAGGATCACTAGAACCGATACACAATTCAAAACAGAAGTCCATAGAAAAATCACCCATACTAAATTATACATTCCCTGGGACTCAGCACATTAAACAAAACAAAAACTCAATATATTAAGAAACCAGTTTTTAAGCAAGATAAAATACTGACTCATCTGCTTCCATCATGAAATGGTAAAATTTCTTCTGATGATCGGTTAGTGACTTTCTTAATTGAGTGATAATATGAACTTCGTAGTTAAGCTTTCAAAAACAGAGTCATTAGTGACGGTTTAATGAAAGAGTCAGACGTCCCTTTTCTGTCCCCAGATCACACAATAGTCAGTCAAGTTTAGTGTATCAAACTACGCTATATATATAATAGCTGTGCGTCCAGTTGACGACAACGTTAAGATATCGTCTGATTTTTAATTTGTCTGTTTGCTTAAATCTGTACAATAGGTTACCTGTGCAGTGTCCTCTGTGAGTATCAAAATCTAATGTCTAGTAGTATGAGCCCTCAGATTTCCCGCTGAGCCACTGGGGGCGACTGTTTTTGATATCTAGTTCTTAATTACTCATAACAACACATTCAAAAATTAAAAATATTGTGGTTTGAAAATTTATGTGGTTCTTATTTCTTGTGCGCCAGCGTTACATACTGGTAATGGGCAGAAATGTTTGGGAAGTAAAAAATTCTCAGAGTTGCTCAAATATTTGCATTTGTTTGTATTTAAACGCAAATCAGCATAACAGACCATCTTACGTCTGGTACCATTGGAATCGAACTCTTAGTTTTAAGCATTATGAGTCCGTAAGCATACCGCTGAAACTACCAGGGCTTGTTCAACAATGGAATCTGGATAGATATAGAGACAAATATATAGCAGATGGTTTAGTTGTGTCCATATCCGTAGTGAAAAGACACTGGAACATGTAATTGGACAATTGGTTGCTCTAGGCAGTTTCAAAAGGCCGTGGAAGACAAAATAGGTCTCTAATGACTTCTATCTATATAAGATGACGGTTAGAAACTGCCAATTCTCTAACAATAGAATAAACACGAGTTTCAAGAAAACGAATGAAGAGTTTATTAGTGGTCAAAACGTAATTTCAACCCCCAAGTGACCAAACATCATAGGGCAGTTCCAAATCTCCTTCAGCCTCCCAATTGATTAAACAACGTAGGCCAGTGCCAGATCTCCTTCAGCCTCTCAGTTGATCAAACATTATAGGGCAGTGCCAGATCTCCTTTAGCCTCTCAGTTGATCAAACATCATAGGGCAGTGCCAGATCTCCTTCAGCCTCTCAGTTGATCAAACATCATAGGGCAGTGCCAGATCTCCTTCAGCCTCTCAGTCGAACAAACCACATGGAACCGTTCCAGATCTCCTTCAGCCTCTTAGCTGATCAAACATCATAGGGCGGTTCCAGATCTCTTTCAGCCCCCCCCCCCAGTTGACCAAACAACTTAGGGCAATTCCAGATCTCCTTCAATCCCTTCCCCCAGTTAACAAGACAAGATAAAGCAGTTTACAAGTCTTCTCTAGCTTCGCTGTTAATCACCCAACATATATGTATAATTCAGTCGAGCTCTCGTTAAGATACCATTTCATAATTGATGCAGGTTTTATAGGTGAGTTATTGTTTTTCCACTGATAGACAGGCTTATGACCCGAAAGGCTGAATTGACCAATGTGCTCAGTATAACGTCATTGACCATGACATTTTTCATTTCATTTCAATTATTGGTAAGGTGACGTCAGTATGACTAAACGTACTGACCTTGTTCTGCTTCCGAAACTACATTACTATTGTATTGAATCCATTATAGCGATTCAGAAAACTATGGATTAATTTGTGGAAAGTCCCGATCTTAAACCCACGGAACACCTCTCCTTGAACGTCGTGTACAAGAACGTCTGTCCTAATCCATTAAGTTGAGACACCACACGGATCGAGGAATGGGATAGCAAATCTATAACGTCATTCACACACACTAAGTGACTCGCGGGTAAAGAGACTATATAAATACTCGCACGTGGAACCATACTCTATATCTACCATCTTTTTCGAGTACACGATCTCTGCATAAAAGTAGATTCAATCACATCTAAGTGACCACTATGAAACAAACTGATATCAACGATATATTTTTATGATACTCTTTCTTTAACTGTGTTAAGCAAGAAAATAGGATACTGAGAAACAGTATTATTTCAGCTCTTTGTTAAATAAATTATTTTGAGTAAATACTGCCATTTTATTTGTTTATTAGCTTTACACACATGTATTATTGGAGCTACAATCACATATTTTAGAGTATTAAACCAAGTAGGTCTTAGTGATTAGCACATCGATCTGTGGACTTGATGACCCGATGTTCGGGCTCCGCTACCGCATAAAAAGTAAAAAAAAAGCGCGTTTTGTAGGTTGGGTTTCTTACAAGAGTGACAGCCAAATCATAGTGTTCGTACTGGCAATTACGGTCCAAGAGGTGGCGGTGGGTTGTATAAACTAGCTGTTTTTTTCTTAAGTCTATCGTAGATGTCTCTCATGTAGCTTTGTGCGAGATATAACAAACAAATTACGTTCATTTTATTAGTTAAAAGAAGAAGCACAATATCGAAACCCACAAAGAACGTTTACGTAAATGTTGTGGCAGCTGACATTGCATGTCACTTGAGACATGCAACAAAAGACAGCAATACAAATGAAATGTCTTCACTATCTACGTGTATCCTAGCTTATTTGGCTTAAAAATATCTTGTTGACTATCTAATTACTGCAATGCTTTCCAAATTTATAATTAATGTGAACAGCTACACTATATGTCTTTTCTTGTGGCTAAAGAGTATGCCTCTACTTTAATAGTTTGTTTCCTAGTGGAAGACCAGTTATTGTTACACAGTAAGGACAGATTAAATTTGGTAATAATACAGAGTCAGTTACGTATTGTAATAACACAATACTAATATTGTAATAAGTCTAAACACAGCTGCTCTATATCTGGATATACTCTACTCGAAAAAAAATATTTTCTGAAAATCCTGTACAGATATCGTTCTTCGTATTCAAAATTAGACTTAATGTATTGTTAGTGACAGCAAACGCCAAGAGTAGAGAGACTTTTCCTTTCCCCAGGAATTTCCAAATTATTTTTGTTAAAAATTTGATTTATAGCTTTTCAAACGAGGAAGGTTATCAGGTTCGATAATACGAGCTAAAACATAGTGAATAGCTAATGAAAAGTTTTGGGAAATGTGTAGTGGTTAGAGAATACTATTGGAATCTGACGTAGGACAGCAACTGGCCATTCCTGACCTGAAATAAAGAAATGAAATTAAAAATATAATTTTGCCTGCTAACGTCAATAAAAACTCATGTAACTACAAGTTTAGTTTTTAAACGGGTATGAACATTAACCATGTAAATATGTGTATTTATGGAAATCAAAACTACTAGAGATATTTGCTGCAACCGATATATTTGAAAGAATACAACAATTTAGCAGCACCATACCATCATAACCCACGTCAAAGGCTTGAATACAAATCTTATAATACATTAATAGCTTAAAGTTAGAGGAATAGTTTGTGCTATCGCTTGGATTCGAATCCGAAGTATTGTTGCACAAGTTCGTTTGTTCCACAAATATGTGATCTACTGAACAATGCTCGCGACACTGAATTGCGATTCACGTGTAAAATAGATGTTACCTGGGTGAATATTTGATTCAGTCTCAAAGCAGGTATTTCATGATTGTGATGAGCCAAAATCGATAGATAGTGGTCATCTGATTGTTTGTTGTTGCCTACAAGCAACTTTGTTCAAATATTCGACCATCTGTTTCATTGACTGGGAATTCATTCTACGTTATACTAATTTAATGTCAATTTTAGACACTGATGTCTAATTTAGAACAGCTTCTTGTGATTGATAACTTTCCATACATCCAATGGTTCTCCACACGTGAAACATCCAAGTACCTTATGTCAGATCTAGCCATGATTTGTGAATATTTTAGAATATTTTAAACTCTGAATGACAAACTGACTTTTAAATATCGAAAAGGAAGAGATTTCTGTGTAACAAAATAGACCATAGTTTTGAATCCAAATTATGGAGTGACGGTAAGTACGAATATTTTAGTTATACTAATAAACAAACATAAACGAATTACCACCAATGTTAAAAAGCCAAGAACAGTTTAAGTTTAGGAAGACTGAAGTACCAGATGTACTTGCACAGGGTATCCAAAAGAGATCTGTTTCGAGATTAAATAAAACCAAAATTAAGTAAAACAAATATTTTTATTTGTCATGCTGTGTTGTACAGAGTGCATATTTATTTTGGGGATTCACTGCATGTTTTACCTTTGTCACGATAGAACAAGTTTCGACATTAATCATCCCTTACGTGACATCATTTTAGTGTCTATTGACTGACAAACAGATAACATACTACTACTCAGTGGTGAGAGTGGTTAAAACAGGCAACGCCTTGGGGTCCTTTTCGGGAGAAATTACATCTGCGGAAATTTTATAACGAATTTTTGTATTTTGTAAAAAAAAAATCAATTCTAAAAGTTTGTAAAGGAGAATTCTTACGCCATTTGGAAAAACCCATTGATCATTACACAGAAGTGCTCTGTATGAAAAATCACATATTAATAATAATAACGTAGACTGTCATGCTATGGCGACAAAGGGGTCTTAAATAAGTTATGTAATTATCCTTTAAATAATGTATTACTGCTAAATATTCTTACGCGGTTCAAGTAATCTAACGACATTATTTTATTCCAGGAACAGTCAAAATTGTAAAGAATAACTATATATTATTACAATAACCTACTATAAGCAATACAGTGATAGAATTTTCGGATAGTTAAAGATAACGTCTCTGTGAAGTTAGATTTTTTTTTTATTTTGTGAAAAAAATTAAAACTGCAACTGGGAAAAATGAGAACACCCTGAGTCGGGAGGTTGAAATATGTTTGTGTTCTCAATTTTTCTCTCATTCCATAATAAGTATTTTTAAAAAAATAGTTATAGTTTTTGTTGCTAAGCACAAAGCTACATAATAGACTATTTATGCTTTGCTCGAAACGGGTATCGATATCCGATTATACACTTTCAGACTTACCGTTGAGCCAGAAGAAGAACAATACATTACACATTGGTAGCCTTATGGTTTTAAACATCCAATCAAAGTTTTTTCTGCAACGACCACATTCCATGATGTTTGAGCCCTGCATGGCCAGGTGGTTAAGGCACTCGACTTGTAATCCGAGGGTCGCAGGTTCGAATCCCTGTCACAACAAATATGCTCGCACTTTCAGCCGTGGGGGCGTTATAATGTGATTGTCAATCTCACTATTCGTTGGTAAAAGGGTAGTCAAAAGTTGGCGGTGGGTGGTGCTGAATAGCTGCCTTCCCTCTAGTCTTACACTGCTAAATTAGAGACAACGAGTGCAGATTTCTTCGTACAGCTTTGCGCGAACTTCAAAACAAATCAAACCAAAACCATGATGTTTGTTTAATGGCGCTACGTGAGGGGTTATGGAAATAGTTGATTCCAAATTATTATTAGTTTTTGTACAATCATGATAACATTCCATCCACACAATATTTGTTTTATATATAATTTAATAACTGACGCTGTAACTTGGTTTATTTAGCTTCCTGTGATAACGTTATTTTATTGCTGTAAAATTTCATTATGAAAAATAAAACTGTTATATAGACAAGATACTGTTACACTGTAATATGAACTATTTAATTAGTTTTAGAGGCAGTCCGCACAGAGTAGACTATTGGGAACAGGAAGCTTTTATGGATTGTATTTACCTTGGGTAGGCGGCGCTTCAATTTATATATTAAGGCCTTCACTCGGTTCACCAAAAGATTAAACTGTTGAGAGCTTTTAACACTCCAGTTAGTTTCAGTCCATAAAAGCTTTAACTTTAGCATTCAATTACTAATTCGTAAGCACTTGCTAAAGACATATAATTCTATCTACATAAGAAAAGAGTTTATTCGAGTAACTTTATAATTTTAATATTTTCCTTTTCCATGTTTCACGGAATAAATTTAAAATGTTTTACCTTCATTGATGTTCATAAACTTCAGCATTGTACTTTAGTAAAATGGAAAATTTTATTAGTTTTATTTAAAACAAGTCATAAGTCCTGAAACTGTTTTACTTTCTTGACCAATTCGTTCAATGTTTTTCGAACTGTGTTATTTAGTACAAATTATTCTTTCTGACTGTATAGATTTTTACTGTACAGTAAGCCATACTAGCTTCACTGTTAACAGCTGAACAGTAAATTTTTCGTTTCTTCTAAGATACATCAATTTCGGTTGTATTACATAAATCCTAACTGCTATAAAAGAAGAAGCAGATCATTGGTGTAAGAAGAATAATGTAAAAAATGTGGATTAATGACGTTCGCACGTGCACCATCACAACCAACCAAAATTGAGTATGGCATAAAAATCGAGGGATTGGGATCGAGGCTGCTGCAGTGGCGGTTACCATGACGACGTCAAAGAATTGAAACATTAAAAATGAAGAATGACCATCAAGGTAATATTTTATTGCGTTAATAAAAAGTGAGATTAAGCGAAATATTCACACACTAGAAACAGCAAACTGGCTAGTTGTTGGATAAGCTGTTGTCAGGCGATATCTTAACGTTTTCTATAAAATAAATAACCAAAATTAGAAATTAGTGTAAGCTTTCGTTACACCAGATCAATCGTTGTTCTTTTTTAAAACTAGTTTCTTTTTATTTCCATTTATCAAACTTTGAAATACTGATAAACAAAAAAGTGTTCTTAATAATATTACGGCTTAATCCAGCGTTTTGATGAATGTGTGTGTGTTTTTTTTTTAGGGGGGTACTATTGTTTAAACGAAAACTGATTTGAAAAATGTTCACGTTTTAGCTTTAATTGTCGTTAGCATTCTGCTTTACTTAGCCAGAGCTTTCAGTGGCGCTTTAATTTAGATGACAGAGTCGATTAGGGCTTAACGTTTACGTACCCAAACTGTGAATAAAAAAGTTCCTGCTTCACGTCCCTTTGCTTGAAAAAACAATTCGATACTGTCGGTATACTATAAGAGTGATGATCAAATCCAACTTTTTGGTTATAGAACTGTATTTTCAAGAGTTGGTAGTGTGTTCTGTTGATTTTCTGTTTTGTATTAATTTATTAGTCTTAAAGTAGGAATAAATACGAGTAAATAACCTTTGTATAGTTTTGGGCGTAAGTTCCTTATTTAAAATCGCTATTATACATAAGTTACATGTTGTATTTCGTTTAATACATTATCCTAGGGTTCAAAGAGCGTCTGTAAAGCCCACCGCTAGTACAGCGGTATGTCTCCGGATTTACAACGCTAAAATCAGGGGTTTGATTTCCCTCGGTGGGCTGAGCAGATAGCCCTTTGGCTTTGCTATATGAAAAACACACACACGCGTCTGTAAAACTTTGATAAAGATATTTCTCTTTAGTTTTAAAAAAAGAAAAAACACGATTAAACGAAGAATATAGAAAATTAGGTTATATTTCTAGTCTACGTTTTGACACCAAAATAAATAGAAGTCTTCTAATAATCAGCTGAAGCAACAAAATAAATAGACGTTTTCTAACAATCAGTTGAAGCAGCAATGTTGGGAAGAATTAGATACTACAATACCTTTTTACGTGACGAGTCTTACACGTTATTTTAAACAGCAAACATAATGTGTGATTAACCCTGTACTGCGTTTCCATTGTAAGTATAGCGAACTATTAAAATATAATTAACTGGGCCTAGCGGTTAGCGTGACCAGGTTTTCATTGCAAAAGTTCATGGTTCGCATCCTTTTAATGCAACGCAAGTTCCCTACTTTAGGGGCGTGGGTGCCCCTTTCAGGATAATGTTCACATACAACTATTCGAAGATAAGAAGTAGTTTAAAGACTGGTAGTGGGCGCTGGTGACTAATTATTTTCCCTCTAGTCCCTTACTCCAGAAGTAGAGATTGTTTTGTGTGCAAATAGGCCTTTTGTCACTACGTTCGAAAACAAACGAATTCAAAGGAAGTATTTTTGGATAAATCGCTTATTTTGACCTAGAAATTTTTGTCAGGTAAAATACAGAAATAATGAACTTCATTTGTCATTCGTAGTAGAAGGAATTTTGTGTTTTCTGATGTCATTGGCGTGTAAAGAGAAAAGTTAATTCATATTTCTTTGTTAACCTGAAGATGACTAAAGAAGGTTGAAACGTTGTTCTTTGCTTTATTAGTAAAAGTGTTAATACCCATACCAGCCGCCCTGAGATACATTAATTCATATTAAATCCACCAGAGGGACAGAGAACTCATACTGTGTTCATCAAAGGGCGTGATATATAATTTTGAGAACATCAGAGGGTGTAACGATATAATGGATTGATTATGTCCTAGTGATTGTAGGATCTATTCATACATTTATATTATAATATGGGTTGCCGCCTAATAGAAGGCTTTTAATGGAAGTAAATCACATGACATGCGACGTAATACACATGTAGTGAGAAAAATTAGTTTTTGAAACTCTCAAACGGTTTGCAAATATACAGGCTTGATTATGTTATATTGATTGCAATGTATAACCATGAATCTTTATAATAATATTGACTATTTGTTTTAGGCTTATAATATAAATCTGAATATGTATGCAATTAAATTTGATTTAAATATTATTATTATTATTTGAATTATGGATAAACCAGTAAATACATTAAAAACTTTCAACTGTATTGTCGACCTAGCAATATGGCTCAACTGGTGGGATTAAATAAGGGGCATCTGTAACAATCTTACATAATTGTGGGTTGACTTTTGGTTAAACAAGGACCTAGAGTTGTATGTGAATAAAGACGTTTGTCAAAACCAGTTAGACTGATAGAGTGGTATATGAACAAAGACGTTTATCAAAACTAGCTAGACTAATAGACAAAAATGCTGCAAACTACAAATCCTTGGAGGAAAACAAACAACACAATAACTGAGAAAAACAGTAGGAAAAATAATTTCATTAATTTTGTTAAATTATGTTTGTCGATAAGCACAAAGTTGCACAATAGTTGTGTGTGTTCTTACCACTACTACATACTAAAACCCGGTGTTTAACATTATAGGCTTTCAGACTTGCCACTGAACCACTCTAGACATTAAATTGAAATAAGGACAATTCTCTTGTGCTTATAAATATTTTTAATTATCTCAGTTACATGGGCGTTATTTGAAATGATTCGGTTCACTTTATTAAATTAAACATGAATTTCACTCGTACGCAAGAACGTGAATTACAAATTTGTTCATTACAGTTAAACAAGTGCAGCCAACTTTCCAATAAATTGTTACAATTTTGCTACCTTTAGATCTTCTTGTCCTCAAAAGTTTGATCTACTAAAATTCCTAAGTTGAATGCGTGTTGTGTCATATTACTTTTGGTTACAAAACTTGCAATTATGATTTTGGAAAACCTTCACCTTTGAAATTTGACCTCAATTTAGCTTCTTCTTTTATAGATGTGATAAGTAGAAACTTTTGACAAAACATTAAGTAATTTGAGCTTTGTTTTGATATGGGCAGTTAATATGTAAAAGTAAATAAATAAACGTATGTGCCGGTTGAGGTAGCGATTAAATGTGCTCTGAATTATTTTTAGAATGATACGAATCTGTAATCCTATTTAGATGTTTCTCTCGCTTTTCAGCACCTGAACTCGTGCAGCATTTCAAGTTAAATGTGCTAACTATGATTAAACTGAAAGTCTAAGCGTGGGAAATCCAATTTCTCGTTTTCGAACTATCATATATAGAATCAAGGTTGTTGGTTACCTTCTCCTCTGACCTCCAGTTTTATGGATTCGTTATGTGGTTGAAATCTGTACCACTATCGTAAATTGTATCAGCTAATTTTACTCAGATTTCTATATGACTCACTATTACGTTTATAGTCGAAATTTAAGTTGAAGATGATATTTTGATTTTTAGTTGTTTTGCTGGAGAAGAAAGAAACAATGAATATATCGCCTGTCTTCTTCGTAAGGATGCACGCAGACTTATCTTCACTGGAATTTCTTCCACGACTCCAAACAAGAAACGTGGTTAATAAAGTAAAGCTACAAATACTTCTTACTCGTAATCTGCTTTTCTAAGTGAGAAAAGAAATTGTTAAAACATAGCTTGTATCACGTAACAAGCATTTTTTAAAGTAAAAAATAAAACATTTCTAGCAGAGACTAGGGAAAAAAATTGTAGTTAGTTTAGTGTTTTTGTTGCAATAATACTTCTTCAACTTCACGGTTTCTGGTATAATATAAAATAATTTTAATGGCAGACGTAGAAATTGATGATCCATTTGTCTTTGGCTTAACATTAGTTAAGCCTTTATTATGTATAACCTGTACGTTCGATAAAGAAAAAAACTAATATTGTAATGTTTTTTGCTTTAGTTCAGTTAGAGATAAACTTTACCGTATTTAATATTATCAATCAATAAACTTATAATGTTATTCTACGAACTAACTTAGCTATTTTTAAAAAAAAATTGAAGAAATTTAATGTGTTGTATAAATGGCTAATAAATCATATTTATAATTGCACTTTTGTTTACAGGCCCAGCATGGTCAGCTAGTCAAGACGTTGAGCTCGTAATCTGGAAGTCACGGAATAGAATCCCTTTCAAACCAAACATGCTAGTTCGTTTAGCTATGAGTGGGTTATAATGTGACGATTAATCTAATTATTAGTTGGAAAAGAGTAGCCCAAGTGTTAGCGGGGTTGTCATGACTAGCTGTCATCCTTCTAGTCTTACGTTGCTAAATTAGGTACAGCCAGCGCATATAGCCCTCCTGTAGGTTTGCGCGAAATTTAAAACAAACAAACCTTTTGTTTACATCAATTAAAATTAATAGCGTACGCATTTTCAGGACAAACAAAACCTGAGTATTATATCTACACCACACTTCCTTACGGACACCCACCACAATAACATAATAGAAGCGGAATACGACTACATAACGGAACAATTTCTCAAATCTTTCACAGTCACAGAAGTACAAGAAAAAGTTAAACTTTCTGAAAAACAAAGCACTAGTGAAAGACAAAAGTCACAATATATTATTCAAGAAAGGCCCTCTGAGATTATTATTATCTTTATACAACTTATCTCTAAAAACATGATATATACCAACCAATTGGAACAGGTCGATGTTCTTATGTCCAAGAGGAAAGTAAAACAAGCCCATACGTCTAACAAGTAATCTTCGAAAATTACTAGAAAAAATAATAAATCGTACACTCATAAATTACCTTGAAACTAAATCAATGATCCCGGAAATATAAAATGGGTCCTGAAAAGCAAGACAAAAAAACAGATCATCTTTACGATAAACAGAATAAATAATACATGACATTTATTATAAACAATGTACAGTCGCATACTTTCTAAATCTTGAAAAAGCATTCGATAAAGTTTGGGACTCTCCATGGTTATTATTCACTGGGTTTCTAACTTCCTAGACAACAGGGGCATCAGAATGAATGTTGAGGGCACCTATTTCCGTGTGCTGCCCTCCAGAAGTGGGTGTCCCTCAAGGAGGAGTACTTAGCCCTACACTGTTTCTCATGCATGCCAGCTACATGCCTCCCAAAGACCCAAACCACACTTTTTTGTTCACAGTTCGCAGATGATGCTGCAATCCAGAAGAATGCCCCAAACACAACAGCAGCAACATATGACACACAACCACTAATAAACGAAATAGAACTATACTGCAATAAGTGAAGAAAGAAAATTAATGCGCACAAAACACAAGTCATATTTTTTGCATAACTGTACAAAACAAACAAATTAATAGCATAGCTATATCTATATGGGTTTCTCTTACATGTTGTAACATCAGCAAAATCATTACGGATTACATTTGACTCAAAATTAAACTAGATATCACATGTTAATAGCATAAAAACCAGAATCTGGAATGCAGCAACGTACTTTACGACCTTGACTGACAACAAACAAGGAGCTTCGTTGGAAAACACCTTAAAAATTTATAGAACATACATAAGACCAGTCGTAAAATATGTTTGTATAATATAGATCAATGTATGAAAAACACAAAGCACCTTATTAGAGCAAATACAAAACTTTATTTTAACTAAAGCATACAAAGCCTCACGATCAACAAACTCAGTATTTCTACATAACTATTCAAACATGTGAACCCTATCAGACTCCTAGATAACTCGCTTCAATATTATAAAAAAAGTATTAACAAAAATTAAATGATGTGTAAACTAGAGAGTTACGTAACACATGACGTACCTAACCCTAAGTACCCTTCTCTCTAAACATCAAAAATAAAATACTTACAGACCAAACAGTGCTTGGCTAACTGAATCCTAAAAAACTGAAGGTTTTGTATATAAAAATAGGATTATATGTGCGTGTGTGTAAGACTGCTAAGTGGAACTGTATTGGGAACAAGGACTAACAGTGCGATCATGCATAAGTGAAGTTAGTGAGAACACACTAGTCAATATGGATCGAATTCCAATTAAGAAGAAAAATATCATAGGTTGTCGTTAGAAAATACTAACAGATCGCTGCACATCGCGAATCTTTCACATGCTATCTAGAAAATGTGCTCAGGAACTGTTAAAGTTTGAAGTGAATTTCAGTGAAAAGCATGCTTTTCTATACAGAAAAAAAATACGTCTGGTTCTGTTGAAAATATGTGTTGACAATAACAGATCAGAATCATTGGGTCAAATTAAATACGAATACTTTGACGGTTATTTACATACAATAACGTGATTAACAGTCTTCAACATCCTTAAAGAAACACTTGAAAAATCGCTCTCTGTCTTATGTGTGTGAGTACACGGTTAGTGATCATGCTCAATCATTATTCAAATACATAAGACAGGGAGAGATCTTTCAAATGTTCTTTTAATTTTGTTTAAAGTTGTACGATCAGACGAAGAGAATTAGCTCATCGCGTCAGCATTCTTTAAATGAAAATATATGAAACTTGGCGATTGTTTAACCTAATAATTAATTTCAAAAACTTTTAATTAATTAGTTTATTAGATATAACAACCGTTACAATCTTACTCAATAACATTTGTCCACATTCACGATATGGGTTTAACTAAACTGTTTATAACTTGGTCTAAATGACTCGGCAGGTTTTCAGTATGTTGAAAAAAAACGACTTTGGCTGCAAAGTTCTGCAGTCACGACAAGCACACCTAACAACAACCTTGACAACCCACCAACATTGATGCGATTTGTTACCAAGCTTTCAGGGTAACGTTGAAAATGTTTCAAATCGTGTAATGCGCGCTTGACCAATCACGACAATGAATTTATGGTATGGATATAATAATTAATATTGTTATATCGTATTACAGAACCAATATTCTCGCTATTTTTATATGATTCCTGCATTCATTTTCCTTACATACTTTAATTTGTAGCTAAACTAGTGATAATATTTTGTAATTTTATTTCATACGTAAACATTGTTATATGACGCAACAATTCATCTCAGACGCCAAGTTCCTCTAAAGCTACACAGTTGGAATCGTGTAATAAGGTTTCGTTAGTTACAAGATATATCTAAGAGAGATTGTAGAAATTTCTATTCGTACACAGTTATACCGATGTTAGTTTTTTTCAGAGAACGTAAAATTTATGACATTTAGTGTTCGTCTTTTGTGGTTAATCTGTTCTTTCTTTAATATTAATTTTGTTAATAATATTGGTTAGAATCTTTAACATATTTAATTTTCTTTTTCTTAATTTAAATTTTTATCATTATGTTTATATAATAAAATTGTCTGACATTGTTAACTTAATATATGAACTAAGAACTAACCTAAATGTCATAAATTGGACGAACCTTGTGAATTTGTTTTTTGATTTACGGCCATTCTAGTCTTTATAAGAGAGAAAGTAATAAAAGCATATTTAATTAATTACACTCATCACCATGTTGACTTTAGTTTCGCTCTAAGTAGATAATTTACTCTTATCGGAAGCTAGTGTTGATTAATTATTGTTTAATGATTGCAGATAATGTAACACGCAATAGTCTGAACTTTAACTGTTCTATAATTCTGTTTGTTTTTTTTGTTTTTTTAATTTCGCGCAAAGCTACACGAGGGCTGTCTGCACTAGCCGTCCCTAATTTAGCAGTGTAAGACTAGACTCTAGAGGGAATGCAGCTAGTCATCACCACCCACTGCCAACTCTTGGGCTACTGTTTTACCAACGTTCGACTTGTAATCTGAAGGTCGTGGGTTCGAATCCCCCTCGCATCAAACATGCTTGCTCTTTCAGTCGTAGGGGCGTTAGAATGTTTCGGTCAATCCCACTATTCGTTGGCAAAAGAGTATCTCAAGAATTAGCGGTAGGTGGTGATAACTAGCGACCTTCCCTTTAGTCTTACACTGCTAAATTAGAGATGGCTAGCGCAGATAGCCCTTGAGTAGCTTTGTGCGAAATTCAAAACAAACCAAACCAGTTCCTTCATGTAAGTTACGTATGTTTTTGTTAAAAAGACGAGTTTAACATGAAGACATTATCAAGAAGTACGCTAATCGTAAACTAACTGTTGTTTGGTTTGGTGAGAAAACGTCACATAAAACTGAATGATAAAGTCCGATTTTCTAATGTTTGCAATTGGCGTCATGTGTCAAGGCAGCGCGCGTGTAATGAAACACCAGTGACTAAAGGTGATCATGTAATAAAAAAAAAATCAGTAGAAACATATCCTGACATCTTGGTTTTCATGCGCATGAAAAAACTTCTATAGGATCACGGAAAAGAAGTTTTGTATAGAAAAATGCCGATGAAAAATGGAGCTGTCAAAACAATGTTCAGGCATTGTTCTGTCAATGTACAAAATCCCTTGTTTAAGGATGCATCGTAAGAGTGAAACAAACTTGTTCATGTACTAAACCAACACTTCGTCTGATGACCAAGTAGTGAAATTTGTAATGTTAACCTTATCACGAAGAGTAAAGTTAGCCTCTCCAGACCATAATAAGTTATGTAGCTGCATGCTATTGGTTCTCTTCGAGCCAAAAACCGCAATTCAATATCTAATTATCTTTGTGCGTATCCTGGCAGCGTATCGTGGGTGTCTTGCATCCTGCGGGGGATGCAACTTCTGTGTATTACATTACACGTTCTGTAAGTTATGTGAGTGGAAGTACGTTCTGTTTTCTGTATCTTATTTCATCAACTAAAATAAAGTTCCGTTTCCTTGATATAATGAAATCGAGTCTAACACAATTCTATTTCGTCTTATAATCAAACTTTATATTATGTTCAGTGTTCGATGCTACCAGTAACAATGTTATTTCCTAACTTTTGTGTTATTTTCTAACATATTTGTAATTATTTTTTTCGTGTGTATGTTAAATATTTTTACTCACTCAAACTAACTGAATTATAGCATTTGAAGAAATTCGTCCCGCCCAGTGGCACAGCGGAATGTCTGCGGACTCCCAGCGCTAACAACCGAGTTTCGATGCCCGGAGTGGGCAGATAAATCATGGTTTGGTGCTTAATTCTAAACAAAACCAGTTTACTCTAAGTAAGTGAACTGTAGTATTTCAATTGATTTGTCTATTATGTTTAGTTTATTAAGGTACACATGTTTATATTAACTTCTTCCCAAACTAAAAACAAGTCTTAAGAAACAAGTCCAATAGCTCAGTTTCCCAATAAGTTTGTCAAACTTTCCTCTTCATTTAAACCATAGTGTGCGTTTTACTAAACAATGTTTAATATGAAATAACATTATTGACGGAAATATAATTTTGTAAATTAATTACATTCGTGAAATCAGCTGGAGAATTGACTTTCAGAGTCTAGAACAGAACCTTATCAGACCACAGTCCCTCATTTGACGTGTTCTGTTTTGTGACTTTCTCATTCATTAATTTCTGTTTGAAAGTTTCATTTAAACGCAAAGTTATACAAAAATATATCTACTCTGTATATAACGAGAAGAATCAAACCTTCAATTTTGGCTTTGCAAGTCCTCAAACTTACCACTGAACTGACAAGAGATTTTTTTACAAATTTTGGCTACACAGAAAGATAAGAACATAATTTACATTTCATTTTATGACTTTTATGTTAATTATATTTGCAACATAATGTCATTCCTTAGTTTCGGAATGACACAAGAAGCCTGAAATAATACATAGGTTCTGAAATAACAAAAGTTACTATTACTTATTAATATTAAGATCACTTCTCCCATTACTTGAGCTTAAATCCAAATTTCGTACTTTTTATGAAAGGAATAACATGTGCAGATTTAGTTAGTTTCCAAAGTTTAATAACCCTGTATATTCATATATATATGCACATATAATAATTATCTAACACAATATATAACTTTTTAAATAGTATAATACGCTATAATAGGTAAATTCAATTTTCTTAACATTAACCTTGTAGTTTTTGTTTAGCTGCCTTCCCTCTTTTACACTAATTCAAAATTAGAAACAACTACCCATGGTGTGTTGATTTGCGAAAATATTTCAGTCAGATAGACTTAATGTCACTATTACACTCCGAAAAGGAGATTAACTTATGATCAATTTGGTGAGGGTTTTCGATTGAACGTAAGGAAAGCAGTTATTATAATATGTTTGTTAGAAAACAATGCTATTATAAATTTATTTTAGCGAAGAATCGTTAAACACTCCTTCAACTTATTTTTAAGAGACACCTACAGGAATTTGTATTTATTTTCATTTATTACAAAGAAAGTGAGAAAAATAACTTTTTTTCTTAAAGTATTTAAATTTACGATGTAAATATCTTACGTCAACAGCAAAGTCATGAATTAATTTTCGTATGTATTTTGGAAAAGAGATATACTGATAAATGAATACTAAAAGTTAACATAACAATAAGCTAAGTCGCTGTGGGAATTCATATAATATAAATAAAATGACACTTTTGTAAAACATACTGAAGAAGACACTGCTATACCATATAAAAAGTTTTGTTTGGCTTGTTTTGAATTTCGCGCAAAGCTACACGAGGGCTATCTACGCTAGCCGTTCCTAATTTAGCAGGAAGGGAAGGCAGCTAGTCACCACCACCCATCGCCAATTCTTGGGCTACTCTTTTACCAACGAATAATGGGATTTGACCGTCACCTTATAACGCCCCTACGGCTGAAAGGGTGAGCAAGTTTGGTGTGAAGGGGATTCGAACCTGCGATCCTCGAATTACGAATCAAGTGCCATAACCACCTGGTCATGCCGGGCCTCATATGAAAGGAGGAGAATAAAAATATATGTTATTTTACGATTTTTATATGGTGTTTAGATATAAAGTCTTAGAACTGTGAATGAGCTCAAAGTAAATTCCAATCATTGTTTTGTAATTACATTTTTTCTTAACGCTATAATATTTGAACGATTTCTCCTTGTTCAATGCGTTAATAAAGCAACACGAATTTCACTGTTATTAGGTGGCCCCCCGCTAGTACAGCGGTAAGTCTACAGATTTATAACGCTAAAATCAGGGGCTCGATTCCCCTAGGTGGGCTCAGCAGATAGCCTGATGTGGCTTTGCTTTGTTGCTTTGCGTTATCAAAGCGCCACTACTTTTATCGTGGCTGGTTTCAAAATGTTTGGAGGTAGTGCTTATGGAAAAACCAAATGTTATCTCAAACTACAACGTATGCAAAAATTTATGCTGAGTACAGTTATAGTAAACAAATGTTGTTTTACGTTGTTAACCAATACGATTTTTGATATTTGAATGTCTCTTTATCTAACAGTAACAGTAATTTTATGGGGAACAAGTCTTCATCTGGGATTACATGATGCTATGTATCCTAAACAACATACGGACAAATAAACACAAAGAACGAATAATTCCCCTTAAAACGTGAAGTTATTAACAGTGGAAAACAATATCATAGAAAATATAAAAGGAAATAAGATTAATTTTGAAGTGAATTAGTATTTGTACGTGCGTTCTTTGTTTGACACAGAGCCTGGTCCTCCTTTTGGTACAGCGATAAGTCTATGGATTTACAACGCTAAAATCAGGGGGCTCGATTCCCCTCTGTAGACTCAGCAGATAGCCCGATGTGGCTTTGGTACAAGAACAACACACACAGCCTAATTTTCATTCTGCTGTACAATTAACTATTGTAGAATATTGTTTCAAACGTTATGTATTTTTCTCCACAAATCAGCCATATTGCTTGGTCACCCTTTTATCTTTTTTTTTTTTTACACTTTACAAGCGAAACGTTTCTAACAATTGTTGTGTAAATAGCATTCTATATACGTTATATCCAAGCCGGCCTGATGAGCTCTGTTATTGAAGGAAGTGTGTTGTAGGCAATTGTTGTGATGGACATAGTGTAGTTGCAATACTATTATAACTCTTCTTCCCATAGGAACCTTAAGGAACCGAATAAAGTTTAAAATTACGATAAACCTGATACCATTGTTGTATGCATTAGATGATTAGGATATAAGATAAATAGTAAAAAAGTCAATATTAAATTAAACCCACGTACATACAGAGATACATAACATTAAATTGACCATACTGTCTAACATACGTTAAGAAAACAAAGTTGAAATAATTTCTAAATATCTGTTTAATGTTTTAGAAATTCGTCAAGAGTTACTTGCTCTAGTCGTCAATACTTTTGAAATAATAGCTTAAAGAAACGTCGAGTAACAAACAGTACTTCACGTCAAATGTTGCGCTGCTTTAGTTGAGTAATGAAATTTGACCGTAATTTTTATGACGTGCATAGAAAGTATAGAGTGTGTTTTTGTACTAACAGCATGTAAATCACCGACCCTTAGATTGTAGATTTGTCGAGCTAATAACTAAGCCTACATCTGCAATAAAATATAATACATATAAAACAGTTAGATTTGATTATCTGATTTCTTGGAATTAAGAACAAAGATACACAATTGGCTCTCTGTGCTCTGTCCACCACGGGTATCGAAACCGGTTTTTAGTAGCCACAAACATACCGCTGTGCTACTAGGGGGCAAGCAGTTCTAACGACATTACTCCTTCTTAATATTGTAAATTCCAATTTCATGTGCATTTATAGTTCATCAGTTTGAACTTTAAAAATTCCTTTGGTTTAGCTGAAAAATTAACCGGTATTGATCAAGTTTTTTAAACCCAAATTCGCATAAACAATATTTGTGTTTCCTTGCCAAAATTCAGATACTGTTTATCAACATTACAAAAATAGATGTTTTTTTCTCGAAAGAACGAAACATTTCAACTTTGGGAAGTTATTTTCTACTTAGCTCTTCTGTGCTGGACACAACAGTAATTGTGGTGTCCGTTCAAGGAAATATTTCTCTTCTTGGATGTTGCTATAGTAACCGCCTTTACTGCAGACTGCCATCAAATTCGTTGATTTTCGTGCATGCGACACTAGTTGCCAGCGAAAGTGGTAGATGTGTGACCATGATTTATCCAACTTTACTTTTAACGTATTTTCTTAATTTATCATTTTTACTTTTTGAAAACATTTTTGTCATGCAAACGTTTGAGAGCTTCGACGTGAATTTGTATAGGTAAAATATAATTTGTTTTATCAAACAATCGTCATTGTTAATTTATTAATCTTTGTCTGTTTCTACAAAAAAAAGAAATGTGAATCTAAGGTTAAATGTACTAACACTTTAATCGTTTTTTATAAGAAAAGGATACATCTTTAAATCAAACATGTTATCTAAAGTACTAAAATATGTTTTATCAAAGAATAAATAGCATTTTTAAGCTGAAAAATTAATGATTCTACTGCAGATGTCCTCTTTCCGACTGATTTGGTGTTAAGCCTAAAGCCTTATAAGACCATAAACCTTCGTTCGATACCAATGATGGGCAGTCAGTTTTTTATGTAGCTTTAGGCTTAACGACAATCAAACTACTGTTGCAGACGAAAGTTTCATTCATTTGTCTCGTGTAATGGGAAACAAGAAATTTTAACAGATACTTCATCTGTTCTTATTGTTGATGATCTTCTATCAGTTTTAACACTTCTCTTTGAACAGTTTATACATAGAAGATACCAAATACGCAAGTTTTATTTTCAATATTTAGCAACGAGATTTATTTATTTGAATATTTATATGTATATTCTTGTATTCAAAATCCAATAGTAATATTTTCCACGGTTACATGAGTGTTACGTCATTTATTACTAAGTCATAATATTATTAACGATATAAATATTATTTTACGCTTATTTCTGACAGTCTTACTTAGGTCTACAAACCTATTATTGTTGTTATAAAGATTTCATGGCATATAAGTTTTTTTACTACTTTAGGACTGCAATATATATAATGTTCTTTATACACGTAAGCGTTTTGTAAAAAAAACAAAAAAAGTAATAATCATACAAAGATCTAACACTTGAGTTCTGATATGTGGTATAAAAGCTATATTTATCCTCACACCAAACTCTTACTTGTTTATATGCAGGTGAAGATTTTCGTAAGCTCAGAGGGTTAAACGCACATTACATGAATGATATGTTTATGTCACTGATACTTCATATATAGCAACTATATATTTGGTGAAGAAAAAATTCTTGGCTATTTGATAATCTAACACTGCCACAATTTAGATGAATAGCTGGAGGAAAGATGCATATTAACAAAGTATATAAATGAGATAATTCGACACTTCATTGAGATAGTCAACATTTTTATAGTAAGAGGAATATTCACACAGAAAAGAACTTCAAATGTCGACATCAAAACAGGCAAGTTTTTCTGCACACAGTAAGTTATGGTTAAGAAAGAGAACACTTTGAATGATGAAACTACAGCCATTAAAGATATACTTAAGTTTTAAGTTAATAATATCTCACCAGGTTCCAACTATACTTCGAAGTTGGAATAATAACATTTCTATTGGAGTACACATTTTTACAGGTTTCGTTCTTCAAAGCAACTTTACTGGACAATTGAGTCTCTTGTCCTGGAAACCAACGCTCACTTACAATGGTATTTTCGTAGAAAGATGTTGGTTCTTGCTCCAAGACCAACGTATGTTTTTGCAGGTTTTAGTTTAGTATGCATCTTTGCAAGTCGTAACCGCCTGCATCTCTTGTAATCTCGAGAAATGAGTTAGAAAGATACACTCGAGAAAAGATGGCATTGCTCTTGTTATTATGAACATGGAACTTTAGTGCAAGACTCGATCTACTTAGAGACAGTATGAGGCACCATTAAACCTATAAAACAAATAAAGATACAAAACGTAGAATCTGAAATAAAATACTAGTTTTAAAACGAAGTGTTCAACAATGCACTTAAGTTTCAAATAAAACATCTGCAGTGTTATTGTAATATCAGTTCTGTAATGACGACCACATAACTCGAAAACTATTGATCGAGAGAGCAGTATTGTATCTCACAAATTAGAGAAGGAGACGATAAAGAAAATGGCCGCCAGTACACCAACACTGTGATCACCATTATTCTTCGTTATTATTTGAATTTGTGGGAAAACAGTTAAATAAATCCGAATTTAAGCCCGAGCTCCAACAGATCCACTTGGCACCTTGCACTGTATTTTAGGTATGCCAAGGTAGAGGCACCTTACAGTGTTGTAAAGAAGAGCCACGTCTCCATATGACTCGAGGAGACCTCATAGAAACACCAAGTATGAGACGTATGTAGAGTGCCGAGCACATCAGTCAAATCCAAACTCCTAAAAACTGTCTTTCTTTTTAAATATAAAAATACTTTGAATTAATATATCGTCTACGTGCTATGGGCTACTTACAACAACCAATAGCAACATAATTTTACTATGGTTATTTCTATTTCTTTTACGATGGTTTTCGAGTGTTTAATAAAGCTTAAAGCACGACTAGAAAACATCCGTATGCATGTTATGTTACTGTTTTTCTTATAGATATTTATGTGAGTACTTTGTGATGTGTGTTTGTCCTTTTAAATCTTAAGTTTTCATTGTAACTCTTAATGTTTGTTTAGTATGGTACTGCTGGCATCTGGTTAAATATATTAAAACCAGAGTTAGTTTATACATACTATTAAAGTATGTGGTGTGTTTGAGTAAGCTCTTGACGCGAAGTGACGTTAAAACACGTTTGCTAATTCTCAGTCCTTATGTAATAATTAATGACGTGTCTGATATTTCTATATGAGAGAAGATAACTAATCAAATTTTTTAACCTTTTGTTTTATGACGGGTGGCTATCGGTATAGTAGTGTTTATTTTGATATGCGTGTGTTAGAGCTGGTGAATCTTGGTGGACAAAGGTTTCTTTTCAATTGTATGTGTTATGGATTACAACCATTAATATAAGAATACGTAATGCACATAATGTTTATATGTCCCTGGTTTATGATTATATGGTTATTTTGAAATGTATATGTAATGACAAGTGAATGTTATTGTAACTAAGGTGTAACACTGAAATCTGTGCGTTACTTATGAGTCGTGATATTGATATCTGTCGTTTTTTTGTCATTGAGCTTTATGTGAAAGTTGGTACATGTATGTTAATGGGACATTTTTTCTAACTTCTGTCCAAAAGATTTTGGCTCAGCTTAGGGTTCTTAGAGATTTGAGATTAGCTATGGGATTATTGTAGTGTAAAGGGATAAGTTAATTCATATTGCATTTATTAGTGGGATGATAGCTCTGTTTATCAGAGAGCGTTATGATTCATATTGTTTCCATCAGAGAGGGTTGTAAGTTCGTCAAAAGACGTGGTAGTTTATATTGTATTCAACAGAGGAAGCTATTGTTCTTTATGAATTTATTAGAGACAGTGATAGTTCAAACTGGGTAAACCATATCTTGTAAAAGCGCATTTTGGGTCCACTAGAGAGGTGAAAGGTCTTCCTGTGGCCTCGATGTAGTCCAGTGAATAGCATGCTGGTCTGAATCTGATGATCATTCTGGAATGTTATTCTAGTGCCACAGAATTATGCTCTGCACTTTGGGAGTGTTGGTTCATTATTAAAATGAATTTTAATATAATTTTGATTGTAATGTATAATCACGCATGTTGGTTAAATCGAGGTTATGATATAAAATTGTATTTTCAAGTTTTATTTGGTTATTTATTTTGTTAAATTTTATTAAGTAATGAAATATTTATCAGTCACTTAGTTAAAAATAATACGACACGTGTTATTTATAAAATAATTATAAGACAATAAAATTACATTTGAAATATTTATTACATTCGTTGTTATTGAGGCCCAGTATATGATTATAAACGTGGAGACTTAATGTCGTAAGCTTTATTTTAATCTCGATTGCAAAGTTAGAAACAGTTTTCATCTTGATTGTGTTACTTCTGCAACATTGGTATGGTGTTCTATGTAGTAATTTCGAGCACATATTCCTGTATCGAATAATAAGTGTAAACACTGGAAAGGTATAAGAAGTAATAGTTTATTGAGTGCAACTTTTGTTATTGTGTTCTCTATCGTTCTTAGTTGTTCCAAAGCAAAGCAACATTGAGCTATCTCCTTTGTCTAACCCCAGATTTTGGCTTTGTAAGTTTGTAAACTGACCACTTATTTACATGATTTTCCATAGGTTATTTTAATTCACAGTTTAATCCATATAGTATATATTTACTCTATCAACACGGGTCCGGTCACTTTGACCGAACATTTGACCTTTTTTGTACTCGTTTAGTTTTTATAGATTTAATACTTTCATAAGTAATTGGTAGGCTTTCAGATAATATCATAGGTCTTTTACATAAACATCAGTTTTTAATGAAGCATTTTTAATAAAATATCCCGCTGGAACAGCAGTAAGTCTACGGATTTACAACGCTAAAATCAGCGGTTCGTTTCCCCTCGGTGGCAAATAGCTCAATGTGGCTTTGCCATAAGAAAATACACACACACTTTAAATAAAATAAAGATTTGGTTTTTGTTTCTGAATTTCTGGCAAAGCTACACGAGGGCTATCTGCGCTAGCCGTCCATAATTTATCAGTGTAAGACTAGGGGAAAGGCAGCTAGTCATCACCACCCACTCCCACCTATTGGGCTGCTTTTTCAGCCGTGGGGGCGTTATAATGTGACAGTCAATCTCACTCTTTGTTGGTAAAAGAGTAGCCCAAGAGTTGGCGGTGGGTGGTGATGACTAGCTGCCTTCCCTTTAGTCTTACACTGCAGAATTAGGGACGACTAGCGCTGATAGCCCTCGAGTAGCTTTGCGCGAAATTAAAAAAAAAATAAATAAAAAATGAAGAACACTATACGAAAGCCAAAATGTAGAAAACTCGATGAAAGGTGCAATATTATTTATTGTTATATTCAAATAATTTTCTTATTATGAGACACAATAGATTTGAAATGAAATTGTAAAATAAAAAAATGAAAATAACGATACTGCAGAAGTAATAATAATTTTATAGTAACATTCAATAAAGTTTATTATGATAATTTCTTTTTTATTGATAAATCAGAATATATTTTAAAGCCGATCTTCTGCAATGGTTACTTAGGATGATAAGAATATTTCCATCGCTTGTAAAAGTGTGCCAGGTTTGGCGTTAAAGGTTAGTGTTCCAGAACTACGAATCTATGAATCCATGGTTTGTGACCCGTTGTTGCATGAACGGTCTGTGCGTGGTGAGCTGTGAGAATAACGGTCAAATATTAAATCAAAGAAGAGTAGTTCAAAAATTGGCGGTAGGTGAAGTTGTTTATCTGCTTTTCCTTTAGCTTATCAGTTAAAAATATAGACTGCTATGAGCAAATAGCTTTTGTGTAACGATATGCCAAATTCTGAAACACTATTATCAAAACTACTATCTCAACGATAACAAATGTTTCATTCCTTCAGATAATTTTTAAAACAATTAACTATTTCAACAAGGAACATTTCATCAACTGTTAGATAACAAACGATTTTTCTTTGTCACGGATGCGAATTGTTTGGTTTTGAATTTCGTACAAAGCTTCACGAGGGCTATCTGCGCTAGCTGTTCCTAATTTAGCAGTGTAAGAGTAGAGGAAAAGAATCTAGTCCTCACCAACTACCGTGGGATTAACCATAACAGTATAACTTTCCTACGGCTGAAAAGGCGAGCATATTTAGTGCGATGTGGATTCGAACCTGCGCTCTTGCGATTACGAGACGAGTACCCTAACTACCTATCCATGTTCACCAGTAATGTATGTTCGTTTGTTTGGTTTTGAATTTCGTACAAAGCTTCACGAGGGCTATCTGTGCTAGCCGTCCCTAACTTAGGAATGTAAGACTAGAGGGAAGGCAGCTAGTCATCATCACCCACCGCCAACTCTTGGGCTACTCTTTTACTAACAAATAATGGGATTGACCGTCACATTATAACGCCCCCACGGCTGAAAGGGCGAGGATGTTTGGCGCGACCCTCAGATTACGAGTCGCACGCCTTAACACGCTTGGCCATGCCGGTAAAGTATGTCAAGGGTTATCTTGTTAACATTACCATACTAAACTCTTCGTACGGTGTATGAAAATCACGAGGTTTCCAACGATACCAGCTTTAAACGTTTATAAAGAAACAAATTCTCGAGAACTGAAAAACAAAATTAAGAAAACTTTAAAACTTTGTAAAGCTTCACAATGCGTTTTATACAGGTGTTGAAAATCGAAATTTAACGTTATATAGGCCCTCAAGATCACAGCTATTCCATCCTGGGGTTACATAGAAGAAAGAAAGAGTGATAGGATTAATATACAATCTTAAATAAATTATGCTTCATAAAACACAAAATACTAAAGTTTATTTTAAATAATATCACATATATATATATAAAACCAATAAACTATTAAAGTGTTAAAAGCAAGAACTGAAAAAGAAATCTAATTTAACACGAATATAAAAATAAGGAGGATATAAACTTTTGTATTTCTTTAAGTTTACCAAGAATTACTTCTTTTCTATTTAAATATCCACCCGTGGCTAAGCGGTAAATTGAGGGCTATAACGGATTTGCTTTTATACATTCATTTTAATATCTGCATTTGTTTCAGTTTGATATATATTTAGAATCAACAATACACGTTTTAAGAAATTACTAGCGTATCTTTGCATACACTGCACAACAAAGTTTTTGCTTTTTGAACACTGTTGGGTGTTCCTTTCAAATTTTTGGCTGCTGATCATAAAAAAATCACACCCAAATTTGCCCATCACGTACCATTTCATCAAAATCTTCAGTTTTGTCATGTTTTTTCTTATATTTGTGTCCAACAATTTTCGTTTTTGTAAGAGACCCATGAACAATATTTTGTGCAGTCTGGGCATGTCCAGGCATGAAATTAGACCAGGTTGGAAGCTGTTCTGTGGAAATACGCAGCCCGGGCATGCCTGGGCAGGCCGGAACCAGCTTGACACTGTCTCAGCATACACAGATGCTACTCATTGGATTAATATAGACCTTATAGTTGTTTCAGAATATAGCATTGCCTCAGTAACACTGTAACAAGTAAGTTAGATGTTATAGACGTTTTACAGGACGATTGGTGTCGGTCAATGTCGTAATAGCCGTGATACATTCTGCTATATTTGTGGCGAGTGTACGCTTGTTCAAAGACGCTCAATGACTGCTCTTGTGAAGAAAGCATATCATCTGTACTTCGGATGTAAAATTGGTGATCAAGACCAGGAATGGGCGCCTCACATTTGTTGTGCGATATGTGCTGTCTGTCTGAGAGCTTAGCTCAGAGGCACTCGAAAGACAGTGCCGTTTGCTGTCCCGATGATATGGCGAGAACAGAAAGACCATGTGACGGACTGTTACTTTCGTTCGACTAATGTGTCTAGTTTTAATGCCAAAAACAGGAAGTCAATTGAATACCCTAATCTGCCTCCAGCAATGAGACCCGTGCCACATGAAGACAGTCTTCCAATTCTGAAACTACCAGAGTAATGGACCTTAGACGAACCAGATGAAGAAACTGCAATGCAGGGAACTGGCAGTGACATTGATCTGGATTTTGAACCGTGCTCCTCAGGCGATCCACATCTCATAACACAGCCAGAATTAAATGATCTGGTCAGAGATTTGGGTCTTTCAAAAGCAAAATCCGAATTGCTGGGTTCGAGACTGCAGGAATGGTGTTTGCTGTCACCAGGTACAAAAAATTCTATTTTTCGAAGCTGCCAAGATGATATAACCAAATTTTTTGCACAAGTTGACAGTCTCTGTTTCTGTGTTGACATCGAAGGATTGTGTTCTGCTTTGGGTTGTGACCATGACCCGCAACAGTGGCGTTTCTTCATTGATTCATCAATGTTAAGCCTCAAAGCTATTCTGTTACACAATGACAATGTCCACCCTTCAATACCTGTTGGCTATGCAGCACACATGAAAGAAGCCTACGAGAACATGGAAATGTTGCTGAATCACATACAGTACAGCAAGTACAACTGGAATATCTGTGGAGATCTGAAAGTCGTTGCTCTGTTACTGGGACTGCAGCTCGGCTATAAAAAGTACTGTTGTTTCATCTATGAATGGGACAGTCGTGCCATCATTCTAGACAGAGCTGGCCACTCCGTAAAAAGTTTAGTTCCAGGACAGAAAAATGTGGCGCATGAGCCGTTTGTCGACCCGGCAAAGATTTTTTTGCCTCCTCTTCACATAAAATTGGGACTTATGAATAATTTCGTGAAAGCAGTGAACAAAGAAGGTGAAGGTTTTCGTTATTTAAGACAGATGTTCCCAAGAATAACTGAGGCCAAGATCAAAGAGGGCATTTTTGTTGGCACTCAGATCAGACATGTTATGAGTGACAAGCGGTTCGAAGATCTGGAAAAGATTGCTTGGAGAGCCAACTCTTGGACTACTCTTTTACCAACGAATAGGGGGATTAACCGTTACATTATAATGTCCCAATGGCTGAGGGAGCGAGCATGTTTGGTGTGAGGGAGATTCGAACCCATGACTCTCAGATTACGAATCGAGTACGTTAACCACTTGCCAGTCCTTTATATTAGTAGAACAGTTGATTGGATAAAACTGTCTACAATAAATCAGTTAAGATGAATGTATCCAGAATGATAAAGCTTACAGCCGTGAGGCAACAGTTACCTTTTGATGCATGTACTTGGGATGCAACGAATTCTAAATAAAAGAATGACATTTTTGGGAATCCAAGAAACGATAAAAGTCGTCTTTTTTCTTGCGACTCATAACTTATTTTAATTTATTTTGAGGTAATTCCGATTCTACTGTTTTGTGTGCATAGTTTAAAACTGAACACTTTGATATCAGTTATCGAGAAGTCAACTTTAGACTTTGCGCATTAATATCATCATGTTTTAAGTGAAACAATGTTTTTAATTACTTAGTAATGCAATGGGAAAATATAGCTGGAAGAAAAATATGATGCATGTGTAAATAAGTCAAATAAAAAACAACAAAAATACTTTAATGCATTCCAGTTTTTATTTCTATCGGCCTTTTTGATAAAGTGATTTTTAATTTGTGTTAAACAACGAAAATCGAGAAAATAACTCTGGGAGCTACTAAACATAATTCTGAAAACAAAATATCTTCCATTTTTCCTGTAAATAACTGAACATTGAAAACAAATTAAAGTAACAGCAGACAAAGCCAATTATTCTGTATTCTATGAATAAACAATTCTAGTTCATACAATAGTATTAATGAAGCAATCGGACTGTTTGCTTCAAAGGCTTAAAACTGAGCTAGAAAAATATAAAGTGTTAACTTTACAAAAATATCTTGCTGAACGTGTTTTTGTGACCAACATTACGTTTCTTAAAAGACTGATTATTAAAATCAACACCTATAAAAACATTTGTTTCGATTTGAATAACTCAAATAATTACTTCAAGATTACCAATATCGACTTTTATCCAATATCATCGTTGTCAATTAGTATTAAACAGAACACATTTTTATCTTTGTATTTTCGTGATTTCAGCAGTAATAATATAAACAATAAGTTAGTATGCAAATATAAATTATCAATTAATAGGTAAGCTTCCAAAAAAAACTAATTTCGAAAATTCTCTGTCAGCTTTTCTGGACAATTGATACAAACTTTTCTCAATAGTCCTAACTAGTCTACATAAATAAGGTAAGCATGTTACAACAAGTTATACAGAACGATTTTCATTGTTTTATTTTATAAGTTTGAGCTGTAAAAAATCATTACATGCAATGATTTGCGAAAAACAACAATCCAGTTAGCAACTAATAAGCACATTTGTGTGAAATAACTTTGTTTATGTACATATTGCTGTATAAGTGAGACGCATTACTTATCAACCACATTTATATCACGTGAAATAAAGGAACTGGATAACAACTGAAGAAGGTTTATATCTTTAACTTGTACTGAGAGGTAGTTTTTGCGAATGGGTGACTGACACCTTGCTATAAATATTGAGTGAAATACGTTTGTTATGAACATATTGCTTCATGTCAAAATACAGGGTGGTCCTAAAGTAATAGGTCTCTTATGCATCATAAATATGATGTTTTTTTTTTTTCTCTCAGTCGGTACAAGAACGGTGACAAGAAGAATTTCCACGATAAAATAAATCTCGTTGAAACGACCCATTTCATTCGCGTTTGTATTCGATGCAGACCCCTATTGGAAAATATATTTATACTCTATATAGGCTTAGAGAAATGGTTTCTAGCCTATCTTGATTGTTTTCGAATTTAGGCTTAGTCGTTAATTATATTTCCTTCTTAAAGCTGGCTGGCATCATAAACCAAGCAGAGACTTACACTAAAAGAAAGTCATTGGATATACATATAATATTTATAGTATGTTGAAATATAAAAGTATATGGATATATCAGTAAGTGAGAAGCTTTCCCTTAGTAGTTATTACATAACTTATATCGACGACGAATGATTCATTACCTCTTTTGTTAGTTAGTTTATGTTTTTTTCGTTACGGTGCAAAATTTACATATTATTTTAGGTTAATATCATGTTTGTTTATTTTAATGAATTGAATTTCACGCTTCAAGTACATATATAATACATTTTCCAAGTTTCTTTCCTCCCAGGTTTAAAATTAGTAAAGTCTCATTTTGGGTGGTGACCTGGTGGTTGGAAAATTGGAAAACTAGTAAAGTTTGGGTTTTAACCTAGTAAAGGTTAAAATTGCTTACTGAGCTCAAATATTTGTGTACTGTTTTGAAATAATTTCAAAGCTCAATAATTACAAGCAAACACTAGTGAGCAAATTATGTTCAAGAGATACAAATCTTATAGGGGATCGTATAAATTTAACAAACTGTGTAATTAACGTCCAAAATTACACTAAAGTGTTTTAACTGATAGTGTACTGTGTAATATTACACAGATCGTAGACAGTATCGATACCATTTGGCAGTATACTATGGATTGCGATAACACCTATGATTTGTCTAAAAATCAGAAATGTATTTAATTAGATTTGCTCAAGTATCCAAATAATATTTGTAAACAAGCTGCCTTAAATTCAGGCCTACCCAAGAATAGTTAGAATACTTCTGACCATATTATGAATACAACACGTTCTTTTATACCATTTTATCTGAATTGCATACTTAGGTCAAGAAACGCAATATTTGCTATGTATTTTCTTTAGTTTTTGACTAATGACCTTCTATAATCAATAACTGGATATAGTTAAAAGCATAACTCGTGTAAAGAAAGTACAGTCGAAATAAATAAATAATATTAAATACTTTAAAAAGTCTGAGTTATACTGATATCAGAGATAATATGAATTTGTTCATAAGAAACAAAATTCACGTGACAACATGATGACATACCACTAAAATTCAGTATTTTATTGAGTCAAATTAAATGATTGTCAGTAATAGCAAATAGAACACAATTAATACCTACTTCAATTTAGATGTCTGTTACACAAAACATAGGAAGTAAGAAAGTTACTAAACAGCTGGAATTACTGTGTTAGTTTAGCGGTGGAAAACACAAGTTATTTCAATAAGTGACTCAAGTAACTAAACACATGCAATTAGAGGATTTAATTTTTGACATAATCTGCAACCTGACAAAAGCAAACCATGCTTGCCTTTGAATAAAAACATCACTTATCTCGATTTTGAGCAGTAACCGAAAAACTGACACTGTGTTTGCTGGAATATTAACAGATATTTCTTAAGATTAAACATGTAAGATTATAATGATGTTTTATTTTAACACTCACATTAATACTGATTTTATTTAATTATTCTATCGAAGGTAATGGATCTAGATCCATATGCAACGCGAACGTTACTAAAATGCTATTTTAATTATTAACAAATATGTTAGAAGGTTTTACATAACCAGACAGATTTACGTCTCTTTACTTTAACAGGTGTAATAAAAAGTAATCACGTGCTTGTGAGCAAGGCAAACGAAACAATGGATGAAATAATTAAATATATCACAGAATTATCACCCGAAGCGAAAGTCATCTTATATGCGAATTGGACAAATTTCGTTGTAAGCAGCAAGTGTCATGCCTTTAATAGTTTTCTCAAAATAAATGCCATGTTTGCACAAACTGGCTAAACGATAAACAAGGACACATGCTAACCATGCGGACAGTTTCGCTATCCATTCAGTAAAATAGGTTTAACCAAAAAATTCATTTTACTGTTCATTTTTCATAAGAAGAAAATTTTTTTCTTGTCTTATTACATACTTTGATAAACAGATTTTTAAAACTATATTTAGACTTGTTGTAATCTTTAATCACTTTTGATTCTTTTTTTTAAATATTAAAAACTCCTTTTGTAAAGGCACGAAGATAAAGTTAACCACTATCTCTTTACAGTGCAAATTAGCCCTACAATTGACTATAAACTCTAAATGTTTAACGTAACCAATAACTGTTTACTTCTAGACAACCTATAGGTAATTCTTATTAGTGAAAGAAGAATTTCACATAATGAAAATATATTTATGATGAAAATGATTTTTTTCTATATTAGAAAACTTTTCTTTCTAATGACTGTAATATTTTTTTGTATTATATTTTTATTACTTTTCGGGAGAGTTATTTTTCGTAGTGTAAGTAAACCAAATTCAACTCTGAAAACTTGCCTTCTTTAGAATCTATCCCATAACTTTGACGAAAATTGTTCAATATAATATTAAAAAAATCGTTGCTTATATGAACCTTAAGTAATACTACTTGCTTTTAAAGATTTATTTTACAACTCCTCAGATGTCCGAAATGAACTTCATTTGTCCTCTTTTTTCTTGTTTTTTGACAGGCGGGAAGATGTTTTGATGAAAATGACCAATCACATTGCCGGCAGGTCTGTAGTTTGCGACCACCACGATTTTTCCAGATCGAGTTCTTGCCTTTCCGATTCCGAATTCTTGTGTACTTCTCCAAATCATTTGTGTAAAGTGACCTGTATAAATAAAACATTAATTAATATGTCTAGAAATGGAAAAGTCATAAATATTGACTGTATTAGTCCTTTCCAATACAAAATAAAGATATAATGGAAGAAGTTCCAACTAACCAGTTTATTTCGCTGTATAATATGAATACTTACCGGCTTTAACGTGCAGCAGCGATGGCTTTTGATAAAAATCGTAGAACTTGATTTCTTGGTACCAGTACTTGGCCACCTGGTCTCCTAAAGAAAGAAAGAAGACTGTGTACTGTGTTCGTAAAATATCAAGTTGGTTATTTAATAAAAGAATGAACAACTAAGTTTTCCATAAGTTATAATTTAAATATTTAAAATACACAAAATGCAAAACTGATGAGGCCAAATAATCAAAACTACAATAATATTATTTAAATTGGTAATTAAAGTACCTTTAGGGTCAGGGTCAGAAATACCAAGGCATTTGCTGAAGAGGTTTTCCCCAATGTTCATGTCATTTTTATGACAAATAGTGTTTGTATGAGCAAGGTGGTTGGCCCAATCTTGAGCTCGAATACATAGCTGAAACAATGCAAGACACATACATTGCTCAAACATAACATGAGTTAGTTACACAAAAAAACAACAACCTTGAAATGGTAATGGCAAAAGTGTGGTAAGTGACACAAAAAACCGATATGCTTACTGAAGAACTAGGAACTAACATAATGTATATTTAGGTATCTATAGTAGGAGAGACTGGTGATCATTAAAAAATTATAGCAAATTTTTGCAGAATTTGAAATGCGTAAAATAAAAACAAATAGAAATATTAATATATTAAATTAATTTTACCTTATCTGCTCTAATATATCACAGCACTGACCAAACAAGAGAAGTATTGAGAAAAGACTCGATTTTTTTACGTTATCCTAAAAAAGGCACAAGTTTCCTAGATATAGAATATTTCTAAGCAAGTTAATCTTATATTGTGAAAGGAATGCACAGTATACTTGAACTCTTTCTTGTCTCCTTTAAATGAGTGTAATATAATGTACATCAGACTTAAGTTGTTGTGATCTTTGGATATTGTTTCTATACAATATTGATTCCATCCTGGATCTGTTTCAGTTGCTGATGGAAAGACGGGAATTTGAAGATAGGTACAAACTACCATAATAAGTTTGGATGTTCAAAGGTTATTCACAAACACAGACAAATATCTATGTATTTTGTTTATTGAAATCTATAATGGGAAGGTCATGGGCACAAAACCATGTAAGTCTTCTGTACACTAGACATCATGATCAATGTTATAGAAAGTGAAGTTTAATCACTAAATAGCAATTCCGGGAACTGTGCAGAAATGTGCTGACCCCATGTCTGCAGGCCAACTGCCACGTAAGGAAGTAGAAGGACTTTTGCTTTTCTCAGTTATATCATACGGTATTTTCTCTGAATGTTGATGAATATTTTTCAAAGTTGTCATATTCACGTTACTAGGGAAGAAATCAATATCCTGCCAGTAGAGTTGTACTGATTTTGATATAGGGACATTAACATTATCACTACATAGCCATACACAGATACTGAAGTGGTAATCCTACCATACAGTCATGTGAAGACCAACTAGTCTGAATTTTATTCAGCACTGTCTACTATTTAGTAGTAGTATTATTGACACTATTTATTTGTAATATGTCGAGTTCTGCAATAAAGAGGAAAGTTTGATTTATGTTTTCTATGTCCATCCTCGTACTGCTTATAGGAGATTATACAGCTCCATCAACCTTGTTGAAAGTGATATTGCTCCATCTGGTTGGAATACAAAGGCTGTCTATATTCATGGTTGGGATGATGGGTATGGTAATCCTTGAGATAGACCATTGTTGATGGTAATTCAGTCTGAATGTCAGCTTCCATGCTTCATAGTGATCCTATTGGTAACACATACGTATCAGCTTCCATGCTTCATAGTGATCCTATTGGTAACACATACGTATCAGCTTCCATGCTTCATAGTGATCCTATTGGTAACACATACGTAACTCATCGTACACATGCACTACGAATGCATGTTCTTTGCGTCAACAAGAAAAGTGCAATTGGACTCTGTTTCAGAATCTTCCGGATATAAGTCTAGTGATAATATATTATTATTTTTCTCAGAATCTTCCTAATCAGCAACATTGATCAAATTGTTTCTTTCTTCCTGATAACCATCTAATCATGATGTTATTAGTGGCTCAATCTAATAGACAAGCATTTTAGTTAAAACGTTCATTTATGACCTCTTTTAAAATCTTAGTAATTGTTTTACAGGACAATGATTCGATTGCTTTTAAAATGAAAGTGATCCTTTATGGACTTGGGCAAGGATTTGATGTACGTGTCAGTCCATATATGAAGAATTCCACCTGCTATGTGTTACTTTGGCTACAACTTTAACTAACTGACTTCCTTAAGTTTCTCAAATGAAAATATTCGTTCAACGTGGAGTTTCATCCCAAGGTTCTGTATATTATCTCCAAATTAAAATGGATTTCATATTCACATATAATACTTGCTTGGATAGTTTAGCTTAAGGCTCTTCTGCTCATCACTAAGGTCATTAATGTATGTGCATGCGAAGACATTGCCTTGGCCTTCATCTGTATGGTGTGAGGTACAGTCATTATTATAAATGATTGGTGTCACCATGTTTTGGGTTCCTGTGTCAGATATAAGTTTGTGAAAATGAACAAATGAAATGTGTTTGAGACTGACCTCGCTGCCTTGTTCATTCCACTTTATGTCTCATGCTCTAAAAGCTGAATACCTGTAGAGAGGTCAAGCGCAATTTTTTGCAAAATTTATTTTCTGGCTGGTCTGGGTCCTTTCGTATCTAGGTAAACCCAACAAAGACTTGATTACGTGCTTTCCAAGATTTATTACTGTCATTGTTTCATCAGTAACAGGTGCTCCTTCTGTAGAAGACATTGTCTTTGGGAAAAGGTGCTTGGAGGTGCAAGTATTGCCACAAACTTAGTATGGTTGTATGAATTTGTAGCTCTTTATACGCGCGACGTCTTTCAATCCTCACACTCACCTCACATAAAGTGATATCTGCTGATATTATGTCCTTATGCCTGGTAAAGGTAATACTTAAAACAAAATCAAGATTTATCTAGAAGTTATTCTTATTGATTCATTTGAGTTTAGTAGTGTAATATTTGCATTTATACCCTGTAAAGGCAAACCTTTCTAATTAGTGTTTCACTTGCATCACAGGTGAGGTGTTTGGCATTGAAGTTTCTTATGGCTAAATATACAGGTCAAGTCAGGCGTGTATTTTAATCCTGCAGCATAGACTTATATAATGCATTTTATGGGCACATTATTGGTTTTTTATGTGTGTGGGGGTGAATTCGGATAAGCTATCTGGATGGTTTGTAAATTTCAGTGCTGATTGCTCCTCTGAGAGTTGTCCTAATGATTATAGCTGTTGTTGTCATTTTAAATTGCATTGACCATCTCAGAGTTTAGTCTAATCGAAGAGGATAATACCATTAAATTTAGAAATCTAGTAATAGAGTGTTGCAAATTACCTTCTCCAATTAATGATGTAGTAATCTACCTAATATGTGTGGCATTATACGTTATAGTTCACAGAACTAAGTTGTGTTGGTCATTAATCCCCTATTTTAGAGATTCATCCGACCTAATGTTGCACACAACTAGGATTCAGGTAGTTAGCATTATGACTAGTCTTACCAACAGATGTTTTATACATCTAATGAAACAAAACTCAACTTAATTATAACACTAGATTTGTAATTAAACTAAATAACAGACCTATAATTAACATATAATGATATTCTACTAAACCTTCAATTGAACACATGGCAACAATGAATGTAACAAACACGAAAACTAAATCTCTACATGAAACTAAATTATAAATTCTAACTAAACTTACGTTTAGATAAACTGTAGTTGTTAATTGCAATGTATTTAAACTAGCTGAATACACGACAAATTTATGTTTATCATTATAGCATAAAGGTCTGAAATTTTGTAAGGAAGTTTATATAATTAGGTAAATAAGTACTTATTAACAGAACTAAAAGTTTCTCTCCTAACAGCTTATAAATCGTTTTAACACAGTTACATTTTTTTTTCAGTTTTTTTTTCTTCCATTTTTGTCTTTCTTTTGATTTTTGAAATATTTACCAGTGGATATATGTACATATATTTATGCTTCTTTTGATATAGTCGCAATTAATAATTCATTGTGATTTATTAGCGTTGTTTAGGCCCAGCATGGCAAGTGGTTAAGGCGTTCGACTCGTAATCTGAGAGTCGCGGGTTCGAATCCTCCTCACACCAAATATGCTCGCCTTTTCAGCTGTGGGGGCATTATAAAGCAACAGTCAATCCCACTATTCGTTAATAAAAAAGTAACTAAGCCAAGAGCTGGCGGTGGGTGGTGACGACTAGCTGCCTTCCCTCTAGTCTTACACTGCTGCTCCCCGCTAGTACAGCGGTAAGTCTACGGATTTACAACGTTAAAATCAGCGGTTCGATTCCCCTTGGTGGGCTCAGCAGATAGCCCGATGTGGCTTTGCTATAAGAAAAAACACACTTACACTGCTAAATTACCGAAATTCAAAACAAACCAGACCAAACCAATGTGTTGAGCTAAATTATTACTATTATTTTTTTGGCGATAACTGAACGTAATTAATAGACCCACAGATATATAGTCTGAAATATTAACTGACTACTGCGCCACCTTCAGCCAGGTAAGACGCATAGCATTAAGAAACTGATGTAAAAAAATTCACGTCAGACGAAAGCCCAGATTAGGATAATAATAGTAATAAAAATTGAAAACTGATATATTTTAGACGGCTTTCGTTAATGAGAAAGACCCTTCATATATTTTATTTTAAAAACAACATTTGTGACAAAATAAGTATTTGCCTCATCTAATGTATCTGATAATAACCCGAGTTTGTGAGTTATATACATATTTCCATTGTATTAAAAGTGAAAAAATTCGAATCTTTCGAATGCGTTCAGTTGCTATTTAAAACCTGTCAATCAGCCTTTTTCTTTTTGTGAAAATGAATTGCAAAGTTGATTCCAAGGAGACATATACTAACTGTAAACGATGTTATAGGGGTATTGCATTTCTTTAGATTGGTCAAGGATGTCAGTGCCCGTTAAGGTTTGAGACAGTTCATCGAGTCATTAGCATCGAAGCTTGGATTTTTTGTTTATTCTTTGAATCACTTGGTCTTTGGGGAAATTGAGTTAAACATGGATTAAAAGCTTTTCTATATTTATTTTTAATTCGACTTTGCTTGTTTAAGATGTAGCGATACGAAAGTAATTATTATAATATATAATAATATATAATAATATATTTCTTAATCTTACAATGTGGTAAGTGACACCATGAACTAAAAATGATTCTACGTCACCTGATGGGACAAAACAAGAGGAGGTGAACCATGAAAATCTCGGAAAATGTTGTGCCATTGTAGACAGCTCGTAACGAACTCACTTTGGCTGTACCAAGTAGTTATGTCTTCATCATGATAATATAGATGTAATGGACGACTCAGAGACACCTGCTGGTAAAGAAAGTCATCACGTTATCATTATTTTTTTGCCCTATGAAACTTAGAATTTAAAATATTATCGACAATTAATGAAAGTTTAAAATGCATTTTAAGATACTCTGATTGTTAGATATCCATACGTTCTTAAAGATTGCAAAGGATATAATATGTTTACCTTAAAAAATAATGTAAGCATTACACTAAAGTTTCTTAAAATGTAGTAATGTGTGAAATAATTATTTTTATGCACTTTAATAAACTACTCAGAGTGAATTATACATTATATTTTAAATAATTTAATTTTAATCTACTTTTAAGATAAAATTATAAGAATACAAAGATATACATGTTTTAAAAATATCTCAAACGACGTACGCAGTCAAAATAAGCTGCTGACGTACAACAAATGAGTTTTTTTTCCTAAATGATTGATTGAAAAATCTATTAGAATAAATAACACCAATAAACCATCTCTCGCTAAAACATCTTGAACAAACTGTTGAAAATGAAAAAAAAACAATTATTACTCAATCCTATTTTTCATAATTCTATGATGAATAAGTCTATTTTACTAAATGGCTCTTCGGGAAATAAGATTTCTCAAAAAAAGATCCATTCCATTAATCTTATCTGAAAATCATACAATACTGTGCATACAATATATATATGTATAAACAATTACGAAATTTATCGTAGAAAAAATCACTGCCTTTTTTATAACAAAAGAACATGTCTGTGAAGGCTAAATTGTATCATACATTTTTCTAGCAAAATGACAATCCTCCCGATTGTGTCTTGAATGTTAAGGCATAAATTTTAAATCCAATAATTACGATAATCAGTAGTATAAATGTTAATGCAATTGTAAAAAAACATAATGGATCAATAACAATTACTGGTTAACGTATAGTAAAGTTTGAAAAGTTTGTTTGTTTTGAATTTCGCGCAAAACTACTCGAGGACTATCTGCATTAGCCGTCCCTAATTTAGCAGTGTAAGACTAGAGGGAAGGCAGCTAGTCATCACCATCCATCGCCAACTCTTGGGCTACTCTTTCACCAACTAATAGTGGGATTGACCACACATTATAACGCCCCCACGGCTGAAAGTGGGAGCATGTTTGGTGCGACCGGGATTCGAACCCGCGACCCTCGGATTACGAGTCGAACGCCTTAACACACGTGACCATGCCGGGCCATAGCTTCAAAAGTCTCAAAATGTTTGGACAGGCCCGGATGATTATAATAAATTGAAAAGGTGTGGGTGTATTATAAAGGTACAAAAACATTAAACAAAATTGTTTTTCAGATATTGAAATGACGTTGAGTGTATGTATGTATATGCATGCATACAAAAGAGGTTTTATTTCACTTGTATCTGAAAAGATAAATTTTTGATTTCATGTTTTGCAGTTCACAACACTTGTACTATTTTGTTCACTTAGCTTTTAACTTGTACCCTGTCCATGCTGTTTATAGTTTGGATTTGTTTTTTTTATCATTGCTTGTACAAGTTACATACTATAAAATCAGAACGTGGTCATTCGAAAGATAGAAAATTCAATAATTAAAATTAATTAGTTCACTTGTAAAATCGTTAAGTTGAAACTGTGCTCTAATAAGTGGTATTGTTGGGTTTACAATTGGTGTCTATAAAATCTATTTCTATGTCCACGAGATAGGATTAAGTTACGTAGTTAACTCACACAACTAAAACATCACAGAAAGAAAATAATAACAGCAGGATATATAAACTTAGCATAAGAAGTAATCTTAATATACGAGAAATTAAAAGGGTTAAAACGAAACACAAGCAGTGTAATCTGCAAGTATTTGACCCGAGTAAGAACTTACACTATTAAAATAAACAATACGGATACAAAACCATAGTACAATACTCAACCTGAGCATCCATCTACCGACCATGACCATTGTAATATTAATAAAATTGACACTTAATTAAAACTTATCTTCGACACAAACGAAATACTATGTGTGAAACCGTCATTGCTTGCTAAGTTAATTGGAATTTTCCTTTTGATACTGAAGATAAAAAGAACAAAATATTCATCAGAGAACTCAAATCTGTAATCAAAGAGCTTACTTTTCCAAGACAAATGTGTATATTGTGAACCTTATTAATGTACCATTCATCGTTATTCAAGTAGATGCTTGAGTGAAAAGTCTTAGAGGGTACAAGATCTAGAGTGCTCCAGAAGGCATATCGTAACATATGTTGTCTTAGGTCATTTCAGACAAAATGAAAGAGATGTAAGCAACCGAGCTTTTGAAGGTAAGATCCCTAACGATTGATGAAAATAACTTTTTATCTTGACTATAAATGCCACGAATTTCTAATTAAATTGTGAAAAAAACTGGTGAAATGAGAAATGGTAGTGTTTTAACAAGTGAGGCATGTAGCTGAATTCGATTTCATGATAAAGCGACTCATTCAAATGTCTAGTGGGAACTTGAAATGCCCAAGTTGTACTGTAATGTGATACAATTTGCCCAAGTTGTACTGTAATGTGATACAATTCGCGCAAGTTGTACTGTAATGTGAGACAACGTTTTCAAAGTTCTTAGAAAATGACTTACGGTTGTCATTAACACTTTACCATTTTACTACATTTTTAATGAATGTGATAAAATACATTTCTTAAGTTAATTGATGAAGTTGAATGATCCCTTATATTAAAATTACTAAGAGTGAAGTGACAGATGTGAAAAAGTTTATTTTATTAAGTATCTTCTTGATTTTTCACCAAATAAAAGAACAGACCAGTCGTGCGATTGAAACTGAAATCCTAAACCTTATTTACAAAACCTTTCCACTTGCTTTTAAGTAAATACTATGGTTAAGGATAAGAAGGTGATGTATTAAGTAAATACTATGGTCAAGGATAAGAAGGTGATGTATTAAGTAAATACTATGGTACTTTTATCTTTCCTAAGGGAAAATCCTTTTTGAAACAATGTTAAATAAAGATCAATTTGGATTTTGATAATTTTTTACATTGTTGCGCCTCTTCTTCTTTGAGTGAAAAAAAAGGTTTTAGAATATACTGCAAAAAACAGGATATTGATAACCCAGCTGCATATCTAGTTCAAATACGTTTTAGGCTTAGGGTATACAACGCCACTTCCCAAAACCTAATTTAAGCCCTCTATAATTAATTTTGAGAAACATTGTTCAGTGACATTTCTCATAACATTCTCGAATGACGATTTTTTCGAATCAATCTACCTTGCAGCCAAGACCTTACTGTGGATTTACATTAGCATTATTTAACTTCTGAGAAATAAAACTAACAACAGAAACGAAGAATGAGTGTTCCTCGACTGAAGCAAACATCAACCTTAAAAAAGGGTCTAAAGAAGTAGACGTATTGGGAAAATGAAATTTACAAAATTTTCACAAACGTCCTTTTCATTATGTTTTATAGGTCTAAGCAAGTTGAAAGTTTAAACTTTTTTCAGTTTTAGATGCTGATTTTGTTGTGTGGCTACAAATTACATTGATCATCATATGTGTTCCATGTAACACCTAAAGAACTCAGAGGAAATAGGTGAAATGGCTAAATAGATTAAAAAGGCCTAATAGTTTTTAGGGTTAATACGTTTATCAAGGATATACATAAAAGAAACTAACAAAAAACATGTGTTAAAATATCGTAAAATGATTCAGAAAGGCGTCTCCACCTTGACGAATAGAGTGACCTTAAGATTAATGTAAAAAAATGAGATATTTGGTTCATGTTTTCATAGCTGGTTTATTTAGTATTTTTATCATGAACTCAACCTTTCAAAATGTCATAAATTTAAATGTTACTGTAATTGAAGATTTTCGTACGTAGTGGTAAACACCTGTTACGTGGCAAAAAGATATTTCATAATGTTTGTTCAACCCGTTTTTGTATAAATTGTTGGAAACAAAAATTAATTTTTGGCATAAAATTGTTTACTAAAAATATGAAATATCTTTTATTTTTACTGAGCTGATATTTGCAAATCTGTTTCTAAAAGACGTATGCAATTGCTACAGACAGGAAGAAAGAGGAAGTATAAACAGATGCGTGCCCAGAGAAAAACACAATGACTTTTACATGAAGAATTGCATTCAGAGAAAACATAATGACTGAGATAAGCATATTTGTAGCCAGAAAAAAAAACACAATGACTGATATGAATACATGTGCGTCTAAAAAGAACGAAATAACTAGTATAAACAGGTGTATAACTAAAAAAAATGGCCAGTATAAACAGATGTGTATACAGAGAAAAACGAAATAATGGTATATACCCAGAAAGGAGATAATGTCCAGAGTAAACAGATACGTACCTGGAAAAGGTTCAATTGAACGGAAGTGTACTTAGAAAGGACGAAATGACTGGTAGAAATAGATATATTATTTTGTAATGACTCAACGACCAGTATAAATAGATGTGCATCTAGAAAGAACGAAATGACTGGTAGAAAATATAATTGTGTAAACGTTTAGATTTGAGCGTTTAATAGTAATTTTGTTCGTTAACTTCTAAGATATTAACGTTTGTGAAGACAGAAAAACTGAACAACTGTGTTAAACCTATTTGCTATTAAGCACAACACATATCACGCTGTTTCACAAAAAAAAAATCGTTTTATATTAAATTAAAAAGGTAAAAAGCATCTAGCTTACTTAGCTGTGTTTTAAATAACGTAAACGCACCCACAAACCTAAAATGCGAAGCGGCCTTTTAACGACAGCGGAACAAAAACCATGAGAACTTTGATCCATAATATCGGTGTTCTTCCCAACCGGGCACACTCTGTACAATAATGTACAGAGATATTAAAAAAAAAGAAGAAGAGAGAACAGAAAAACAGTGGAGATAAAGCGGGTTATACTTGCCTTATTAAGTCTTTCAATAGAGTTCGCCTTCCAAGGAGGTCCTAAATACAACACTGGAAGGTTTTTGCTGGGTAACTCTTTAAAACTGTGTCGTTTGTCACTTTTTGACGATCCACGATGCTTAAAGGGTGAATATGAATGTTTACAACAATCTGATGACGTAAATGACGATACGTCATGTGAATGAAAAAAATGCATTGGGGATTTATTGTATGGAAACTTTGTCGTCGATGGTAATGCACGTGACTTTATAGAAGAATGATGGCACGTGCGAAGTACGTTTCGGGGGGAACGAGGGCACAATTCTTGTGACTGTAAAGAACACTGATGCAATTTTCGTGTTCTTATCGGTGAACATTCAAACAAATTATGCTTTTTTAATGCATGTTTTGGTGATTTGGTCGGCGGGTATTCGTTACAGTCGAAAGAAATCCGAACTTTTAAGCGTGAATTTCCACTCGAACTTTCACGAGAACATTCTACTGTTTGTTGTATCTTATTCGGAGATTGTCCAACTGTTTCTCGATGTCTGTTTAAATAGCTCTTTGTTTTCTGTTGGTTTTTACTCGGAGAATTTTCACAAATCTGTTGGTAGCTAGGTGGACATTGTTCAAATGTCTGTTGAGTTTTAAACGGAACTTGTTCTTCGGGCAGATTGTTTTTAAATGAGTGAAATCTTGTTTTCTCCTGTGATTTATAAGTAAGTTGTTCTGTTATCTGTTGCTTGTTGCAGAGACAGTATCTTGATGTCTGTTGAACCTCCCATGGGGAATGCTCTCCTGTTTGCTTATACGCCTGAGTAGAATATTCGTTATCCTTTCGACCTTTGCATGGGGACTCTCCTGGGGAATGTTTTCTTCTAAACAGATTTGGTGATCTTCGATAAAGAATGTGCCATGATGACTGTTTATCTTTCCGTGGGGAATGTTCACCTGTTTGCTTATACCTTTGTGGAAAACTCTCTCTATTCTGTTGACCTTTGCATGGGGAGTGTCCTGGAGAATGTTTTCTTCCAAATTGTTTGGGTGATCCTCGACACAGAATGTGCCACGATGACTGTTTATCTTTCCTTGGAGAATGTTCTCCTGTTTGCTTATATATTTGTGGAGAACTCTCGCTATTCTGTCGATTTTTGCATGGGGATTGTCCTGGGGAATTGTTTGTTCCACACAACTTTGGTGACTTTGGGCACAGAACGTTTTCTGGTGGTTTTTGATCTTTCCACGAGGAACAGTTTCTCGGTGTTGTATGTTTTTCGTGATCTTTACACGGAGACTGTGAGTGATGAGGTCTAATGTTTTTTGGTGCCTTTCGGGGTGACGTACGTAATTCTCGTAACTTTCCCACCACGTAATCCATTCTGAAAGGATTATTATTTTTACTTCAAAACTAAGAACCTGTTGAATGAATGTGTCAACTAAATACGAAACTTAGAGCAATACTTATATCACTTTAGTTTAAATACTCTAAACAAAATATTTTTCTTGAGAAACCATTCAACTTTGAGCTACGTTTCTTTACCAAGCTCTTAGAATTTCCTTCCAATGTTAATGTTTCGAGCTTTACCGTTACTAATGTTCATGTATTTTAAAATAATTTAGACACTGAGCGCATTTGCAACCTTTTCGCGTTTGTTACAATATCAACGAACAAAACAACTATTGTATATACTTCTAATTATTAAGAGTTTATCTTAAGTTAAACTTCCACTTCATTAAGTTTTAAAAACAAAAAAATTCCTATATGAGAAAAAAACAATTTACAGAGTAGGAAGAGTTTTCCGTTTGCAGAATTCTATTATTATGTTTTTTTTTACAAAGTAACTCATATCTTCATCAATGCTTTAACCCGCCTAATCGAGGCTTCTGCGGTCATTAAAACTGATTTTGTTTTTCTAAAACTTTCATTCGGTATTCACAATTTTAACATGGTATCCAGTACAAGTAGTTTTATATCAACGACAATCTAATAAACACTAATAGTTCAAATACGCTTAAGTTCACGTGATATGCTTGATATTTGAAAAACAAGGAAACCTAAGGCTGCTTGATAGTGACGTAAAATATTGTCAGCGCTCTTATGCGTAGTAATTATAAGTTTTGGTCTTCAGTTTTACTCGAAAGGTATTCAAACTCTGGTCATAAGCCAACAGAATTAAAAACTTCAGAACAAATGATATAGTACATTTACTGCTTATATATATATAATACAAAAAATATATTTGATCGACACATAAACTGCTCTAAAATTTTTCTAAGCCTTAAGATAGTATAATATTAAACTTATTTAAAAATAATACGGTATAATAGAATACGTTTAAAAGTATAGATCTATCTCTGCATTGTAAATGTCACGAGGAAAACACTTAGATCCAAAATAGTTATTATTAATATTTAGTCACTATAGTTAAAATTATAACAAATTACGAAAACAAGTGAGAATATGTAACAAGACAACTGGGTTAGAACTGTGATAAATATCAGATAATTCTACAAACAATGTAATAGATCATCGTGAAACCTACCTACGGACTTATTGTACTGGCCCGTGTTCCTAGTATGGAGACAGAAAGGCATCTGTGAAAACAAAACGTAATATTAAATGCTAACATGTCGAAAATTTCTCACAAGCTGATTTAAGATATGTATTTGAAACGGTCCCTTGGATTGACATCTGTGAGTTACCTTTAGCGTTGAAGATTATTGTTTCGAATATCCATGAATACTTTACTTATAACTTACCTATGTTCAGATAAAACTGATATGTTGAAAGACAGCTTATAACGTTAAAAATATGATTTCTATATCCAAGTTGGGCAGAGCACAGACACCACATTGTGTAGTTCTGTCCTAACAAATAAACATTAAGAAAGATTGAGTTTATAACCGTAACACACAGAGAAGCATTCTGGCTCTCCTGGTTTGTTATCTCATAACCAACAAATTCTGCTTATATCACATTAACATCTAACATCTCGAATGATATGCAGCAATGAACCGGCTTTCCCACGCTGGTAGTAGCATTTGAAATACTTTGATGTCCTCTAGTTTAACTATACCGTATGAAAGTGATTTGTTTTACTTGGTTTGATTCGAATTTCCATTTCACGCAAAGTTACATTTGTTGTGTTTTCTGGTGTGCAATTTTTGTTAGATGCCGCCATCAGTTAACAAACAGAAACGTTTTTCTGTACTTTATTTTAATTAAAGTTTGAATACCCATACCAGCCGTCTTGAGAATACATTTTTACTTCAAGTGTGTTTCTCGTCATCACAAATTACTTCACTACAATGATTATACGAGAAGTGTAAGTCCATAGTGTTTTTTTGTGTACTGTGTTATCTGTTTAAAGTCCATTATGCCTGAACTTAGTTACATTATGCCATTGTTCACCGTACACGCTCATGCGATCCTAACGAACTGCAACGCTCCCTACAATCTCGTACCCGTTTACACTCTCGTTCCTCAACACATGTGCCTGGCAACAGTCAGTTACAAACTCTCTTTGTTAACCTAAGAAGGTCGAAACATTGTTCTGACCTTTATCTTAATTAAAGTTTCAATACCATATCAGCCGTTTTGAGAATACATCTGTCACCCGATGGTATGTTTACAAGCTTACAACGCAGATATGTGGGGTTCAATTCCCCAAGGTAAACACAGCAGATAGCCCAATATATCTCTGATCTAAAGCAAACAAACAACTACTGTTATCAGGAGACTAACATCACTAATACATTTCTACTAGTAGTAGCTAAGCATAACAGAATGGGTGAATTGAAATATATTATGAATATAATGTAAAATACAGCTTGCCCACATATTAGTCCGCCGCGATCCTTAACTTAAGAGTCAAACGCCTTAACCCACCTGTCTATGCCGGGCCTTGCGCAAAGCTACTTGAGAGCTATCTGCGCTAGCCGTCCTAATTTAGCAGTGTAAGACGAGAGGGAAGGCAGCTAGTCATCACACCCACCGCTAATTCTTGGACTATTCTTTTGTCAACGAACAGTGGGATGGCTGTCACATTATAAAGTCCCCACAGCTGAAAGGGCGATCATATTTAGTGTAATATTGTTTAATAAACAAATAGCCATATTGATTCTCAATATGTCGTAATTGCAGAGTCATTAGAAAATATCTTTAAGACATGTTTAAAGCTTCTATGCCAAAATTAACTGTGAGCTTCTAAGTTGATTTAGGTGTAAAAGCGTTATCTGTATAACAGAAATACAAAGTTGTGGATAATTATTGTGTAAAATTCAGTTTTAGTAAGAAAGTCGCATAAAGAGGTTGAAAATGGTGTTAATGAACATGCTTCAGATTTTCAGATGTGGGTGTTTCATTAAATTTCACTATCCCATTTCTGGCGGCGAGTGTTGATGACTGACTGTTTCTTTATGATCCGTAGTTTAAAATTACGGACGGCTATTGCAGGCATAATACGGATTTTCGACCTATTCCACGCTAACCCTTGAACTAGACTTTTCTGAACGCATATTGGAACTTGACAGTTACCTTTCTAACGCATCGACTGCCCCAAGTTTCAATCGTAAGTTTATTTCTGTGTTAAGGGGACGTGAACATGGGATTTATCAATTTATCTATACTCTTTTTTAAATAACTCCTTAATTCATGTGTATGCATTATTATATAATACGTATAGTACTAAATGTTTTCAAACTTTAATTTCTTTTTCAATATCTAACTAATGTTGATATTTGAGTTTTTATGTATAAAAAAGCTAAATAAATTCAAAATATTCTAAGATAAAAGATGGTGTCAAAACAGATTTATTACAATATTTTCAATATTACAATACACGTTTCTTTACTGACTGCAACAAAGGACGTTTCACAAGACTTCAATTTTGTTTTTGTTCCCGTTAAGTAGTCTTATATTGTGATTTATAATTCACATCTTAAATACTCGTGTCAAATATTTGACACGACGAGTGGTAAAATTTGATAAAATGGATAACAAAATCTGGCACTTTTTTAATCAAATTTGGAACGTTTTTATTTATTGGCTTAGCGATTTCTTTGAAATTCCTCTTGTGTGGAAACTGTTTTTTGTAGTGATGTTTACTTAATTCGATAAGAAACACTAGGATATTTTAGCCTGTTACCAATTCGATTCAAATGGAAATATGTGTTTGTTTGTTTTGAAGTTCGCGCAAAGCTACACGAAGGCTATCTGCACTAGCCGTCCCTAATTTAGCAGTGCAAGACTAAAGGAAAGGCAGCTAGTCATCACCCATCGCTAATTCTTGGTCTACTCTTTTACCAACGAATAGTGGGATTGACCGTCACATTATAACGCCCCCACGGCTGAAAGGGTGAGCATGTTTGATGTGACGGGGAAATGTGTTAGTAGTTCAAAACGTTTCTTCAGGGTATTGTAGGTGATCTTTTTTAGCGCAGAGCAGCACAATGGTTAATTTGTTCAGTGTCAACCATGGGGATTGAGCGCTAATTTTCAGTGCTGATTCACGAGGGGATGGTTGTATGCCACGTGATACGCTTTTAAAGATTTTGTTGTTATTCGGCTCCTAAGCATTAAATATGAAACTTTCCCTTACCTTGTTGTTTTTAGTGTAAAGCTGCATAATGGGCTATCTGCTCTGTGTCTACTACGGGGCTCGAACGCTGAGCCATCAGAGGATAAATGAATGCCATTTAATACACGTTTTACGTTTTATCGTCATTAAATTACCAAACCTCTTTAAATATACAAACTTTCACTTGTTCTTAGTCCAAAGCTACACAGAAGCTCTCTGTTCACTGTGAGGAATCGAACCCTGAGTTTAAGCGTTGCAAGTTCATAAATTTACCCTTTACTCACCATGGAACCTCATTCATTTTCAAACACATATTTCCTTTCATAGAACTTTTTCAATTTACTGTACTTAGGCATACTCTGTTTCATTCGAATCCTGTTAAACTGCTGGTTATAAATTTTCCCACAGTTTATAAATAGTAAATGAATAAAGATTTTGAGATGGTATTCAAAGAAGTATTACAATAATAGAATAAAATATTGATGGAAGCTGGATTTTGTCAATTTTAAATAAATTGTAGTTATTATTGTTCTTGAAACTTTACGTAAAAACAACACAAAAATATGTTATCTTTACATCATTTAACTATTAATTGGTGTTACTTGAGGAAACAAATGTTGTTATTATTTATTGTTAAAGGTAACTGAAAATGACACCGTTGCATTTTTTTTTATTTAGTCCTTGGTATATGCGATAGAAGGACTAGATTTCTAAGGGAAAGAAACAAAAACATTCAAATGAAAACTTTATTATTGATACATCTACAACTTATGCAAAACCTTTTATGCGATATATTTTATGAAAAGAACGTGAGTATTTGATAATCATCGATGTCTATACCATTTAATACAATACCAGAAAAAAAAAGAACGCAGTTATCGATATTTCCATTGGCTCGTTTTATGGTTTGGTTTCCCTCTAAACAAAAAAACTGATACAAGACACACTTCCATATTTTAAGTCAGGCTTCTGCTGCTATCAGTTTATTCATTAGGTTATATTGTCTTCGTTCATTATTTTCTTAAAAGGTGAATGTATATGTTAATGATAACCTTTCCATTATTTTGAGGAGCTATAGTTAACTGGAATCATTACCTTTCAATTAACATGTTATAACTGAAAACTGTAGATGATTACTGCTTGTCTTCTTCTACTATTTCAAACTTTATTTATGTCATTGTTAGATAAGAGTTTTATTAATGGATCTGTCGAGGCCATGAAGGATTGCGCTGTTCGTTTAACTTTAACTATAAAACGAGCTCATCAGATAGATTAGGGGCTGTAGTAGCTTTCTGTAGGTATTCTAATCATTTCAACCTCATTGAATTTTGTAAAGCTAAAGTACAGCTAAAGCTAAAGATATTTGTGAATTAAATTTATCTCTATTATGTCTTCTCTCATGAGTCTAAGATTGTTTGGAATGGATAATGGAAGAAAAAGCGCTCTTCTCATTTTCTTTTAAAATCAGATTTTATAACATCTGCTACTCACCCTTGAGGACTGTTCTTCTTGGCGCTGTTGGTTTCTAACTATATATTTCAATTTTTGACCATGGATCAAGAAAATGTTTCTGATTTGGATCTGCTGGGCTACTTTCGATACTAAACCAAGTCTGACAGTACATCTCTAATAAGGACATCGATTAGGACATTTTACGTCATTTTTCTATTGCTTCACTTTTGCTTTCTCTTTCTAGCAACATTTATAAAATGGAAAGTTCTCCTGTATTATAATATCAAGTTATTATCTCTTTTTAAAGCCCAGAAAGTCTCTCACAGATCATTTTCAATATAAGCCTATTGCTTTGACTTATTGTTTCTAGGGTATCGGAGGATGAGATAATGTTGTTCTTGTCTTGTAATCTGAATTAAATAATCCACTTTGGTCTACTTGATGAGACATTTAGTAGGGAAGATTTGATTAGAGAAAAGTATTTGGGTTTTATACTGTTTGATATTGAAAAGACATAAATTATCTTAAAGATAAATTCATTTATATGGGTTATGGGACAATTTGCTCATTTTTTACAGTAGTCCCATTTGGTATTGGTTCTTTTAAATTCTTGCTAGTTGATGCTTTTGCTGCCTTTCACGTAAGAACCAAGTTCAGCTTATTATACAAGAACTTCCTTCAGCTCTTACGAATTGTTTCAATTCTGATTATTGATCACTCACAGACTTCCTCTCAGTAATCAGATATGGGGTTTATTGGTACTCAGCTCCAGATTGCTGTCACTTGAAAACATGGGTGAAGTACTTCGAAGGAGTTTCTGTGTTCGACATTCACGCCTAAAAAATGTTTGATGCATTTTTTGCCACCTGTGAAAATTGCATCTTCAGTTTTAACTATGCCTGGAAGATGTCTGTTGTAACAGAAATGAAGTACTCGGAACTTCATCTTGATAGCAAGGTGGTTTTTTTATCTTATATGTACGACAACTTAAGGGTAGATGTGCAAGAACATTGATTATCTTACAAACTCTTTCTTTGAGGCTATAGGAATTTGATGAGTGTTATTTGCTTTAATATAGTAAAAGCTAGGTTACAGATCAGTAGACCACGCTTTGAACACCGGTTTGATGATGCTCGATATTGTGTTTCACTTGGTCTTCTGTTCAGAGTTGAAGCATTAAGTTCTTTGTGTCTTCCTCCATATTTGACCTGCACAACTATTCTTGCAATGTGCTGAAAAGTTACAATCCCTGAAGAAGTATCTTGTTTGACATGGTGTCGTCTTGTCTTAGTTGATCTCAGTTTTTGAAAGTAGATGGTCTGATATTTCTTTGTTTTTTTGTGTCGTTGGCATATTGTAAAACTCAGGTATGTCTTTCAAGACAACTACCATATCTGATAGAGAGCCCATCATACCACGAGTGGTTACTGTTCCTCAGTGGCGGCGCCAGGATATTTTCGTTAAGGGGCTTGAGGGGGGCTGAGGTAAACTGTGGAGGGGCTTCCCAAAATGCCATCAATATGAAGTATAGATGGTAAATTACAATAATGTAAATACCAAGGTACATTTCAGAAAGGTGTGTTATTTTGAACTGTGTTTTCAATGCAGTTTTCATTGGAAACTCATACTCTGATTAATAATTCATTATTAGAAATTAGAAATAATCTGTTTATGAAAATATGCGTATATGTAAAAGAAGAAGTGTTTTCCATATTTTATGAATATATGTAGGTAACAATATTGGGGGCTGAGGGGGCTTGGCTCATTTTTTTTTTGGGGGGCTCAAGCCACTGCTGTTCCTATCATTATTTATTTTTGACCTTTTAATACTGTTGCCTATGAATTACAATTTTTATTTCGAGAACATTCCCTAAACTAACATATCTTTCATTCCTATTTTTATGGATGACTGCAAACAAAGTGATTTGAATGATTCTGCGAAGGTTTATGCTGATTCAATACTTGTCCATGGGATTCCATTCATCGGTTCTCTCTTCGCTGCTAAGTTGTATTCAACTAAATTTGCCTAGGACCATACCGAGACTAAGTGTTACAGCTACTATGGCATTTGCATTGACTCAAGTAGTTTCTTGCTGGCTCTGGAATCCTTGATGAAGAGAAACCCACTTGAAATAAAATTGTATCCCAAAACGGCTGGTATGGGTGTTAACATTTTTATTGATAAAGAGAGAACAATGTTTCGACATTCCTAGGTCACCTTCAGCTTTAGAAAGAGATAGTTTGCAACTGACCGTTGCTGGACACATTTATTATGGACGAGAGTATAAACGGGTACAGGATTGTAGGGAGCGTTGCTGTGGGTGTTAGGTTATTAATAAGTATTGGTGTTTCTTTATATTGGTTTAATTTTGATTGTTGTATAAAATTTTGCGTTTGTTTGTATTTGTTTCCCTACTTAGTAACTGTGTGTTTTCTGTGCGTTGTTTGACCCCCATTTAAAACCAGATTGAAAAAGTTACTATAATTTGAAATGTCAACCAATTAAATGTCTTTACTGTTTTTGAAAGTTTATTAACAAGTTATCGAATTAATTTAATTTTTGGAATATGATACTTTCAGATATTTTAGAATAATCATAATGCATAAACAGAGAGTACTGAAGTTTATATTTTACAAAATCCTTGATAAGAACACAGTAAATCGCTTTTACTATAGAAATCGATAGTGATAGAAAAACTTTATAATACCTTAACTAAAGGAGATTCATAAAGAATTATATACGTAAGTTTTAAAGAAAAAGTTCATGAGTGCCGAATTTCTTAGAAAGTCGCGTTAAAAAGTTTATTGATAACAATGTTTCTTGATCCATGCTTGGTCTTACTTGTTTACATTACAATTTCTTAAGATAAAAATGTCATTTTAAACATGTCCAGTGAAGTTCAGCGTAATATAGACTACGTTCATTTATACTTACTTTAATAATTGTTATATATATATATAACATTTCTGCGACCTTTGCTGATCTACATTTTCTTTAGTTATTACTCTCGCAAAGCGAGGAAATTGCAATTGTGCACGTATGTGTTCCCGAGAACGTGTTTCGATTTGTTTGTTAAGTACATAGCTACACAATAGGCTATATGTGCTCTGCCCTCCACGGGCATCGAAAACCGGTTTCTAGCGTTGTAAGTCCATTGACGTGCCTCTGTGCCACTGGAGGACGCGTATCTCGAACACTAATAAACCGAAGTACACGAAAATTCTACATAAAATGGGAAGTCACTATGGAACAATGCTTCCTTTTTTTTTTACGGATCCAGATTCTGAATCGCTTTGAAGGATTTTTTTTAACAATGGGGAAATACGGCATTTTCGCGGTTTGTGGTTAATGTAAAGTGTGACTGGATTTGCACCACATACTATGGGCACATTAAAATTGAAATTCCTGATCACACTAGAAAAAATAATCCGGATTATTATGATTCTGAGAAGGATTCTTTGAGTTTTCGAAGGTGAACTTTTATTTTGGTGAAGTAGCTGGGGGCGAATTGTAAAATCTCTACGTTTTTTGTTTTAATTTCGCCCAAAGCTACACGAGGGTTACCTGCTCTAGCCGTGTCTGATTTAGCAGTTGAAGGCTAAAGGGAAGGCAGCTAATCATCATCATCTACCCCCAGCCAACCCTTGGGATACTCGTTTACTAAAGAACAGTGGGATTGACGGTCACATATAACGCCCCAGATATTTAAATAAAATATACACACTATATTCAACTATTTTCATCCGAGTTTGGGATTTTTCATCACTTGTGTATACATGCAAAAATGTGTTAATAAAATTACTCGATGGTGAATCATCTTCAGGCCGAGAAGAATTCAAATATTATGACAACGTCTACTGCTTTTATCTGATTGGCTTAGTGAAACCGAAAGTGAAGAACGTTAAGGACAGAAATTTGATCATAGCTTGACGCACGAGACTAATTTACTAGAAAGCAACATTAAACGAAAACCATAAACTTGAACAGAGTATAATAATTCATGTAGCAGTGATGAAGTGAGAGTAGAGTGGAATGTATATCAAGTGCCCTTCCTGGATTCTATTTCATATATTATATAAAACAAAATAACTCTGTAATGTACATTAGGGTTAGTGAAAAGTGTTCTAAGACTTCTCTTTTTGTGTCAAAATAAATTATAAAACCAACTATTCTCGGTTAAGGCCGTCATCAACTTTGGTTAAATATGGTTTATTGCTAATTTCTACAAAAATTTAACTAGAGCTTTCTATATAGCAATTATAGTAAAGTGAACGCTCACTTGTCTTCACAAGTGGAATACATTATCCTGTTTTATTAGTCAATAACACATTTAATGCTACATTTTTCGTATATTATATTTCGCAAGGTAGCCCAATTTTAAGTTTAGAACATTTGAAAAAAGATATTTTCTTAATATATAGAAAACACAAGGGTAGAAAAAATTACTACAAAAACTTATGTAAATTACATTCAATGTATCATATACATTTATTATAATATTATAAACCGACATCTGATATCTGCTTTATTTCATAACATTAATAATTCAAAATGTCAACACGTCATAAAATAGACAGCCTTACAGAAAGAAGATCATAGATTTTGAAATTTTTCAAAATTTAAAAATGTAATTTATAGATATTAGAAAACAATCAATAACTCAACTATAGTTCTCAGTTATTTTATTTGTTTGTCCATGATATTAGTAATAATTAGTTTCTTTGCTGGGAATGTAAATATGAGCTTATCTAGGGTTAGTTTTATAGTGACCCATCTTTCTTAGAATAATGTGTTTCCAAATGTTAAGATGTATCAGTTTACTAATACTGATTGTTTTAATTTTTACAGATTTTAATATATATGTTTTTTAAAATATTTTCTTTCTGGAAGAACTACCAGATATAAATTTCCAGCTATTTTTTCATACAAATTTCAGACTTTTTCTTATGAAATAGAGTGATATTTGGTTCCTTTTTATCAAAGTTTTTCATAAAATGTAACTGTCTTTAGACTATATTATTTTCAAATTAGCAAAATAAAGCAAGACTTCTATTTACTCTAGTTTATAATTTTCTCCAAATTGGGCCGAAAGTCGCTTAGAAGGATCACCTGTTTTGTCCAATCAAACCACTATACAGTAATGTGTTGTCTGTCAGACAGTCAGTAGACACTAAAATGACATCACATAAAGGACGCTTAGCGTTACAATTTGTTCTGTCGTGACGTCAGTAAAACGTGCACATGCCATGAATTACGGGAAAGATTATGTACTCTCTAGGCTACACCACAGCTTGACATATGAACTTCAAAAACAATAAATAGAAATATTTGTTGCTTTTAATCTTGGTTTTATTTATTCTTGAAAAAGAATACTTTCGGGGACTATGCAGATGTACAACAAGTAATTACGACTTACCATAACATTCTAATAAAAATTATTGCCCTTATACGTAATGAATATTTTATACTGTTATCACACAATATCCCTAAAATATAAAAAAAAAAAAATTGAAAGACAAAAATGAGTGTTTTGGGGACAAAATCGTATGTTCCGCTGTTACGGCACTTGCGATCAATACCTCAATGTGTCTGATACATGTTGCATTTGAGACTGCGCACTGGATTCGGTTTTCACAGCTAGGTTAATATTCTTGTGAATTGTTCCCGAACGATCGAAGGCAAAAAGAGGTTTGTATAATTTGATAAAATGTGTAGAAACTACACTATTTATTATACATAATCATATTTCGCTTCATTATTTTTAAGTTCGGGCAATCAGGCAGTATTTATGTATGTAAATATAATCACTAGCAAGTATAACTTAAAAAAAAAACATATTTCATTATAATTATTTTTGTTTAAGAATATTGTTGAGCCATCATTTAATAAACGTAGTTTCAAAAATGAAAAATTCAACATCATAAACAATTCTGTGGCCTGGCATGGCTAGGTGGTTAAGGCCCTCACTCATAATCCGAGGGTCGTGGGTTCGAATCTCCGTAACGCCAAACATGTTCGCTGTTTCAGCTGTGGGGGCGTTATAATGTGTGGTCAATCTTACTATTCGTTGGTAAAAGAGTAGTTCATTAGTTGGCGGTGGGTGGTGATGACTAGCTGCCTTCTCTCTAGTCTTACACTGCAAAATTAGGGACGGCTAGCGCAGATAGCCCTCGTGTAACTTTGCGTGAAATTCTAAACAATCCTGTATATAAATATCTAATGATGAAAAACAATTGCAATATCTTATTGACCCATGATACTTCTGAGGCAGATCAAGTAAGTTCAAATGCTTGAATTTTGAATTACTTTAACAATAATAAACAATATATTGTTATTATGTTTATAACAGCTACCAATGGAATGCCTGGTGTTAAAGGGTTCTTGTTTCCAAATCTAAGAGTCGTTTATTAGATTTCAACCCCTTCAGCGTAAGGGCTTTATAATGTGACGGTAAAATCCACTATTCAATTAGAATAGCCCAAGGTATGGCAGTAGGTGGCGTTAAATTTCTGAATTCCATCTAGTTTATCACTTCAAATTAAGGTCGGCTAGCACATGTATTCCTCAACACACTAAACAGATAAAGTCTGTGAGTTTATAAGAATTTCTTCGCAAACTAGGCTAAGCTTCTCGAAACAGTAACACCTGCAAAACAATAATTTTACGGTTTGCAAAAAGGGATTACTTGTTCTTAAACAGTTGTTTAAGTCAGCTAGTCATAATTTATTTTACAAAACTTGTATAGGTGTCAATTTTCTTTTCCTCATAGAACTATTTTTTTGTTAATTTTCCCTGTTAGCAACGAACTTCACAACAGATGTTTGATGTTTAAAAATTATAAGAGGTTTTTATTGCCGCAGAACTCACGTTATGACAAAAATCTAGCAGTAAGTAATTTTAATGTTTTAATGTCTAAAAACAATGCCTTATGGTTTATCAGGACAAAAACTCGAGTATTAATACTAATCATTTAATTTTTCATAATTTTCAGAAATATGTGCACTTTTATTAACTGCTGCACATACATTATTGCAACAACGAGAAACAATACTCAAATTAATATATGACGGCCAATCCCACTATTCGTTGGTAAAAGAGTAGCCCAAGAGTTGGCGGTGAGTGATGATGACTAGTTGCCTTCCCTCTAGTCTTACACTGTTAAATTAAAGACGGCTAGCGCAGATAGCCCTCGAGTAGCTTAGCGCGAAATCCACAGACGTGCCGCTGTGCCAGTAGAGGCGCTGTTGAATGATTCAAAATACACGTTTCAATAAAATTTGCTTTTTGATAATATGGTGAGAAATACACAGGTAAAGCTTTCAGTAATATTTTTGTAAATGAAACAACATTTCTATACGCGGGTTCGTCACTTATTTTAACATTTTTACAACTTCATTTCAACGAGAATTAAAAAACAGCTATAGCTCTTTTCACAAACAAATTCTTTAACAACTTAACGATTTAAGTTGTAAAGTATTTGATTCATAACGTTATGTCATTGCTAAGATTAACGAATTATCACAAAAATTTTTTTGATAAAGCTGGAATTATCTTGTAATTTAGCGAGCATTACAGATTCCTGTAATGTTAACAAAATATTATGTGTTCATGACTAGAGGCAAACAGTGAAATATAAAAATAATAAACGTAAAAAATGGGCAGCCATATGAAATAATAAGTTGCAAATTGTGTTATTTTAAGTTAAACCTTTAATCCTTGGATAATGGTGCTTCGAGTACGAAATTCATATTTAGTTTTCTAATTGAACGTTTAATATATATGAAATGTAAAATCAGTGCTGTGTGTTTAAAGCGATTCAAATAGTTAAGTGAACTGCTTTACTACACACATATGACGTTAGTTTCATAGAGATTTGAAAATCTGATGGCCGGACGAGATTCAGTTTAACAGATTTAACGCCATTTCACAGGACGCAACACCCACGAAAAACAAAACAAAATCAAAAAGCACGACCGACTTATTCGGTAAGAAGCACCAGACCTAGTGACACTTTCAAAATCTGGGCGTTGGAGACAAATATTGAAACTCTCACGTCCTTACTCTACAAGTGCAGTACCGGTGCTCTAAGTGCCTATATAAAAAGGTAAAGAAATTTGCACACAAACCTTAACACATAAACGCTACTATCTGAGATAGAGTTTACGAGGATGACATTCAATTTCCTAAATATATTTTCGTTTTCAGTACACAATATTATCTACACCAACTCTTCCGGCCCGGCATGGCCAGGTGGTTAAGGCACTCGACTCGTAATCCTAGAGTCGCGGGTTCAAATCCCCTTTGCCCCAAACATGTTCGCCCTTTTAGCCGTGGGAGCGTTATAATGTGACGGTCAATTCCATTATTCATTGGTAAAAGAGTATCCCAAGAGTTGTCGATGGATGGTGATGACTTGCTGCCTTCCCTCTAGTCTTACACTGCTAAATTAGGGACAGATAGCGCAGATAGCCCTCGTGTAGCTTTGTGCGAAATTCGAAACAAACCAACTTTTCCCTTAGGGTCGTATTTCCCCACTCCTAGTTTAATTTTGCAACTTTTAGTTGAATTTGAAAAAAGTTTCCCACACTCACACATTGACGTATGAACTACTAGCTAGAGTATCCGTCACCTGGGCAGAACTTATGTAAATCCATGATTAATGAAAGCTTATTTTAGGACATTAAAAGTTGTTTACATATAATGGAATCAAAAGCACCCACAAAACCCGTAAAAAAATCAAAATTTTTATCTTTCAATAAACCCAATGAACCTCCACACGAAATTTGGTGAATGTAAATCTACAGGTGTCGAAATAGTGTTAAAAAACGTCCATAAAAACCGCAAAACGCAAAATTCAAAACTGAAACTTTCTATGTGATCTTGCATATACATAGTAAACTCTCGTACAAATTTTGGTAAAGGTACGTTCAGACCCTGCAAAGTAACCAGGTACGTTCAGACCCTGCAAAGTAACCAGGTACGTTCAGACCCTGCAAAGTAGCCAGGTACGTTCAGACCCTGCAAAGTAGCCACATGGACATACAACTGACAGTACTATCATATTTTGATATATATGGGTGTGATTTTTAAAATTTGTACAGAGTGCTAGCATATACGTATTAAAATTATTTTTATCTACTTTATTAGTTAACATGAAACAAATGTATCGAAAAATATTCAACATTTTCTTTTTTAAGTTTCAGAGTATACGATATGTAGTTTTATTATTACATGAATCATACTGAAACTGAAATTGAGCTACATGGGAATAGTCATTACTACTTTATGATTAAATTTGAAATAGAAAATAAATTTGATAAATGATTATTCTGTAAGTCATTTAACCATCAGACGTAGCTGTTTCTGAACGTTTTTAACTCGTTATTTCCACGACGATCTAATACTTTTCATGTATTTCTAATGTGTCTACACATTTATTCTAAAAATTAACGAAATCTTCCTAATTTCTTCAAAAATATAAACAGTTCGAAACTTATATTACGTCTTTCACAACATGTCAGAATAAGAGTTTAAGAGAAAATTGTTTATAAATAACAAATACTTATAGTACACATTAACAATATTAAAATATCATATGAAATTATGAAATAATAAACAAGGAACAGTTATAAAAGGAATTTTCGTATTTCTATCTTTAGGACTAAGAATACAAATTAAAAATCAAAACAAAAATACTTTGCCCTCCATCCCAAACATTCTTTATAAATAAATATTCTTACATTCTAAGTGTCATTTCATTAATGACTTCATTTTACATTTTGTATAAACTATCAAAAGTTAATTTATATTTAATTATGTGTTTCCAGTGGTACAGCGATGACGCTGGGAGTTTTATGACTCAAAAACTCAGAATTCGTTACATGATTGTTTTTTTAAGGGTAGTTTTGGGGCAGCTGAGTTTTTTAAGGAGAGAAGGTTGTTGAATGGTTGAAAATTATTTGTATAATGAGTTATTTTGTGTTTGTTAAGTTTATTTTAAGGCAGTACAGGTAATAAATAAAATTATATTAAAAATAAACAGAATCCAGTATAATTAAGAAACATTTTGAAACAAGAGACTTTCTTTAAGTTTTGAAGGCATACAAGATATATTTTAAGACAATATTTTGAAACAAAAGGCAAGATAAATCATAAAATTATGTAATATGTGCTGGCTTACCTAAGTCACACATTATATGATAAAGCACACATCATAATTTATAAACTACTAAATTGTAAAGCAGATGTGAAATATTACTTGTATATAACAAGGAAGTCCTAACTAAGATGGTTACCCGCTTGTATAGCGGTAAGTCTACGGATTTACAACGCTAAAATCAGGATGTCGATTCCCCTCGGTGGACTCAGCAGATACCCCGACGTGACTTTGCTATGAGAAAACACTCACACAGTCACTGTTTAGGTTATTGTAATATTAATATATCAAAATAAAACATAACCTGCTTTAGGTTTAATACTGATTAGTCTGCAAGTTACTTGCAATTTAAGTAAAATCTGAATTCGCCAAGATACGTTTTAAAATTAAATATATCTAAATGGGGAATTCCATCATTTAAGGACAAGGTATTTTCCATGATATCTACAAATTCAACTTATAAGACCCCAAGTTAATTATCTATAAAAACGATAAAACCAGAACGACAAATCTGTACGATGGTTTCTTTACAAGCGCAGGTGGAACACATTTCTAAGCTTAAACTTTAAATCAGCTATTCATCCAGAAGTGAGATTATCACGGTGCTGTGTTTTGGAATTTCGTGCAAGGCTATACGAGGGCTATCTGTGCTAGCCGTCCCTAATTTAGTAATGTAAGACTAGAGGGAAGGCAGCTAGTCACCACCACCCACCGCCAACTCTTGGACTACTCTTTTACCAATGAATAGAGGGATTAACCATCACATTATAACGCCCCCACGGCTGAAAGGGCGAGCATGTTTGATGTGACGACACGGTGCTGTGAAAAAAAACCCTTAAATAACTGAGCAAAGTTTTGAAGATGGTAAATATATTATTTAAAAAAATCAAGTTAAAATGAGACATAAATTGCAAAATATTTATATACTCAAAAATACTCTTACTTGTTTTATCAGTTGTCGTGATTGAGCGAGAAAACAAAATTCGAAATATTTGTTTTCCTACAAAGCACATCATAACACTGTATAAATCTGACATATTTCTCGTTGTTTGTTATTAAGCACAAAGCTTCACAAAGGGTTATCTGTGCTGTGCCCACCACTCGTATCGAAACCCGATTTTTAGCAGTATAAGTCCGCAAACATACCGCTGTAGCACGGAGGGACATTTGGCATACTAGATAAAAAAGCACGTACATGACAAATTATATTAAAAACTGCTAATCAGAATAATAAATATGGAGTCAATAAATTCGATAAGTATAGAAACTATGGAATATGTTTTGAAATCGAGCTATCAGGTTATGGCTTTTATAAGACATTGTGACCCAATCACGGCACGGACTTTAAGATATTATTTTCACGAGAATATCACACTTTTGAAAGGAAGTATACGACTTACATATGCAAAATGGTATAGAATGTTGCTATTTCTAAACACTCTAAACTTAGCAAGTGCTTTTCAGTCATAAATCGTTTGCTCGTATATTGTTCAACTCTTTCTGTCTATTGGATATTATTGTAATGATTCATAGCACTTTAGGCTTAAATGACTCAAATATTTTGCGCTGAATATAAATACTTGCCAAAATACTCAGCTGAAAAACAAATAACTGAATATAATTAATAGACTTGAAAACTAATTAAACAGTACTGAGGGAAGATAATCTTCAGCATAAGATTCTTAAAAAAAACGACTTTAATATCATACTAAAATAAAGAGACACAAGTTTTAAACATGAGAGGTAACGTAGACTTTAATGCAAATAGAGGGTGTATATCAATTACATTTCAAGTAAGTGTAAGCGAAGTATATCGTTAAATAAAGGCAGTGCTAAATGAAGGAAGTAGACTCAAACGTATAAAACTGGAACCTGACAAATAACACACTTTGATGTAAATGAAACAAATGTTACTTACGGTTTAGAAGGAATTTTTCAAAACTAGAATCTGTTGTTCAGAGTTATGCAAATTAGAAAGAATACTGTATCATAATAAACCATGTCGAGACAGTTTTTGGACTTATAAAGTGGTAGAAGTCAATATAAATATCAGAGAAGCACAGAAAGAGGAGATACAATATAATACTAAGCAAAGTACATTGAATGTATGCCCAGGATAATACTAGGTGGTCCATCTAAGCTATACATTATACGTTAAAGCATTAAAACATTTATAAACTATTAAATTGTAAAGCAGATGTGAAACATTCGAGAACTGTATAATAATACTAGGTGGTCCATCTAAGCTATACATTATACGACAAAGCATTAAAACATTTATAAACTATTAAACTGCAAAGCAGATGTGAAACATTCAAGTACTGTATACAACAAGGAAGTTTTAAAACAGCCAATAGTTATCTTGATGCTTTTAGTTTACTGTGATATTAGGTATATCAAACTAAAATGAAACCTATTTTAGGTTTATTAGTCACTAAACAGGTATGACTAGACTCACGTGCATGATTACAGAATAATTTTAAATTTACGATAACACAAAGAGATACAGTAAACGTAAAGTAATATATATAATAAAGAAACACGTTTCTTAGGCTCGACGTCTATATGGTTCACACAGAACCTTAACGTAAAGTAATAACAAAACTAGTAGAATGGAGTAACAAAGTTGAAGCATAGAAAATACAAGTTGCATCAATAGGAAAAAAAACACGTTCCTCTAGAGCGCTGTACACGTTAAGAATGTGCTGCAGAAAACAACTGTTATTGGTCAACGATTATGTAATTCTGTCATTTGTAACCTCTCGTGTCACTGCATCATAGCTGTGAGACTATTACAAGATTTTTACAATTAAAACAATGAGGTAAGATATTTATTTTCATAGTATTTTTAAGAGGAGTTCTTGTGTAATCCTGATTCGTGGTACTTACCCCCAAGTCTGACATCACTTGCTCCACTGTCTTTAGGAGGCTGAGAATCGCTGCTCCAGCCAGTTCAATCCTCGAGCCGTATTGTAGCACGCGCGCGTCAGCAGTCCCCTACCCCTTTGCTGTTCCCTATCCCCTCTTGCTCCGCAGTCTTCTGCTCAGTCCACGTGTTTCATTACGTTGTGCGCAAAATTTATACGGAGTTGAAAGGTGATTGTGAAACCTGTACATTTTTACACTTTAAACTAACAGCGTCCCACACTAACAAGGACTAATCATAACATTTAATTCACGAATATTTGTACTCTTTTGATTTCTATTTTGAGAACATTAATTTCCTCCTTTACTACAAATATTTAAGAAGAATTTACTTCAAATGGCAACAACAACTAAAATACCACTCGTGTATTGTATTTCTTGTAGTAATTACTCTCAACTGAGTTATGTTAAGGTCATATTGTATGTGATGAACTATTAAAGAAAAGGTTGAAGGCATCTGTGATCCTTTTTCCAGTTTTTGAAACCAAAATGGAGTCGATATCATTATTGCCTTACATAGTCAGTTGTAATCTACGTAACACAGTAATTGATGAAGCATATGTACATATTGTTTTGCTTCCCAGTGGCATAGCGCTACGTTTCGGACGTACAAAGCTAGAATCCGGATTTCCATATCCGTGGTGGGTAGAGCACAGACTGCTTATTGTGCAGCTTTGTGCTTAATTACAAACAAATAAACATACCGATATTAATTCATTTTTGTTAACAAACATTTTGATCAAAATATATGAAATTTTGGTTTTTTGTTCGAATCATAATGAGTTAGATTTTTTTTTGATTGACTGTGACAATATTTAAAACGGAAAAGCGTTTAATTTTGATTTGACGCTTAAAATAAGAACAAGTTAAAAGCCAGCATTTCATAATAAATAATAGAGAATTATAAAATTCATCCATGATATAAAAACAAATGAATCATAAGATGACACAATATAGTAGAAAAAAAACTATGCTATATTTAATCTTGTGATTATATTCTTACAACACAGTGTCCGAAAATGAATATACCAAAAATAAAGTAACTCTATTGTTATTTAAGATAACAACAAAAGGTTCAGATATTGCACCTCTATATAGTCTCTAGATTAGTACAAGAATAATTGTAGGCAGTTTCGCAGCTCAACTAGACATTTGTTTGTTTTTTAATGTTTTTGAAAAGCTACACGTGGATTATCTGCAGTATTAGACTAGAGGGAAGGCAGCTGGTCATCACCACTCACTGCCAACTTGTGGGCTACTCTTTTACCAACGAATAGTTGGATTTATCATAGTTTCATAACACCCCTACGGCTGACAGAGCGAGCATGGTTGGTGTGACAGAGATTCGAAACTGCGACCATCAGATTACGAGTCGAGCGCCTTAACCATCTGCCCATGTCGGGCCAGCTCAACTACAGGATGGTGTACAAAGGACAATACAACGTAGTTGGACTCTGTTAAACATTTGTATTAGTAGAAGCACTTTGGGAACTTTTATTTGGTCAAAAGTCTTAGGAAACGTCAAATGGGATGGTATACTGTGCTTGAGTAGACACAAAGCTATGGATATTGTGACAAGGATAAAAAATACAATATCAGAAGATATATCAGAACTAAGTCATATTAAATTTCATTAGTAATATCAGTGTTACGGAAAGAAAATATTTGTAAAGTTTCTTCATGGACAAAGTTATGAAAGTTTTCCAACTCAGATCAGGAGAAAGTTAGTTTTATATTTCAATTTTGTAAAACAAAAATTCAAACTTATTTAAAACAATCACTTTTTTAAGGTATTGCTAATATGAACTATAGATACAAAACATCTGTGTGAAGAAACTGATGTTAAATGATTTTGTAATCAAAACTTAGCATGTCACAGAAAATTCTATTATAATAAATTTTGTTTGTTTGAAATTATGTTCAAATCTGCAAAATGGGCCATCTATGCACTGCCCATCATTGGTATCGAAACCCCGTTTCTAGCACTCTAAGTCCACAGACATACAGATGTGTCACGGGGGGACTCTAAGATATTAGATTGTATCTATGTAAAATATATGTGGAAATGGAGGACATCCTTGATGAAAAGCAAATCAGTCACGGAACAAGAGCAAATAGCTGCAAAGGATTGATTACGTTACACTAAAACAATGTTGAATAAGCAAAATCTACAAGCCACGTGACAGGAATAGCCAATATAAAGTGAAGTTGGAACGGGATGTATCAGAACTACATTTTTACATTGTTTGGCGTGATATAGGTAGTGTGATATCACCGAAAAGTGACCGCTTTTGGGTAAGGTACGTATGAGCCCTCCAACATTTTCCATTGTTAAAACAGTACAAATGAAGTTAAGCACCGCATATATTTCTCTACTTATGTTAAAATTAAACTAAATTATACAATTCTGGCCAATCTTTGTTCAAATATTAGCTTCAAGCAGCCTCGAAACCATCGTTTCTTTCTTTTTATCTGAGCGTATTAGATAAGCAATTTCAGACTAGTTGTAAAAGACTTCTAATGAAAAAGCTGGAGCCATGAGGATACTGACCACTGTAGAAAGAATCAGTCAGTTGAGACACATTCTGATGTCCGTTACATTTTTTGGCATGTCCAATCCGCTCTTCCTTACAGACAATTAATACAGTTTGCAGACACAGACTTATTTCCAATAATAACGGACTCTTATGACATTGTTTTTTGCCACCTAATCAAAAACACATCTTTGTTTAAGAACATACATCTTAGACAGCTATTTACGGTTACATTTCTTTCAAAGTAAGAAATAAAATTTACTTACTAATCTTCTTCCACATAAACTGCTAGGTGACTTCATCCGTATGTTTACTCAGCAGTAAACTTGAGATTATGTCCTAGAAATCAGGTTTCTATATGCAAGATATGCATAGCACAGATACCTCAACCTGTAGCTTTGTGCTTGATAATAAATAAGCAGACATCTTTAATTTTATAAGACTCGAGCAGTCACGTGACATCTTGTATGATCAATCTGTTTCAGTTTATGCAAAGAAATACATTGTTATAGAAGTGTATGAAGATGCAACATTAGTATAATGCCCGAAGAGTTTTCCTATTAAGAAGTCTCTCCACGAAGTTAGATGAATTTAATAAAATAAAAGATCTCCAGCGACTAAATCGATTAAACCTGGTTGAATGTAGATTGCAACTCAGGCGTTATCTGTTTGTGTGAGCGTTACTGGAAAGTCTGATATAAATGAACGGTGGGACCAATCGATTAAGCTTTGTAAACGCAAGTTAAAAAGAAAGACCACAGGAAATGGTGATTTATATCTCTTGAAAACCCATTTTCTTCAAATACTTCTTGTTTTGGAAAGTGTAAGTTCCAAGGAGAAACTAATCAATTACATTGAGAAAAATATACGTCAAACATTATCTGTGTTTGTGAACAACTTCACATTCTAACTGTTGAATGGACGTTTTGGTGTATAGTGTGAGAGGTTGAAAGTCTAAATTGCATAGATTGTATTCACTCCATCATAGACTTTAAATAATCAATACCCTGAAAGGTGGAAATATAAGATAGTCTATATTTTAATCATGTTTTAAATCTGTATATTCGCGACCAGCTTTAAAAACAATAGAGTAATCTTATTATAATATGTAAAGAATCCAGATATTACAACATCAAGGACAAACAATGGTCCTTGAACAGCCACAATAAAAAAACTTCTTCCAAAGCACAGTTAAACGCAAAAACAGATGCTTCAACCTAATGAGTTCCGGTTATCATTGCACGTCCAATGGAGATTCTTAAATAATCAATATACAATTAAGTTTTCCTATTTAGTAAATCTGTTGCTTAATGACTCATGATGAACTATTTTTGCTATCGATTTTATTATTAATTAAATTCCTGGTTGCTCACTACTGTAATCAGTGAGCAGAGAATTCTTTTTATTATAATACAAGTTGCAGTCGAGTTCCAGCCTGTGAAATTTGAAGATAATGATTTCTCAAAGTGTAGTGTGTATGAATGGAAAGTATCATAACAAAATGACGCTAGGCCTCTCTAGATTTACACGCTAACGTTACGTTGGTCAGTTCTAGGTAGTGATGTTGTAACATCCAGTCTGCGAATCGATATGATTGAATTCGGGAGAACTGAATGGGCCTCAGAAGTGTGCCACGGTTTTCACTACTCGTATTAAAACCAAAGGGAAAAAATACCCTCAGATAAACAGTTTGATCCGTTAACCTACAAATAAGAAAAATGACACTTTACAGCCTAAAGATCTCACCTCGTTATAATTTTCGGCCAAGAAGATGCTGAGTTTAACGAGCTAGCATGTGTTTCTCTAGCAGAGAATAGTGGAAATGTTCATATTCAAGCAAATAATACACTTAACTACCTTACAGCAGCAAGAGAGCTTCATTGAGTTTTTTCGGTCTTCTCTAACGGAAACTGCAAAGAAAACGGCTTTATAGAACTGAGAAACCAGGCTTAGTATTGCGCACCACGTGCGGCCATTACCGTATTTTGGGTGCGAATGCTGATGGGTATGTGTTTAATGCGTAACTACCACATATAGATTAAAATAAAAATACTAATTGAAATACATAAAACCTAAGATTGTTTTAGTACTTCTGAGAACAAAGTAAAAAACGGGATAACGTTAATTAACTAGACTGCTCATCAGAGAGCACATGTTTGAATCAATAGTCAGACTGGAATTTCGTAGACTCAAACTAAATATTTAATTGACTTCAAAAGTTATTTTATTATTTCTGTGTCGGACTTAAGTTTCCTGTAAAAGAGAAATTACATGGAATTGTTAGGATAAATGGTGAGGAACTGCGTCAAATCTTATTACGTTTCCAAATTTCAAATTTCTCTGTATATTAATTTCAGACAAACTCATTGTCTAGTCAATTTCTATTATACTGATTTAATTAGAGCACGCACTGAAGCAAATGCTAAAAACAGGAAAAAAAGTGGTTACACATAAAGATAAAAATTAACAAAAAATTCAGAAGAGAAAAAGAGTGACAGTCATTAACTTGATTAAAGAAAATATGAATTTTCGAGAAATTATAGTTTTACAGAATTCTAACTTAGAGATCAGCATGTAAATAATTTTTGTGCCAGTAGATGACGCAAACAACAAGTCATATAGAAAAATATGTTTGTTGTGTTTAGCGCAACGGCTCAATATACCATCTATGCTCTGCCCTTCACGGTAAATCAAATTCCTGATTTTAGTGTTGAAACTCCGTAAATTACTGTTGGCTCACCAAAGGACAGAAATAAAAGTAATTGCATTTATTGTTTATTTTGTAGTTAAGATATTTCTACGTAATAAAATGTTTAGAAAAGAACATGATAACTGCCTATTATTTAATATAATATTTTACGAAAAAAATTTCGCTTAAACCTTAAACATGTATGTCAAACTTTGAAATAAGATACATTTCTGTGTATCTCAAGACGACTTGTTTTTGTTTGTTTTGAATTTCGCACAAAGCCACACAATGAGTCATTTGCGCAAGCCGTCCTTAATTTAGCAGTGTAAGATTGTTATATATTTAAAAAAGGCTGGTATGGATAGAGAAAGCACTAGTAAAGGAGCGAACAACGTTTCGACCTTCTTCGGTCATCGTCAGGTCCACAAAGAAAGAAAGGTCGAGACGTTGTTCGCTCCTCTACTAGTGTTTTCTCTACCCATACCAGCCTTTTTTAAATATATAATTTTCTACAGGTGGGTTTTCTCGTCATCCCGGATTAGTGTAAGATTGAAGGGAAGGGAGCTAGTCATCACCGCAAACTCCTGGGCTACTCTTTTATCACCGATCGATCGTCATGTTATAACACTCCCACAGCTGAAATGGCGAGCGTGTTTGGTGCGACGGGGATTCAAACTTGCGACCCTCAAATTGCAAAATTCTCTTTTTGTTAACCTGAAGATGACCTAAGAAGGTCGAAACGTTGTTCTCTGCTTTATTTTAATAAAAGTTTTAATACCCATACCAGCTATCTTGAGATACATTTTTACTCCTAGTGGGTTTCTCGTCATCGCGAATAAACATTTTACCTTTGTAAGGTTCATGAAAGTTTTAAAGGTTTCTCAACAGATATGTTAAGTTAGACGCAGAAAAAAACCAGAAGACTAGTGCTTATATATCAAGTATCTTTCTTTTGCTCCCCTAGTGGAAAGTCTGAAACTTATAACGCTAAGAAATGGGTTTCGATACCCGGAGTGTAGCTTTGTGCTTAATTAGAAAACACCAAGAACGTTTTTTTCATTATTACTATTAATTGATTAATTGACAGCGGTATGTCTCCGGATTTACAACGCTAAAATCAGGGGTTCGATTCCCCTCGGTGGGCTGAGCAGATAACCCTTTGTGGCTTTGCTATACGAAAAACACATAAACGCAAACAAATTAAGTCCCTTAAAATGTATTAAATAGGAGCTTGAGTTCATTGATCGTAAATACATACCTCAGTTTACCTTTCACAGAAGGCATAAGAAATCCTTGTATTTTGTCTTAAAATATTTATAGAAACCCATAAATGTTTTTCAAAGAACAGCAAATGAATATTGCTCAGAATTGTACGAGGGTAGGCTGAGAAGAACAATTTACCATACAGTTTCTGCTTGACAAAAACATAGATATATAAACATCCGCAACATATTACTTAGGGTATTAAACTTGGCTAATCAACTTCTAAAAAGTACGAAATAAAACGTACAGAAATATACACGTCTTTGGAGAACTGGTACATCGAAGTAGATATGTTGGTTTTTTCCATCTTCTCTTTAGGATTAATTAAGGCATACCAAGAAAAAGAAACAAAATAAACAACTATTTATTTATACTGGCAAAACAAATATTTGGTTTGTTGTTATTAAACTCGCCAAAAATAAACGAATACTATTTGTACTGGCAAAGCAAATATTCTGACTGTTGTTATTAATTCTTTATTATTATTATTATTAGACAGGCAAAAACAAATATGTGATGGAAACTTGTATATGTTAAAGTTAATTTCTCGCGAGAAAGCGCTTTCAATACTTTTCACGTTAAACCCTCTCGTTTTTCTAAAGAAATCATGTTTTTATTCTGTTAATATTCTCGATAATTGCATTTCGTAATGAGTTAAGTGCGAATCTATTATCCCATCGGAGTTATACCGTTTGAGATTGGCCATTACCAACGTGAAAGGCTAAAACATTAATTCAATTTGCTGTGATTGTATTTGGATGTGAAATCAAAACTTGAACTAACGTGTTAGCAGTGTTGATACTTAAAACCTTAATAAGTGCTTGAAACTATTCATATTAAGAAATTGTGTTTAAAATGGATATGAAAAACATATATTGCCGCTCTCTCGATTGACTATGTTGTAGGAAAAAAAAAATTCTTTTCACCTTTTCATAGAACATTCTCGAACAAGGGCGAGGGCCCTATTTATGGAAACTAAACTAAACATTTGTGTTGCATTCATTTTAACATGGGAGAAAGTGTAAGAACGTGAAATCAGTCGATCACACTCCCCCTAGTGGCATAACAGTAAGTCTACGGGACTTATAACGCTAGAAACTGTGCACAACACATATAGTCCATTGTGTAGTTTTGTGTTTAACTACACAAAAAGAAAAAGTACATGTAAGCAGCAGATCATGTTACAAAAAAAAATTAAAGTTTTGATGACACATCGATCATAAAAATGAAGACCAACCATCTTCTCGCCTAACAATGTATTCTTTAACAGTAACATATATATGAAGTAGATAATAACTATTTGTATGCTGTTTGATTCTGCAGTTAAATCGAGGGAAATAACATTAATATTCAGTGCAAACTATTGACCTGTCAGCACGATCATTTTTCTTTCAGTGGTTACAACTAATCTACACTTATTGTTGTACGTTCATTTTTCGTTACAAATTACGTCAACTAGTAGGAAGAAGATTTGATGCAGATCTAATAACCTACGTTCACTTTGGTAACAAGGAATTCATTGAATGAAATGATATTTTCTTCAAACTCGTAGTCCATGTAATTCCACCATATGGCGACATGATGTCGTTAGTTAACTGGATCACTGTAAAGTCTGAATAAAACTAACACAAAAATGAATTTATCAAAATTAATAAACTCAAATAGTTTCCTTTTGAGAGGAAATTTATCAAAGTTGTTGGTTTATTTCATTAGGTTGGCCTAAAATTAGAAAATGAATGATTTGGATGTCTGTAAAACTCGTAAGGAGAAAAACAGTGGTTTGTTAGTTTTTAATTAAACAAACTTGCACAGTGAGCTATCTGTGCTCTGCTCACTACGAGCATCGAAACCCGGTTTGTTATACTGTAAGTCCGCAGGCATTCCAATGTGTCATTGGTGGAGGAAGATGAAGGATTTTGTTTCACAATTCATTAATTTTGTCGGTATTATGCAGTATAGAATTTACTACGAAATTTATTATTTTTATTTTTGATTGTAAATAGCCCTATTGATATGTTTGTGTACTAAATTTTCAAATTGTAAAGAGTTATTTGAAAAAGAACAATGAACTATTTCGAAAGCGCTCGAGGTTTACGTCTTTTTAAATTCATTAGGCGTTTTATAAAGTCCTGGTCATGTAATTAGCACTGCATACATCTATAATGTAAAATTAAAGTTAGAACTCAATAAAAGAGATTAAAAATACGTTTAATATTTCTTAAAAAGATAATACTTAGAACAAAATGAATATTCGACAAAGTTCATGAAGAAATCGGTGTTATAACTCGGAGGCCAAAAATCCGCGTTGTATAAACATATTGTGCAAGTCCAATATTAGAAAATGAAAGCTAAAATTTACACATAATTATTAGGTAGAAAGTTCTTCAAAATAATGTTTTGTTAAATATAAACTTTTTAGTAAATAAAACTCACAAATATACACGAAAAATAGGTGGCTAATAAACAGAAACATAGCTATTCTATCATGTAACGGATCCACTATTGAGCTTAGCAAAAAAAATATATATATAAACAGTTCCCTTTTGGATCCTCAGCAGAGGCACTTGAAGCTTCGCTCGGTAATAGAGAAACAACTATGTCAAAATCTTTTTGATTTGCAGGATAAACTAAGATCGATCAATTGCACGGAAATAAAAAATGTGAAAGGAGCTAAGCTGCATTTGTCTGATCCAGAAGTTATAATTTCCTTTCATTAGGCTAATCCAATCATAAGCACGGCAGTACCGTGATGGAACTGTACGTAAAATCAGATACAAAAAACAACAATAACAACGTATTAAATACATATTTCCAAGAGTTGTAACCCTAATTCAAAGCAAGAAATAATGTTTATTTGCTTAAATCTATTCACTTAATTGACACTTTCATGAATGACTTAAGCACATCATCTGGATTCCTCAGATATTTTCTCTGGCATCAGTTGTTATTAAATACTTTTTATTCCGGGCTTTGGATTTTTTTAAGAGATTAGTGCAATGCTTCAGAATGTGTTATTTATTGGTTCAAACCTCTTTTTCCAATATAAACATCATACAAAAGACTTTGCTGGCAGATATTGGAGATGTTGTTGCCATGTTAACAGTTTTTAACCCTAGAGATCCATCGTTTAGAACACGCCGGCGAACGTTTGGCACCGCTGATGTCTTAGTGAAATCACACCATCGTCAGTACAGACAGACAGCATCATCCCAACGTTTTTAATATTTACCACGGTGTATTCATCATGTGTATTCAATCTGGTTCTTGCAAAATTACTGGATGGCTAATTTTTATTTCTCATCACTAAATGTTCTTAATTTTAAAGTGAGCATCAGTTTCCCTTGAAACTAATGAGAAATAAAATTATGGTTTACCATATACGATATTTGTGCTTGGTTACATAAAAAGAAACAATCATAAATTGAATGCGGGCCCAACTAAATTCAATAACCTTCCACGAAAGGGGACGAAGAGGAACCACAACGTTCCTGAACACCCCAGTAGGAGAGAGAAATCTTCTGATCTCTCTCTCTCTAAACTAAACCCCTGCTACGTTAGTTTGCGTTTCTGAATGCGGGGATACTTTCGTGTTTCTGTTAGCCCTACTTCTGTCCTGTGCATCACACTGTTTTTCGTTCTTTTTAGGATTCTTTTTATTTCGTATTTAACATAATACGACATATTCTTATACGTTGAAAGGACACTTGTAATTATTCTAAACATTTCAAGTCAAATTATTCTAACGTTTGGCTTTATCACAAATTAACTACTTCTCCTCTATCAGTTTTTATCATCATCTGAGTGTTCTATTTCAAAGTGCTTTGAAATGGGTTTGGGAATTCTCGAAAACTTTTCCAAACAATACCATTGTTTCGTAACACCTATTGTACAATTAATTCTTATCAGTCCAGTTGACTAACGATCCGCTAGCGCTATAGAGATCGAAATATTAATTGTCAACTGTCAATTGTTAGTGGCTAAACATAAGAATAAAACTTCACGTTTCTTCCCGTGTTAAAGGCAGATAATAATTCTAAAAATAATTCTTCTTTTCTGTGCGTTCAGAAAACCTTTCGAATAAATCAGTTTCAGGGTGGGTAAAATACAAAACAGACTAGTTTAAGCGTCACAGATGTGTCTGTTGGAAATTATAAAAAAAAAAAATTTTGTAAGTGGATAATTTATTTGTTCATTTGGATAAGCTTAATGCAACGTTTATCTAAAAATAACCTTTTATTTTTTATCAAAGCATTCTTGTTTTCGTCAGGCTACTGGTTATGATAATATTTTATTTTGTCAAACGAGATATACGATTTTTAGTTGTTTATTTTTCACCGTTGCCATTCAGTCCATAGCTAAATACGAACTATACTTTTCTTTTACCGTTGTTGTACTTCTAGCATTGGGACCTTATATCAACATAAGTTCGCCAAAACGATAACACGAACACGCGAATCTCGATTCCACGTCGTTATTAAGGCTTCAGTGGATACACAATTCAAAATCTAATGGAAAATGTTTTCATACATCCTAGACACTTAGTCTGAAAAGACGAATCGTTCCGAATTTCTGAGAAAATGTTTCATGCCAAAGTGCTGTCTTCTCCCTCTGTCAAGCTTTTTATAGTAACATCATTGAAAATTCTGAAAATATTTTCAAAACTGAAAACCCTATATGACAGGATTGAAAATAAAAAAATCGATTTCTTTTCTGAATCCTTACAGCATCATTTTAATCGAGATTTCGGGTTTCAAGCTCTTTTTGTTGCTGCTGTTCACGTACTTGAACTGATACAAACTCAGTTTTTAATTCCGATTTCTTCCCCTGGCAGTTTTGTATGGATATCGTGATTTATTTGTTTGGCCTTAAGGGTTTCTTTTATGTCATTCGGTTTTTTAGATTTAGATGTATATTTTTAATGGCTGGACCAACAGAAATTTCATAAATCGAAATCTTCACACACAATAATTCATTTCAGCATTAGATTGACGAGAAAATGAAGTGTTATTTCGTTTGGATTTATCACCTTATAATTGGAGAAAGTTCACAGAATGATAAATTCTGATTTACTGAAAGCCAAAAAGACAATAAAATAAATTTTCTTCTCTGTGTTTTAATTCATTTTATTGTTAATTTCTTTTTCCTCCGGTAGGTAAAATAATTTGATAGTGAGAACAAGTAATCAATAAATAAATTAGGAATTAATGTAAAACAAATCTACATTAATATTATTTCACACTGTTGGAATTTGGAATTTTTAGCCTGATCTTAAGCTCTTCATTTAGGTCGGTTTGTCTGAGATTAAGAACAAAGCCACACAATGGGCTATCTGTGCTCTTCTCACTATGGGTTTCAAAACCCTGTTTTTAGCAGTGTGAGCCTCCAGATACACCACTGTACTACTGAGGGGAATGTTTAGGTCAGAGACCTTTAAGTTTTAGTTAGAGCCTTTCATAATTTGTGAATGGCCCGGCATGGTCAGGTGGATTAAGGCATTCGAGTCGTAATTCGAGGGTTCGAATTCCGGTCGCACCAAACATACTCGCCCTTTCAGCCGTAAGGGCGTTATAATGTGACGGTCAATCCCACTATTTGTTGGTAAAAGAGTAACCCAAGAGTTGGCGGTGGGTAGTGATAACTAGCTGCCTTCTCTCTAGTCTTACACTGCTAAATTAGGGAAGGCTAGCGCAGATAGTCCTTGAGTAGGTTTGCGCGAAATTAAAAAACAAACAAACAAAACAAACATAATTTTTGAATAAAGATTAAAGGAACATTAGCCAATGTTCCTTGTTTGACTTCTTGTATGAAATCATTATTTAGTTTTACAACGAATGCATAACTGAATGTATGGATTGTGTTCAGCTGCATCAGGTATCAAACCACGAATTCTTTGTCACTCATCCTTGTTAAAAAGCCATGGGAGATCATTTTACAACAATATGACGTAGAAAAGCAACTCATAGAAGTATAACAAAATAACCACTTCAATGAGAACCCATTTCTTTAAAGACATCTGGAACTCGTTTGTTGAGAAATTTATATGCAAAAACGGCTCGTTTGGGTTGAGAAAATATTTTACATAGAAGAGCGAACAACGTTTCGACCTTCTTCGGTCATCGTCAGGTTCACAAAGAAAGAGGTAATTGACCGGAAGCTGACCACATGTTTGAAAGGGGTTGTGTAACTGGGTGTCGGAATGCAGAGGGCGGTATTAAATGTTTGAATATATAATTTATTTATTTTAGTATATTAATATAGGTATAAAGGCGTTCCTTTATATTGGTTTATTTTGGGTTAAAGTTGTTGTATAAGTAAGGCTTCTTAAATTTTGCGTTTGTTTATGTTTGTTTCTTTATTTAGTATTTGAGTGTTTTCTATGGTTATGTTGTGTTTATTTGACTTGCAGTGTTCGAAAACGTGTGAAGGTGACTTTTATGTTCTTTGAATCTGGTTTCCATTTTCTATGTTTCTCCAATATAGAAGTCGTGGCAGTTATCACATTGTGTTTTGTAAATAATGTTAGTGTGGTGTTTGTCAGTGTAGTTTTTACATAGTATAGACCTCAGTTTTGTGCCTGGTTTTTGAATAAATTTGGTATTAACTGGAATGTCATATTTTGTTACTAATTTTTGTCAAATGTTGGTTATTTGTTTGCTGATGTCAGGAATATATGGTATACAGCAGTATATGGTTTCGTGATTTTTTGATTCGTGAGATATATTAACTTTAGTTGGTTGATTTTGCTTTCTGTCTAGGTGTGTGCGAATAATGTTTTCTACGGTTTGTGGAGGAAACTTATTGATGTTGATGAAGTATTGTCTTATTTTGTCTAATTCATCGTTAATTTTATCTGGTGAGCATAGTTTTATGGCTGTGTTTATTTGGTTTCTTAGTATGTTGAGTTTTTGTTTTGTTTCATGTGCTGTGTCCCAAGGAATGTATAGTCCACTATGGGTGAGTTTTCGGTGGATTTCTGTTTTAAATTGTGTGTCGGTTCTTGTAATTTTGAGGTTAAGAAATGATATTTGATTGCTTTCTTCTTGTTCACATGTGAAGTTAATGTTGGAATGTATAGAGTTAATGTGATTGAAAAAATTAAGTATGTGTTCTGTAGATTTGAATCCCGCAACGTGTCATTTACATATCTGTACCAGTATAGTGGTGGATGTAATGCTGTGTTAATTGCTTGTGTTTCAACTTGTGTCATAAAAATATTTGCTAGAACTGGTGATACTGGGTTGCCCATGCTTAGGCCATTTGTTTGTATATAGTTTTGGTTGTTGAACATGAAGTTTGTCTTTATCGTGGTGAATTCTATGAGGGTTGCTAACTGGTTACTGGGAATTTCTATAGTTGGATTAGGGTCTCGGATATAGAGTTTTAAGGCTATCTTGCAGGCTTTAGTGGTTGGAACTTCTGTAAAGAGGGATATAACATCGAAACTGGCCATTAAGGCTTCATGATTAAGTTGATTTAGATTAGACTTGAAATTAAAAGAGTCTTTGATGAATAAGCTGGCTGATGTTACATATTTGGAGAATGCCCATGCTATGTATTTACCAAGATTGTAATTAAACGATTCATATGTGGACATTATTGGTCGTAATGGATAATCTGGTTTATGAGATTTGGGGATGCCGTATAATTGCGGTGTGCGTGAGTCGGTTATACGTAGGTAGGAATAAAGTGTTTGTGAAATTGTGTTGGCTTTTTTCATTTGTAGTAGTAATTTGTTCAGTTGCGTCTCGTGTGTCTTTGTTGGATTTGTGTGTATTGGTTTAAATTTGTTCGTGTCTGATAGGATGTTATTCATTTTTTGGATGTATTCATTCGTGTTCATTATGACTATAGCGTTACCTTTATCTGCTTTTAGAATTTTTATGTTTTTGTCTTGTTTTAGGTTTTTAATGGCATTAATGTCTCTTTTCGTAAGGTTGTTTTGTAGTTTTCTGTTTTGTGAAATTATGTTGATGGTTTTGTGAGAAAATTCTTTGAAAAAATCGTTTAAGATGTTGTTTTTGGGTGTTTCTGGAAAATATAAATTTGTAATTTTACCTGGGAAGTTTGGCTGTTGAATGTCAATAAAATTATCTAAGTTGTCTTCTTTCTGTTGGTTGTTTTTGGTTGTTTTCTTGTTTTTGTTTTCTGTAGAAAGTATCACAAGTCTCCTGGCTAGGTCTTCTAAACATGTTTTGATTTCTATGGTTGGAATGTACCTAAGTGCTATTGCGAAGCTTAATTACAATCTTGGTAAATAATACCGCCCTCTACATTCCGACACCCAGTTACACAACCCCTTTCAAACATGTGGTCAGCTTCCGGTCAGTTACCTCTTTCTTTGTGAACCTGACGATGACCGAAGAAGGTCGAAACGTTGTTCGCTCTTCTATGCAAAATATTTTCTCAACCCAAATGAGCCGTTTTTGCATATAAATTTCCCAACAAGTGGGTTTCTCGACATTACTGATTATCGTTTGTTTAGTATTTTTATTCCTAACGTTTCTGTAAAATTTTCACTGGTTTTTAGTTTCAAGTGTCCTTTGAGATTTCATTCCAAATGTCTCTGATACATTCCCATAAAGCCTCGTTGAAAGTAGCTTTTGATTTCTTGAGTTTTTGATCTATCAAATAAAAAAAAAATTGAACTGAGCTGAGATCGGAGCTCTGCGGGGGCCATTTAGTCATTTGAATGACTCCAGCAACATCTTTCTCAGCTAAATAATTTCTGCATGTGTTGGATGAGTGTTTTGGGTCATTATATTCTTAGTCTTACGATCTAGAGTGTACTTCTCAGTCTTTAAGAAGCATTTCAACTTTACAATAATTTGTCTGAGAGTTCAACCACAATGACATGAAGCCTTTATGCAAACTCTTTGCTTTACTGACAGTTTTTACATTTTTTGAGCTGTTGCATACGTATATATCAACAAAACTTAATATATTGTGTTAAACACTATTTTTGTATCAAGGTTTAATTGCGGAGTGCTATTAAATTGATTTCTCTATCATATAACAGTACCATATGCTGGTCTCTTGCTAACTTCTTTCTATATAGTTAAGATACTGTATGGGGTACCATGACAGTTATTTCAAACCCTAAATTTGATCAGTATGTTCATTCCAGCAGAACTCTTATGACATGCATTTGACAAGTATTCTCACCGTGGCTCATTCAATTGTGAACAAAAATCAATGAAGCACTACCATAGGGTTGAAATTTACATTTTGTAAGGGCATGGAAGAATTAGCTCATAAAATGGAAAGAATGACAGAATGTTTTTTGTCCTAACACTTAAATACTAAGATAACATTGAAAATGTTTACATTGTGGGAAACTGGCGTTAGCTCTTAGACATTGTATCAGATATCCATACTTATTTTGAGAAATATGTAAGGTCGAGTTAAACTTCTGGAGAGACATCTGTTATTGGTCTGAGTTCCTGTTGACTGTGTAGATTTGTTACAGAATATGAAGGACTTCGTGTTTGTATAAAAACATTGTTAATTTTCAAATAGTCAAAATCTGAGTGAAATATGCCAGCCATCACCAGTGTGTGAAATGTCTATCTCTCTCTCTTCGTGTGGTATTCAAGCTGAAAGTTAAGGGACACTTGACTGAATCAATGTTATTTATCTTGAACGGTATACTATACACAAAAGTCTCCTGTCGGATCAATGTACTTACTTAATGAAAAGAACCAGCAGAATCCCAGGATTGTACGCCGTTATTTCTGTATACAAAACCCACGTGAATAAAGAGTGCAACTTATTTGGATGGATTGTTTTATGAAAGTGTGTTCAGGTTTGTTTTCTTTTTATGGGTTTACGTTCGTGTCGTAAGGGATTAAATAATCTACGTATATACTTTGGAAGAAATTTTATTTCTCACATTATCGCCGACAGATGGAAACACTGGCGATATACATGAGCGTAGAGCAAATTCTGGAAAAATATAAGTTCATGAAGTTATGGACCTATTGTTTACTATGAATAAATATACATATTTGCATTACAGTAATCTTAAGACAGTAAGATATTTAAAGTAATTCCAGGTTCGTCAATCATATTCATGGTGTTGTAATATTTAATATATACATCCAATATCACATGCATTTTTAGAAAAGGTGCGATTTGGTATGCGTCAGTCGGTACCATTGAGCCTAACGCGCCCGGATTGTGAATCTTATGGTCTCTTATTCGCTTCCCGTTCCTACAGAAACGAGCTATACATTTTGGAATCGTGTGTTGTAAAGATGACTGCCAACTTCCACTGTTCAGTAAAACAAGAGTTACCCAAGAGTTATCGGTGGATACCTTCTCACTAGTCCATCAGTTGAAACACTGGAACATCCACGACCATGTGACAACTGTGTGGATTCTAAAACAAACATGAGTTGTTAAAATTGCTTTTTCAGTAAGCTTTAGCCCGGCATGGCCAAGTAGTTAAGGCGCTCGACTCGTACTTTGAGGCTAGCGGGTTCATATCTCCGTCACAATAAACATGCCCGCCCTTTCAGCCGTGGGAACGTTATAATGTTTTGGTCAATCCTACTATTCGTTGGTAAAAGAGTAGCCCAAAAGTTGGCTTTTGGTGGTAATGACTAGCTGCCTTCCCTCTAGTTTTGCACTGCTAAATTAATGGCGGCTAGCGCAGATAGTCCTCGTGTAGCTTTGCGTGAAATTCAGAAACAAACAAACAAACAAACAGTAAGCTTTTAACTTAGTTTTCAGAATATTCGTTTACAGTGAAAGAGATACTGGGCTGGATTAATATCCCACGAAGTACATAAATATGTTTCTGTAGCGCAACAGGTATTCGATAAAAACATAGATTTAACTTAACAGTAATCCCTTGAATGAATTAGCAACGTAAAATTACATCTTAAAAATAGTATGTTAATCTTCATTTTGCCTGTTTTCAGAATTTTAGCGAAATGGGTTGTTAAATAAGTTCGTGATTTTTATGTTTATTCAACCTTTATCCACTTTTATCACAAATGATAATTAGATAAGAATGTGTTTTCATGTCTGCATAAAGCAATATTCATCTTTATCGTGTTCACACTTATTCAACTCTGAATGCTAGATCTAGCTGAAAAGTGGCTAAACTTTGCAGATTTTTATCTCTAACAGAAACAACACAGTAATATTACAATAAACATATTGGTTATACTGCAAGGTTTCGAGATACATGAGCGTCTTTGTACGATGGTCATTATTATCGAATATCGTTCAAAACCACATTTTAAAGTGATATGTTTTTCATCATTTATCACAAGTATAGCATGAGAACATGTTTTTTGTTAAGTTTAATAGTTTAAAACTTCGGTTGTTTTACTAAACGTTTTCTTTCTTACATAGTTTCACGAAACAAACAAGAACAACAAATCAGTCGACTTCTTAGTTCTGACAGCTCAATCGCAAAGTTAAACATCTTTACGAAATGCTCCATTTGTCATATCTTTTTACTAAAGACATTTATAATACACACGGGAAACTTTTATTTCAGTAGTTCAAACGTAAAGACACGTGGGGCATTTCTTGAAAATGACGTTTCACGACTTCGAAAACACTACCATAGTGTGTTTTGTCTTCCTCAATATATCTCTAGTTCCGTTGCTAACTGTTTGAAATCGTGTTTTAAACTTTTCTAGCTGTTTTTTTGAAAGTACATAATGCTGCCTGGAGTATACATGGACGGAATTTTATTTAAACAATTTTAACTGGTGGTTTTTCATTTTAAAATTTAACTCTGTTGTTTCTAGAACGAAGTGATTCTGTGATTCAAGTTTTCTTTTGTGCAGCTGGATATGTTTTCTTCTTCACTAAAATTACATTTAAATTAAGTAAAAACCTTCTTGTCAGTATACGATCAATTACTTCCCTTAGGCCTGGCATGGCCAGGTGGTTAAGGTCCTCGACTCGTAATCTCAGGGCAGCGGGTTCGAATCCCACTAATTCCAAACATGCTCGCCCCTTTCAGCCGTGGGGGCGTTATAATGTGACTGTCAATACCCACCTACATTATTCGATGGTAAAAGAGTAGCCCAAGAGTTGGCGGTGGGTGGTGATGACCTGCTGCCTTCTCTAATTTTACACTGCAAAATTAGGGACGGCTAGCACAGATAGCCCTCGAGTAGTTTTGTGCGAAATTCAAAACAAACAAACAATACTTTCCTTAAGTTCTGATGTTATTAGTACATAAAAAAATGTGAACTTATAAACACTTGTGTTTAATATTACACGTTTCTCAAACAGATCTTGTCAAAATGAAAATCCTTTACTTTTAGTAGTGTGACTGAACGTTGTCTATAAAAATGCGTTGTTAGGTCTACTTCCACTTTTTTCGCGTCATTTTTCATTTCTGGGAAAACATTCCATTAGAGAACACTACATAATTTTACAATTAGGCTAAAAAACCCAGATTTTAACCAAAAATTGAACTACATATACTCTGCCCATTACGGGTATCAAAGTGGGGGCACATTGGTACTACATCTTCAACTGTGAAAATATTTTAAAAATAAAACTGAACAGAAACTTTGATTACTCAACAATAACTTGATAATCAAACTAATACAGTCTTGGACAAAATATCTGTATGTAAATCATTATTGTTAAGATGAAATACAAATACATTTAGCGCCGTAAAACTGAAAAATGCATATTATATAAAATACCTACATATGTTTGTTTTTGAATTTCGAGCAAAGCTGAACGAGGACTATCTACGCTAGCCGTTTCTAATGTAACACTTTAAGACTAGAAGGAAGGCAGCTAGTCATCATCACCCATCGCCAACTCTTGGGCTACTCTTTTACTAGTGAATAGTGGGATTGACCGTCACATTATAACGCCCCCACGGTTGAATGGGCGAGCACTTTTGGTGTCTAGTACCTTAACCGCCTGACCATACCGGCCCGCCTACATATGTATTTTGTATAATGAGACAACTTGTATGGAGTTCATGAACAACTTATTAGAACAGCAAAAACTTTTACTATAAACTTGTAGAATGATGTATAATTCATCATTACATCTATCACAATAAATATATATGTAATGACTAAATATAACAACAAATTATTATAAATAGCGCCTGTGGCCTTATATAAGTTTATACTAAGAGATGTCGTCTTATTTTGTCACCAAAAGGCACTAAAACTCAGCTAAAGTAGGTTGTTTAGTATCATGGTTAGCCGTTTACCGACTCAGTTCTGTTCAACAGTTCTCAACGTGATTACAGTCTCGAGAATTTGTTGGTCACTGAATTTTGTAAAGTCCTCCTGGTCGAGATAATCCTGTCCAATACGTGTGCTGTAACCAATGAGATTGCCATGTGGAAATATAAATTTATTGTCAAACCTTGCCTTAGCATATAGCAGAAATATCGCTTCTATGTGATGCTTATAAAATGCGTCATTGATGTTTCCCTGAATGATATGAAGAGAAGTTTTCCATCATGATAAATAGCTGCCTAAACATATATTGCACCACCTCCTGTGTGTTTCCTGGGATAAAAGAAGTCTTTCTTTATGTTTTCTATAGACAAACGGCGAACACAAATCCTACCATCAGCTTTAACAAGCTGAAAACAGGACTTATCTGACAATAAGATATGTCGCCATTGTCTTAATTGTAAATTGACATGTTGTCTTGCTCAATTAACATGGCGATGGCAGTTAATTCTGGTTACTATCAGCTTTCAGATTACTGAAGTACTTCACATTAAAATCTTATTGTTTATCTGAATGGAACATTTTCGAAAAGTTTTCTTAAAAGATTAAATAAAATTTGAATATGTCATACTGATTTCGAAAATTATATATAAGCATTACATGTTAGATTTTAAATCTAATTCAATAAAAATAATTAGAGCAACCTTACTCATTCCCTGTGTATATAATGCTCTAATAACTATCCCATGAGCTTTACATTTTACAATATAAATGTTTTTTCTTACTCCCATTATTACTGACAAACAGATTATTGGTTTTAAACATTTAGATGATGTATTTCAATATCCCATTTTAACATTCTTTGATTGCATAATTTGTTTTTAGCGTACAGTAACATTTACTTTGCACAGATGTTGTTATTTGTTTGTTCAGAATTAAGCACAAAGCTACACAATGGGCTATCTGTGTTCTGACCGCCACGGTTATCGAAACCCGGTTGCAGAGTTGTAAGTACACAGACATGTCGGTGTGCCACTGGAGGGGCATTTTGCACAGAATTGTAACTTTGTATTCAGTAACGTTTCTATGAGATACAGGTCGTTTGCTCTATAACTAGGTAAAATAAACATCTTTCTCACGAATGTTTTGCTTTCAAACCAAGTGATGAAAATTTGCTTAGAAGTCGCAGTTTATTCCTAAGGTGGTGAATCGAAGAGTCGTTCTATCCATCGATTACAGATACTGTTGATAAGCTTATGAATATATCGAATGGTCGATTCAGTGTAACCCGCATCTAGTAGAACACGCTTGAACTCTTCGAGCAGTAATTCTGCTTTGAAACAAAAGTTCCATATCTTAACAGCTACTTTCAAAGTACATTCGTATTAAAATCACTTGTAGATGTACTTTATTATTATTATTTCATTACCAGTCTGATTTCTGTTTAGAAAGAATTTGTGTGACTCAACCAATGCTAACATACGTTGGAAAAGTATCATTCACTTGTGTCGTGTTAAAATCGGTTACAAACGATGTTGTTCTTTAGCCTTCGAAAAGCAACAAACAAACAATAAATTCTTTAAGTCGTATATTTAGCTGAAACGCTACCCAGCCACTGTTGATGTGATGAACGTCGTGGATCAAAAGTGTCTTTAAAACTCCATGAAATGAAACTGTTAAGGTTGAAATACATTTCCGTCAACCAATGCTTATGTTAAAGCCTGTTCCCAAACTGATGACATTGCTGTGCGTCCTGGTATCCTTTAAAGGAACATGGATTATTGTTGTAGTTGAAAACCTGGAATTTATTTTTGAAACTAAGACATCACGTAATTCCTGAACGATTTTTTTTTTTCTAATCAGAAGAACTAAATTTCAAAATAATCTCTGAACTATAACCAAAGCCTTTTCATCAAGTGTCGGATCCTGCCTCAACAGCTGGCGAATTCAGCCTTCTCATCAAGTGTTGTATACTGTGATAACAACTGGCTAACTAGTTCTTCTCATTAAGCGTTGTATCATGTGTTAACAGCTGGCGAACTGGACCACACATCTATCAATAATATTGACCTGTGACTTACTGTAACTGTTTTAATTTTTTGATGCTAAAATAATATGTACTATTCTTTATTATATACAACGCTTTAATAAAACATGAAGCACAAACGACAAGACATTAGAATAGATATTACTTGTTTAAGATTTATTAAGAAAAAATATTTCATGTTTTGACATCTTAAATTCCTGGACTAGTGAAGGAAGTATACAACGGTACTTACAACATATTAAGTTTTTACGTATCCTGATTTTTGGTCAATGTAATAATTATAGAATGTGGAACTTGTGACCTCAGAAGAGGGGATTGTATTTCAACAAATGTGTTTTGTTCATTTGTTTGTTTTTGGATTTCGCGCAAAGCTACACGAGGGCTATCTGCGCTAACCGTCCCTAATTCAGCGGTGTAAGACTAGAGGGAGGGCAGCTAGTCATCACCACTCACCGACAACTCTTGGGTTACTCTTTTATCAACGAATAGTGGGGATGACCGTCACATTATAACGCTCCCACGGCTGAAAGGGCTAGCATGTTTGGTGCTACGGGGATTCGAAACCGCGACCCTCGAATTACGAGTCGAGTGTCATAACCAGCTGCCCATGCCGGGCCCTTCAACAAAAGTAACGTTCGTTAAAATATGCCCAGAAGTTGAAATATATTCGATATTGATTCAGAAAAAAATCAAAACATCATTATCTTTTGCGATAAAAAAAAGACTGAAATACAGTTAAAAGGAACTCTAAGTCTGTGTCCGTTCATAAATCTAACATTATTTTAACAAAACACAGCGTTATCGAAAATAAAACATCTAGGAAAAATATTGTTTTTTCTCTGTCTGAGTGACACTTTAATCACGATTAAAGGACACTATGTTCATTCCTGTAGACTGTGCCAACAGAAGGTATCGAACCCAGAATTATGGCTTTATGTTCAAATAAATTAATTTCCAAGCCACGAAATAGGGGCCAATAGTTGTTTTTTTTTCAGATTGAGAAGATGTGTTTTTTTCATTGTTTTCTTTACGTACTGTTGTCATTCCATGCAGGAATATAAATAGAACGTTACATGAGAAGGATTGGTGGCAGGTGTTCCTGAACTACTCTTGATATAACAGTCGATACCGAATGATTTATGACCTTTTCCAAACTACGAACGAAATGCATAATTCAATAAGTCGTACGAGAGAAACGACAATTTCTCATTCCTTTTGGAATGTTTTCATTTCAAATGATTATTCAAATAAAAATCATAACTGTATTAGGCATATCTGATAACGGGAAAAGCCAAATTTGATAGAATGTTTAAGTAGAAAAATTATATTCAGAAACTTAGTTCTCACAAATTTTATCGGCCAAATTAAAGAAATCACACCACCTTCTCCATGTGAACAAGACCTAAATTTTATACAGTGAAACTTAGTAACGTCCTTAATTAGTATAACAACTCCATATGTGTGTGTACGGAGGAAGGCTGCTTATTGGTGGTATTTACGGCTACGTTTTTTTTTTTTTTTTTTTGTACTCATATGTCATTAATAATCACGTAATTTAACGGACCACTAGAAAATTTGGTTCATTATATCACACTTAATTTATACTAGTAATGCTTAGAAGTCTGGGAAAGCCATTTACGGTTCGTGTTTTAATAACTGGCTAAGGGGACCTGTTAGGGTTAACAAAAAGTGTATAAGGGACAATATTGGACAATATTTCCCTTCCTTCTTTCTTTTGTTATTAAACACCTAATGACCTCATTAGATGCTAATTACATACACTGTTTTTTGTGTAATGTAATAATTAGCTCGTATAAATGATTAAGTGCTTGTGTCTCTAAATTAGAACCAAATGTCTACAAAATAAAGTGAAAATATGACGTATTTGAGAGTTTTTCATCTTCCTTATTGGACAAAAATCCTGAAATAAAATCACCCATGTACGCAGTTGGACAGTTTCCAGTTCCCGCAACAAAAATTACGGTAATTGTTCCAGCCATCTCTGATCCACACACACAAAATTCTTGTGTTTATTAGAGCATCGTTTCACACATTCATTTAAGACACTGGGGAAGGTTTCGAGGGATGCCTTCATTGTCGACCATAAATTTGATCAAAATCATATAGTTATGTCTATTTAAAAGCTAATATTGTCTTTATCATTTTCTACATCAATTTTATTTTTAAATATCACATAATTATGAATTCCTATTTTTCGTTCTTTCTCATTTTAAAAGAATAAAAATATACTTTAAAAATACACGGAACATCAAAGATCTGCATTTTGCGGTTACGCCTGTCTTGAATTTATAACCTATTTTTTTGAAGGGTACAATTAGCGAAACGCGATTTACTCTTCCTAAAAAAGCCTGTTATGTAGTGTAAGAATGAAAATTATAAGATTTTTATCAAGTAATATATAGACCACGAGTAAATCATATATCCTGATTACAAAGCGCGTGAGTGGTTGTAAATATCGCGTGCATTGAGTGCTCATAAAGTCCAAAAACTTGTTTCCAACTTCTCTCTCGAGAATATTATATTGTTCAGATCAGACGAATTAGTACTTTGCGATGGGAAAAAATTACGCCATTAAAAGGAAAATTTTGACAATAAGAAGTAATTAAGACACCGCCTAGTGGGCGGAAAATAGACTGCTGCATCTTATTGGAAGTACGTAAGAAAAAGAAAGTTTATGCTGATCGCTAATGCCCTGTTTCCAATGGACATTTCAGTATCAAACAAGAGAAACTAGAAACAGAAAAAAAAAACGATTTCTCGTTTACAAACTTTAAGAAACAACATTTTGTGTATTCGCAATCATTCAAATCGTATTGTGTACACAGTAATGTGTTGAATGTTCGTTAATGTCTTATCGTTTCAAAAAAAGACATCACAACGTGGACTTTTTTTCCCAGCTTGTTCCTCGGGTATTGTAAATAAAAGAACGATAAAATGGAATCAGGATTCAGAGAGGGCGTTATAATGTGACGGTCAATCCCACTATTCGTTGGTAAAAGGGTAGCCCAAGAGTTGGCGGTGGGTGGTGATGACTAGTTGCCTTCCCTCTAGTCTTACACTGCTAAATTAGGGTCGACTAATACAGATAGCCCTCGAGTAGCTTTGTGCGAAATTCAAACAAACAAACAAACAATCAATGTGATAGTAGGAAGCTCACAGACTTAGAATAGCAAAATCCATGGCTCAATTTTTCTCTGGTGGATACATTGCATATAGCTGAACTAAAAAATAACAAACGCTAGTGATATATTTGCATCGAGTTTTTTAAAAATAATTATAATATAAAACTAGTTGTTTTTAAGTTACTATTTATAATAATAATGAAATAACATTCGTACGAATGTAAGAACAGAATCATATTTTAGAAGTAAACATTAGTATGTAGCCTACAGAATTAAGTAAAAGGTCTTATGCAACTTGTGTATGTTACATGGATACGAAATTATGTACTGCAGAGTAAAGGCAGAGTTCAAGTCTATTTTCAGAGGCATAACTCTTATGTGTTTGTGAAAGCGGATTTTATGTTAGTTTTACTTTATGTGTTTACTGTGCAAGTATAGCTTCTTTCCCCATTGGCTGTGATCGTTAGGGTCTCTTACAGCCCAAACATGAGCGCCTCAGGGAATTATCTTTATCTTTCAAAATCAGTTCCACATACAGTTTCACTGATTCATAGTTAATTTAAAATAACAAAGAAATTTGCTTTGGTATAGTAAATTTGTGGATTTTTTTATATTCTTATTTACAGAATATAAACTCGTATTTTCGATCATTATCAATATACAACAAAACAAAACTTGAAATAACAGCTGCTAATTAGTATTCAAGCCTAGTGTTTAAATAAATAGAATAAAAAACAACAACATAGTTGGGACCAGTTAAAACTGAACAAGACTAAGCTGCTAACCGATAAAGTAATTTCGTTGAATCTTAAATAAAGTGCAAACACTCAATAAAAATTTTTACTTTAGAGAATAACCACGTATTTAGACAAACACAATTCTGAAACGTGGACCGTGCCACATCTGTGTTATTATAAAAGACACAAAAGCCTTTCTGCGCTAGCCTTTCCTAATGTAGCAGTGTAAGACTAGAGGGAAGGCAGCTAGTCATCACCACCAACCGCCAACTCTTGAGCTACTCTTTTACCAACGAATAGTGGGATTGATCGTCACATTATAACGCCCACACGGCTGAAAGGGCGAGCGTGTTTGGTGTGACAGGGATTCGAACCAGTGATCTTCAGGTTACGAGTTTTCGTATTTTGTGAAATAACACTAAGTTTTTATTAAATTAACAATTTTGCATTTTAAAGGAATCCCTGATATAAATGTGCGTGTTACATTAATTGTTTTCAAGACAGCGAAACGTAAAATATGCACAAAACCTGAAAGAAGAAAAAGAGAAGCAAACTGATCATCTTTTAGGTTATCATACCATTCCAAATATATCTTTAGATATAACATATTTGTCTTTTAAGGATCCTCAACAGATGCCGCTACTCAACATGATTTCTGTTATACATCTGTAACAATTTACAATATGCGAAACTAAAGAAACTATGGTTATTTTACTATAATATCCTATATGTCCATGTTATAGAAAGTTTAATCTATCAGTTATTGTTTTTTCCTGTTACCTTAACTAAAGAGGCATCCTGTTCTTATCTATTTTAACATGTTAATAAACATATTATTTATTTATCAAAGCTAAAAACTTTTATTCTTCGTAGTCTTTAACTTGCCAAATGTTGCCTAGCCTTGATTAGAGCGGACGTTAGCTTAAACCTTAACTTCCAAAACATTGCTTCATTTAATGTGTTACATCTGATAAACACACCTGTTTCACCAGCTTTAACCTCCCAAATATCACTTCACTCAATTTGTTGCATCTGACAAGTACACCTGTTTCACTAGTTTTAACCTCCCAAATATTGCTTCATTCAGTTTGGTACATGTGAGAAATACACCTGTTTCACCAACTTTATTCTCCCAAATATCGCTTTCTTCTGTTTGGTACATCTGAGAAATACACATTTTTTCACCAGTTTTAACCTCCCAAATATCACTTCACTCAATTTGTTGCATCTGACAAATACACCTGTTTCACCAGTTTAAATTTCCCAAATATCACTTCATTCAGTTTAGTACACCTGAGAAATACACCTGTTTCACCAGCTTTATTCTCCCAAATATCGCTTCATTCAGTTTGGTACACCTGAGAAATACACCTGTTTCACCAGTTTTAACTTCCCAAATATCACTTCATTCAGTTTGGTACACCTGAGAAATACACCTGTTTCACCAGTTTTAACCTCCCAAATATTGCTTCATTCAGTTTGTTACATTTGAAAAGTATGCCTCACCACTCTCAGCTACTGCTTTACTTTGATGTCTTAACCAAAATAAAAAGTAAACATCTTCACCAAAACCCCCGGTTACCAACGTTTTCTGTAATTTTATTAAATAAAGTATAAGTACCTACTAAATTCTTAAGAATTTGATTAACGCTTTTATCTGTAATTGTTACGTAGGCATAACACTACTTAAAATCAAGTGAATATATTTTAGACTTTAGACTATAATCTTAAAATGACAAATATAACAATATTTACTAATCAGTTAGCGCTGTATTCTGTAATCCTTAGGTTGAAGGCATACCAGTCACAATTTTATCCAACCAATCATACCTCTAATAGATATTCTAGTACACTGTAGTAGTCCGTAATATTGTCATGTTAGCTGAAAACCGATGCTTATAATTGTAACCAGACAAAATATCTTGTAATAAGTAATTTATATTTATTAAACATACTAGAATGTACTTGCAGTCGTATTCAGCCTTTATAATCTTGGCTTGGCGTTCGCCTATTGGTTATTGTGGTGGGCTGTGAATCGAAAGATACAAATATCGAGACATGGTGGTATTATTATTATTCGTGTCAAAAAGTCACACAAATTGGTAGATGATGCTGGCTGACTTTTTTGCTTACGGTCATTAGCAAAATATTGGTGTTATCTGTAGCTAAATCTGTAACTTTAAATGGAAAATCCATAACCTTTATTTTGTGATGTTTCGTTAATTTATGGGTACATAACTTTCAAGGTTTATCGTTTAAACTATATTATTATGGTAGTCTGGGATTCCAGTTTACCAAATATCCCTCCTCTTTGAAGCCGTAACGCATAAACACGTGTTTCTAGTGTCTAATATTATCCATAATCTAAACGTTGTCGTTCGCCACTTTACTAATTAACTTGAACGCGCCGACTATATAAGAATTCCGCAGTTTTAATGTTTCGTAATGTAGAATGTTCCACGGTATGCAAATAACTACGATATTATAAGTCGTTCTTTTAATTTTAACCTTCAAACTATTACAAGGACTTCTTCGTCGTTCGATTTAAGTGTAATACCAACTTGAATAAGGTCCGGCATGACCAGAAGGTTAGGGTCGCGGGCTCAAATTTCCGTCACACCAAACATGCTCGCCCTTTCAGCCGTGGGGGCGTTATAATGTGATGGTCAATACCACTATTCGTTTATAAAAGCATAACCCAAGATGACTAGCTGCCTTTCTTCTAGTCTTATATTGCTAAGTTATGGACGGTTAACGCAGATAGCCCTAGTGTGGCTTTGCGCGAAATTGAAAACAAACAGTATAAATAATGTTAAAACAACAGACAGCAAGCCTCATTGAGCTTTAATTTTAGTAGGTTTTAAGTTAGAAACTTTCTAGCAACGAATCGCATAACAACAGCAAGAAAGTCATGAAAATTCCAGACTTTATGGTATACCCAAAGCGCTATCTGTGTTATGTACCTGACCTCAAGTTAATGCTCATTCACAAACAAGTTGGGCATGTTATTAATCAGCTTTGTACAAAGAAACGACATAATCTGAATATTTACCAATACATTTGGAATGACCCAAAATCTAAAGAGTATATTATATTTTTTTAGTGTTTTTAGTTAACCTAAACGGCAATCTATGTACCATAGAAGAAGAACGGGCAATTTCAAGACCATAAAGCTCAACCATAGCCGTCCTTTATTTATAACTGTTGTCAGACGGAGGAAAATCAGTTATCAGTTCTTACTGCCTACTCGGACCGGCATGGCCAAGCGTGTTAAGGCATTCGACTCGTAATCCGAGGGTCGCGGGTTCGAATTCCGGTTGCACCAAACATGCTCGCCCTTTCAGACATGGGGGCGTTATAATATTACGATTAACCCCACTATTCGTTGGTAAAAGAGTAGCCCAAGAGTTGGCGGTGGGTAGTGATGACTAGTTGCCTTTCCTCTAGTCTTACATTGGTAAATTAGGGACGGTTAGTGCAGATAGCCCTCGAGTAGCTTTGCGCGAAATTCAAAAAAACAATCAAACACACTGCCTACTCAGTCACTAAACCGAATGTACGAGCGTATTCAGTTGTATATCGCGGGCTTGACTCTTCACTTTCTGGTCATCAGCCACGTACGTTACTCACTGGGCCACTTCTGACTGGCCCCTTCTGGCCCAGACGCGAATGTATTTAACAAAATGCTTTAATTTATCCTTGTTTTCGTAATTTTAAATAAAACACGTTATATTTTTACTGTTTCAAATTAAGCTGCTCTCATTATTGTAAAAGAATGCTAACAAATTTTTAGATATTTATCAGGTAATGTACATCTTAGATTAAGAGTGAGGATGTAGCCCTAAAGCGAAGTTTTCACGTTCTGTGTTGAAAGAAAAACCCGGAACCGTATAAACGTTTATTATTTTACCTATTAGTATGTTCGATAAACCTAGTAACGTAACACGAAAAATATTCTAGAAGAAATATGCAGTCTGACGTGTTACCCTTTTTTGTTCAGTTTCTTTGAAATTTTCTCCAACAATTAACAGTTGTTTAAGGTCTAGATATGATTACAATTTTGATAAGCAAAATTACAGAAACTGGTTTCTTGATTGCTCTATAAATATATTTTGAATCCTGTTTCCTCCTTAAATAATAGCCTCTAACTAGTTAGGCAGTAATTCGTCACTTGACCACATTTCGAGGGTGATGTATTACAGTATGAAAGTTGTAAGATTATTCGACGTAAAACTTTATTATCGGACCAACTGGAAGTATGCCATTGTTGTCTACTTGCTTATGAACGCCAGGAAGTCGGTAGTTTTGTTCGACTAGCACGTTTCTTTCCATCTGTCTATTACGGATCGATGAAACAACAAAATCTTTCAGCAACAACTTTATCCAATTATCGAAAAGATAAATGCGCCAGTGACTTGAAAAATCCATGTAAAACCAGATCTGTACTTTATCTATAAAAAAGCACTTACATGGTTACACAAGGACCTTTGAATCAGCAAATTATTCGTTGGGCATTGTGTGTAACTTAATTTTCTATAGCTGCAAATTGGTTATAGACAAACAAATTATTTTTTAAAAAAGCAAATTTTCCTAAATAATATGGAAAGAAGCACGTTAACAGTATACCAATTTTGGAGTATCACCACGTGGTTACACTCATACCCTTTCATGCTCTATTTGGCTGCCAAGTATCTTGAGAATAGTCCTGTTGCGTAGTTTCAATTGGAAAATTCTCTAAGGCTGTTTCGTCCAAATCACGCTTATCCTTTCTCCAAGCTTTCCATAATCCATCTGGTGTTTGAGTTACACGGTGTTTCAGCGCCAGTTTTGTCATTCTGATAAGTAGGCGCTGTATCCATCGATTTGATTAGTATTGGTATAAAATATCATTCATACTGTTCTTTATTCAGATGATTTACATATGCAATGGATGTGAGAGTATAACTAGAAGCCTTATTTTGATGAATCTATGTTGATCTTACAATTTACAAAGTTGGTATTTCGAAAGGTTAAAGAGCATCGAGTTAATTGACAGAAGAGCTCACCTAGACCTTTGTATCCGCTATACTGATCCTTAATCTCTGATTCTCGTACGGGTTTCAGAGATAATCATGAATCCCTTTGAAGAAGTTTTATGACTTGTCGGGTACCATTTCTGGGACTTACTTTCAAACCATTGACCGGTAGAAAATCGCACGAGACTTGTTTAAGTTATGAAAGAATACAAAAACTTTGTCGAGTTTCACCACGCACAGACTTTTTTATGTACGTTTCATCCATAAACTTTTCTACAGCTATTTCTAATTTTTTTGAGCAGAAGTGAGATGAATTGCTCATTCCTATATCTTTCTGAATTATGTTTTGTATTATTACCCAGAACACTGGAACGGATTTTGTTACTGATCTTTGTTTTTGTTGTTTCTCACTTGCTAATATCAAAAGTTATGTATATCAACTTCATATAGTCTAATACAGTTAAATTGTAACTTATATTTCGAAATTAAATAAATGTTGACATGCATCCAATTTATGATACTTGCCAACGATACATATACTTTCTTTTTTAATATAAATACATTTTAATATACAAGGAATAAGACAATTCACAATAAATACTATTACGAATAATGATTTATATACATATGTTTTACAAACGTACCAGCAATATTAAGTCTTATTTCTGGTCTGGAACTTCTATTGATGTGTTATCGGGAAGTAAGTTAATTTCGAGTAAATGTAAATACAATTCACTCAACACGGAGCTAGTTAGCTATGAATTCTTCTTTATTCGCTGATCTTACGTCGAGTATTTCGCCGCTGAAGTACAGAACGTCTTTGTAAAAATACTAATATTCGATGTGAATCCGCTGAAGTTAATGGGTTGGTAAGGTTCGAAATCTATAGGTATTCTTGGTCAATTACCTGAAGATCCTGATTAATAAACGTTAATCACAGTTATATCATCCGGGATTTATAGTATACCAACCATAGCAAACCAGTAACATATACTGTCTCTTAGCGCGCGTTGGTTACGTTTATAGGCGTAAGGAAAGTTTCAAGAAATTGACGACACATTAGTGTTCACGTGTACACACATATTTTCGACTCTTACTCTCGAGAAACAAGTTCAGTAAATAGGCGCAAATTTTCCAATGCAGATTTAACAGTTTAAGTTACGTACATTTCTAAATATGGGCCTGGCATGGCCAAGCGCGTAAGGCGTGCGACTCGTAATCCGAGGGTCGCGGGTTCGCGCCCGCGTCGAACGCCTTAACCTACCTGGCCATGCCGGGCACGTAGTTGAAGATTGAACCGTAATATGCAGTTGAACACTCTCCATGTTGGTTTTAGGGGGGCGTTATTATTGCGACTATTAAACTTGCTATTCGGTTAAGAGCAATTTAGAGTGGCTGATAGTGTGGATGTTATAACTTATAGTCAACTTTTCTATTCAGTTAAGAATTGTTTAAGTAGATGACGAGCAATGTTAACTGGTTTCTCTCCCTTTGTCCATAAGATTTAATTTAAGAATTATTATCTGAGTATAAGGAATGTCTAAACTGGCACATTAGTTCATTTGTTATCTATTTGCTTTTTTTAGAATTAAGCAGTTGGCCCGGCATGGCCAAGCGCGTAAGACGTGCGCTTCGTAATCCGAGGGTCGCGGGTTCGCGTCGCGCCAAATATGCTCGCCCTCCCAGCCGTGGGGGCGTTATAATGTGATGGTCAATCCCACTATTCGTTGGTAAAAGAGTAGCCCAAGAGTTGGCGGTGGGTGGTGATGACTAGCTGCCTTCCCTCTAGTCTTACACTACTAAATTAGGGACGGCTTGGTGCAGCGGGCTAACAACCTACTCACTTAAATACCTTTTGAAGAATCCGCAAGCGATTGCGGCCCTATGTTCCTTGATGGAATCTAATGGTGATAACTAACTAACATTTCTAAATATAAATTTCATTTGAACAAACATCGACATCAAAATAGATATATGGTAGTAAATTGGTCACACATAATATACAGAACGTTAATTAGACTATATCCACATTATTTTAAACATGTGGGCCAGCATATAATCTCGCAGTGTTATATTGTTTGTCAGAGCCATAATTTAATATTATTTGACGTTATTTAGGCAGTGTGATGTCACCGCTTCTAGTATCAAATATTCATACGTTTAGATGATAAGGGTGTGTTAAGATTGAGGATTTAGATTTTTCCACACATGAATGTAATTTCAGAGGCGTAGCTAGGGTTTTCAGCGCCCGGGGACAAAGTCAGTTTTCGCGCACCCTCGTGACAAAATGTAAGCCATAATTTCTAATTATGTAACATCAATGTGGTGCCCCCAACCCCCGATATTGCGCCCGGGGACAGATGTACCCCCTTGCTCTCCCCTATCTACGCCATTGTGTAATTTCTACTGGAAAACTAAGGAATACGGTTCAACAGATAGTAAGCAAAGTACGACATATATTAGTGCGTTTGTTTCCTTGGATGTTTGTAGTGAAGTACATAATTACACATTAGTCTATCTGAGCTCTCTCTATACCAGATATTGAAACGCTATTTTTAACGTTATAAACCCACTGCGTACAGCCAAATCGCCAAAGGGCTTATTTAGTTTGAATTTCGCGGAAAGCTTCACGAGGGCTATCTGCGATAGTTTAGTAATTAAACACTAGAGGAAAGGTAGCTACTTATCACCACTTACCATCGTTGGTACTACTTTACTAACAAATAGTGTGATTGAGGGTTACATTATAACGCCTCCCCGGCTGAAAAGACAAATATATTTGTTAGGACGGGGATTCAAACCTGCAACCCTCACATTGTGAGGCAGGCATCTTAACCATATGGCCATATCGGACCCATTAGTTTATTAACTGGTGTTTGTGTTTTCAGTGTGTATGGTACCTCATGGGCGCCTTTATGTTAGAGACACCAAAGGTACAGATATAACTATCGCTCGTTTTAAACTAATAGGTTGATGAAGGTAGCCAGTCTGCAGCACCAGCCGCCACAATATTTTTATCCATATTTTAACCACATAGTACGATTGATTATCATTCTTTTAGCGCGCCCATTGCTAAAAGTGTTTGTGTGTTAAGCGGCAACGTGAAGCGAACTTTGGATTTCTATTCCAAAGGTCGTTAAGGTAACAACTAGGCCATGTATAGCTCAAATATTAACAAGTAAAGAACGTTTATAGTATTTAAAGTACTAGATGTTTTTTTTGTTTACGTCCGTACGTAAACAATAAAAACAACAACAGAAAAAAAACATTCTAAAACACGAAACTAACACATTTTCCTTAAATAGTCATTTAATATAAAATTTTCTTTATTTTGTTTTTTTATTCAAATGCTGTTTTTAACAAAAGAAACTAATATTGTCTATTTCAATACCTGACATCCCCTGCTGGTACAGCGGTAAGTCTATGGAGTTACAGCACTAAAATCAGGGGTCCGATTCTCCTCAGTGGACTCAGCAGACAGTCCGATGTGACTTTGCTATAAGAAAAAACATGCAATACCTTAAATGAGCATAACAATTCTGCGAAATATTTTAAACTATTTATGGGCTTGTTCTATCGTAAAATGCGTTATCAGAGAGTCAGTTTATTGAAATGTTCTGTTGTACGAGTTATGTTGGATAGTGCATTGAATACACACATCGTGACAAAAGTTAACATCATTAGTGTTTCGCTCTATGGAGAAATTTAGTTACTGTTAAACAGGATATGGAAGACAAGCACTTTTGAGAAAGTTATGCTAAACCTACAATGCTTTATATACAAATACTATTGAAAAATTACACCCTATTGTATAACTTTAATTTGCATATTTCAAACTGCTCTGTAATGTTTTCATGATATGAACGATTTGATAAGTGTATTTTATAGGCACTATCGTTTGCATAATTTAATATCCTCTAGTAGAGAAACTATTTATTATTCACACGTGTAACTGTATAATCAAATATATTACAAAAAGACAATAATGTACGGTAATGTTTTGTGTATGTACAACTGTGTTGGCTTTTGAGCTGTTTTGATAAGGGACTATACCATAGAAAGCGTAGTACGGGAATAAAGTAACACGGTGTAACAATGAGAAACAAAGTAACACTGACATTTTTCTTCGTTTGTTTCAGAGTTTTCTATCCAAGTTACACAAAGTTGTCTACGTATATCCATTCTCAACGTTTAACACGTAGACTAGAGGAGAGGAGATATTTAGAAGCCAATTCTTAGACTATTGTTGTCCAACCGAATGGTAATATTTTATTTTCACTCTTAGAGAGTTCCAACAGTCATAAACTAAAGAGTACGTTTTCACAGCAACAGGTTGCGAACCAATAACCCTCTGATTCATGATCTGAGCAATATAAGCACTGCCTGTTGGTTAGAAGCATTAAGAAGTCTTAGGAAACCTTTAGTTAAAAACAACAACAATTAAACCATAATATATCTCATTGAGGAGACTGTACATACGAAATGGAAGATATCACCATCTTATTCATGTCATATATATATGTATGTGATATATATATACCATTTCCAAATTCAAATCATATTAGATGTAATAAATTTTAGACATTGTAAGAAATAATAAACTTACACGTTGACTTTTTACAAAGATAATTCGTTAATATTAATATTAAATATGTTGTTAAAAATAATACTGAAAACTCAGGTTATTTTGCTTATAAATAATGATTTAAATCTGGCCCCGTTATTTTTTCTTTTATGGTATTTGTCAAATTTCTGTTGTTTAATAGAAAGTCACTGTTTTATTACTGTAAAAATGTAAACTCACGCATCTAGCTTGTCATGCATATCATAACAGCAAAGGTTAAACATTATTTTTAGCGGGTGAAGTTGTTTTTTGGTATTATCTTAGCAGACACAATTTCAGTGTTCATCAATTTGAAGCTTACAATCATATAATTTAGTCAGTTATAAAATATTTTACGAAAAAAACATAATACCAATGAAAACTAGAAAGTATGATAAAAAGCCAGCCTCTATGGAAAAAGCGCTTTACGTCATCTCGTTACGGTTGTACAGTGTACATTAAGGTTCGTGTTCACTGTAATACAACCAAAATATTGAATTTTATTTTGTTTCTATTTTCCGCGCAGTTCAAATATCAAATAATGTCTCCAAGTCAGTTCATTTGCATCTTTATTTTGGTAGTATTATGTTTGCTGGAATTTTATTACTTCACGGTTTATCATTAATTATTGTTCTTTACAATTCAAAATACTGATATTTTCTGTCACACCAAAACAAGACTTTCATATCTCTAATTGAGTCAGAACCATTACGTGGTTGCACACGTACGGTGTCGTTATGTGCTTCGTGCTATATTCAAAGGAGGAATGCAATATTGTATAAAACATTCCGTGTTAGTTATACATGTATAACTAAAATTAAACACACGACTCTGTCACAGATAAAATTTTATAAAATACAAATATTCAGAACAGTATTGCGCAAGACTTTTTTAATACAGTAACACATTTTTCCAGGACGATATTGTTTGTTTGTTTTTGAATTTCGCGCAAAGCTACAAGAGGGATATCTGCGCTAGCCGTCCCTAATTTAGCAGTGTGAGACTAGAGGGAAGGCAACTAGTCATCACCACCCACCGCCAACTCTTGGGTTACTATTTTACCAAGGAATAGTGAGATTGATTGTCACATTATAACGCCCCCACGGCTGAAAGGGCAAGTATGTTTGGCGCGACTGGGATTCGAACCCACGACCCTCAGATTACGAGTCGAACACCCTAACCCACCTGGCCATGCCGGGCCCAGGACGATATAAGACAAATTAAATATTGCTGAAGATGTCCCGTTCTTTTTTTTTTAATTGTTGGCCAATGAAAACCACAACATGTTTTACCATTTATGGTCATATTTACCACTTTGTTATTAAGGCTGTTTTCATTTCGAAATTTAAAAGTAAATTAAACTGTTATTTTTTGAAATAACGTTTTTTTCTAACTATATACGTTTCACTTCAGTTTGTACTTATCATATTAATTGTTAATTATATTAGTTTATTGTTACCATGTGTTACTCGGATAATTTTATCTTGCCTTTAAGGTGCACGTTTGCCTAATTTTGATATGTAATTGATTGTTTGGTTTCATTTGCACTTGATTTTCTTTTACTGTGTGTTAAACGTCTATATCACAGTATATTTTGGGGCTACGAGAACAAGTACTTATAGGAAAATACTACCTCTAGTTTATTTAATAAGAAAAGATGCTTAATGGATAGTTTCATATACTCGTAACGATAATTTAAATAAGCAGGAGTTAAAACGTCGACAGTAGCATGGTTGTTTTGAATGTAATGTCTAACAGAGGAAACTACTCCGCGCTAAATGTCAGGGTGAGATTCATGTCGATTCTTTGTTACTGACAAATCGTCTGTTTTACGGGCTGCTTTTACCTTTACATAGTTACAAGGTAAAACTGTATAACAACATGCTAATGATAATATGAAAATATAATTAATCAAATGTATTTATTTTATATCTTAAGCAGCTTGTTATATGCTCAATTGATTTAGTTAAGTTTCAGTCTTTGTTTATGAATGAATAAAAATTCATCTATGCTTAAGATTTGTTCACATATTTATAAATGTTGGCTAATATTGGATGAGGAATTAATGCGTTGATTACAGTTTCCTTGAACCTACTTTATAAATTATATATTTGAAGTACGAGTTAAATGAGTGATCTCACACGAGCACTTTTAAATTATATTAAAGTCTTGTCTGAGAGGAATGAATGACAGAAACCTTGTATAAAAGAAAAGCTTACGCATTCATGATAACAGATTCTAAGTTAAATCCAGATTAGCAGAAAAATGCAATGCTTAAGTTACAAAATGTTGATTTATGTTAACACGATGTTCTGTTTCGTACCTCTGTATACCTGCATTGCTTTTATATCATTATCCAACTATATTACTACTATAAGCAATGTTACAGTTGAATATCGAATTAGATCTCGAAAATAATGTAGTGATTCACTTGTTAATACTTTAATTGTGCGTTATTATTATTATTATTACAACCAATTACTACTTCGCTGACCATTCGTCTTCAGTTCGTCAGAAATTTCATTGTTCAATGAGATATCCAACACAAAATGGTATTTTACTTTGAAACTGTGTCAACACCTACTGTAGTTGTATTATTATCAAATATTGCGTAATGTACAGTTTTACCATTGAATTAGGTTTCAACACTAATACACTGTTTTGCTTTGCAAACACACGCTGGTATTAAGTTATTACCAAGCAGAAATGCGTATAGTTTCCCGTTAAACATAAACAAATATATATTATATGTTTGGTGACTTTGTATAAGCATATAACTGGCTCAAGCGAAAGCTAAGTAGCATTTCATAGAGTCACTAATACATCTGACACACGTTTTCATCACTTTGGGTAATACTGTAAACGAATAGTGCTATGTTCTATTTTGATCACTACAGAAACAGCTTTTGCGGAAATGCTTCAGAAAGGCCATCGTCTGGTGTATTATAACACCAGGTTAAACGTAATGAGGTTACATAGACTTAATGCAATAGCCTCACGGCCTTTCTCAGAAAATTAATATATCATTGCGTTATGTAATACGGGTTAAGGACAGAAGTAAATGATTAAATATTTCACCTCTTTTCAGCCGCAAAATGTATAAAATGTTCGTTTCTACTATAGCGTAAACATTATTTATTACAACAAAAAAGTAACGAAAAGCTGACTGTTTTTACCAACAGCAGAAAAATAGTTGAAGTTTTCTTGTTACAAAAAATTATTAAATGAGGTCAATGATCGCTGAATATCTCTCATTTTTTAAACATCAAAATGTAGGTGAACTTGATATTCGTGAGGTCATGTGTACTCCCGCCACATAATCGATATTTTTAATTCATCATTATAAGCTTATTTTATCGTTCACGTCTATTATTTACCAGGTTACACAAGTTAGGTTTCTCATAAAACTATCTACGTTTATCTCATAAGAAAAGCCGAACACGATTACAAGTTTAATTGCCGACCTGCTTGGCGAAGCATCTCATGCTAAAGATGGTTCATTTTTACACGTGGCCCGGCATGGCCAGGTGGTTAAGGCATTCGACTCGTAATCCTAGAGTCGCGGGTTCGAATCCCGGTCTGCGCCAAACATGCTCGCCCTTTCAGCCGTGGGGCGTTATAATGTGACGGTCAATCCCACTATTCCTTGGTAAAAGTGTAGCCCAACAGTTGGCGGTAGATGGTGATGACTATCTGCCTTTCCTCTAGTCTTACACTTAAAAATGTGTACTTTTTATTTCAAATTATATACATATATATCGATAATTTTAGGGGGAAATTACTCATAAACAGTAGACTAAAGTTACACTTTTATGGTTGTGGTATTAATGTTTACCAACATTATACGTGAAAAATAAAGGATTTGTTTTAAATGGACAACCAGGACTTGTTGTTTCAGCTAAAACTCTGACATTTTTATATTTAAATTCAAAGTACAGTTCTTCACATCTAGAATTTATGTACAGTTAAACTCAGAAGAAATTCTTTGTTTTCAAATCATAAGTAGCTCGAGCTTAACATAATGTCTCATCATTTAACTAGCCATAAATTTATATCCATATAGACACGAAAACATCTCTAATTATACCAAATAGTTACCATAAATAAGTAGTATCATTGAAAATGGTTTCATATTGAGGAAGTCACGATCTTTTTGAGTATCAGCTAAAAATCATTTTTGTGTTTTACAGTTTGCTTGATAAGAAAATGGCAATCTCTGGGTAACATTTACTATATAGCAGATTAAATTAACACGATGAACAAGGGCAACTGAACGAGCTCTTGCTTCCTAGACAGTATTAAAATCTTATTAGATATAAAAGACACGAGTTTTTTCATATGTCTAGTTGATACGACTTTATAAAATTGAACATTTTTGATGTAGTGATGTGTCCAGCTAATAAGATATCATGAAATTTGTAGTTCTGATGTAGTGATGTGTTCAGTTAATACGACTTCACAGAACTTGTAATAGCGATGTATAAAGGATGTTCCATTTATATGGTTTTAGAAACCAGATAATTAAACGTCAATTTTGAAACACACCATGAACAGTTTAGCCGTGCTACTGCTGATATAACGATAACGCATTAATTATTAAAATACCCTAACAAGTTACGTATTTAAAAAGGAAACTATAATTACAGTACCTAAACGTCACCCCTACATTGCCGAGTGGTATTCAGAGAGAAAAAATACTTATCGGTTTTCGATTTTCGTGACCAGTTAATAAGGAAAGAAAAACGACAATTTTTTGTGCTGCCGAGATTGGCAATGCTGTTTTTTTTTTGTCAATAAGTACCAGTCTGAAAGTGCAAACTCCGTACAGCGACGATACGTTTTATTTGAACAAGTTCTACGCAGCTCATTGGAGAAAACAAAGTTAATTTTACCATGACCCATAACATAGTTATTCTCTTTTCAGATGTCTATCAGTAACCTGATAGCTTTGACTTGTTAAATGTTGGAGTCGTATAAGTTTCTGACATCGATTACTATAAATAATAGATTGATTTATCATGGAGATGTATCCATAGCAAGGAAATATTTAGTGTTTAGCGCTAACGTACTCACTCGATAAAAATAATTGTATTTATATCCCATTCAACTTTTTGTCAATCTACAAGTCGTATCTAATTTTTTGTGTTCGTTATACATTAACCAGTAATAGCACGTTGTGAAACAAGTCGAAAGTATTTTTTGGTGTTCCACAGGTGAGAGAATTATTACCAAAGGTAAGCACTTACCTCATGGGATCAGAGTGTGTGTGGCAACCGAAGCATCCGTTTATTTAGTTATTTAGCAGTTAAAAAATGGATTATATGTTGCAGTTGTTCTGGTATTTTAAAATATGTACTACATTAAAGCACTAAGATCATGTGGTATTAGCTGTGTTAGTCTGCATGATACTAGAGAGAGTTATAGTAAACAGTTGAAACAAAGTGAAGTAGTACTATTGTTGCTCTAGATTAATCAAGTTAAGATACTAACTGACATGATATCCGAGTGGGCTGTTAAATGGTTAAAACAAATGAATACGATACTGCAATTTATACGTTATTGTAAAGCATTAACTAAATAAGGGACTTGACTTTGCTTCAGTGGTAATTCAAACAAGAACTAAAGAGAAACGTAAAACAAAAGTAATGTATAGTAGAATAAGTTCAAATTGTAAGAGTAAACAACGTGTGTGTTTTCTTATAGCTAAGGCACAGGAGGCTATTTGCTTAACCCAGCGAGGGGAATCGAACCCCTGATTTTAGGGTTGCAAGTTCGTAGACTTACCGCTGTACTAGCGGAGAGCGAAAGCAAACCCATAGAAACGTCTTTCTTATACGCTAAATGGTACAAGAACGTTTAAAACGAACAATATGGACAATGTACTGTGAAAAAAAAACAACACAAACATTAAGAACGAATGAAGCGCAAATTTAAAACAAAACAAAACAGGAAGTAGATTAGAATACATCTTCACCCACAAGATTCACATCAGGATAAAACATTTGTTAAAGTTCTACCTCCAGAGTTTCAAAATCCAATAATATCTGAGCTAACGGTGCAAATTGATCGTTATAACAAAACAAAAAAAAAAAAAACAACAGCATTAAAATAATATTAAATTAAAAATGATAAAAATAAAACTAGATACCTGAAATATTATAAAGAATTACTTTGTGTTCATAGTTTGATAAAAGTTATATTTGACTTGTCCTCCTGTAGATGTAGGTTAGACCTAAATAGGTGAAGTTAGATAGCTAAGTGTGTTTTTATTATATGTAATAATGATTAAAATTAGTTAAAACAAATATAAGAGCTAATATTGATGATAAAAGTAAGATTAGAAAAAGGATAACGTAGAAATAGCTTAGTATTATCAGTGTAAAATAAATTACACTAACTTCCCATAAAATATGGTAAGACTGAGCGAGAATTTTAGTATCAGAACAGCGTCTTCACTTCCAGATCACTTGCATAATTCATGGCAATGTTGGTCATTCTGTTTTAAAATAAGTGCAAGAAGTAATATTCTTAGCGATTCTTTTAGTCTGTTACTTGTAAAAATTACTGGCCACTTTTCATGGGTTTGGTTTGTTTCAAATTTCGTGTAAAGCCACACGAGGGCTATTTGCGTTAATCGTCCCTAATTTAGCAATATAAGACTAGAGGGAAGGCAGCTAATCATCACCATCCACCGCCAACTCTTGGCCTTTTTATTTTTTTACCAACGAATAGTGGGATTGAACGTCACGTTGTAAAGCTCCCACGGTTTAAAGGGCGAGAATGTTTGTGCGACCCTCAAATTACGAGTCGAGTAACTTAACCACCTGGATATGACGGGCTGTCTTTTGTTGGGAAGCTACATGTATAATTAATGTGAAATGATCCAGGACAACAAGCAATTAGTGTGAAAGGAAGATTAATAACTTTTTTAAAGAAACCCTTTACCCACATCCCTTGTAAAAATTATGCACTGTGTCTTAAATTATATATATGCTAAACGTTTGAAGCATAAGCCCGATTTGTTTTGTTTTCAAAATGGTTCAGTAATAACTTATTTGTTACTATCTAAGTTACATTTTAACTAAGAGCATTCATTGTTAATATTAGTTCTCATACGTCAACCTAATGTGTGACAAGTAATGCACGATCTATCAAAAAAAATATTTATCCCAAAAGGGAAACACTGAATTTTGAAAGAATATATCACATGGCTTTACATCGTTAAACAAACTTATCTAATGAATATTTATATTTCAAAATATTGGTTTTATCATTTTTCTATCGAAGGTAGGATATATTTACAAGTCATTTAGCTTGAGTTTCTTTTGATGGCGGGATAAATGCCAACAGGTGACTAGTTTTAGAACTATCATACTATTTAAAGAGAGAGACAGTAGTCAATTTGTTGCTTATTCTTAGTATGTAAACAAGTCTGTGTATCATGGACAGTTTAATTTCTTAACACGTATGCTGAGAAACATATTTAGAACAAGTGCATGTATAGTAAACGTAGGAATGTCTGGTGGAACTCGTGCATCATGTATCGAACTATAAATAGCTCAATTATACATATAACAAATATACATATAAAAATATATATTTCGGAATATTATTCTATAAACTACAATATAATACTATTAAGCAGAAGACTTTTACTATAATATTTTACATAATTTAAATGACATAATAATTTAATTCACCAGAACGGAATAAGCACTTTGGAAAATACAATTTTGTTCATGTAAGTGTTGCGATAAAGGAAATTTCGTACGTTATGACAGATGTATTTTGTTCTATGCTAACAAGTAAGAAAGTCTATTTTACTGAATTTTATTTAAAAAATGTTTTTATAGATATTTTCCTTTGGGAAGAACGAATGAGACTTGTCACGTGCAGATAGAGGACTCTATATTCCTTCTAACACATCTATTTGAAACTGTTGATTCTAATTTATCGATGTGAATAGCCTATAAGCCACAGCGTTTTCTATTCAGAGATGGAATAGTCAATACTCAAAGAAAGAAAAGATGTAAAAAACAGCACGATATTTGGATTCTGCTTCTGAAACTTTTAAAATATTAAACTTATTTGTTGACTTTACACAATCAGATGTATAATCGACTGCCATTTTACTTAAATTGTTTGTTTTTAATTTCGCGCAAAGCTACACGGGGTCTATCTGCTCTAACTGTCCCTAATTTAGTCGTGTAAGACTAGAGGAAAGGCAGCTAGTCATTATTACCCACCGCCAACTCTTGGGTTACTCTTTTACTAACGAATAGTGGAATTGATCGTAACATTATAACGACCCCACGGCTGAAAGGGTGAGCATGTTTGGTGTGACTGGGATTTGAGCCCGCGACCCTCAAGTTATGAGTCGAGTGCCTTACCAACCTGGCCATGCCGGGCCTCTTATCTATCTCCAAAAAAAGTATTGCAACGATTATAAATATTAACTTGCTCGTGGTTAAATAATTTTAGTACATTAATTATCTATGATAAGAGGTGCTGGACTCATTGAAGAAATAGAGAAGTATTGTAATTTACGTTTTCATAAGGACTGTGATAAAGCCACTCAAGAGTTTTAAGATATTCTCTGTGTTGCATCAAGGAATACTGTTATAATCACTTCTTTGAAAATACCTTCTCAGAAACCATGGATAATGGAAAGAAAAATACATTTAGTTACAGAGGTTTAATTCGGCAATATGTACGACATTTGATGTACCTCTATGTGGTATTTGGGGTGTACGTGTGTTTTTTACACTTTTGATTATAAAGTTTTCAAAATTTTGTAAGTATATAAATATCTAGTCTTAAGGTAGAATGTCAGTCAAGAGAGACAATAAGTTCCTTTCGATCTTATTACCCACAGAATTGAGTCAGTTAATAAGGGTATCGTGTGCATTTTCTCTTTAAAAAGATTCCTATGGAATGGAGCATTTTATATTTTCCACGGCAAGTCAAATGATATATCTTGGTTACAACCTTTTTCACTTTGCATTAAAAGTGACCATTGGAGTATCTATGCTTTGAGAAAAATGATATTAACATTTTATGTATATAATGCTATGTTAGGTAAAGGAGCTTAGGTGGTGTTCTAAAAATTATTTTATATTGGACAAGCGATCAGAAAAAGTCCATTTCAATTTTACCAGTTTAGTGCTATGAGTAAAAGCTCAAATGAACCAGGATGTCATAGTAAAATACGTGAACCCATCTTCAAAGAAAATATTTAAAAAATTACGTGTTACAACTTTTACAACAAAATACAGAATATGATTTGGAAGAGACGCAACGTTTCGATAATTGATGCAATCATTCTCGAGTACCTTGTATAAGCTGTAATTTGTAAAAAATAATAATTGTAATCAATAATTAAACTAAAAATGAAATTTACAAAATAACTTTTAGTGCCACTTATATCTCAGGTACCTTTGCATTAAACCAACGACTTGAGTACTATTGTTCAAGATAGTGAAAAGGAGAGGCTGACGCCTCACTTATAGCATTTCTATTTTTGCCAAGCACTTCTGGGTAATTTTGCTAGTAAATGATATTATTCAGTACAATATAACTTGGCAGAAAGAATCATTCCTAAGTTTAAATTTAGTTTTAGTAAATTGTGAGAACAAATTAGTACTTATTTTATGTTACTAATGTTTTTATCATCAGCTTGATTGTGTATTATAAAGTGTGTGTCTCTAAAAATAAGCGGATTAACACAGACAGTTATAATAAAATACAAAAAGATCTTGCTTGGAACAAACTGAAGTTTCATCACTTTCTAATGTATTTCATTTTTTGTGTTACGCGTATACTGAGGATGAAATGGAATTCCTGTTTCCTGAAATACTCAGTAAACGTGAAATATCATGACACTGTTTTTTTGTAAAAAACAGATTGTTGGTAATAATTGACTAAAACGCGTGTATAATATCACACAATGACATTTACACACCGTTCTAAATACATAAAAATGTCTCTCACTCTTAGCATTGTGACCAGGCATCGCCAGGTGGTTAAGGCATTCGACTTGCAATCTTTGGGTCGGGGGTTCAAATCCCCTAAATACTAGCTGGTCAAAAGTTTAAGACCATACCAAAAAGATGTCCTAAACAGGGTAGTAAATGCTCAACAAGAGGTCTCAGTAGTGAGTTGCATGGTCGTCATTGCGAATAGCTTCAAACATTTGCTTTGGCAAGGTTGATATAAGCGTTTGCAGAAGGCTGGCTGGAATGTTGTTCTAAGTGCACTGAAGATCATGCACTGTTTGGAATTGACGTCCACTTCTATAGGCTTCCCTTGCCATCCACTCACAAACATTTTCAATGGGGTTCAGTTCGGGTGAACACGCTGGATGGTCCAAAAGAATCACGTTATTCGCCAAGAAAAAAGTCCTTTGTCTTGCGGGCATTGTGGATTGCAGGGTTTGTCCTGCTGAAAGATCCAGTCAGTTCCACACAAGCGAGGGGCTTCAGTCAATAATGATGCTCTCTCCAACATTCCAATGTTGCTAGCTGCTGTTTGAAGCCCCTATATAACCTGAAGCTCCATTGTTCCATGGAAGGAGAAAGCACCCCAGATCATGATGGAACCTCCTCCACTGTGTCGTGTAGAAAATGTTTCCCGTGGGATGTCCTTATCGTGCTAGTAACGTTGGAAGCCATCTGGTCCATCTAGGTTAAATTTTTTCTCATCAAAGAACAAAACCTTCGTTCACTTTTCTACGTCCCATATTTGGTACTTCTCAGCAAAGTTTAACCGAGCTGTTTCGTTGTGTGGAAAGAGGCGTGGCTTCATGGTTTTTAAAGCCTTTCTCTCGTAGATGCCGTCTTGTTATTCTTGAGCTGCATTTTGCGTCCGTAAGGGCCTTAATCTGGTGGTGTCTTGCCGGACAGCCCGTCCAATACTCCTGCTCAACGTCGGCGACATTTTCTTGAGCCAACTACTTGAAATTCTCGTTTCGTATCCCTCAGGGTCTTTTAAGAAATTTGCAACAGCAATTAACTACCCCCAATCTCAGCAGCAATGACACGTTGAGAGAGACCTTACTTTTGCAGCTCGACAATTCTGCCACGTTCAAACTTTGTCAACTTTTTAACCTTTGCTATGTTTTTACCAAATGTAACACAAGAAATGTCAGTGGGAGATGTTGACAACGCTAATGCTTGAAAACAAATGACTGAATTTCGTTACGTGTTTCCCGATTAACGCTTCGTCTCAGTATGGTCTTAAACTTTTGACCAGCTAGTATTTAGGCTAATTTCATAGAACATGCTTTAATTAAATATCTCTGATTGTTAAACAACACTTAAATCCGGGGTTCGATCCTCCATTATGTAGCCTTGTACTGGAGGAAAAACAATAACAACAATTCTAAACAACGAGTTGATGGTAAATAAATACGTTTGTCTGTCTGTAATTATGCACAAATATATTTAAAGGGCTATCCGTGCTCCTCCCATCACGGATATCGAAAAAAAACCTGTTTCTAGCGTAAGAAGTCCATTGTGTCGGCTCAGCATGACCAGTTGGTTAAAGCACTCGACTCGTAATTCGAGGGTCGCGAGTTCGAACCCCCGTGACATCAAATATGCACACCCTTTTATCAGTGGGGGCGTTATAATATAATGGTCAACCCCACAATTAATTGGTAAAAGAGTAGTTCATTAGTTGGCGGTGGGTGATGGTGACTAGCTTCCTTCCCTCTAGTCTTACACTGCTAAATTGTGAATGGCTAGCGCAGCCAGGCATCGTGTAACTTTGCGCGAAATTAAAAACAAACCAAAGCAAAACCGCTGTGTCAGTGGGGGAGGGGCAAACAAATAAGTATAATATAACCAGCACATAGAAATATAATTATAATGTTAAAATATAATCACTAAAACAGACAGATCAGTAACGTAGAAAATGGTTGATATTAATGAATTTCTTACCAATGACTTTTATCTTTGCCAGTTCCATTTGCATTGGCCGTCATAATTTGACTTCTTGTTCACGAGTTACAAAACATTGCAGTACTGTCAGATGTACATAGTAGATGTTCTATGTTCATCAAGTATTAATGGTGCCAATATTGACGAGCACAATTCTGGTCAATAATGGGGCAGCATTAGTGGTTACCATTAAGAAACAACAAGGGAATTCTACGCTTGGCAATCTGCCTGAAAGTGTCTTTATTGAAATTAGAGCTTAGTAAAACTAAATTTAATTCTGTTTCGACAAGCATTACTCATCCTTAAGAAAAACATAGAAAATAAGAAGGACTGGTCCTAGTGGACAAAATATAATTACAATAAATATTATATATTTGGAAAGATGGTTATAAGAATGGTTAGCTGGAATCATTATTTATATAGATGGGCATTGCAATGCTAACTACAATGTGTGACAGAGAATGAACTGTATTGTTAATGCACTAAAACTATTGTTGTTTCCCAGGACACTTATCACGTTGTTCTTCTATCAGCCCACTGTTACATAAAGTTATGTATTAACTTTTAGCTAAGTAGTGTTTGTGACACATATTATTTTAAATTCAAGCTACAAGCCACAAAACAAAATATTCACGATTTTTACCTTCCATCTACTCTGTTATAGAAGTTTTTTTTATCTTAAGTTCATAAGATCTGTATTGTCGTTTGACTTTTTTTCTTTATAACACATCGGTTGGGTCCTTGTTTTCTTACACACGATATTAGATTATCCAGGTTATCTGTATGGTACAGACATTAGTAATATTAAACATAAATTTAATAAGCCCGTAGTACAGCGAGTTAAATTCACTTTATAAAATCAATGTTTTATGTTCTGTGCTTCTTATTCAGAAGTAATCCTTTCCTTCATCAGTGATACAGTTGATTCTGGGTGTCATAGTTTTACACTGTCTCTTACCACTGCACTTTTAATTAAAACACACTTCTCAAGTAATGAAACTTTACTGCACCCAGACTTTGTGTTGCTATTATTTAACAGTCTCAATGAACAAAAGTCCATTGGAGCTTCATCGGAAGAGCACTGAGTTTTATTTTCTAATGTTACCCTTTCACTCTGTAAATGATGATTGGCTCCTAATTGGGTTAAGATATAGTTTTAAAACTTCTTCATATTCTTAACTTTTTTCCTATGCGTAGTTTTTTTTTGCTCCCATAGATAATAATGACCAATTCCTTTCCAAGTATAACTGTATTCTTTTGGCTTTGTTTCCTTTAGCAATCTCGAGGTATGAAGGTTTCTTCTGAAAATGGCTTTTCAAGGCATTTCAGTAGTTAGAACATGTGTCAGGTTGTTCTATCAGCTGGTCAGAGGTTTCATTTTCCTGTAGTTAGCTTATGCAGTTCGTTTATATTGAAAGTGATTGATGTAAAAGGTTTCTTTGTTGTAAAGTACAAAGCTACACAATGGATTATGTGTGTTCTGTCTACCATTGATATCGAACCCTAATGTTTAACGTGATAACCCCACAAAGTTACATCTAAGCTATTATATGTGTGTGTGTGTGTAAGGGCGCAATGTAAAGAGTGAATCAATTAATATCAAGGAAATAAAATGGTCACATACATGTAAATAATTACACATCATAATATTTCCTATTATAAATAAACGCTTTTTAAAATTTCACAAATATTCAAGATTTTATATCTTGAGCTTGAGGAAAATAATCCAGATATGAATATTCCTTGAGTGAATGAGAAGGTTAATTACCATATGTTATGTTTCTGAATAAATAAAGCCAAACCTGTTATAAATATTTAAATCTAGAACATTATGATACAGAAATCCTTCATAGATCACTAAGACCTTTTAAGACTGTTTGTTCTAACTTTACCAGTTAGAAGCTTCTCATGTTGAATTAAATTGCAAGACATGTCATTCACAAATAGCACTAAGTGAAACTGGTACAATCAATAGGCTTAGCTTGTGCGAAAACCAAACAACTATATTTCACTTACTTATGCACAGACAGTGTCAATGTATTAAAGTATCAATGAAGGAAATGCGATACCGATACCCAGAACTTGTCAATAATACAATCACAAAGCTACATAAGAACCGAATTTCGTTAAGATATGTAACCATCAATCAAAAAGCGTAAATGAACCTTTAGTAGATTTACTAGAAGCTCGTTTATAACATTTACACAACAAAGGACTAGTGAACTCCCTCGTGCAAACAGTCTGAGGTGTATTCTAAAAATCGAATCCCTTTAAATCAGTGTTCAGGGACGTAGGTTAATGACAGAATAGCTGAAGATAAATGCATCTGATTACACCGTACATAAACTACTGTTGTTGTTCGCAATCATCATTTATAACAGCTCTAAATCATTTTACTGATAGTGATTCATGGAACAAAATAATTTACTACATTTATAGAAGTTGCAATGAATATGAACTTTCTTACAAAGTAAGAAATTGACAATTTGCAAAGATTGGTTAGTGTTTTTAATTTCGAGTAAAGCTACACAAAGGCTATCTGCGCTAACTGTCCCTAACTTAGCAGTGTAAGACTAGAAGTAAGGCAGATAGTCATCACCACCCACCACTAACTCTTAGGTTACTCTTTTACCAAAAAACTGTGAGATTAACCGTCACTTTATAATGCTCCCACAGTACAAAGGGCAAACATGGTTGGTGTGACAGAGATTCGAACCCGTGACCTTCGGATTACGAGTCGAGTGCTTTAACCACCTGGCCATGCCGAGCCCAAATAGAAGGCAGCTGGTAACCACCACCCATCGCCAACTCTTGGGTTACTCTTTTACTCTCTCCAAGATAAAGTCACGGGAAAGAATTGTTTGTGCTCAACTTCTTGGAGAAATTCGGATAAGCTTCGGTTTAACCTTTTCAGTCACAAGCGTCTTTGGCAACTGCTAATGAAGTCATTTAATGTCAAAACATTGGTTCCCAGTCTGCTTAAGTAATTCCTGTTCCCAACAAATAGCACGCATCAAAAATGTTTACATTCCTTCAAACAATGAGAAATACGTAATTAAAATTTAAATGCTTAGAAGAAACCATAGCCAATACAACACTTTTATTATTCAGTAATAAATATTTCTTTGTTGACGAGCACAACACAACACAGAGGGCCGTTTGTGCTCTGCCTACCACGGGTATTAAAACCCTGTTTCTAGAGTGGTAGGCAGAGCACAACCGGCCCTCTGTGTTGTGTTGTGCTTAACAACAAAGAAATGCTTATTACTGAATAATAAAAGTAAATATAGACATTTTTATACATTTTGATGTGTTTCTGATAGAAATAATAAAAATGTAGAACTTTTTGGTTTGGAGAATAGTTGGTTACGATTCCAACGAAGAAAGATCAATGATTTATGTTACAAGTAAAAACAGGTCACAAGAGTGCTTTAATAAATAGGAAGAGGACTGTAGTTGCAACGAACACTAATCTCAGTACATTGAATGTGTGTTTTTCACGAACTGCGAACCTTCTATCAAATCTCTAGAACACTGATTGATCACGCACGTTTTTGTAGGGAATGTTGGCCTAGACCTTGCTTTAAATTTCAGTAATGATATAATCAAAAGAGTGCTTTTATCTGAGTACCTACTAGTGGTCATACCATCATTAGTTTTATGTCTTTATTATTGTTACATGCAAAGAAAATAAGTGCATATCTCAGCATTTTAAATGCATTGAAAAGCTTTGAACATTTTTAGGTGATAAAGACTAAATGAAATGTTCTCTTCCAAACAAAATATCTATTAAGTCTAAAATCATTGCTCATTAGAATTGAAGAGACATAAAATACGTGCATTATTTCCTTAGCTTTCAGGTTCTCGGTTGTTTTGAATTGAACTGTATTGAATTAGATAATCAAAGCCTTTTATAATGAAAATCACTTGAAGTTCAGGACAATGAACGTAAGTCTTAGTACTGAGAAGGGTTTTATCTTACAAAATTAAATAAATAAAAGTTAAGGCTTCAATAAAACTTTAAGTTGATAAGAAAACCAAATAAATCTTTTTTTTTATAGAAGCACTTAAAGCTATGAAACTCACACAATAGGTTTAAAGAGCAGTAAAACACCAGAGATGATGTGAAAAACACAGGTATCTAGAATTACAGAGCAGCGGTTTAAGTCAGGAAACTAGCATGAATAGATCTGGTTAGAATAGAATATCAAAATGATGTGAAAAACACAGATGCCTCAAATTCAAGAGAAACAATTGAAATTACGAAATTTACACAGATAGTTCAGGTTACATTGAAACGTTAGTCATAGTGTGGGAAACAATGGTGGCTGAAATTGAAACAACATACACTCACGTGACCAAGTAACAATAAAGTATTAAACTTGATGTGAAGAGCACATCGGTAAAAAAAATAATAATAAAGTTTGAAACTGTGAGAACAATCTGAACGAACGTTAAGCGGCAGTATATTTCCAGACATTTGAAATAATTGGTAGAGAAATTACAGAAAAATTAATTAATGTTATAAGTAAAAGATACAGATGACCACAAACGTGTCGTGTTTGGAAGAAAACTATCGGGGGAACACACAGTTATTAGTATCTTTGGAAATCGCGAAAGTTGCAAGGAAAAGTATGAAAAAGTGATATGCAATTAAGTTTGAAAAATATCATAAATCTTAAATTGAAATGATTATAATTCATTTTAAAGATTCGGTAGTGATAACTGATGTTGTATGGTTGTATGCTATTAAGAATTAAACCTTATTATTATTTGGTTGAAGGTAGCCATTAAACAAAACGGGTAAATCAGGTTCAAGAAAAGTGAGGAACTCATGCAAAACGTATTAGTACATCTGTTTAATGAAAATATAAACTTGTACACCAGAGAGATTAAAGGAAATAAAACACACGAGAAGTTTGTTAAGAACAACCTAGCGGTAGGTTAGGCCTCATTAGAACGACAGACGTCTGGAAGAATAGAGGCATAGGGTACAGAAGCAGTGTCACTCTTTCAAATTATTCGAGAGGTCGTATATATTACAACCTAGATAAGTAAAAATAACCTTGACATTAAACTGATATGTGTAATAAAAATATTACAATTAAAAATCTCATTTACGAACCCTGAAAAAATACATCTTCAGTATATTAGGTTCGGGACAATGATTAGACACATCAGCAAATGTGCTAAACACAAAACAGAAGTGAACAATAATAAGCAATAAAATGTAAATATAGATCAAATTACCTTGTATTGTGTAACGAAACCGAACAAGCATTAGTCGACAGGTACAGATGTGATTCATATTAAAATAGAAGGTAACGACAATGAAGTTAGGTGAAAAATAGAAGGTTTTAATAATATTCACAGTACTGCTCGTAATGTCATATGTTTACATATCACACTTGCCGAGATTCTTATATATTTTTTTAACATGGATATTGAACTTACATATCACAATTACAAAAATGGGTCAGAAAAATTCAATAGCTTTCACATGACAGGTCAACAATGTCCAGGAGATGGCGCTATTGCATAGTATCACTACTCCAGTCTCAGTGGAGCTCCTACGTTTCGACAGACAGTGGGGCGACTTGAAACTTGTGGTCGGGAAAATTCGGTTTGGTAAGATTTTTTTTTTCCATGTATAGACGAGACAAAACTATGATATATTAAATTACTGAATTAAACGTATACTTTAAAAAAAAATACAAGAACCTTCAACATGCACATCGAAGTTTTCCTGTTGAATATTTCTTGAACAAGGTATAATAACAGCCCTCATTATGGGCACGAATATTTTTCCTCTACTGGTAACACGTGGAAGCCCATGGCAACGGCTACCTGCAAACATTGTACTACGTGGTCTCGTGCTGTTTATTGCCATCAGCTTTCTGGCACGTGTTAGCTGCGATTATAACGTGCTTTCAAATAAATATGAAAAGGTAAGATATTGCTTCAATTTTTCACTTGAAATATTAAAACACAACTTTATTATGTGTGATGATGTTTGCTAATACGATACAAAAGTGAAACAGCACAGGTTTGTCATATATACAGATAGAAGTGTTATATTCCTTAAACCGAAAAATTTTATATTTAAGGAAATGCGTAGAAAATGTTTTAATTTTAGTTTCTACACTACAAAAACAAATGGTAAATTATTTTTGTAATTGGACTGTATAAAAGTTACAGGAAAAAGTAAGAGTTAGATTCAAAACATACATTTTGGATTTTCTTTAAAAAATGCTAAATTTCTGTGAAGACTGTATAATAAAGGAAGACATAAAATTAAACAAACTAATATCATTTAATTCTGTTAATTTAAAAAGAGAAATGCACGATTAGAAAAAGAAAAACCTCCCGTTATCGTGTCGCTTAGTTCTGTCAAATGGAAAACCTAAAATCCCTGAAAGTGACGCTTTTGCACAGAAAATAATAGATCTTTCAACTCCGAGTTCAGGTGACTTGTCTATTACAGATCATATATAATTCGGAGTTAGAGAAGCAGCACATTCATAAGCGACGCATTGGGCAGAAGGAGGCGAAACTTATTATGTGCTCTATTCTTCAACTACAAAACTTATTTCCTTTAGACGTACCTATATTTCAAGCTGATAGAACAGATATTATTGAGCTTGCAGACAGAGAGTGATCATTTCTAAATACAATTTTGTCGTAGCTGAAAGTGTTGGCAGGTTGATAGACATTGATCGTAATTCTTAAACTTCCTTTATAGTGGAATTGTACAGATAAAAAAAATAATATGCAAAAAGCCCAAAAATCGATAAAATATTTTTAAAGTACTTTTAGTTCTTCTTCAAAATACCAATATTTTTTCTTTATTTAAAAAAATTAAATTTTGAAAGATAAAAATATTCGAGGTATATTGACTTTTGTTTCGTATCACATGCTTTAAACACAACTTTGAGAGTGGACGAATAATTTAGATTCTTAAAGTGGCTAAAAACCATGGAAAGCACCGACGACCTGAACCTTGGATGTTTTTGAAAAAGAATTGATTACCGTGAAAATGTGAAGCTATTTGATTTTTATTATTGTGAAAGAAATTCCAAATTTTCTAGCTCCTAACTATTTAAGTGATGTTTTGTGAAACCTCAAGTAACTCTGAAATTATTTTAGAAAAACTATAACTTGCTTAGAAAAGCATTATGATTGTATTAATTTCAAAGCTTTCACGTATGATGATAACAAAATCTTAATTGTATTGCAAATACGAAAATTATTTAACATAAGGAAGGAAAATTACCTGGGGCCATATTTAGTTTTTCTTCTTAGTTGAGGGTAAAATGAAATTTTTATTTCAAAACTTCGAAGTGGTTAAGGCCTAGGAACATACTATAAAAATATTGGAGTTTGTATCACAACATCTTCTATGTACGTTAACTATTCCACTTTTTCAACATGTTTTACAGTAAAGTTGCCATACTGTCTGTTATATCTGTGTTTTCCCTACATAAAATAGGGAAATATCAATAGGCGGTAAGTGCAAGATCAGTTAACATCGTAACAACTGGTTAACAGCTGGTATGGTACGATTATGTACTGTAGTGAAATATCAAATGAAAATAACACGATGAAGACAAGATTTGCGTGGTTCAAATAGTCGAGAAAATGAGCAGTTCTCAAGAAGATATATTACGCAGTTGTTACAAAGCGTATAACCAGATAAAAGATCAGCTATGTGCGATTGAGCAAAGATCAGTTTCCAAAAATGTACAAGTTCTATTAAGTACTTAATGAAGATGTGATTGATGATCTGGTAATGATCAAACATAGGTGACAAAGGTCTAATAAAGATGCTAAAAGAAGATGAATCCAGATGTTTAATCTAGATCTAATGAAAGGCCCGGCATGGCCAAGCGTGTTAAGGCGTTCGACTCGCAATCCGAGGGTCGCGGGTTCGAATCCCGGTCGCACCAAACATGCTCACCCTCCCAGCCATGGGGGCGCTATACTGTTACGGTCAATCCCACTATTAGTTAGTAAAAGAGTAGCCAAAGAGTTGGCGGTGGGTGATGATGACTGGCTGCCTTCCTTCTAGTCTTACACTGCTAAATTAGGGACGGCTAGCGCAGATAGCTTTCGAGTAGCTTTGCGCGAAATTAAAAACAAAACTAACAAACAAACAAAGATCTAATGAAAATGATAAAAAAAAGAGTTCTAGTGTTTCTAAAAACTAAAACATTATTGAGATGAACATTTTGGACAGCTATGATAAAACAGAAACTCGATTTGAGATAAACTATGTTCGTTAAACTTTACTTGAGAAACAATGAAACCTTTTTTTTCCTATTTCAATAGTATGTGAATTGTAAATCAAGCAATATAATAATGTGGAACATTTAATGATCAAAAAAGATTTCACAGGTTAATGTAATTTATTTTGGATAAACAAATGTAAACATTAGTTTCTTGATAAGTTTCGTATGACGTTATCTAATTAATTGTTCTGCAATGTTTCATAGACCTATTTCGATTATGTCAAATGGTCTTTTTACGGTAATTTGTTCTCTGTGACATTTGGAAATGGGTAGAACTTCGGTCGCAGATTTATTTAGCAGTTTTCCCAAAAGCACGTTGTTGTTGATTTTATTAAACACAAAGTTACACAAAGGGCTATCTGTACTCTCCCCACCACGGGTGTCGAAACTCGGTTTCTAGCAGTACAAATCTGCAGAGAACAAACCAATGTTCCACCGTAAGACCATAAGGAGTTTTTTTTTAAGTTCGGAAGAAAATCATTGAGAAATGAGTACAAAAATTCTTACCACGTGAGACTGACGTTGTTGGGAAAAGAAATGGACAAGGTAATGTTGTGTTATTTATAAAGTTATGTGTATTAAGAATTCTTATGAGTTAATTCTAAACGAGTGTTTTATTATCAGACTGAATTTATCAAATGTCTCACAGGGTACTTTGCTATATTTAGTGTTTTTGATTATTATTTATGGATTCATTTCTTATCAGTAAGTGTTTTAATAATTTGATTTTAGACAAAGAGGATAACATTGAGCTATAACGAGTGTTTGCTTTTTCGGTACATAGAAATCAAATTGGTATTCTATAGCAGCTGGTTGAAATCACATTATAATTTATATAATATGGAGATAGTTATAACTTTTAAAATTTTTTCTGCATATTTATATTTTAAAATTTTCTCTTATTAATTAATAAATGTCTCTAAGTCACAGCCTGGAATTAATAATCAAGTTGTCTTAGATATTCATATTTCTGGCCTAAATAAAACTAATGTGTAGAATATTCTTAATACTATTAGTAGAATTTTGACGGTTTACTCAGCTGTCTCTGAGTACATGATGAATTATTACTCGATTAATAAATTTCTTCGAATTTTTAAACTTTAATAGTTATTAAGTGTCAACGATATTTTCTCTCTTATTTATGAATATTTCATGTCTAATTATTCTTCTTGTGAAGACTCACATATATATATGTTTTTCAGCATATTATTTACGTTTTTAATTTCATTTTCTTAGTGTAAAGCTGTACAATGGGTTTTCTGTCTACTGCGAGGAGTGAAACCTGAATTTTAGTTTGCAAATTCGTAAACTTACTGCAAACCCATTGAGAGACCACATTTTAGTAACTTTGAAACTTAATTATAGCATGTTTCTTTAAATACAATTATTTGAAATGATGGCGTTAATTTTTTTAATTTTCATAAAATATTTCAGAAAGACAATGATTTGGTAAAGTTATCGGAAACGAAAATGACTCGTGTTGTATTAAGTAGTGTCTTAATGTATTTCCTGTTTACTTACGTTTTATGTTTCTTCTAAACCGAGCTCAGTTATTTTACTCCAACAGTATTTATATATTTGAACTATAAGCAATACATTTCATATCTCTTTCCATTTAGACCTTTAACGTTTCTTTTAATTTAATATATCTTAACAAAACTATATAATTCTAATTAATTAAGAATGATTTGAACTGTCTCAGTGTATTACGCTTTGAAAGTTTAAGCGATGTTAGATATATAAGTGTATAATAATTTACTTCTTGTTAATTATGAAGGCTTTGAGGTACTAATACCTTGTCTAATTATTTTTAAACTAACGTATGTGTACATATGCCTTTTAAGTGTAAGTGTGATTAGCCCATCAGAATTTTTCATTAATTAACATTTTTACTCTCTTGATGTTGTAAATTATATATTTTAAATGTTTAGAGTATTTATGTATAAAACCCTTTAAACCTATATTCTATCTGTATTCCCTTCAGATAAACATTATTAAATAAATTAAATATACAAAATTCTTTAAATTATGAGTATATTAAAGAGCAGTGGTTTATTTGTAGTTAAATAAAATAAAAAAATCTATGCTATGCTCACTGCCAGTATCGAAAACCGATCTTTTGGCGTTATAAGCCCTTGACAATACTACTGAGCCACCATTACGAGTCTTTAGTTTAGATAGTACAATAAAATAGCTTATAGCCAAGTTACCTGTTGCTAATAATTACGTTTTTTGAGATATGCTTTTAAAAGTAACTCATCTTTTCATAATTCATATTTAAAAGTTATGTTTATGACAAGTTTGTAATAACATTGTTAAAAGTTTTAACTTCATCTAATATTTGTTTGTTATTTTGTAAACTAAAACTTCTTAACACCATATAAAATATTGTTTGTTAAACACATTACTGATAGTTTTGTAATTTTTGTTCTAAATAGGGTTCTTGAACACGGGAAAGTAATTTATAATTACGACAAAACTGCTACGTAAGCATATAAATTATTTCAATTTAACTTAAAATAAACTTGAATAATTACAAACCTCCATAAAGGTGTATTTTTAATATGTATCTTGAATTTTTTTTGTAAAACCTGTAAGTGTTTTTGTTCATTCATACACCTCTATTTGTTCATTACGGCTAAAAAAACAAAACAAAGTTGTGTAATTTGGTTTGTTTTGAATTTAATGCTGGTCGTCCTTATTTTTACCACTGAAAGACTAGTGGGAAGGCAGCTAGTTATTACAGCTAACTCTTGGGCTAGTCTTTTTACAAAGAACAGTGGGATTACCTATCACATCATAATACTCCATGGGTGAAAGGGCGAGAATATTTGATTTTCGTTAAATATGTCAACTTATTACTTGAGCTGACAATGAGTTCTGGTATTGAACAAAAACCTTCATGGGCAACAACTTGTGGGAATCAAAAAATAGTTTTGAAATGTTATTTTACACATTTTTAGTTTAAACCAAAAGGTTAGATTGAGAAGGACGTGGAAACAATAATAATGATAACAATATAGAAAGTTTAAAACTCACACTGATTGATGGTTTAGTTTCTTTATTAATACGTAAAATTAATACAATATACTAATAACGACGACAATTTTTAATCCATCTGAAGGCTTATAACGAAGAAAAATGAGTTTAGATACCAGCTGTAATCATAAGATTGATAACCCCTTGTATAGTTTTGCACTTAACAACAAACAAAAAAATTTAATAGCCTAATAAGTAGTGTCAATTCAAGAATTTCTTAACAACATTAGTTTGAAATTTGAATGAACAAAATATGATTTGATAACAAATTTCAAAAGGTTTAATAAAAACTTAATGTTAACTGTCTAGATGTGGATTTCATAAAATATAAATTCGTTTAAAATTCAACGCAGAAGTGTTCGTTGCGTTCAATAAAAAATGAAGGCACCAGCAATTCTGATCCAATAAGAACCATTCGGTAGAAGTAGAAACCAAAGAGAAGAAAGAACTGTCTTCTATATAATATTTATCATTGATCTCAGAAAGCCTGCACTTTAATTTTATAAAAGTGTTCATTATCTTTTGGCAACATTTGAAAGTAGTGCTTAAACTTAAACGAATTCATAACTTATTCAACACAAGAGGCATAAATGATTGTTTTACTTACGATTCCCATATGTGAGGGCTACGTGATTTCCTAAAACTGTAGTTTTCCTGTGATCATAGTTTTTAAAGATGGTTAAAAGAATTACTGTATTATTATCTTTTGGGTGACTTCATGGCTAAGAGTTATAAGTGTGACTGTTAAATCCCACTTTGCAGTGAGACAAAAAGTAATTTCAAAGTTGGTAGAGTTTTGCGCGAAATTCACAAAACAAACAAAGTTGGTGGTGGGTGCTATCCACTAACTGTCTTTCTCCTTTTTTTTACTTTTAAGTACTAATTTGTATTTATAAACTTATTAAAACATTAAAGTTTAATTTTGTGATGGTCATATTTGGTTGACTCAGGTATGCAATTTCTGCAGTTAATGTGTAGTTTGTATATTTGTAGTATTATATTTAAAAACAATCTTACTATTTCTGTAAAACGTAAGTCGTTATTTTTGTCCGAGCGAATTGTAGAATTTTGAGAGCACGTGAAATTTAAAAAGAAATGTTTTCAAGAATTGAACATGGGTGCTCCTTTGATCGAACTTATCCATAAATCGATTCACTTTTAGACTGGATAAAACGATTTTTCATATTACTCAGCAGAACAGTATCAAAACTAACTATATTAATAACGTATTCCAGCTATTTAGAAAAAACCCTCTACACGGAAACTGCTTTTTTAATTGAAAAAAAGGCTTTTTGGTAAAATTAAAGAATGATTAGTACTGCATAACAGTATCCAAATGAGTAATAGGTGAAAAGCTGAGCCCTCATTGGCACAGCAATATGTCTGCGGACTCATACCATTAGAAAACTGGTTACCGATACCCGTGATGAGGTGGCTACTGTTAACTCTATAGAGGGGTTGACTGTCTCTTTTTATTTAATACATCAACAACTGAAACTGCGAAGCCTTTAGTAACATCACGTCTTGAGCCATTCGATCTCTAGTTCTATATAATAATTATCTGACCACGCTCACATTCTGTGCTGTTAAAATATTGTAAATACTTCATTAGGGTAAATAGATAATGCACAATATAGGTTTCCAGATTAAAAACTGAATGTTCTGGGGCAGGTTTTAAATAAAACTAGAAGTTTAAATATTACATTTTTCATTCTTTGTGAAAGGTTTTTGCAGCTACAGAAAAAAAAATCTACTGACCAGCAAATGAATTATTTAAAGGACCACTCGGTTGTGAGAGGTTCCGAACTTTAGTAAACTTCCATGTTAAAGAATTATAAAGAAGAGAACAGAATGTTTTACTCTCTTTAAGTTGATGAATTACTTACCACCTACCACACGAGCCAGCTGGGGATCTGGATGTAAATATAAAAAAAGGAAGTAATTCCAGAGACGTTTGAGTTATTTTGATTACACAAAAGAAGACGTTTGGCATGTTTTTTTTAGGTCTATGTCGCTAGACCAGAACAGAGACTTGACCTCGAAGCCATCATGGAGAAATTAACTTGTAAATTAAAGTAAAACGATGTAGCAAAGAAACATGCTTGAAATGTTCTAGATGTGGTTTTGTTTGTTTGTTTTGAATCTCGCACAAAACTACTCGAGGGCTATCTGTGCTAGCCGTCCCTAATTTAGTAGTGTAAGACTAGAGGGAAGAAAGCTAATCATCACCACCCACCACCAACTTTTGGGTTACTCTTTTATCAACGAATAGTGGGATTGATCGTCACATAATAACGCCTCCACGGCTGGGAGGGTGAGAATGTTTGGTGCGACCGGGATTCGAATCCGCGACTCACGGATTACGAGTCGAACGCCTTAACACACTTGGCCATGCCGGGCCATATGATGTGGTTCTAATGTGGTGGTTTAAGTGTATCGATCAAGCTAAACAGTGGGTTCTGGTCGCATAAGGGAAGAAGATATGACAGACAAGTTGAATCAGAGATTCGTCAATTGTTTACTGCATTGACAATGAAATATCAAACAATAGCCACAATAATATTATTTTGAAAAAATGGATTGGAATCATATTTCAAGAATCATTAGTTTCAGTATCGTGTGAAACTAACGGCACAGTAAAACCTAAAGATACGGCCCGGCATGGACAGGTGGTTAAGGCACTTGAATCATAATCCGAGGGTCGCGAGTTCGAATTTCTGCAACACCAAATATGCTCGCCCTTTCAGCCGTGGGGCGTTATTATGTGACCGTCAATCCCACTATTCTTTGGTAAAAGAGTATCCCAAGAGTTGGTGGTGGGTGGTTATGACTAGCTGCCTTCTCTCTAGTCTTACACTGTTAAATTAGGGAGAGAAAGCGCAGATAGCCCTCGAGTAGCTTTGCGCGAAATTTAAAAAACAAACCAAACCAAATCCAAAGATGCAGTGTTGAAGTAGATGCGTGATGCATTACAAGGTGATATTCCTAATGATTATCAAAGTTAAAATATCATTTCTGTAATGAACAGTAAATATAAAATATTGGGTTGAGGAATAATTCGTGAGCGTTTTTTCAAGTTAAAAAATATATTCATAAATGAAACGCTTTCGCAAAATATTTCATGTCATTTGGTAGATAATTTTTTGCTCTAATAGATGGTGTGTTTGATTTTCATATGTCTTTAATTTTTGCTTTCATTTTCAGCTCATTAAATGGAATGTCAAGTGGACAAAATCGAGCATTTTCGACACCATCTGCTTTTCGCATTTAATTTCTTGCAATTTCGTTTAAAACAATGCATACTATATACCTAGGTATTACATGAAATAAAGCATCATAATAAAAGTTTTGGGTGTAATGTGTTCATGCATTGAAGTATTGTATAGTCTTGCATGTAATGCTTGAATGAAATTATTTAAAAACGCTCACGAATTATTCCTCAACCTAATAGATTGTATAATACCCAGTATGGTTATATCATAACATAATCCATATATATTTAATCATATCATATTTTAATTAATATTTAGTTTTTTTTCTCGTTTACTAAGTTGTGCCTAGCTTTATTCATAAATATTTACCAAAATAATCTTAAATCACTAATTTTCGGAACGACCCCCTGTAGGCACTTCTAAACTCATTACTAAAAGACACTAGGTTAGATCGTATGGGAGGTGTTAAAATTAGGTTTTGTACATTTATGTGAGTAATGTTGTAAAAGTGTGCTTCACCTTTATATATTCATAATCATCAAGAAATCTCTTAGCAAATATATATATATATATTGATGTATATCAATATCTATACGTACAGTAGAGCTCCTTAGTAGCTAAGTGGTAAGCTTTAGGACTAACACTATAGTTCCAAGAAGCTTTGCGCTTAAACATAAATAAGGTGCAGTAGTTAGGAGAATGTGTTATAGTTTTACATATATCACTGCACAATGAATTACTTTAACAAACAGAATTTTACTTGCTTAAGTAGAGCAGTATCGTAAGCACAAATTCTAAAGAGGTTGAATAGTCTATGTTGAAAACATTTTGGAGCCTCATTAAATGAATATAGTCCATGTCCCATAGCCAGTAATATCCTATATGACAATTGTACATCTTTGCAATTGCTCTGCAGCGAAATATTCATTGCAAAAACGTTTTAGTCGTAAAGCTATGATAGTCAAAGCACACCACCCTTACTATACGCCGCATTTTGGTTACCACGGGAGAGATGTTACTTGCTTTATGTCTCTTTCATAATAGTCCTGGCGTCCCATCTTGACTCATATTCCTTTGTTTTTTAGTGCTATTAAGTACAAGGAATACCACGATGTTGGAAATTCTAGCACTTGGATCTCAAAACGTCTTTATAATCTAAGTGTTTGAAAACTTTGCATCTAAAAGGAGTGTTACATACATCGATGGATAAGAAACATCAAAACATATACAAGTTAGTTCTTATACATACTGTTCCACTGTGACTTTATATCGGTTATGCTCATGTGACTTGTTGACTTGAATATTCAAAATTGTTTAAATGTAATCTACAGCACCCTTTATGGTTTTACACACTCGCCTGTTTAATAAATTTCTTTAACATATACGTTTTATGTGTTTAGGTAGAGTTTTATCGTACTTGTCTATTTGGCAAGTTATTTTTACTTGATTTTATTCTTGGAGATAACTTGCGATATATCATAGCAGTTATAAAACCTAATTAGTTAACTTCAAAGTCATGACAAGGTTATTCAGTGTGAAATGTGGTGTAGCAACTTGTAAAATATCCAGAAATATTTCATTGAAAAGTTACGTCACTGAGTTATGAAATATTCACGTTATTTAAAATATGAAATGAAATTGCATATTAAACGAGATTTCAGAGTCAAGTAAAATTTCGTGCAGCGTGGAACTGATGTTGTGAATTTAAAATCAGTGTTCAGTGGCATATTTGACCACTTCTTTAAAATGGCTGCTTTTATGGCGCATATATCACTTGATACCAGGTATCACTTGATGAAAATATATATAACACCTATTGTTACTTAATGAGGTGTAATAATCTCACACATGGCCCATGGGATTCAAATCGAGTAATTTAACAGGCTAACCCATTCAGTCCCTCTGGTGTTGGACTAGTTTAACGCTGGCATTTGGTGGATGGAAAGGTGTAGATGTGTTTCCTATAGTGTATATTTTTAGTAGTGCTATTCTAGCATCTTACTTGTATCACCATCACATGCACCATGTTTTTACAGGAAAACTGGATCAGGTTTCATCCAACTGAATTTTAGCCAGTTATCTGGTTGAAGAAGAAAGAGTGGCGTTCCCGTGAAACGAATGCAGCTCTTCATGCTGTTAGTACAATAAACGTATTTTGGTAACATTATTCATTGACTAAATATTGGATCAATTAACTTCTTTCACCTTCTGGCATTAGGCAGTAACAGATTTCTGAATCCAACGAAAATATTTATATTTTTAATTTTAAGTTGTTACAAAACCCTGAAAAATATAGTTAAGTCTGGGGTGAGTGTAAAGAAATGTTAAATTACTTTTTACAATAAAACTAAACGCCTGCTTTCTTCAAATAAAATAGAGTTACACAATGTAAGAGCATCGAAGGATAGGCATTTTTTATCTCTCTTTAACCTGAGTAATATGCCACTCGTTGCGAGCAAGTTATTAACGTTTCTGTCGAGTTTGTCGATGTTGTGAACATGGCGTTTCTGAAGTAAGCTTTAAAGAAACACACATTACTAGCACTTTGAAAGGAGGAATGTAAACAAAGAGACCTCACAGTATTTTTCTGGAGTCTGAAAACTATACTCCTAAGCAGTTACAGTTTTCGTAACGAAGAGATTTGTTTGTTTGTTTTTGAATTTCGCGTAAAGCTGCACGAGGAATATTTGCGCTTGTCATCCCTAATTTAGAGGTTTAAGACTACAGAGAAGGCAGTTAATCATCAGTACCCACTGCCACCTCTTGGGCTACTCGACGAATAGTGGGATTGACCGTCACGTTATAATGCTACCACGACTAAAAGGGCGAGCATATTTGGCATGACGGGGATTCAAACCTATGACCCTCACTCTGGTTACGAGTCGTGTTCCCTAACCACCAGTCGACGCCGAGCCAAAATTAATAGTGATTCTTAAATGTTAACTTAACAGTAACAGTGTTAATAATACGCTACTGGTATTTGGCATTAAACATTTATTTTCAGGATATAGGTATGAATACAGTGGCTAAGACTACTGTATTAGTCAAGCATTCACAGTTTGTTAGATGTAATGAGTGAGTTTTATTTGGGAACTCCGGACTGGAATGTGCTTTAAAGGAAGCTAGTAATAAAGATGTGGAATTTTGATGTAGAGTTTGTAGATTGAAGAAGAAGTTAGAGGCTATTCTAATCAAAGTAGAGAGAATAGATAAAGATAAGCGTAGACTGTGGGAAATGGTAGTAAGATTTCACAAAGAGCCTAAACTTTTACGTGTAAGGAATACATTTGCTAACAATGACTTTCAAAAAATTATAAAGAGTACTGTTAAAGCAAAAAAGTAGTAAATTTCGTTATAATGAGCCTATTTTGTTGAGCAACAAATCTCAGTACTTGGTTTCTGCAGATGAGGAACTATTGGAAGGAAAGAAAACAAAATGGTCTGAGAATGTTGCGAATGATAAGGATGCTATGATTAAAATGGTTCCTTGAAGAGTCACGCGGGGTAAATTTGGAGATAAAAATCAGTTTATATTACCCAGGGGCATTGGTGGAGGATATATCTGACAGAGAAGAAGATTTATTAATGTGAGCTAGCAGAGATGCAGTGTTTGTGGTGCATAAAGGGACGATGATATAGGGAAAGGTGGATCAGAGGAGCTAATTAATAAGTAGAAAGGGTTGATAAAGGCATTTGAAGAAAAATGTTATAACTTAATTTTGTTATGAATACTGTCCAAAATTAACTGTGGGGTGAAGTTATAAGTATGTCACTAGGATAAGTATGTTAGGCTTAAATTAGTATGTAAGGATGAGTAGATAGACAGTATGAAAGAGCTTTCTGGAATGGATGATTTACATTTAAATAGAATATGGGCTGGCATGTTTGCCAAGTCTATTAACCTGCCCCCCGCTAGTACAGCGGTAAGTCTACGGATTTACAACGATAAAATTAGGGGTTCGATTCCCCTCGGTGGGATCAGCAGATAGCGCGATGTGGCTTTGCTATAAGAAAACACACAAAAACACACTCTATTACCCTATCTGTAAGTGAAGTTTCAAACTAGGACTAGACAGTGGTGAGGGCTAGGATGAACTAAATGCAAAAAAGAATAAGAATCAGAGAAAGGTGTAGCATAGGAAATGAGTATGGAAGTGGTTATAAGGACAGGCTTAATTGTCACTATTGTAACACTAGAAGTATAACAAATAAAACAGATGACTTTAGAGCATTGGTAGGAATGGATGATTTTCGCGAAATAGTAATAACTGAAACAGGCATAGATTATTATAAGAACAGAAGTTTATTTGAAGAACAGATTTACAGGCTGTTTAATATGGAGGGAATATTAAAGAGGGTATAGGAGTGGTTTTATAAGTAAAATATGAGTTACATATTTCACACATAAAGCCACTCCTATACCCTCTTTAATTTCAACAGGAAATTGAGGATATAAAAATAATAATAGCAGGAGATTTAATCTATTTGATTTTTATTAGTGGGTGAAAAGGGAAAAGCTTTTAGTGGGAATTTGTTACAGCCTAACAAATGGCTGAAATTAGTGAGAAACTTTAATATAATATTAAGATTTCAACTATTATTGAAGTCATAATTATGAGTGATTTTTATATTAAATTCAGGCATACAGACTGGGAAATGCTAGTATCAAAGCATGATGGAAAAAGAATTTTGAAACATGTTTAGGATGTCCTTCGTTATCAATTATTCAATGAATGTACTAAAAACAATGCTATTTCAGATGTATTGTTACTTTTAAATATAGAAGTGATCGAGAGGGTAGGAATGGGGAATATTTGGGTTTAAGTGATTATTGCTCTATTAGGCTCAATGTTTTGCTGCATAGGAAGATAAGGGATAAAGATTTTTTGGCAACCAATTTTAAAGGAATGTGACAAGAATTATCTACTGTGAATTGAGCAGCTGAGTTATTTGGAGACACTGGACAAATGAGAAAAATTTAAAAGATAAAAGTTTAAATATTCTAGGTAAACATATTCCTTAAAAAAGGAAAAGGGTGGCTGCAAGTAAAACCTAGGTTGGCTCAGAAAGAGTTTAAAAGATAAAATTAAAGGAGAGCATTATAAAGTTAAAAAATCTGAACTGACTGATATGACAAGACCTTTAGAAAATTGTAGAATACCAAGCAAGTTAGTGAAATAGGAATTTAAGACATCGAAAAGGTTGGCTGAAAATGTAAAAATTAACAGGAAAGATTTTCTAATGTTTATTAAGGATAAACAAAATGTTATAATGGGGTAGAACCCTTGAGGTAGGATAAAGGAAGGCTAGTGATTGATGATTATAAAATGGCTGGGTTATGAAATTTTGACTTTTCTTCAGTTTTTACTAAAGAAGTTATAAGCAGCACTCCACATGTTGAACAATTGATAAGTGGAAATGACATCAAACAAAATGTCTGCATTAATTCTAAGATAGTTATGAAAAAATTGGAAGTTTTAAAACACGATAAGGCTCCTCAAGGATTTTGAAGTAGGTTAACTGGATAAGTGAGCCACTTACTACTATTTTTGCCAGTCCTTGAATAGTAGGCAGGTACCAGATGACTGGAAGTTAACTAATGTAATCCTCTTTTCAAAGGAGGTGATAAAAATGTTCCCAGTAATTATAGACTCATTAGTCTTACATAAGTTATGGGAAACGTTTTGGAAAGCCTGTAAAAACAGGTTTTGCAAGGTCACCTAACAAACTTTAGAATTTTATTGAGCAGTCAACGTAGTTTTATTAAGGGAAAATTTTGTCTTACAAATCTTCAGACATTATTTGAAAAGGTTATTGCTTATGTAGATGAGGGTAAGGGTGTGGATTTGATATATCTGGATTTGTAAAAAGCATGTGATAAAGTGCCACATAAAAAGTCTTGTACAAAGCGTTTCTGTAGATGTGGGGGAATAAATTACCAAATAACACAAAAGTGTGACTAGATGTAAGAACGCAAAGGGTTGTTATAAATGGAGTTCAGTCATATTGGATCAATGTTGGAAGTGGTGTAACGCAGGTCTCAGTCTTAAGAGGTTTGCTTTTTTTCATCTATATCAATGACCTGGATGAAGGAACTGTCAATAAGTTACTTACATTTGCAGATGACGTTCAGGTATTGGGGGTTGTTAGTCGTGAAAAGGACGTTCATGAGTTACAGAAAATATTTAGATCATTTAGTAAGTTGGGAAGATAAATGGCAGATGGGTTTTAATTATGATAAATACAAGATGTTTCTGTGAGTTATCATAACTTGAATTATATAAGTATAATTGGGATGGGAATAAACTTAAGAGTGTCATGAAAGAAAAGGATCTTGGTCTAATGATTGATCAGTTTCTTACATTCAAGAAGAGTGTTGTTGCTAGTGGTAGGACATATAGGATTTTAGATTGTATTTATAGAAATATTGAATACAAGTCTAAAGATGTTATAATTTCATTTTATAGGTCACTGGTTAGGTCATATTTGGAACACTGTGATACGTTTTGGGATCCTAACTCTAGGAAAAACATCGAATGGTTGGAAAAGGTTCAGAGAAGGGTTATTAGCACGGTATCTGATATGGAGGGGCCATCATAAGTAGAAAGGTTGAAATATCTCAAATTGTTTCCTTTTGAATAAAAAGAAGAGCTAGGAAGAACCTATGTTCAAGGTTGTAAATGGAATTAATAGTGTTGATGCATCGTGTTTTTTTTTAATATTTAACAGTGAGAATAGTACGAGTAGGGTACACAGGTGTACATTTTGACAAGACAGTTTCATTTCTCTTAAGGGTGGTTGACCTTTGAAATGGGTTGCCTTTAAATGTTGTAAAAACAGTAAATTTAAATGAGGTTAAGAAAAAGCGTGATAAATATACGAATTATAAGAGATATTTCTAAAGGTTGTTTTTAAAGTTAATTTAGTATAGAGTGTGGAACAGCCGAGATGAACTGATAGATCTCATGATGTCTCAAAACGTTGTCATGTTAAAGAATGCGTTTTTACAGTGCGCATTCACTGATTCTAACTTAAACATTCAGGCATCATAAAGTTCATTCGAATATTTTACTGTTTTTTAACACCTAGTCTGTGAATTAGGTGCTTTTGATGGGTTAATTTCCAAAAAAAAAAAAAGCTTTACCGGTCCTCATTTTATTCTTTTATTACTAAACTTAGGTTTCATTTTCGTACGATTTTCGATTTTCAAGGCGCTTCGCTGAATTAACATTAGTAAAACGTACACCTCATTCCAAAATCTTGCACAAGACACGGTAATCTGCCCCTATATTGCGTCATACAATATCCAGTTCCTCAGTTTCATAAGGCCGTTTTCTACGCGCTTTGCGCGAGTTTTGTCGATATGGATAGCCAAAAAAGGCTCAACGAAGATTAGTTGCTGGTACCTACTTGATCATGAACACTTCTACAATCTTATCAAGTGAAACGTAGTTTGGTTAATTTCCTAAACCTAGCTCTGCTGAGAGGCACGTTTTATTGGCAGTAAAATGTAATTTGTTAGAGATTTACGGATTGAGCTCTTTATTGGAGTACATTGCCTAGTTATACTTTGAATACCATAAATAAGTGGCATTCCTCTGTAGTTCATCCAAATTCCCGAATCCTCCGCTGGGACTTACAATGCTAAAATTTGTTGTTCGATGCCCCAATGTTGTTTCGCTCCAAAACAACCAATCAATTAACTCATAATTCATTTTCATCGACTCGTAAACTGGTTGTTAAGCCAACTTATCATAGTTTAGTCCTAATGATATAGAATTATAACTGGTTCAATATCAAGAACTGTAACTGGATAAAAAAGTAAAATTCGTATTATGATCGTTATCATTACCAATTTGCCCGGCATGGTCAAGCGTGTTAAGGCGTGCGACTCGTAATCTTAGGGTCGCGGGTTCGCATCCCGGTCGCGCCAAACATGCTCGCCCTTCCAGCCGTGGGGGCATTATAATGTGATGGTCAATCCCACTATTCGTTGGTAAAAGAGTAACCCAAGAGTTGGCGGTGGGTGGTGATGACTAGCTGCCTTCCCTCTATTCTTACAATGCTAAATTAGGGACGGCTAGCACAGATAGCCCTCGAGTAGCTTTGTGCGAAATTCAAACCAAACAAACTTTTCAAAAGTGTCAAAAATTAATACAACTGCGGACAAACGTAATAGTGATGAAAATTCTGAGCTGTCAGGTCTGAACATATGAGAACCAGTAGTTCAAGGTTGCAAGGTTTACTGGCGGAGTGGAATTTATAACTATATTATTAGAAAACAACAAAATATAAAGATCAATACAATTAGACTATCTATTTTCTTAGAAATGTATCTATTTTACTGATTAACGTAAGAACATTTCTTATTCATTTGCGATACAAACGTAGCTTTAAATACCTCGTTCAGCGGTATAGAGAATTCGGTTTCGTTGATGTAAAACTCATTAACCTTTTTTGTGGGCTCGCCAGAGACTCAACTGTAAGTCTGAGAGCTCATAACGCTACAAATCCGGTTGCGATACCCACGATGGGCTGAGCAATGAATCCCTTAGTGTAATTTTGTTCTCAGCAGACAATGTTTTTTTTTTTTGTGTGATACTTAGATTTATGAAATACAAAACTTGTATATCGGCAGAAAAAATGCAATTAGTACGTTTGTTAGAAAATATATGATATTCTACAAATTTGAATAAAAACATAACACGCATAGCAAGATAAAGTTCTGAAACCAAATTCAATGAATCAGATATTGTTTTAATTTTGCTGAAAACTCAAGGTATAGTGTTGATGGATCTGAAAAAATAAAATAAATATTATGTAGACATTGCTCCTGTTTTGGTGGCGCTTGAAACTCAGAAAATATACACATGCTTTTTGCAATCAATTCTCTATTGACTTGAATTGTAAATCAGTATGTGTGTAGTGGTAAAGTTTGGATATAAGGGCGCAAGCATTAGTGCATGTCGAGAATAATAATCACGTTTGGGTGGAATTTGAGTTGGAGAATGTATGATAGTGAAAATTGTAAATTAGGACGATTTTGTCGATGGAATAAAATTCTCGGTTTCGGTCGATAATCAGGAGGAGCCTTAAAAATCATAATTACTTAGATACTGGCGGTTATGGTTAATTAATGTTATTTCCTGATGCATGATGTTTTAGACTCAGCACAAGTATATTAGTAAAGCTTTTCTAAGCCTTTCACTTATGCCCTAAGTGATTAAAGGACCAGAGATCTGCTAAAGTAAACTTTGAAATTCCACATACAGCACACGTTATCCTCTGGGGCTAAAATCAATTTCTTCCTCAGACTTTATTACTCATTCATTGCAGAATTCAATCAATTATAATAGCCTATTTGTCATACACACTGTGAAGTCTGTGATAAGCAAACGGAAGATACGTTACTGCAGGGCAGTTCATTTTTGGGTTACGACACACAGACCAAAGTTCGTGACCGTTAGAATTTAGCCAGCACGGTGTATAACGTAAACAGTTCAGTTGTTTTATTTCACAAAATAGAAAACAAACAAAAACTAAATGTTATTTTTTTCAATGAATATCAAATAATTCGTTGCTACGATTTTAATGCAAAAAGAATAACCTAATATATTTAAATAATCTATTTAACAAATTCTTCAATTAATTTATCTCAAATTTTAAAATTTTATTTTACTCAATCACTTAAAGAATATTAGTAAAACAAATTAAAATAGAAATGAATTATCAAATTTGTCGTTAACGAACTGAAAACCTGTTAGGTCTTCAAGTGATTTTTTCCAGCTGAGGTAGATGTAAGTTACAAGCCTCATAAACTTAACATATATGCACGTTGTAACTAATTAAAATTTACTTCCAAAAATTCATATCCTTGTAAGATTACTGACAAATCTAATCACAGCACATTCATCGTAACATATTTATTGAATACTTTGAGTTTCTTCAAATTAATGCATTCGATTAAGCAAGGAGTTTGTCCAGAAGGCCAGTTACAATATCATCTTTTCTGTAGTGAGGCCCCGCACGGCCAGGTGGTTAAGGCACTCGAGTCGTAGTCCGACGGTCACGGATTTGAATCCCCGCCACACCAAACATGCTCGCCTTTTCAACCGTAGGGACGTTATAATATGACGGTCAATCCCACTATTTGTTGGTAAAAGAGTTTCCCAAGAGTTGGCGGTGGGTGGTGATGACTAGCTACCTTCTCTACTCTTACACTACGAAATTAGGGACGGCTAGCGCAAATAGCCCTCGTGTAGTTTTGCGCGAAATTCATAACAAATCAAACCAATCTGTAGTGAATAAGATGAAAGAATGTCCAGGAAATCTTAGCTTTATGAAAAAAAGTATAGCTTACATATTGGATCAAGATAACATTAAAACAGTACATATACTAAATTAAAGTAACACGACAAAAACAGTTTCAGAACGTTGTTTAAAAACGGAAAAACAGCATCGTATAAAAATTATAAACTGTTATAAATTACCGCTATTAATTTTAATATCATAATTCTCTTATGTGATCAAAGATTAGCTGAAAAAACATTCAAAACTATCTGACAAAGATAAAATAACGAATGTACCAAACTGATATTTCAATGTATTGTGATTATTATAGGTTTTAGTTTTATTTTGTAATTATTTACGAAATGATGTTCCTTTTGACAATTTGTTACATAATTATCTTCTAGTTTTTATGTACATAATTAACTTAGCTTAGATACTAATAATTTAACAAACATAAACAAAAATTTAGCTCTAAAGTTTATACTTAAAAGTACCAACAAATTTTATCAGGAATGAAGGCAATGATTTAAAATCGATATTGAAGTCATACTATATATATTGAATCAAGATAAAGTTTGGAGATGAGTGATACTATTATGTTAAAGATAAAGTTTGGAGATGAGTGATAACATTATGTTAAAGATAAAGTTTGAAGATGAGTGATACATTTATGTTAAAAATAAAGTTTGGAGATGAGTGGTAATATTATGTTAAAGATAAAGATTGGAGATGAGTGATACACTTGTGTTAAAGATAATGTTTGAAGATAAGTAATATCATCATGTTAAAGTTTGGAGTTGAAAGATACTATTATATTCAAGAATAATGTTTCTCGGTATTTTATGAAGTGTACAAATAATCATTTCTGCTGTTAATTCGTTCACAAAACATTTTTTTTATCTTTCATCACAGTTCTCCTTTCATTCAAAACTAGCACTAGTTCTTTAAAAGACACCACTCAGACTTTAATAATAAATATTATTTTACCTTATGTCTGTCGAGTCTTATTTCTTAATACATATTAAATTAGTTTCAACACTCACCTTTACAAAAGTAGAAATAAACAATATTAAAACTTTAACATAAAAGCAATCTTATACAATTTACTCGTTAGGGAACTACAAAATGATATTTTTATATGGATGAATGGATGAACAGATATATTAAGAGATTATACAGGAATTTTACTGATATCGTGGTATTTTTTGTCACGAGCTGCGTATTTTTAGTTTCTACTTTGGAGGCGCTTAAATCCATGTTGATAAACAAAAAGTCGAAAGGACTATTAACAAAAAAATGCTTTTTCTTTGTTGTAGTTTTGTTCTTTGGAGTGTATTACTTGCCTGTGTTGCGTTTTAGGCTTTTTTCCTGATTACATCATTTTCTGCTTGCAATTTTTTTTATATCGATGTATTTTTTTTGTTTTCCTTACGATCTTTGATCTTTAGGCTTTTCTTTAGCCTGGCATGTCCTGGTGGATAACATGTCGACTTGCGCTTTGAGGGTGATGGGTTCGAATCCTCGTTACTATGAGGGGGTGGTATAATGAGATGGTCAATCCTACTATTTGTTAATAGAAAGGGTAGTCCAAGAGTTTACGGTAGGTGGTATTGACTGACCGCCTCTACTTTATTCCATAACTTCAAAATTAGGGACGGCATGCTCAGTTGGCCTTCGAGTAGCTTTGCGCAAAATTAAAAACAAAACAAACTTAACGTTATTAATAGTGAGTCCAGCCTTCTCAGGTTTGAAACTTTTAGCCTTAAATCATATTACTGTGCGTGGTTTCTTTCTTTTTTTATCTTAGCATAAAGTTTTTTCTTATAGATGTCACTTTCTTATTATTGTCAGTCGTTTCGTTATTGGTCTTTTTTTTTATATTCTTACGTCGTTTCTATTTTGTACTTTTATTTTATCTTAACTTATCACATTGTTGTTCTTACCCCTTACTTTCAGGAAGATTAGTGATAAATGGTTGTTGAACACATGGTATATGATGGCACCTTCTGTTAGAGGATGCATTACATATTTAAATCTTGATAAAAAATATTCAGCATGCACATATTATCCCATGAGAAAAAGCAGCTTACAATAGTGTTATCACGGTATGTGATACTAAATTTAAAGAAAGTAAACACACCATCCTAAAAGTCAAAAGATTACTTGTAAGTGACCACATAAATTATACAGCTAAACTCTATGCTAAATTGAGTAATTCAACTTGTATAACTGTATATTAAAGAGCTATAAATATTAAGAAATAAACTTCGTCAATATCAGTGTCAGTAAACTTATCTGTCAATATTTTATTACACGTTTGTAAACAATTTTGATATATATTTGTAAAAGATACACAGATATCACTGCATATGGAGATTAGTGTTTCAAACACGCATAAAACAACAAATAATTATTTTTAATTAGTTGACTATTTGTTGTTTTAAGAAATGAAAAAAATGCTACAGACACATGTTTCTGAATATAGAGAGTGATTCTAATGTCTTTCACACTGTTCAGAGTTTATAACTCAACAACTTATAATGCTAAAATCAAGTTTCGATACCCGCGATGGGCACAACACAGGTAGTCCATTGTGTAACTTCGTGCTTAACAGCAAAAGAACAATTGAGCAAACATAGGGACGCGGCTCAGACATTACATGCAAATCGTATTGAAACCAACAGAGCACGTGACCATCGTGGCACGCGGAAGGTGATCGCACACAACTTCCTGTTAGTTGGTGCTAGGCTTGCTTTTGGCTCCTATATGAAAGTTGAACAGGCTAATACAGATCTTCATTTCATATAGGCCGCATAGCAAGTTGTAACCCCGGTCAGCGAAGCTCTGTTACCAACTCGAAGGCAAATCCGCAGACGCATTGTATCATTGCTGTGCCACCTGTCGGCGAATTTATTTTGTGAGGTGTACTTTCTCAACCGGTTTCAGGGCTTTATAACTAGTCTTTTCGTATTACTACTTCCGTTAGTGGAACACTGGACAGAAAAGGTTACCGCTGCTTATACAACTAGTGCTTTTAATTTTAAAATTTCAGTTATTTTTATTATATAAAACATAAAGTAATTTGTCAGGGGGTATATGTTTTTAATTAAACTTACATCAATACTAATTTTTTTTCCTGTCAAAATAATTGACAGGTTTATCAAAATCTGTAAGAAAAGTATGGCACTAATTTGAAAAGTTTCAAACACAAATGCACGATGAAGTGTTCCTCAGACTGGAATAAATTTTAGGTATTCATTAAAGCGAGAGAGTTGACTAAAGAACGTGAAAGTTACACATGCTATAAATCAAAGTATTGCTTTCTTTTTAAGAGTCAGATTAAATGATACCATACGTTTATGTCCGTGAGATTGTTTCAGATGTTGGCACAATGGTTTTTATTAAAACTCTTTAAATTTTGATATTCTGCTAAATGAAATTTCTCCATAAATCTTGTGTGAGGTTTATGGTATTATTTTGTCTACTTATCCGAATTCTTATTAAACTTTCGAGACAAATTATCCCAACAATGATAGCAAAAAAAAACCACTTTTTTATTATTAAAGTGAAATAGATGCTCCCAGTATCAGTGTAGTTTCAATGTGTTATAATGACGTCAGGTATTGTTTGTTTTGCGTAAAGCTACATCTGAGGGTTATTTGCGCTAGTCTTCCCTAATTTAGCGTTGTAAGACTAAAGGGAAGGCGAATGGTCATCAACATCAACCGCTAACTCTTGGTCTATTTTTTTTAATGGGAATAGTGGAATTGGCAATCCCATTATAACGCCACCAAAACTAAAAGGGTAAATATGGTTGGTGTGACGGGGATTATAACCCTCGACCATCAGATTATGACTCGAGCGCCTTAACCACCTGGTCATTGGTTAAGTGATATATTTTTTAATATTATATGGATGACTCTACTATCATTAAGTATTAAATTCCGAAGTTGAGAGATGGTTCTAACATTCATCCTTGATGTTACTAATGATGTATTCTGTACTAGTACACTCCATAAATTAATTTAATAGAGCATGTTTGTTAATGAAGATCAAAGGATGTTTTATTTTAGAATCTTAGTTTTGTTTTTAATTTTGAGCAAAGCTACTCAAGGGCTGGTCGTCCCTAGACTAGAGGGAAGGCAGATAGTCATCACCATTCACCACCAACTCTTGGGTACTCTTTTATCAACGAATAGTGGGATTGACCGTCATATTATAACGCCCTTACGGCTGAAAGGGCGAGCATATTTGTGCGACCAGGATTCGAACTCGGGACCCTCAGATTACGACTCGAACGCCTTAGCCCACCTGGCCATGCAGGGCCTAGAATCTTAGTAAAGATGTTTAATTGCGGAACCTCATTTCATTTAGGTGAAAAAATAACCTAAAGTATTTCTGCTGCTTTAAGCCTTCTTGTCGTTGAAAATAACAATTAAATCTGTTGAAAGTAAACATCGATGTGATATTGCACCGTATTCTCTTAAGTGTCAAGCAACGTAATTAAAAGGAAAGTTGTAAGAATTCAAGTATTGTTTTTGTTTAATTAAAGATCAAAGTTGCATGGATATTTTGTGCATTAATTAATAAACTAGACAGGATTTATCGAGCAACGTAATTTGAATATGTGTAGATCTATAGGAGATTTTTTCTTTAATTAAGCGTTGTAATTAAGAGATAATGTTTTACATTGATGAATAAATTAGACAGTTTTTGTCACACATTCCGGATTCTCAATTCATTTCGGATTGCTAACTTTGGATCTAAGCCAATTAATTAATTTGATACGCTACATTTTAAACAGTTCTGGTTTTGACTCACAACCTGCTATACAGTAGTTCTTAAACTAAAGCGAAGATAATTTTCGTATGTGGTGCTAATTCCGCAAAATTTATCTTGGAGGTGTCGCTAATTCCACAAATTTACACTTGTTTGTGCTGATAAATCCACAGTTTTCCTTGTTTGCCCCGTTTGTTCTGTAAATTTTCACATGTTGATGTCGCTAAATATCAATATTGTTTATCAATGTATATATATATATATATATAAATGTTGTACCTTTACCTAGAGTTACACGCCACAATAAAAGTTAAAAAAAAAGCATAAGATTGTAAAATATTAGCGTTCAATACTGATTCGTCAGATTCAACGATCTAACTATTGTATATAACATGTATGATGAAACACCAGGAAAAAAAAACAATATTTCAACGCCAAAAACAAACTTCAGCAGGTGTCAGTAAAAATGGTCGGTTTGTTTGTTTGTTTTGAATTTCGCGTAAAGCTACTCAAGGGCTATCCACGCTAGCCGTCCCTAATTTAGCAGTGTAAGACTAGAGGGAAGGCAGCTAGTCATCACCACTCACCGCCAACTCTTGGGCTACTCTTTTATCAACAAATAGTGGGATTGACCGTCACATTATAACGCACACACAGCTGAAAGGGCGAGCATGTTTGGTGGGGTTCGAACGCCTTAACCTACCTGGCCATGCCGGGCACGTAGTTGAAGATTGAACCGTAATATGCAGTTGAACACTCTCCATGTTGGTTTTAGGGGGGGCGTTATTATTGCGACTATTAAACTTGCTATTCGGTTAAGAGCAATTTAGAGTGGCTGATAGTGTGGATGTTATAACTTATAGTCAACTTTTCTATTCAGTTAAGAATTGTTTAAGTAGATGACGAGCAATGTTAACTGGTTTCTCTCTCTTTGTCCAGAAGATTTAATTTAAGAATTATTATCTGAGTATAAGGAATGTCTAAACTGGCACATTAGTTCATTTGTTATCTATTTGCTTTTTTTAGAATTAAGCAGTTGGCCCGGCATGGCCAAGCGCGTAAGGCGTGCGCTTCGTAATCCGAGAGTCGCGGGTTCGCGCCCGCGTCGCGCCAAACATGCTCGCCCTCCTAGCCGTGGAGGCGTTATAATGTGACGGTCAATCTCACTATTCTTTGGAAAAAGAGTAGCCCAGGAGTTGGTGCTGGGTGGTGATAACTAGCTGCCTTCCCTCTAGTCTTACATTACTAAATTAGGGACGGCTAGCACAGATAGCCCTCGAGTAGCTTTGTGCGAAATACAAAAAAAAACAAAACTCAGAATTAAGCACAAAGTTACACAATGAGCTATCTGTGATCTGCCCACCATGGATATTGAAACCTGGTTTTCAGTGGTGTGGGCTCGCAAACATGCTGCTGTGCCACTTGAGGAGGGGGCATCTATTATCTACGGTACCGTTTTGGTTGAAATTAGCAATGATCGTGCTATTTGTCTATCTTTTTCGTTTCTAACAAGGTGGACTCATAGAAAACTGGACTAAGTGAGAAAAATATTTTTTTTATTTCTATAGTTGGTGTTATAGGAGACTGGTGTAAAGGGGAAAAAACTTTCTCTTTTATTTCCACGAATTTGGAGTTATATAAAACTGGAGTAAATGGAGAAAAGTAATTTTACTAATTTGATATCACAAAAATCTGGAATTAATGGAAAAAGACCTATTGTGTATCATGATAAGAATTCTTGATTTTCAAATTATTTTACATTTCTACCATGTTCTATTTACTATTGTAATCCACCAAAGAAAAAGGAAACTATATGGCTTTGAGATTTGAAATTGTTCTGAGAAATAATAACCATGACTAAGCAGAATTTAAATACAACGCTCGTGAAAAAAAAAGCGTTTTATAATCAATATATAAATATTTTATAAGCACAAAATGTTAAGTTTAGCAATAAGAAAGAAATACCTACGTAGAAAACATTGCTTACAAAAATATAACTTCAATAAAAATAATTTTGATGATATCACGCTATATAACATTTATGAGTGTGTTTTTCTTATTGCAAAGCCCCATCAGGCTATCTACTGAGTCTACCGAGGGGAATCGAACCCCTGATTTTAGCGCTGTACCTCTGTACACTTACCGCTGTCCTAGCGGAGGAGAAGAGTTAGGGAATGAAATATACCTTTCTCAACACTACAAGCTTTTAGTTTGGATAACTTTATAAAAGACGTTCAGTAATTTAATACTAATCCTCCGTTTGGTCAATGGTACAATGTCCTAAAATATGGGGTTAGATTCCACATTGTGGACAGGACGTATGTAGTCGATTGTATAGCATTGCGTTAAATAACAACACTACACTGATCTTTCATTTCCTTGTTCTTATTCACCTTTGTCCTAGTATAGAAACATTAACTGAAAAAGGATAATCCATAAAGAAGTATACAATTGTATTCATAAAATCATGTATTATAAAACCAACATAAATATTTTCTATCTATCAAAACATTATTGAGCCTATCGCTTAAATTTCTTTTCTAACATTAAATATGGTTAAAATAAGTTTTATTTTTCTAAATCATATGTAGACAGAGTGTTTAAAAATCTCTATTTTTTTGGAACTTTTAGTTGCTGATCAGTTAAGAAAAATGAAGTTTTGCAGAAAACATTGTGATTTGACTATGGATATTTGGGTTTTTTGATTAATAGGAAAAGAATACTTCAAGAATAAACTAATTAAACACACAGAGATAAATTGTATTTTTTAAATGTCTGTTGTAGTCTTTTTTTGAATGTACTGTCGGTCAATAATTTAACAAAGACACGACAATTAAAAACATTTTTCCACTAGCCAATCATTTCGGCAAATATCTTTTCTAGCTAATTGATTGTGTTATGGATGAAATACGTTTAGCTTGGATATCGCAAAAGTGCTGCTTGCGTTGAAAATACCAATGCTTTTGTATGTCTAAATATTTTTGAATTTTTATACAGTTTTCTTTCTATATAAAACTAAAGGTTAATTTAATAGAAACATCTTGTATACGTATTTTTAATAGTTAAATAAGGAAAGATGTATTTACAAAAAAGTAAAAGCGTATGTAGTTTTTAAGTAAAATATTTAAGTACGTTTTAGGCCATTCTCACAAAGAAACCGGACAAGGGTCTATGAGATGGAGCTTTTACTTGTAAATTAAAACCAAAAATGTTCTTATAACATCAAAATATGTTTTTATAATAGGACTATCTGCATTTCAGATCACATGACTAATCGTCAGAAGAACTTAATTTTTATAACAGCGAGTAATCTGAGGGTCGCGGGTTCGAATCCCCGTCACACGAAATATACTTGCCCTTTCAGCCATGGGGCGGTTATAATGTGACTGTCAATCCCACTCTTCGCGGTGAGTGGAGATGATTAGCTGCTTTCCCTCTAGTCTTACACTACTAAATTGGGGACGACTAGCCCTCGAGTAGCTTTGCGCGGAATTCAAAACAAACTAACCAGTCAATGTACACACCGTTCCCAAGTTTTCCTCATTATCTTCCTTCCTTTTATGGGTTCACAATACTTATAAATGGAAAACAAATTATCCTCTGTAATGAGAAAATAGCTCAGCTCAGACTAATATACAGATTTATTCTCCGCATTTAAAACATATTTCAGTGGAGAGATCAACTACCTAAATCTTAAACCTCTACGTTCATAGCTCGTGTATAAATATATGTGTAGTGATTGTTAGGTCACGTGCGTTGACAAAACGAAAGCTACTTATCAGCTCGAGCCTGTGAACATTTAGGAGTATCTAACAGAACCAACATTCCACTGCTTAAACCCATTCACTCATCAATTTGTAGACGTTGTTAAACAACGGGTCACAATATTTCATTTACGATTTCTGTCATTACCGAAGAATCTTCAGACTTTAAAATCTATATTATAGAAAGTCTACCCAAGAGAGCGTTCAATTCTTAACGATTCATTAAGCTCTTTAGATCTGAAATGGTTGTCACACTTAAATTCAATTGTTTTAGAATATATATGTATAATTCCTTGTTTTTGTTTCATTTTTCCGTTTACTACTTGTCTTAATAACTAAGTAAAATAGTGATCGTGGAATTATAGTTTAATTAATAATAACCTTCATAACACAATATTTAGGTTCCTCAAAAGATGGAATAAGCGCATTCCGAAACGTTCGAACCTTTTAAATAGAATGTTTTGTGTTTTATCAACCGTCCTCATTTTCATTATTAAACTAACGTGTACCTCGTGATCCCTTTTCAGCCGAAACAATGAAACTTGAAGAAGGGATTCCATCTATACTTTTTTTTCACGTTTTACTCCTAGTTTGTTTGTTTTGGAATTTCGCACAAAGCTACTCGAGGGCTATCTGTGCTAGCCGTCCCTAATTTAGTAGTGTAAGACTAGAGGGAAGGCAGCTAGTCATCACCACCCACCGCCAACTCTTGGGCTACTCTTTTACCAACGAATAGTGGGATTGACCGTCATATTATAATACCCCCACGGCTGAAAGGGCGAGCATGTTTGGCGCGACCGGGATGCGAACCCGCGACCCTCAGATTACGAGTCGCACGCCTTAACACGCTTGGCCATGCCGGGCCTTTACTCCTAGATAACCTCGAGTAAGCCAAAATGAAAAAGACGTAAAAAAGTAAGAATGAAGAACAAGCCAATGAACAAGAGCCAGGCCAGGTGTATTATGTGGCCTAAACGTACTCGACTGACTATTGTACCACTAGAAGTATGAACGGATTTCTTACGAGTGCTATCCTTACTCATGTTGGAACTCAGTACTACAAAAGACAGCTGGACAGAAATATGTTACTGTCCGATATGCGCTAGACGATACGTACAAAGACGAAAAGGTATGTTGATTTAGGCAGAATTGATGTGCTTGATCTTTGAGAGAACACGCATGTAGAAGCAAAAATACAATGTGCAACAAACTTTTATGTGCTACACACACTAACTGTTGAATATTTTAATTAAATGTGGCTAAACAAATCTCAGGTTGCTGACAATTCGTTTGGAATTCTATTTTTCACACATGCAAGAACTGAAGAACCTTTTTGTCAAATTCCATTCTGCGTTGTCCAAAGTACTTATGGGTTACGTAATACCAGTAATATAAGCGATTCATTTTGCTTTGGTAATCGATTTATTGTATACATTTTTGATTTGGTCACATCACTATGTAACAAAATTTTACTTTTTCTAGATCCTGGGCAGAAAGTGTTTTTTTCCCCCAACTGCTTATGTCTAAAGTAAATGGAAAAGACCTATTTTTCTCTTCAAACTTTGCTTTTAACGAAAACATAATAGGAGACTATATTTGGCGCTGATACGTGAAAGTGATTTACATTACAGTTGCAAATCTCGAAAAACTACTCGCTTCAAAAAATTTTTTGTATAACTTTAGTATAAATACATGTAAATCTTGATTCATATGTTGTTTTATTGAGACCTTATGTAAATGAAAATGTGAAAATTTGCCCGTTTTTACATAGAAAATAGGTTAATTTCTAAATTTCATTATCCAGGTGACAAAAGCAAAGTTTGAAGGAAATAATGACCATTTTCTGTACTTTTACAGCATTAAAAATTAAGAAATAATACATACTATCCAGGAAGAAAATTTGTGTTACATAGTGTAATTTATATCTAACGATATCCACCCTCTTACGTTTGGCATAAAGGAATATTGAAGTGTAAATACATGTGTGTATATACTGAAAAACTGAGAAGTCTGCATTCTAGAAGTGAGGTTAGGTATGCAGAAGTAGTAACCACTCATCCAATCAATGATGGCTGTGTCATAGTAAAGGGTACATTTTTTAGTCCTTGGTTCATACTTTATTGAAGGGTAAATTAATGATGTTACGATTGCACATCTCCTGGACTACAATGATGTCCTTTGTTTCTTCTCTGCAAATTAAGTTTGGATGTGCATATGTCATTCCTTCGGCCTAGCATGGCCAGGTGGTTGAGGTACTCGACTTGTAATCCGAGGGTCACGGGTTCGAATCCCCGTCACACCAAACATGCTCACACTTTCAGCCGTGGGGGCGTTATAATCTGACGGTCAATCCCACTATTCGTTAAGAGTTGGCGGTAGCTGGTAATGACCAGCTGCCTTCCCTCTAGTCTTACACTGATAGCCCTCAAGTAGCTTTGCGCGAAATTCAAACCAAACCAGTCGTTCCTTCTTCATATGTGATGTAACCTGTATTCTACAAAGGAATCCAGTCTTTTAAGGCTTGTTAAAAATCAAGGCCGTCGTCACCGGTCCAGGCATTGCGACGACGCTAGTTTAAATGTGTAATTTATAGTAGAATCAGGAGTACTGAAATTGATTCTACTGATTGAACTAAGGAAAGAAAAACACATTACAACACTACAATATATTGTATAATTCAATAGATTAGCATGAAAACAACTGATTTGGGAAAATGCTAATACAGGTAATATGGCTTTAGATTTTTCGCAGTTGTATTTAGTCAATGACGTTCAGCACATACCGAGAAAAACAGGCAGTACCATACACAAAACACACAATACCATACACAAAATAACATTTATTTTTTTAAGATGGTCTATACCACATGTGGGTTAATAACGACAAGGGCATTTTTATTCGTAGGAAGATTCAGTCCTTCCATGCATTAAGTAAATTTTTCTCTCTTGATTCACCACGACACTTAGAGAGTGACACTTCTATACTAGCCTGATCTTGCCTGTGTCATACAAGTGCAAGGCTAGTGAAGTGCTTTGAGCAATTAGCATCAGTCACATGCTTCCTCCCCTTGCCGGTACAGTGGTAAGTCCACGGATTTACAACGGTCAACACAGGGGTTCGATTCCCCTCGGTGGGATCAGCAGATAGCACGTTACGGCTTTGCTATAAGAAAACACACACGTGCTTCCTGGGATTCAAGCAGCATAATGAATACAGGTTTACCTTACTATACGAATGTGTTCAGGACGTTACAACAACCTCATAGTGACTAAAGGTGGAACATGAACACCTGGATAACACAAAATGGTAATCTATGGACAACACTACAGGCAACTTGTGATTTTGTGATACTAAACATCTCTGGGGAAAGGTGATAACATGTATTAGATGAATAAATTCGATGAAATGTGAAATTCTCATCTTATAGATTCCTGCCCTTTTAAAAATGTGTTCTCTTTGTGTATCATTTTACTGAAATTAAACCTGTGGTATAACAGGTAGAAAATAACTAAGGGGTGGTGAAGAAGAGAATAAAAATTCACCTTTACATCCTTTGTGTGTAGTTTGTATGGTAGTTTTCAAAGTATCAAACTTCTGTTTTTTTTACTGTCTGTATGTATATACAAATGTATGCAAATAAGTAGAGCGTAAAAGAGCTATTGGTTTATTTTCTGTCAGGTGAAAAATTACGGAATTGGGTATCTGTGATCTCATCACCTCTGGTATCAAAACCTGAATTTTAGTTATACAAACCCTATGACTTACCGCTGTTTGTTTAGTAGATCAATGTGAGAATAGTTAATATCATATATACGTTATAAGTAATTTACTTATAAAAGTGTTTTTGCAATATATTTAATTCGACATTGCCAGGTGGTTAAGGCATTCGACTCGTAATCCGTGGATAGCAGTCCGAATCCCCGTCACACCAAATATGCTCGCCCTTTTAGCCGTGGGGATATTATAATGTGACAATCAATCCCACTAATAGTTGTCGTGCAACTTTGCACAAAATTCAAAAGAAACAACAAATAATTAGACTTAATTATTTTTATTTTGATATGCTTTCATATGATAATGTTAAAAATGTGTTTTAATTTTTCTTTTGTTGAGCTCCCAAATAACGTATACTGCTAAAAATAGGGTTTCAATACCAACGACAGATAGGTAGCTCAATATTAGCTTCGCCGTTAACAATAAACGAACCGTTTGCTCAATTGTCTAGAAATTACTAAAAATATATATACCTATTGAAGTCGGAATAATTAATTGTTTTATGTGTTAAACTTCAACAAGCATTTAAACAAAATTTCTCTTATGTTCATTGAAATCCAAACAGGTACAAAACTCGTGCGCCTATCCCTGCCAATGTGAGCGAAACTTGGCATTCTGTCCAGAGGGCGTTCCAGTCGTCATGGACGGATGTGGCTGCTGTTCAATCTGTGCTCGTCAGCAAGGGGAATTGTGTGGTGTAATTCAACTATGTGACATCACGAGGCAGTTAGAGTGCGTTTATCCATCGCCATCTGCAGACCATGGTATCTGTAGAGGTAAAATTTTATACAAACTTTATCTTTTTATTCCAGAAAATACATCAATTTTCTTTGTAGAAAATATTATCAAGAAACTGCTATGGCCTCTCATAAATTGTTTTTTTTTTGTTTCGGTCATTTGCGCCAAGCTATACATATATATATATTGTTAGAAGCTGGTCTTAGTAAAAAATATTATTCAGAAATTAATGTGGCCTTTCATAGCTTTTGTCTCTCATATTTGCGCTAAGCGCCAGCTGCTCCTCGCTTACCGCCAGCTTTTGAGATATTTCAATCAATTAGTGGAATTTGACAATAACTCTTATCACTCACTCACGCCTCCCAAAGTGCAGAGCTCAATTTTGCTGCAACGGAACATGATTCATGTCACGAAAGGTAAATACAATAATACTATATGTATTTGCTAGGAATCATTCACACTATTCGATTAACGTTGTCATTTGTTTGATGTTATGTTACTGAAAAAACAAAACTTCATGGAAACGTTTAGCTGCTCCTTGCTAATCCAGCGGTAAGTCTACGGATTTACAATGCTCCAATCAGGGGTTCGCTTCCCGTCGGTAGGCTCAGCAGTATAGCCCGATGTGGCCTTGCTATAAGAAAAACACAACACAACGTTTAACCGATACAAAGAAGTATATTTTTTGGAAAAAATACGTTTTAGCAAAAATTATTATACAAGTAAACATTGAAAGAATGTTCGAATGAGTTGTCTAATTTTAGATTACACAACTGAGCAAGGACATTTAGAAAAATATACACAATTCTAATTAATTTTTTCTCTGTCTTATTGATTTTATAGTAAATTAAATAGTTCAATAATAATTTAGCAAGACACGTTAATCCTAGCAGCTGAATCCAGCATTTAATGTGGATTGTAGAGTGTGTTTTTCTCATAGCAAAATGCTACATTGGACTATCTGCTGAGACCACCGCGGGGAATCGAACCCCTTACTTGAGTGTTGTAAATCCGAAGACATACCGGTGTACTAGAGTGGGGATGCTGGTTGTAGAAAGAATGTATGTTAATAAACAACGTATACAATAACAACGGTGATAAAATTAATTTACCAGTACGAATTGGAAAGATATGTTACTAAAACTTAATTTGTAATTAATTACTCGTGAGGTTTCCCTTCACATACATTAATTTTAATTAAATTAAATTATTTGCTACTAACATCAAACTTGTCTGCTGTTATACAAATGCTATTCGATAGTTATCACTTACTTTAACTGAAAGTTTTCAGGTGAACTTCCATACTGTAGAACTAATCATAATTTGGTTCGCAAAACTCTCCACGCAGGAACGCTGTATAAAATGATACTTTCAGTTTTACACCAGAGTTGTAAATGAATTGGAATATTTTTGCATTTTTTTTATTTCTTCTCGTATCAACAGAAAGAAAACTGTGCAGCCGAAGTGTGTTATAGATTCACACTCTACCACATACGCACTTATAAATCTTTTAAACTTTTCTTTCTTGCCTAAAGACAACTGTTTCACCGTTGTTGTTAGTTTTTAAGATTTTGAACTTAGTTTCAATCAAATGATTGCACCCCAAAACGGTCAGTTTATTTGTCCCTAAGTTATCTATCTACAGTTTGTTTCAAGTTACAGAAGTTGTGATTGTTGTTTCAAGTGATAATGTTTTACGTAACCAAGGTTTCACATTTTCCATTTTATTTTATGATTTTGTTACAAAATATAACGTTATATCCGACAATTGAAACTTATGATTTTTTTTCCTCTCTTTACAGGCTAACATATTAACTTTGATCTTATGCTCTTTGCTGTATCACACAACTGTGTTTTTTACAGTTTTGGAGCCCCAGGAATAACAATGTTCTGCTTCTTATCGTATAAAAAGAATGAGTTCGTTTTATTAAAACTGTTTTAAGAGCGAAAAATCAGTTGGTCACGTGCGAACCACTGAAACATAAAGTCGTGGTGAATCGGCATGCATCAGTTCTACATGCTCGTGTTATGTAGGCAGTATAAAGCCACTAAAAATTGATCGGTTTTGGAAATGGCCATGTGAGTTAATGAATATTAGGGATATAGAATTTTGAAAGGGGATTGATCCTGTTGTACTTAATAGCATTGAAAAACAAAGGAACACGACTTAACTCAGTACACTATAACTATCCAGAAAGAGGCCCACAAGTAGTACATCAGTCGTGATAAAAAACGTGCGGCGTCTTGTAAAAGATGAGAATGAACGAACATAAAGATTAGTAGTTACAGCTGTCTATGCGCCACTAACAACAATGCACAACATACTGAAAAAAGATCTACCTTTGATAAATCTACACAAGTCACATCCACACAAATTGCTTTCAAGTTTCCAGAAAATAAAACTAACATTATTTTTATTATGTACAAAGACATACCGGTCAAATCGTTGGACACACCACATATCGATTTCTTTGCAATAGGATTTTTTAAACGAGAAGTAGGAAACCGTTGTCCAGGTACAATAAATGCCTTATGGAAAGCAGCAGGGAGGAGAAGTGATCTTTGAGCATGGAAATATTTTGCAATGGAAAATACGTTATAAAAAAACTATTGTCAAAATATACAACAGACAAGTAGAGCATGACCGGCGTGTATTATATCGACGAAGTGAAGATTAAATATTTTAATATAATCTTTAACTTTCGATATTAATTTGCTCAATATTCTAGTTATACAAGTTCATTGTACGTTGTTTTACAACAGGCTGATTGCTCAAAATACTAGTTCTACGTTTATTTAATGGTAATTTGTTCCTGTTTTGGAATTAGTTCTAAAAATTGGCAGCTTTATTTATTTTTCATAAGAGAATGTCCTTTTTTATTTCTACCTTTTTTTCATATTATAATATTTTCTCACAAATACGTATCTTCAAGTTCGTAAGTTAAGTGTTTTAACATTGCATTAGATTTATCTCTAATTAGCCAGTGTTTGTCAAGGCTTTTGATTTTTGTGTTATTTGAAACATATTTATAATGTTATATTTATTTCGTGCAGCAAAGAAAGGAATGAGTTGTTATGTGGCAGGAAACAAATACAGAGATGGTGATTCCTTCAAGCTGGACTGTAAGACTCAGTGCACCTGTCAAAATGGAACTTATGGCTGTGTGTCACTTTGTCCTTTAGAAAACTTCCGTCCTTCGGCCAAGTGTCACAACGCACAGCTCGTGCAGGTGCCAGGTGCCTGCTGCCGAGAATGGCAGTGTGAGTCAAGCGTATTGAAACGTAAGTTGCAGGAAATCATATCCATATTTTACGAAACTCGAAATTCAAAGTGCTGTACTAAATTATTAATAAAATTCGCTATTCTACACTTTACATGTTTACTTTCTCATATATTACAATTAGTTTAAGTTTATAAACACGAATTTCTCAGAACACAAGTACACAGTTACAATAACCATACTAACTAATATCATTGTTAGACAAAATGAAAGCATGTGGCCCTTAAAAGGAAAGTAGGAACAGAAAACCAAAAGATACCGAAATAATTTATCTAATAACTAAACAAAAGGTCAATATTAGCGATAGTTCTGTGGGGAGGAAGAGATCACACTAGCACCTGATCATTCCAGGTCCCCAAATACCTAAATACTTATATTTTAATGATATTAGTATGGGGTATTTATTAGCGTGATTCTGTAAAAAATAAGCTTCATCCTTAAATATAGCTAGATTCCTATATAATAATAAATTTGTATGTGTATTTCTAGTGTTATCAAAACTAGTTTCCATTGTCCAATAATACTGCTAAACGTGTTTAATGTAGTATAAAAAATTCGTGGGGAAACTAAGTTTTATTAACAATTAAACTGGCACTATTTGCACAGGTAGACACCTGTATTCTGTCTATCTTTACCCAATTGAGACCAGTGGTTAAGGTTGTTAAGGCACTCGACTCGTAATCTGGTAGTCGCGGATTCGAATCCTGTCACAACAAACATTCTCGCCCTTTCAGCCGTATGGGCGTTATAAGGTGACGGTCAATCCCACTATTCGTTGGTAAAAGAATAGCCCAAGGGTTGGCAGTGGGTGGTGATGGCTAGCTGCCTTCCCTTTAGCCTTGCACTGCTAAATTAGGGACGGCTAGCGGGGATAGCCCTTGTGTAGTTTTCCGCGAAATCAAAAACAAAACAAACAATTACCTAATTGACATTACATGTTTTATTTTATTTTGTCTTATTTCTTTGCATTTTGATAGTAATTTAGTTATGCAACGTCCTTCATAGTAAATGAAGTTTTTGATTCATTGTTTGCTCAGTTTTTCACGGTATGTTATTAGTTTTAAGATGAATCAAGAAGCTAAATAAGTTGGTTATTTAATTTCTGAGGAACCGTTCAGATAATGGAAAACTTATATTCTCGGGCACCGATGAAAACAGTGTTCTTTGTCGAATTATTATCCTACAAATACCTTTTGATAAGGCAACGTGCCCATATGAGTTCTGGTACTGAGGGACAACGTTATATCTGGTAAATTTCAGAAAATGCGGTATAAATTCTCAGAAAAGCTAAACGATACAAGGTTGTTCTGGTTAACGTAATTTGTTTATAGATTTGCCATATATCTCTCACCATTAGAGGGTTCGAATTCCCGTCGCACCAAAGATGCTCGCTCTTTCAGCCGTGGGAGCGTTATTACGTGACGGTCAATCCCACTATTCCTTGGTAAAAGAGAGTAACCCAAGAGCTGCCTTTTTCCTTTAGTCTTACACTGCTAAATTAGGCTAGCGCAGATAACCCTTAGTGTAGCTTTGCACGAAATTTTAAAAACAAAGAAACGCTCACCATTAAGAAAGCTGAAAGCTTTATACGCTCATATATGAACAAACTGTGCTTTACCGACTAGTTTTGCTGTAATGTAAGCGTCATAAACTGATATCCTTTTTTATATAATGTCAATCGCATGTCTTCTCAAACATTGAGATTTGACCGAATTTCTCGACTCCGTTACGTTCGTACTACTTTACTTATATCTAACAATACTACAAACTATACTATAGTTTAAACAGCAATAGAAAGTCGTAGCATCCTACAACACTTGTCTGTTTACGTATCGGTCGTGAAGGAAGATATCTCAGAGAACTATATTATGAGTGGTCTTAAGAATTATCGTTTTTTAACGTCTGTAAGAAAAATTTGATCTAAATGCAGTCAGGAAATAGCAGTTAATAAACTTATTGAGTTGTTAATAAAAGAACTGAAACTCTCGGTCAATTTTTAACAAAGAACTTAAATTTGATGATTTCATATGATCATTCAGCCAGGAATGTCTATTTCTTGGTCTATGCTTCAGTTGTCAGAAAACGTGACAGGAATGAAAAGACAGTAGTGGCAGTTGTAAAAACATTATGTTATGTTACTTCAAATAAATAATTTGACGGGTCCTTTAATAAATAATTAGGAAGCGTTAGAGACGTTAAGTAGAATGAAGCAATAAGAATATTGCAGTAGTGCCTCGAGTTGTCTAGGAACTTCTACACATTTAGTGTTCTTTATGCTTTCCATGTTAACATGTAGTGATATAACACATCAATATTTTGTTGTGGACGAATTACGTGGGTGAAATTGTTTTTGATTTATTTTGTAAAGTTTATATTAACCTTCCTCGATATAAAATAATAATCAAAAGTAATTATTAAAAGTTGGAAATGTACTGACGTAAGTTTAATTAGATAAACGTAGCGACCAATCAGTGTAGAGGTTGTCTTTACTAACACCAAATACTATATATCGCAACTGACATAAACTTAAAGTATCACTATATGAAAAACATTAGTTATAACTATCCTTAGTTATCGAAACATAACATTCTATATCTTTACATATTAAGGTATATAGAAAATTAAATATATATATATATATATATATACTAATGTTGGTCATGAATCTTCGTTGTAAAAGTAACACTTTATACATTTGGTTTTTTGAAAAGCATTAAATGTAATATATTTACTTGACCTGCTTTGATGTAGAATACATTTTGTTTTTCATGTAAGTAAACCAATACATATATTTGTATCAATTTATTTTAGTTGTACTGTTGTTAAAGTACACTCGTTGCTTGTACTTCTGTAAGTACAATACTCAATAAAGCTATTTGTATTAACTTACTTCTTTTGCCTAATTATAAAAGTATATTTTATGGTTTTACGTATCATATGTTAAGCTAAAGAGGTCAACATTTTTGTACAAACAAATTGTGAAGAGTCGAAACTGTCTCTATCACTTGCAAGAAGAAAGCTTGCAAGTTGATTAATATATACACTAATAGCTCGCGAAAACCCCAAACTGTGCTTTCCTCGCTGGAAAATGTTTGCATTTCTGCTTGGTATATGAAAAAAGCAACTGCGTGCTACATTCTGCTTATACTGTTTGAAATATGGCAAAAATAATGAACCAAAATTCTTAAAATGTGACGTTTATACACCTGTTACACTGTTTGTGACCTTTAGACACCCTAAAATGAACAAAAATGGAAATATTTCACACTATTGTTTGTACGTATATGGGAGCTGTAAAAAAAAAATTATGTTTGCACTAAATCCTACGTAACTTGTTCAAAGTACATCGGAGTAAATTGAAAAATACAAAACAACTTAAAGCTGTGTTTTTTGTGGTATCTTGACCCCATATAATTATTAAAAATAAGCAAAACAACGTTTGTGTTAGTGAATGTGTGTGACCTGTAGAAGAGCATCGTTGTACCTAACCCTACGTAGATTGGTCAAAATGTGGCCAATTATTTGAATAAATCCTCCCAAATTATGCTTTTTCATGAGCCCTGACCCCCATAAAAAGACTCAAAATATAAAACCATTTTTTTTACAAGCCAATATGTTGTCGCATCATAATTTATATTTGTACCATTCTTCATTCTGTATTGCAGTAAGTGTGGCTATACAGAAGCCAAAATTATGCATTTTTAAGTTGTTTGATATTGGATTTCACAAAATCCTTAGGAAAGCTTAAATCAAAAGAAAAAGTAAAATAGTGTCTAGGCCTAAAGACCAGGGAAGTGTAATACTACCATGTTTTAAGTCACGCTGCCTAAAAATGAAAGAATGGCGGTCGTTTGAAAAGTATTTGGAAGAAGAAAGGGAAGCTAGGAAAACAGTTTGTTTCAAATGGCAATAGACGTATTTTGTTTTGATCTTTACCACACAAAGTTACCAATGCTGGAAATCCCCGATACCTTTGGAATTACTTCCATTGTCATCGATTGTGATCACTGTAGTGGCTATCATTACACACACTATAGTCCAATAGCATAATTTCTATTGCAACATGTTTCTGTAAAGAACCGTAAGATAAGTTTGCCCATCTTGGCAAACGTTTTATACATACTTTACCGTACGGTGACGTCAACTTTTAAGACAACATTAAAATGGACCAATTGCTGAAAAGTGCATTGTAGCTGTTTAGAAGAACTTAACAGATATTTAGTGAAATGGTATTCCCATCAATCCATTCTCTTTGGCTAGCCCTCTTATGGAAGTTGCTGCTTATTTGTCGTTGTAGCTGAAAATCTATGAACTTTTGGCTTGTCGCCATGTTTTAATTCTTATACGATTCATTCAGCGGTATGTCTGTTTACTTACAACGCTAAAATCCTGGTTTCGATACCCGTGGTGGGCAGAGCACAGATAGCCCATTATGTATCTTTGTGCTTAACTCAAAAAACAAAGCAACATACGATTCACTTTTGAAACTATAACTATCCCTCGTTTTACGGGTGGGAGCAATACTTGTATTGGCTATGGGATTGATTTCAGAGTTTCTTAGTGTTCTATACCTTCTGCCATGTGTCTTGCTTCTTTTGTAGATAACATTGAACGCTCTCATGTTTGAAATACTTTGTCTTCTGGTTGTACATTATTTAACCATGTTGCTATTTTCTTCCTAAAAAATGGCTCTCAAAACTTTTCTTAAAAAACTTATCATAAACTGGATGGAATATTACCGAAAATCTCGTATATAGAAGTTTTACACTTTTCCGTAACGTCACGGTTGAATCTACAGTGATATGACAATGCATTCTTAAATACAAATAGTGCTTACGAGGTGTAGTTAATACTTTGCATATCTCAATGTTATTATATTTTACAATTTATTTTATCAGACGAAACGCTGCATATGCTTTGAAGCTATTTAAGAAGATGTGACTTATTTTCTCATAACAGTTTGTAAAGTTCTTGGATATTCTGCATTTAATATCTTAAAAAGGATTTTTCAACAGGCACGCACGAAACTCATCACAAGACTTTAAAGCTACAAGAAACTTTTCAACTTCTAAAGTATTCACATACCTATTTGCTAGTTTCGTGTACAGTATCACTGGTATCAATACACTCCAAAAACTCAGCACAGCGTGATCACTCCATCAGAATAATCTTTAGTGAAACACGCCGAAAACTGCTGACAGTATACTGACTTGAAGGAAGGCTGCTTAAACACACGTTGGTATTCATTGTTGAATAAGTAGCTTCTATCCAATACTTTGTTACTAAACTACACCATTATAAATATATACAGATAAATTAAAAATGTAACGAGAAGAAATTAACTGTATTGTTTATATAAAAAACTCTAGGGACTCACCTTTATAGTGGATTGTTTTATTTTTATAGCTTTATAACGAACTTTCATGTACTTGTGTGGACGTCATCACGTACACTTTCGTCTTTTTTATGAAATATTAGAAAGTAGGGCCCGCATTTTGTTCGAATTTAGAGAACATATAGAGCGACACCTTTGTTTTGATTTAAATTAGATTTTAATTCGGAAATAATTATTTTTTTTCTGTTAATATCGTTTCCGTTACATAATATGTTAAAGTTGCTAATATTAACTGGATGTTGATTTGTTCTGCTGTGTTCGTAACTTTGTGATGGGAGCTGTTATGTTCTTTGATAATAATATTTATGTTGCGGTTCGTTTCGCCTTCTAAGTGCTGTCGCTTCGATGTCATTGATATTCATAGATGTTTCCGTTGCTGAACATGTCGAAATAGTGCAGCGTTTTATATTTTTTATTTATTTTTGTTTCGGCTTGTGTTTAGTTATAACAAACTAATATATATATATATATATATATATATATATATATACATAGTATCATATTTTTAGGGCCCTTTTATGTGACCTGTTTTCAAATTATCTTATCAATTTAAGCGACACGCATTGCGACAATTTTGCAATGTAAATTGTTTACATCTTAACTACTTTGAAATTTATTTATCACTGTATGCTTACCACGAACTAACATAAGTACTCTATGTAAATTACTCTGTAGTTTCCAAGGTATTTATCACTTGCACCAGTGTTGTTCTCTGCTGTTTTAGTCCAACAGTTAGTGGAACTGCAATTGTTTTCATTATATTTGCAAAATGCAATGTAAGACAACTGATTTGCTACACAGCTACACCTGAATGTTGAACTCACAGCAAATTATCTAAAGTATTTCAGGTGTAACTATAAGCTTTTCAACTGATTACAAGAACACGAATCAATATGTTCCGCTCTCATCCAAACTCAGTTGAATCAAGATCCATTCACTTGTCTGAAGACAAGATCTCTTAACATTTTCAACAGAGACAGACTTCTGATGTGAGTGGAAGAGACTTTAGCTTCGATTTAACCCTGACTGTTTTATTGGAAATTTTCTTTACCAGTGTTTATAGTGTATGTCAAACATGTTGGTATAAGCTGGATTACTTCCAAAGCATGTGGCTACAGAGGTAGTTGCTTCTATAATTATCTCATTTATGGCTGCATAAAATGACCCAATCTGTAGTCCGCCTACAGTTGTTTTTTTATTCCCCACGTGTATGTAGTTGAATTACATCCAGAAATGGCATGATCAGCCAAAATATACTTTGTAATATATGAGGGTTTACATGCTGTTAACCCAGTGTTAGCGGCTGTATGTTGTGCATGGGCTTGTTTCATGAAAAGCGTACTGGTGATATTGTTGATGAAGTAGTGATGGCACAACAATACAGTTATATCCGTATCTTTGGAAATCAAAGTAATACGCCTTGCTCCTTGTACAGCCACGTTTACAACTTTTCGTATCATTGCAATACCTACTTCTTCATGAGTTGGTCGCAAGTCGTCTCTGGTAATGATACACCCTAGATGAAGTTTCTTTAGAGAACTGATTGTTCTCTAAACGTGCGATTTGATTTATCAACACTTTGTCAGATGATATTCACAGATCGGTTTAAAGGTTTCCAGAAATCTTGTGAACTGTAGGCCTAGTCAAACATCAAAATACAACTGTGCCTAAGATATTCGTAGGGCAGATTTTAAGTTTTCGCAAATGACCAAAAAACATGATGATGATATTCTCAGGTCACTTTGAAGATTGACCTTGGTAAGATTGGTAAGATTAAACCTAGCACATTGCTAGCTTAAAACGTACTGCTGCTTATAATATTAACTTCAACTAAATAATAAAGGCCTATCTAAACTATTTTACCAGTGTAATATACAACCTCAACCTTTTGACAACTAAAGCTTGAACCATAGACAGATTTTATAAATTATAGGCCTAAGTGTAGACCTTCTGCAGGAAAACATTAACCAATATTAGTTTTAAGCCTACATTTGTACAAGAATTAAACATAATGTAATTATTATACATTTTGCTACTGATAATTTTATTAATCTTAGGAAAAAAGACAATAATTATTTGCAAATATATTAAAGAACATGGATTTCAAATCCAATTTTTCAGCCATTTTGGCCACCACATTGGATTTATGATCATTGCACTAACAATCTAATAGTAAATGTGAAATAATGACACTCAAAAGCCTAAATGTAGTTACATATTTGGTTGCGATATTTCAAATACAGAAGAGAAATGGTCAAATTTGTGTATTGGTAGCCATCTTGAATGTTTCGAATCGCTCAAAGATGCCGACGTGGCATCATCCAAACCCGGAATCAGCAAAACCAAAATGTAATAGGATCATAGCGAAGTATTTGCTGCACACTACATTTAGCTTGAATCCTAAAATAGGTATTGGCAACTGGATTAGTATTATCATATTTCAAGTATTACATAATGAAAATAACATTGATAGTATAAAAGCAAAATCTAATTTGAACTGAAACACAGGTGCCATCCTATCCTATATATGTTCTCATTATGAACAAAATATTCGCATATCTTTTTAATACTTCATACTGTGGACGAAAATTTACTTGGTTGTGACCATATGAGTGGTTTGAATGTTTTCATACAGTTCAAAATTATAACAACCCACTCAAAAAGCCTCACCTGTAGACTTTTATTTGAAATAAAAAAGTACTTGATTGGTTTGTTTGTTTTGAATTTCGCACAAAGCTACACTAGGGCTATCTGTGCTAGCCGTCCCTAATTAGAGGGAAGGTAGCTAGTCATCACCACCCACCGCCAACTCTTGGGCTACTCTTTTACGAAGGAATAGTGGGACTGACCGTCACTTTATAACGCCTCCACGACTGAAAGGGCGAGCATGTTTGGTGCGACCGGGATTCGAACCCGCGACACTCATATTATTATTCGAACGCCTTAACCAACCTGGCCATGCCGGGCCCCACTAATAATGAAGTCAGAGTGTTTGGTGGCATCGTTGTTTTAAAATATTCATCACTTTGAGGATAAATATGGAACATAAGAGGGTGCACATTCACTCCGCAGATGCTTTAGAGAATGTAATGCGACTATACAGAGAAACCAACAGCATCTTATTGAGTTAAACATTATGTGGTTGTTTACGAACTTTGACTCTCGTTCATTTGTAAAGAAAATCATGTGTCGAAACTCATCTAAGCACACGAAGTATCTACAATGATGAACAATCCAATCCCAATAATCTGTACATCATTGTTGCCTTACCACTTTGTTGACAGTTGAGACTAGTGGTTTAACACAGAAAAGCTGTCACCAAAATTCATTTCTCGTAACTCCTTGTTCTTGTCAAAAGTAAATGGCCCTGATTCGTGGTTGATATAATTTGGCTATTACTATACCATTCAACGTTTATTAATCTTCAAAGAACTTGCTACCTGATGTCCAACTTGTTTTGGTACAGTCTCTTTTGTTTACAAATTCTCCAACTGGAAGAATTAGTTAATACTTCCGCAGAGTTTTAGAGGCTCATAAAATTATCATCTTGATTGTCAAATCAGTTCTATTGTTTTCCCTCTCGAGGATCCATATAACATGTCTCCTAAAACAGGGCACTTTCCTAACATTCCTAAGTTAATGACGACCGAGACACACAAAGAAACTACTTACAATGTATATATAATGATGCACTAATCCTATAAGGCATATTTCGTTGTCTCTTTTTCGTAGTCAAATAGCAAGAGAGCCTTAAAAACAAATTATGGAGTTTTAATATATTTATATTTCTGTTTGGTCATAAAATATGTGACCTATATTTTGATACGCTTATATCAGTATAAAGATTTTTAAGTAACGTGATTTTTTAAGTCCATAATAGACATCTATATAGAAGTTTTATCAGAACATACCACCGTCACTTTAAAACGTTAAAATCCGACATTCGATTTCCTGCAGATAGCCCAGTGTGGTTTTTGCTCCAAAACACGCAAACAAACAATATTTGTTTGAGTTTCAAACCGGTAAAATGATAGACGAAGTATCCAACGTATCTATGGATACTTAAGAAAATACTCAAGAAATTGCTTTTAAACTTCACTCTTTACGTGTAAAATAATACCAAAAAGCTTGAATTTAAACTTGCTCAACAAACAAAATGAAAGTTATATATTTTTGATACTTCGTGAAAGATACGACAGAAAGTTTTAGAAGAAGTGAATATTCACACACTTGTTCTCTGAAGATTGATATTTTAATTTGTTTTATTCATCATAGGCTTGAAAAATATCGTATCTGTATTTAATGCTTTATGTGCCGATTGGTTAAGCGTTCCATTAAAACTATGTTTTGTTATATAATTTTACATGTGTAATACTTAGTGTGTAGGAAGTAAATTATGAAAGCAGTTTTAACCTATCGCATTTTTAATAACTTAAAATATTGTACTTTCTGTATAGAGCCCCAAGGTTTGGTCTCGTTTGTCCAACCAATCTTGAATAAGCTATCAGAATGACAAGATGCAGAATTTCCAAGAGTTTCCCTTTTCTAGTAGTTCTGTGTTGTTTCTAATTTTATGTATATAGGTCTTAAGAATTTGCGTTGTAGCAAATTAGCTTTCAGTCAATTACTTATTGCTTCTTAACGGTCAAAATTTGCATAATTTCATGGAGTTGTTTCTAGCATCATCAGTTATGAAGTAGGTAAACATAGTCGATCATAAAATTTTGAACTTGTTTTTATGTGAACCATTTATAATAATTTATCAAAATTATATTGTACGATGTGTCAGTGTTTGGCATACATCTTCATTTATAAAACTTTACGTTCAAGCCACAAGTTATCTGTTATGTACACACTCATGTCTTTTGCCTTAATAAAATGCGCGAGATAATAATTTTTTCTATCATATGAACAATTACTTTTCTCTTTATATTAAAGGAAATGTTCGGTTCTTTAAACATCAAAAACATCTTATTTACTAGCATCGTTGAAGTTTAATATAAATTCTAAAGAGGTTGAAAAAGTAGGCTACAGTAGCTTATATTTAATAGCTTACGTACGTGCCTATGCTTAAGTTTTTCCAAATATATTAGAGCATTCAATAAAAATGAAAATTAAATGATGATGGTTGATAAGGTAAGTAAACCTGCAAATAATTCAATTAATGTTATCCTAACAAATAATAAAACAAAAATTTACCTTAACACGTTAACATTCACACAATAGGTAATTTGAATAGGTAAGTTTATTAGATATGCTTAACATAAATAAGATTACTGGATAAACATTTAATTTATTGAATGCAAATAAATCAAGCTATGACCTAATTGTAATTAACAGATGTATTATTGAGCCTTTTCTCATCCAAAGAAAGGCACTACAGGTTCAAATAATCTGCTAATATGATACTTAGCATTAGTTTATTTAATCGGTAGAAAATCTGTAATACAATAACATCCGACGAGGGTGTTCCTGAAGCATCGTACAATTTGTTTCTTCTAATAGCATATTTTCTTATACATTTCTTCTTTGAAATTGTGGACCCCTAACGGACATCTCATTGTGTAATTCTGTGTTAAAACACAAACGTTGAAATTACCTACACAAATGTTAAACAATACAGCACTTGCATTGAGCAGAACAACAATTTATTGTGAATTTTATTGTCGTGAACATAAATAAATTGTAATGTTTTTATTTTCAAAAATAAAATTAACTTTAACTTCTGAAGTGCTACTAAATATATCTGTTAAATAAAGGTTATTTTACAAAATTCACACCATCATGTATAATATACAGACACTGCACATTTCCAGATGCCAAAATTACGTGTAACCGGTATTCTACTAACTGGACACCTTGTTCAGCAACTTGTGGCACAGGTTCATCCAGAAGATTGACCAATGACAACGACGATTGTGAACTGAGAAACGAGACTCGTCTTTGCCAGATTAAACCTTGTAATTACCAGACTGTTGAAGTTGTATCCAATCACAGTTACCGCAGTAGACGAGTGAGTAATTCTCATCTGATTTTCTGCTGTCTTTACAATACTTTATTTTTTTAAAAAAATAATACAAACAATTAACAAAAAGATAGAATTATTTATTATTAAAAACAAAATGTGGAGTATGCATTTATCAAAATTAAGCAACTAATTAGATAATACCGTGTTTTATATTTTGTAAGTAGAAGTTTCAATATCAATATATGTAACACGTTCAATACACTTTATTCTATGTCCACAAAAACAAAGATATAGTAAATGTCTAATTTCACCTTTCTCCATAGTATCTTATGATACTACATTTTATTTTGTGTAACACTAACATTATTGTAAAATATGTAACCAACAATTCAAGTAAACTCTGTTCCCGTGTAGCTCAATGGTAGGTTTGGGGTATTATAACATTAAGACTTATGACTTCAATATTCGCCGTAGACAGAGCACAAGTTGCCCTTTATATAACATTGTATTTAACAAAAGGTAAGAAAGCAAATGGTTTAGATCCACAAGCTATGTGGGTGCAAAAGATAATTTAGAAAAATATGTTGAAGAAACTGATGAGGTTTTCAAACAGCTATAGATGATTATGGGATTAGGCGAGATATAAAATGTGACAAAATAGCATAAAAATTCTTTTATTTGTTTTTGAACAGTTTTTATTGTCGTGTAACACTGTTACGATCAAATCAGTATATCAAGTAATGATCATTCTCTAGAGACCAAAAGAAATAAAAAGAGGACAGACAAATAAATCTTTTTTACTATCTGATGAAGACAATTGCAAATAGGTTGCTGCGTGTCTGAACTAAATTGCAACATTCGGAGATCTTCTATTGTCCAACAGGGAAACATTTTTGTAACATAAGCTTTATAAATCTGTAATTATTGTTAGGACTTTTGCCAATTCTTTTGCAACCTCATGTGTTGTGTTATGCTGAACAGTAAAACCGAAACAAATCACAATTTAGGGTCCAAAACCTTCATAAGCTAATTTAAAGTGTCTACATACGATTTTAATTCGCCATCGTCATAGGTCTCACTGATATAAAGCAATATTATTAAAATATTTTCATTGAACCTTTCAAAAAGAGTCTTTCTGTAAATGAGAGTAGACTGCATTCGTTTGTTGTTTTTATTTTTAAATAAACCATTGATTTATGCACTGCTTCGTGCACGTGGAAATTGGTAACTTCGCTGCCGTCGTTTAGTTATTTACTGGTCCCTTCAGATTGCGTTAAAGCCAATTAATTATTCTTTTGGTTTACCCCATAAAATAAATAAAGAAATGTCTGAAAGAAAACGCTTAATGTTTTTTATCTCATCCAGATAAACATTTTGGTGGTTATAACTAGAACAGGAACTTTTTTATACTTGATATTTATCAGTCGCTATTGCACTATATTTCAGAATTGCATATCTCAGCGTCTGGAAACGTCTATAAATGTACAGCCGACGATCGCATTTTAAGCTGAAAACGTGCTTCTGTGAAAAACAGAAATAGGGGCGTGGATTTGTGTCCATCATAATATATTATTGATTTTTAAAAGTTTTTTTATGGGCTTTATAATTGAGTATTGAAGTTATTTTGCGCGTGCAATTTGTCCAGATATCGCTACTTTTGTCTTTTCTTTCATTTTGGTCTTTCATTTTTTAAATAAATAATTGTGCCTTTTATTTTCTGACAATGCACTCAGTTTCCTACCACAGTTGCTCAAACGGTAAATCTGAGGAACGCTAAAAAGCATTTTTCGATTCTTGCGGGAGCACAGCATAGATAACGTAGTATGAGGAAGCACAGCATAGATAACGTAGTATGAGGGAGCACAGCATAGATAACTTAGTATGAGGGAGCACAGCATAGATAACTTAGTATGAGGGAGCACAGCATAGATAACTTAGTATGAGGGAATACAGCATAGATAACTTAATATGAGGGAGTACAGCATAGATAACGTAGTATGAGGGAGTACAGCATAGATAACTTAGTATGAGGGAGCACAGCATAGATAACTTAGTATGAGGGAGCACAGCATAGATAACGTAGTATGAGGGAGTACAGCATAGATAACGTAGTATGAGGGAACACAGCATAGATAACTTAGTATGAGGGAGCACAGCATAGATAACGTACTATGAGGGAGCACAGCATAGATAACGTAGTATGAGGGAGTACAGCATAGATAACTTAATATGAGGGAGTACAGCATAGATAACTTAGTATGAGGGAGCACAGCATAGATAACTTAGTATGAGGGAGCACAGCATAGATAACTTAGTATGAGGGAGCACAGCATAAATAACTTAGTATGAGGGAGCACAGCATAGATAACGTAGTATGAGGGAGCACAGCATAGATAACGTAGTATGAGGGAGTACAGCATAGATAACTTAATATGAGGGAGTACAGCATAGATAACGTAGTATGAGGGAGCACAGCATAGATAACGTAGTATGAGGGAGCACAGCATAGATAACTTAGTATGAGGGAGCACAGCATAGATAACTTAGTATGAGGGAGCACAGCATAGATAACTTAGTATGAGGGAGCACAGCATAGATAACGTAGTATGAGGGAATTACAGCATAGATAACTTAATATGAGGGATACAGCATAGATAACTTAGTATGAGGAGCACAGCATAGATAACTTAGTATGAGGGAGCACAGCATAGATGACTTAGTATGAGGGAGCACAGAATAGATAACTTAGTATGAGGGAGCACAGCATAGATAACTTAGTATGAGGGAGCACAGCATAGATAACGTAGTATGAGGGAGCACAGCATAGATAACGTAGTATGAGGAGTACAACATAGATAACTTAATATGAGGGGATTACAGCATAGATAACGTAGTATGAGGGATTACAGCATAGATAACGTAGTATGAGGAGCACAACATAGATAAGTTAGTATGAGGGACACAACATAGATAACTTAGTATGAGGGAGCACAGCATAGATAACGTAGTATGAGGGAGCACAGCATAGATAACGTAGTATGAGGGAGTACAGCATAGATAACTTAATATGAGGGAGTACAGCATAGATAACTTAGTATGAGGGAGCACAGCATAGATAACTTAGTATGAGGGAGCACAGCATAGATGACTTAGTATGAGGGAGCACAGCATAGATAACTTAGTATGAGGGAGCACAGCATAGATAACTTAGTATGAGGGAGCTGGGATAGATAACTTTGTATGAGGGAGCACAACATAGATAACGTAGTATGAGGGAGCACAGCATAGATAACGTAGTATGAGGGAATTACAGCATAGATAACTTAATATGAGGGAGTACAGCATAGATAACGTAGTATGAGGGAGTACAGCATAGATAACGTAGTATGAGGGAGCACAGCATAGATAACTTAGTATGAGGGAGCACAGCATAGATAACTTAGTATGAGGGAGCACAGCATAGATAACGTAGTATGAGGGAGCACAGCATAGATAACGTAGTATGAGGGAGTACAGCATAGATAACTCAATATGAGGGAGTACAGCATAGATAACTTAGTATGAGGGAGCACAGCATAGATAACTTAGTATGAAGTTTTATGCTCAACAACTGACAAGAAACTAGCTAGAAACATATAAAAACATATACGTTTCACACACCACCCGTGTTCTTAACTTATCTAATGTCGAAAAACATTTAGTTTACATACGTAATGTAAACGCTATGCTCGGTTGTAATGTTTCTTAGTTAATTGTATAATAAGTATCGCTACATTTTACATTACGTTTAGAGCACTGATACTATATAAAGAACAGAATTACTCTGTCAAATCTAAGATGTTGCCAGAACTGTTACAAATGCTGAAATATCACTATTCTAATTTATCTGGATATACACTAAAAATAACAGATTCTTGTTTATTTGGGAATAGCATCAATAGTTATTCATAATGTATAGTAAACAAAAAGAATGGCATGAAACAAAATTCTACTAATAAGGTTTAACTATGGTTTGAAAACTGAAACAAGTATATTACTGTTTTTTTATAGATTTATTTCATAATTTCAATGACGAATCTCTTTCCACAGCCACTAGATTTAAAATGATAAATTAAAAGCCTATATAGACAGGGGAGAGATTGGAAATGTAACTGTTTTAGACGCTGTCTCTGTCAGCAGCTGTCCTTCCCAGCGAATCTCACTTCTATCGGAATTTTCTCTAATTTGTTTTTAGTTTTTTTTTAAATTTGTTGACCTTTAACCACAGCTTGTTAAGACCAGTCTTTAGTTCAAGTCCTACGTTGCTCAAAGTTGTAATCAAAACAAGAAGTAATGACTGCTGGTAAGTAGAAGCTGATAAGACGTGTGTAAAGTGAAGTTAGGTTATGTGACGTTTCGAATTATTATACTTAATTTGTTTAACGCAAACTGGAGTTTATTGTAAAACACTTCTATAAATGTGAAAAAAATCATGACCTGTATCTAAATACTATAACTTTATTAGCTTAATATTTCTCCTGAATCGCGAAATATTGAGTTAATAAAATTACAGTCTGGATATATAGGTTGTGATCTTATTTACCTTTACAGAAATGTATCGAATGATTTTCTAACTGCAACTTAAACAAGCAGTAACATGGATCAAATACTTACCAGATTTGTGTTGTTTAATTTGCTAATTTTACGTAACAGAGTTTCGCCTTTTATACAAGTTTTTGTTTTGTACATGTGAAATGCTCTGCTCAGATATTGGATAGTTATCAAATGTATATATCTAAATATTTCTGTGCATTACATTTTGTAATTTCAAAAGCCTTTGAACTTATATTTTTTTCATTGATTCATTAGGTAGAAAACAAAGTTTTATGATGAATATCAAAAACGCTGTAATAACAAGAAAGTTCTTTAATATGGGCGTTTCGGAATTTCCTTAAAATTCATCATCAACGTTAGTATCTCAGAAACGTTTGTTCATAATATTTGAACTACAGAAAACAACATTAGCATTGAACGAGTTTTTGCATTGGACCAGAAGTTTAAAAAGAATAGATTTGAAAGGTAACAATATAATGGAATGCACGATAAAACGTCCAACATACTTATGTTTAATAAATAACATTGTTAAGAGAAACTGTTATAGAGAAAGGTTAAACCATAAGTATGAACACTGTACCTTTAAAATAATAATAAATATCAAATAAAAACACTCAGAATCCGAATTTATTGTATTAATGACAACAGAAAGGAGTTTATATTATTATTTAGTGTCATGGAAATAAAGAAGTTTTCTTTAACAGAGTTTGTAACCTGTGGCTTTGGAGTCAAAATTTTTAAAGTTTTTTAGAAGTCTGTATGTAGTAGTTGTTATTCTCACTGTGTAATCAGATACCAGACTCGAGTGAATTACTTAGATAACATTCGCTTCTTGGTGAAACTTACGTGTGTCCCTGTACACGTATTTGTAGGAGACGTTTCCAATATAGGTAGCTTTACATCTACCACAAGGGATGGTGAAGGAATTTTAGAAAATTCTGAAACGTCCGTATTAAATATGTTTTTAATGTTATATTTCATTTTGTCCATAACTTTGTAAGGTTACGTTCTGTTTTGTAAAATATTGTACACCTACATCGTAAAATTATATCTTAACGAATATTTTATTTTTACATCTCATTATGTTCCCATGTTCATTAAATTTAGGTGAGTGAACAGGTTTATTTACTTGAACTATAAACCAATGAGGGATATACGTGAGAATGACACAGTAAAACCGTTATGTTACATCCTTATGGAAGTGTACAGATAATGAAAAACACATTAACATATAATATTATATTATAAATTCTCTTTTTGGACTCTTAATTACAAGTTTCAGTCTCATTTAACACAGTGTGTTTTAACTATTAATCCATTCTCTTCTCTAAGCATCATCAACACTGTCGAGCTACAGTCCGGAATCTGGATTTCATATATCTGACTGATGGTCACAACTGCGTTAGCCTAAAGCGCTATCGTCCGAAGTTTTGTGGCGAATGCTCAGACAAGACTTGCTGTACTCCTAGACTATCAACCACAGTCAACGTTCCATTTCGATGCTATGGCGAAGAAGAGGGAACGCAGATGGTGTCTAAATTTGTGATGTTTATTGTTAAGTGCGAATGTCATTCTAAATGTTGAGAAGGGATTTATTTTCAACCAAATTCTACATTTCTCGAACCAGTGATTTTTAGAAAGTAAATTTTAAAGACATTTTGGAAAGGAAGAAATAAAAGTATTCTAGTTTACCTGTTTGACTACTGACTGGATGGATGCACATGAATTGGTAAAGACATGTGATTTGTACCATGTCAGAAACAAGTCAATTAGCCATATTTTCGTCACATTATTTTAAACAAAATGAAGAATCTTAATCCTTGCTGGTGGAAAATTATGCTACAAAATACTCTTGTTTGTCTTGAAAAAATTCTGAAGATGAATTGTTCAGGAAATAAGACAATCATGTAAGAATAAACATACACCATGCTTTTAAACAACCCCGTGCGTCGGACTCTCAAACAAACAACATCGTAATGGGAGAAAATAATTTGTGGACATTTTTTACTGAATTTAAAAAGCTTTGTCGGTGTGACATTAACATTGTTATGCACGTATATATTGGTGGTAAGTAATCGTATGAACAATAGACCCTGTTGTCATTTACCATTTGCGAAAACCAAAGAATGACAAATCGATAAGTTTATCCGTTGATTTAATATCTCGGTAATCTATCTCCGTTGATTTGATAAATTAATAAATTATATCCATAGATGTGATAACTCGATAATCTATGTCCGTTTATATGGTAAATTAATAAATTATATCCGTTGATTTTATAATTTAGTAAGTTATCTCCATTAATTTTCATTCTTTGATTTTCAGTATATTGTAATTTATACCTTGAAACTAAGTTAGTTAACTTATAAGCTACAACTTATAAGTAACTTATAAGATAATTAAATGTAGTAATCACGCTGTTAGGCGTTGAATTATAATTTAAAATAAGATAAATTTTATATCTTTATTTCATGGTTAATTATTAAAGAATTTTGCAAACGACTGAAGAAGGATGACTGTCTGTTCGTTCTAGTAAGGCCCGGCATGGCCAGGTGGGTTTAGGTGTTCGATTCGTAACGTGAGGGCGCGGATTCGAATCCCAATTGCACCAAACATGTTCGCCCTTTCAGTCGTAGGGGCGTTATAATGTGACCACTCAATCCCACTATTCGTTGGTAAAAAAGTAACACTATAGTTGGCGGTGAATGGTGATGACTAACAGTCTTCCCTCTAGTTTTACACTGTTAAATTATGGACGGCTAGGGCAGATAGCACTCATGTAGCTTTCCGCGAAATTAAAAAAATACAAACAAACACATCGTTATAGTAACAATTATGTAGAATTATTTGCGTTTAAAAGTAACAAATTAGCTGAAATGAATGTTTAGAAATTTGCATTTACCACTTCTGGGTGTGCAAACGACCCATCTTATTCATTGCAAGTAAAGTCCCTCACGAACAAGAAAACTTAAGTACCACGTTCGTACAAGAGTTAAAATAAATACCACACTCGTACGTAGGATCGAACTATACTCTTATATTCAGAATGGTTTTGACTTATTCACGTCAATTCCAACAAAAGAGTTAAACTTGTGTCGGAAAGAGATGTTTAAATGTGAGTTAACCTGGTAAGTTGTCTCAATCAAAAGATAGATATTGTTATAATACTGCAGTTGCATTGTTTGTAGGTTCGGTGGTTAAGGCACTCAACTCGTAATACGAGGGTCGCGGTTTCAAATTCCCGTCACACCAAACATGCTCGCTCTTTCCGCCGTGGGGGCGTTATAATGTGACGGGTGAATCCCACTATTCGTTGGTAAAAGAGTAGCCCAAGAGTTGGCAGTGGATAGTAATAACTAGTCTTACACTGCTAAATTAGGGACGGCTAGTGCAGATAGCCCTCATGTAGCTTTGGGCGAATTTCAAAAAAACAAACAAAAGAAACAATTATCGTTTGTAAGATTGGTATTCTTATCTACATAAATATTGTTGAAATGATTGAGCTGTTTTATTTTTCCCAGTAGATTAAAACGTACTCTTGACTTCTAAACAGATATGGTCAATGTCAGGCAACTGTTTTGATATAAAAGTACGTTCTTAAGATTTATGGTTTGGTGAATAAAAAATAACTAAAAAAGCCCTTACATCCTATATTCATATATATACGTATCACCGTTATAAGAGGCCTACCTGTATTTATTATTTATCTTGTTTGCTGAACCTAGCTCTGCTCATCAGCCTTGAATACGCGAAATCGCAGTCCACAGTAGAGGTTAGAACCACTCAAGAAATGTATTAGGCCTCGAGGTCACAGATTATCTTCTCAGTTTTAACTTTAAAGTAAAAGAAAAGAAATCTGCATCATACATATAAAGTAAGAAGATACTGTTAGACAACGATAAATTTTAGACCAACATTACATGAAGGTGGTACAAAAGTAATAAAAAATAATAAATCACTGAAAATTGTTAAAATAATGTCCAGAACAGATATTATTAAATGTGCGGCAACTTTATTTATGAAAAATACTTTAGGAAAAATGAATTAAAACACAAATATTACTTTTTCAGTATCCATTTATGACACCAGAGTGTGACTTCCCACGAACGATTTTCTACATTAAAAAAAGACATAGGTATTGCTAAAAAACGGTCTAGAAAATCTCTGCCTATGTAAAAGTAGATCTCCAAAAGAAACGCGGATATTAAGGTTTTGGGAATTCATGTTATAATAAATGTTTCGGAGGAACTTTGATTTGTATTAACATTCACTGTCCTTGTTCAGAACCCTTGTTTTTCGTGGAAGACAGTTTAGATATTTCAAATACGAAGAACATTGTGATTTTTCCAGTTTTCTAGAGCTTTTTATTAAATAAGTCATTTAGCCCGTTAGGTTATTTGTGGTGAACTGTGATTTTTGCAGAGCTTTTCATTCAATAAGTTGTTTGGCCCGTGAAGTAGTATTCAAATACCTAAAGCATTTCAGGTTATTTGTGGTGAACTGTGACTGTTGTAGAGCTTTTCATTCAATAAGTCGTTTGGCCCGTGAAGTAGTATTCAAATACCTAAAGCATTTCAGGTTATTTGTGGTGAACTGTGATTTTTGCAGAGCTTTTCATTCAATAAGTTGTTTGGCCCGTGAAGTAGTATTCAAATACCTAAAGCATTTCAGGTTATTTGTGGTGAACTGTGACTGTTGTAGAGCTTTTCATTCAATAAGTCGTTTGGCCCGTGAAGTAGTATTCAAATACCTAAAGCATTTCAGGTTATTTGTGGTGAACTGTGACTGTTGTAGAGCTTTTCATTCAATAAGTCGTTTGGCCCGTGAAGTAGTATTCAAATACCTAAAGCATTTCAGGTTATTTGTGGTGAACTGTGACTGTTGTAGAGCTTTTTTATTCAATAAGTCGTTTGGCCCGTGAAGTAGTATTCAAATACCTAAAGCATTTCAGGTTATTTGTGGTGAACTGTGACTGTTGTAGAGCTTTTCATTCAATAAGTCGTTTGGCCCGTGAAGTAGTATTCAAATACCTAAAGCATTTCAGGTTATTTGTGGTGAACTGTGACTGTTGTAGAGCTTTTCATTCAATAAGTCGTTTGGCCCGTGAAGTAGTATTCAAATACCTAAAGCATTTCAGGTTATTTGTGGTGAACTGTGACTGTTGTAGAGCTTTTCATTCAATAAGTCGTTTGGCCCGTGAAGTAGTATCCAAACACCTAAAACATTTTAGGTTATTTGTGGTGAGTAAAGAACTAAACATCTGATCCAAACAAACTGTTGAAATTCCGCCACTCTGTGAGACCTGATTTACTTATTTGCTTTGCTTTTCAGAAAATACCGGAAGTAGCGAATCAAAGAGTACATTAGGACTTTATATCATCTTTTGTTCACTGAAAAACCCACTTTCATTTTTGTGAAGAAAATGAATTAACAAATAAGCAAAGCTGCCATAGTTGTTAAGGTGTCAACTGAGAGTTCTGGAACATAAAACGCCCTCTAATAAGTTAAATAAAATGTACTACATAATTAAAATACTAATTTTGCACTTTCAGATATTTTCAAAGAAAGGTAATTAAAAAAAAAAAATTAAAACAGCGATATAGCAAATGAAGTGAAGATGAAGAAGGTATGGATAAATGAAGAAGTTTCTTACCACATCTGGTTCATAATATATCTCTCAAAAGGTAATTTTGATAATTATATGTATCATTCATTTACTTGTTAGAACGCATGTAGTATAAGAAGTTATAGATCAGAGAGTCCTCGGTTCGTGCTATATTACCATAAAATTGAAATCAAGGGTTCGATTCCCCTCGGTGGACTCAGAAGATAGCCCAATGTGGCTTTGTTATAAGAAAACACACACACCACAAAATTATGTTCACACTCAGGGTCATGGGAGTGTTATTAGAGTGACGGGTAAATCTCACTATTCCATTATAGTAGCTCAAGAGCTTATGGTGGATTATGTTGATTAGTTTCTCTCTATTCTATGAGAGGCCGTGGGATACATCGTGGTTGGCTTATTGGATTATGAATTTGCAGATTTGGCGTTCTTGTCCTGTTACCACAAAACAACAACAGTCCCCGCATTTTGGGTCGTAAGTACATTATGAAGGTGACACTCAAGTTCAAATATTTGTTTCTCAGAACGGCTGGTATAGGTATTAACACTTTTGGAAGATCGAAACGTTGTTCTCTACTTATCAATAAAAGTGTTATTGCTCATACCAGTCTTTTTGAGATACATTTTTATTTCAAGTGAGTTTTTCGTCATCAAGAAATTCAACTATTTGGTCAGGCAGGAGTAGTTTTAGAATTGGTAGTAGGTGCTGTTAACTAACCGTCTTCCCTCAAGTCCATCAGTTCAAAATTAAGGGAGGAGTTAGGTTAAATAGTTCTTGTGCAGCTTTGTGCTATTTTTTATAGAAAAAAACAATCCATGATTTCAATTTTCTTCAGACTTCTAAGTCATCAACATTACTAAATGCCTTCTTGACTTGCCAGAATATGTGACAAATTCGTGTAAGTATTTCATCAGAGTTTGACTAAATAATGACAGTATGTAATCTTCTAACAAACTGATGTACTCGACGTAAATTATAATGGTTGTTAATAGACGTTACCAACTGAATCATCATTTTAGAGAGAGCTATCGCAAAATGTGACCTAGCCAATCGTAAGAGATCATTATAAACTTGTTCAAGAGTTTAAAAGTGTACTTATCATAATACGTAACTGTTTACAAACTTAATGCTGTAGCTGTCTGCTTACCTAATCTTGTTAACTTTAACGGAGTAATTACTAAAAACTCATGAATTACCAAATATTAAGTACTAAAAACTCATGAGTTACCAAACATTAAGTACTAAAATATCATGAATTACTAAACATTTAGGGAGTAAGTACTAACAACTCACGAGTTACCAAACATTAAATACTAAAATATCATGAATTACCAAACATTTAGGGAGTAAGTACTAACAACTCACGAGTTACCAAACATTAAGTACTAAAATATCGTGAATTACCAATCTTTATGGTAGTAAGTACAAAAACTCATGATTTACCAAACTTTAAGGTAGTAAGTACTAAAAACTCATGATTTACCAAACTTTAAGGTAGTAAGTACTAAAAACTCATGATATATCAAACTTTAAGGTAGTAAGTACTAAAAACTCATGATTTACCAAACTTTAAGGTAGTAAGTACTAAAAACTCATGATTTACCAAACTTTAAGGTAGTAAGTACTAAAAACTCATGATTTACCAAACTTTAATCCACGTCACAAGTCGACGACCTTTTGGTTAATTCTCCCTCGTCACATTTGTAGGCTACAAGATCAGAGATTGAATCAGTTGTTCGCAGCCGCAAACGGACGCTGGCTAAACGAACAGATGATTGTGGGTAAACAACGTGTAAAGCAATGGTTGTTTTGTAGGTGAGATGCCTTTTACCCTTAAAACATACTACAGACGCACACTTATTTGTAGAGACCCCAGAACCATATCCAACGTATTTTCTTGCGATGTGAACAAGGTTATGTATTAAGGAATCTAACGATCTTTGTATCCAGCGGAATGGCATAATAGATGTAACTCGTGAGAGGGACCATAATTTACGAGCTTGTATTCCACTGTATTCTAGTGCATATGATCTCAGTATTACAGGTAATAACGGTCAACCATTACCATTATAAAATAATTGACGCATTCCTAGAAAATTAATTGAATTAAATTGTGGCTGTATAGGTAGCCCTTTATAGATGCTTCGCATTCCGTCAAATGACTCCAGGTAGTAATGATGGCTTGAAAACAAAACTTTCAGAGGTGTTTTCAACGACAAGTTAGAACCTTGTCAGTCGTCATATTTAAGCTGTCTTCGCTGTTCTTGGCGACTGTACTTCATATTCAAATGGAATATCATAAACTACAAATATGTAAAATCATATCTACTAACTATTCATAGGGTAAATGCTCTCTCGTTTGTATTTCAAATCACGTGATTGGTCATCATATGTCTGCGTTACATAAAAGTTTACAGAAATGTACCATTTATATCGTCGCTTAACATAGTTTTGCCTTATTTTACATATAGTATTACAAATTTCGATTGTCCTTTAATTAAACTGAGATAATAGAAATACAGTATTTGGAGAAAATATTAACTACTGCATTTCGATGTAAAAAAAACTGATTATTAAGATCACAGTCTGAGAGGGCGTTGTTAGTCTTGCGTAGTTATACAAATATGAGATACAGTTGCCATATTAGCCTTCTAATGTTTCTGTATGATAAGTAGGGAGTAGTCCATTAGCTAGATGCTACAATGTTAAGTTGTTTTAGTTTGTTTTAAATTTCGCTCTAAAACTACACCAGGGCAAGCTGCACTAGCCTTCTATAATTTAGCATTGAAAAACAAGAGATAAAGCAACGAGTCATTACTATCTATGGCCAACTCATGGATTACTCTTTTACCAAAGAATAGTGGGATTCACCATAACATTAGAGCGCTCTCACGGCTGAAAGGGTGAGCATGTTTAATAAGACAGGGATTCAAACCTGCCACCATCAGATTGCGAGTAAAGCGCCCTAACCATCTGGTCATGTCGAGTCTCATTAAGTTGTAACACATGTAACCTATGATTCTTTTGCTATTTAAGTACAATTAAAATCATGGAGAGAGGTATTACCAAGTAATACCAAGTAATATACACCAAGTAGTGATATTTATAAACTCCTTCCTTGTACACATTTTTTTGGGAAGAGAGAGAGGAAGACAACTGATGAAGATGAGAGACAAAATTGTGGGTAAATTACTGGTTAATTCTTTTTGTTATAAACAACTATATGGTGGACTGCAGTTGTTGGAAATGATCTATCTGTATTTTATGGAATATTGAATGTAATGCTATAGTATTATATTATTAAAATGAACTGGTTAGTATCGAATCAAAGCAAGTGTTCAATTTTAGTTTTATAAAATATAGATGTATTCTGATTATTTTAAATGTTGTTTTTGTAATCTGCTTACAACCACACTTTAAAAGAGTAAGTAATGAATATTCATGACTTACCAAACTTTGAGGGAATAAATAGTAAAAACGCACGAATTACCCAAGTTCAAGTGAGTAAGTGCTAAAAAGCTCATGATTAACAAACCTTAAGGGTGGAAATGTTAAAAACTCGTATTACCAACATTAAGGGAGTAAGTACTAAAAACTCATGAGTTACCAACATTAAGGGAGTAAGTACTAAAAACTCGTGAATTACCTAACATTAAGGGAGTAAGTACTAAAAACTCTTGAGTTACCAACATTAAGGGAGTAAGTACTAAAAACTCGTGAATTACCTAACATTAAGGGAGTAAGTACTAAAAACTCATGAGTTACCAAATATTAAGGTAGTAAGTACTAAAAATTCATGAGTTACCAACATTAAGGGAGTAAGTACTAAAAACTCGTGAGTTACCAACATTAAGGGAGTAAGTACTAAAAACTCGTGAGTTACCAATATTAAGGGAGTAAGTACTAAAAACTCGTGAGTTACCAATATTAAGGGAGTAAGTACTAAAAACTCGTGAGTTACCAATATTAAGGGAGTAAGTACTAAAAACTCGTGAGTTACCAATATTAAGGGAGTAAGTACTAAAAACTCGTGAATTACCTTACATTAAGGGAGTAAGTACTAAAAACTCATGAGTTACCAAATATTAAGGTAGTAAGTACTAAAAATTCATGAGTTACCAACATTAAGGGAGTAAGTACTAAAAACTCATGAGTTACCAAATATTAAGGTAGTAAGTACTAAAAATTCATGAGTTACCAACATTAAGGGAGTAAGTACTAAAAACTCGTGAGTTACCAACATTAAGGGAGTAAGTACTAAAAACTCGTGAGTTACCAATATTAAGGGAGTAAGTACTAAAAACTCGTGAGTTACCAATATTAAGGGAGTAAGTACTAAAAACTCGTGAGTTACCAATATTAAGGGAGTAAGTACTAAAACTCGTGAGTTACCAATATTAAGGGAGTAAGTACTAAAACTCCTGAATTACCTTACATTAAGGGAGTAAGTACTAAAACTCATGAGTTACCAAATATTAAGGTAGTAAGTACTAAAATTCATGAGTTACCAACATTAAGGGAGTAAGTACTAAAACTCATGAGTTACCAAATATTAAGGTAGTAAGTACTAAAAATTCATGAGTTACCAACATTAAGGGAGTAAGTACTAAAAACTCATGAGTTACCTAACATTAAGGGAGTAAGTACTAAAAACTCGTGAGTTACCAACATTAAGGGAGTAAGTACTAAAAACTCGTGAATTACCTAACATTAAGGGAGTAAGTACTAAAAACTCTTGAGTTACCAACATTAAGGGAGTAAGTACTAAAAACTCGTGAATTACCTAACATTAAGGGAGTAAGTACTAAAAACTCATGAGTTACCAAATATTAAGGTAGTAAGTACTAAAATTCATGAGTTACCAACATTAAGGGAGTAAGTACTAAAAACTCGTGAGTTACCAACATTAAGGGAGTAAGTACTAAAAACTCGTGAGTTACCAATATTAAGTGAGTAAGTACTAAAAACCCGTGAGTTACCAACATTAAGGGAGTAAGTACTAAAAACTCGTGAGTTACCAATATTAAGGGAGTAAGTACTAAAAACTCGTGAATTACCTAACATTAAGGGAGTAAGTACTAAAAACTCATGAGTTACCAAATATTATAGTAGTAAGTACTAAAAATTCATGAGTTACCAACATTAAGGGAGTAAGTACTAAAACTCATGAGTTACCAACATTAAGGGAGTAAGTACTAAAAATTCATGAGTTACCAACATTAAGGTAGTAAGTACTAAAACTCGTGAATTACCTAACATTAAGGGAGTAAGTACTAAAACTCATGAGTTACCAAATATTAAGGTAGTAAGTACTAAAATTCATGAGTTACCAACATTAAGGGAGTAAGTACTAAAACTCATGAGTTACCAAATATTAAGGTAGTAAGTACTAAAATTCATGAGTTACCAACATTAAGGGGTAAGTACTAAAAACTCATGAGTTACCAAATATTAAGGTAGTAAGTACTAAAATTCATGAGTTACCAACATTAAGGTAGTAAGTACTAAAACTCGTGAATTACCTAACATTAAGGGGTAAGTACTAAAAACTCATGAGTTACCAAATATTAAGGTAGTAAGTACTAAAATTCATGAGTTACCAACATTAAGGGAGTAAGTACTAAAACTCATGAGTTACCAACATTAAGGGAGTAAGTACTAAAACTCATGAGTTACCAACATTAAGGTAGTAAGTACTAAAACTCGTGAGTTACCAATATTAAGGGAGTAAGTACTAAAACCCATGAGTTACCAAATATTAAGGTAGTAAGTACTAAAATTCATGAGTTACCAACATTAAGGGAGTAAGTACTAAAACTCATGAGTTACCAAATATTAAGGTAGTAAGTACTAAAACTCATGAGTTACCAACATTAAGGGAGTAAGTACTAAAACTCATGAGTTACCAAATATTAAGGTAGTAAGTACTAAAATTCGTGAGTTACCAACATTAAGGGGTAAGTACTAAAACTCATGAGTTACCAAATATTAAGGTAGTAAGTACTAAAAATTCATGAGTTACCAACATTAAGGCAGTAAGTACTAAAACTCATGAGTTACCAAATATTAAGGTAGTAAGTACTAAAATTCATGAGTTACCAACATTAAGGGGTAAGTACTAAAAACTCATGAGTTACCAACATTAAGGGAGTAAGTACTAAAACTCGTGAATTACCAACATTAAGGGAGTAAGTACTAAAACTCGTGAGTTACCAATATTAAGGGAGTAAGTACTAAAACTCGTGAGTTACCAACATTAAGGGAGTAAGTACTAAAACTCGTGAGTTACCAACATTAAGGGAGTAAGTACTAAAACTCATGAGTTACCAAATATTAAGGGAGTAAGCACTAAAACTCATGAGTTACCAACATTAAGGGAGTAAGTACTAAAATTCATGAGTTACCAACATTAAGGTAGTAAGTACTAAAACTCGTGAATTACCTAACATTAAGGGAGTAAGTACTAAAAACTCATGAGTTACCAAATATTAAGGTAGTAAGTACTAAAAATTCATGAGTTACCAACATTAAGGTAGTAAGTACTAAAAACTCGTGAGTTACCAACATTAAGGGAGTAAGTACTAAAAACTCATGAGTTACCAACATTAAGGTAGTAAGTACTAAAAACTCGTGAGTTACCAATATTAAGGGAGTAAGTACTAAAAACCCATGAGTTACCAAATATTAAGGTAGTAAGTACTAAAATTCATGAGTTACCAACATTAAGGGAGTAAGTACTAAAAACTCATGAGTTACCAAATATTAAGGTAGTAAGTACTAAAACTCATGAGTTACCAACATTAAGGGAGTAAGTACTAAAACTCGTGAGTTACCAAAATTAAGGGAGTAAGTACTAAAAACTCATGAGTTACCAAATATTAAGGTAGTAAGTACTAAAAATTCATGAGTTACCAACATTAAGGTAGTAAGTACTAAAAACTCGTGAGTTACCAACATTAAGGGAGTAAGTACTAAAAACTCATGAGTTACCAACATTAAGGTAGTAAGTACTAAAAACTCGTGAGTTACCAATATTAAGGGAGTAAGTACTAAAAACTCATGAGTTACCAAATATTATAGTAGTAAGTACTAAAAATTCATGAGTTACCAACATTAAGGGTAAGTACTAAAAACTCATGAGTTACCAACATTAAGGGAGTAAGTACTAAAAATTCATGAGTTACCAACATTAAGGTAGTAAGTACTAAAAACTCGTGAATTACCTAACATTAAGGGAGTAAGTACTAAAAACTCATGAGTTACCAAATATTAAGGTAGTAAGTACTAAAATTCATGAGTTACCAACATTAAGGGAGTAAGTACTAAAACTCATGAGTTACCAAATATTAAGGTAGTAAGTACTAAAATTCATGAGTTACCAACATTAAGGGAGTAAGTACTAAAACTCATGAGTTACCAAATATTAAGGTAGTAAGTACTAAAATTCATGAGTTACCAACATTAAGGGAGTAAGTACTAAAAACTCGTGAATTACCTAACATTAAGGGAGTAAGTACTAAAAACTCATGAGTTACCAACATTAAGGGAGTAAGTACTAAAAACTCGTGAGTTACCAAAATTAAGGGAGTAAGTACTAAAAACTCATGAGCTACCAAATATTAAGGTAGTAAGTACTAAAAATTCGTGAGTTACCAACATTAAGGGAGTAAGTACTAAAAACTCATGAGTTACCAAATATTAAGGTAGTAAGTACTAAAAATTCATGAGTTACCAACATTAAGGCAGTAAGTACTAAAAACTCATGAGTTACCAAATATTAAGGTAGTAAGTACTAAAATTCATGAGTTACCAACATTAAGGGAGTAAGTACTAAAACTCATGAGTTACCAACATTAAGGGAGTAAGTACTAAAAACTCGTGAATTACCAACATTAAGGGAGTAAGTACTAAAAACTCGTGAGTTACCAATATTAAGGGAGTAAGTACTAAAAACTCGTGAATTACCTAACATTAAGGGAGTAAGTACTAAAAACTCATGAGTTACCAAATATTAAGGTAGTAAGTACTAAAAATTCATGAGTTACCAACATTAAGGGAGTAAGTACTAAAAACTCGTGAGTTACCAACATTAAGGGAGTAAGTACTAAAAACTCGTGAGTTACCAACATTAAGGGAGTAAGTACTAAAAACTCATGAGTTACCAAATATTAAGGGAGTAAGCACTAAAAACTCATGAGTTACCAACATTAAGGGAGTAAGTACTAAAACTCATGAGTTACCAAATATTAAGGTAGTAAGTACTAAAAATTCATGAGTTACCAACATTAAGGTAGTAAGTACTAAAAACTCGTGAGTTACCAACATTAAGGGAGTAAGTACTAAAAACTCATGAGTTACCAACATTAAGGTAGTAAGTACTAAAAACTCGTGAGTTACCAATATTAAGGGAGTAAGTACTAAAAACCCATGAGTTACCAAATATTAAGGTAGTAAGTACTAAAAATTCATGAGTTACCAACATTAAGGGAGTAAGTACTAAAAACTCATGAGTTACCAAATATTAAGGTAGTAAGTACTAAAAACTCATGAGTTACCAACATTAAGGGAGTAAGTACTAAAAACTCGTGAGTTACCAAAATTAAGGGAGTAAGTACTAAAAACTCATGAGTTACCAAATATTAAGGTAGTAAGTACTAAAAATTCGTGAGTTACCAACATTAAGGGAGTAAGTACTAAAAACTCATGAGTTACCAAATATTAAGGTAGTAAGTACTAAAAATTCATGAGTTACCAACATTAAGGCAGTAAGTACTAAAAACTCATGAGTTACCAAATATTAAGGTAGTAAGTACTAAAAATTCATGAGTTACCAACATTAAGGGAGTAAGTACTAAAAACTCATGAGTTACCAACATTAAGGGAGTAAGTACTAAAAACTCGTGAATTACCAACATTAAGGGAGTAAGTACTAAAAACTCGTGAGTTACCAATATTAAGGGAGTAAGTACTAAAAACTCGTGAATTACCTAACATTAAGGGAGTAAGTACTAAAAACTCATGAGTTACCAAATATTAAGGTAGTAAGTACTAAAAATTCATGAGTTACCAACATTAAGGGAGTAAGTACTAAAAACTCGTGAGTTACCAACATTAAGGGAGTAAGTACTAAAAACTCGTGAGTTACCAACATTAAGGGAGTAAGTACTAAAAACTCATGAGTTACCAAATATTAAGGGAGTAAGCACTAAAAACTCATGAGTTACCAACATTAAGGGAGTAAGTACTAAAAATTCATGAGTTACCAACATTAAGGTAGTAAGTACTAAAAACTCGTGAATTACCTAACATTAAGGGAGTAAGTACTAAAAACTCATGAGTTACCAAATATTAAGGTAGTAAGTACTAAAAATTCATGAGTTACCAACATTAAGGTAGTAAGTACTAAAAACTCGTGAGTTACCAACATTAAGGGAGTAAGTACTAAAAACTCGTGAATTACCTAACATTAAGGGAGTAAGTACTAAAAACTCGTGAGTTACCAAATATTAAGGTAGTAAGTACTAAAATTCATGAGTTACCAACATTAAGGGAGTAAGTACTAAAAACTCGTGAGTTACCAACATTAAGGGAGTAAGTACTAAAAACTCATGAGTTACCAAATATTAAGGGAGTAAGCACTAAAAACTCATGAGTTACCAACATTAAGGGAGGAAGTACTAAAAATTCATGAGTTACCAACATTAAGGTAGTAAGTACTAAAAATTCGTGAATTACCTAACATTAAGGGAGTAAGTACTAAAAACTCATGAGTTACCAAATATTAAGGTAGTAAGTACTAAAAATTCGTGAGTTACCAACATTAAGGGAGTAAGTACTAAAAACTCATGAGTTACCAAATATTAAGGTAGTAAGTACTAAAATTCATGAGTTACCAACATTAAGGGAGTAAGTACTAAAACTCATGAGTTACCAAATATTAAGGTAGTAAGTACTAAAACTCATGAGTTACCAACATTAAGGGAGTAAGTACTAAAACTCGTGAGTTACCAAAATTAAGGGAGTAAGTACTAAAAACTCATGAGTTACCAAATATTAAGGTAGTAAGTACTAAAAATTCGTGAGTTACCAACATTAAGGGAGTAAGTACTAAAAACTCATGAGTTACCAAATATTAAGGTAGTAAGTACTAAAAATTCATGAGTTACCAACATTAAGGGAGTAAGTACTAAAACTCATGAGTTACCAACATTAAGGGAGTAAGTACTAAAACTCATGAGTTACCAACATTAAGGTAGTAAGTACTAAAACTCATGAGTTACCAACATTAAGGGAGTAAGTACTAAAAACTCGTGAGTTACCAAAATTAAGGGAGTAAGTACTAAAAACTCATGAGTTACCAAATATTAAGGTAGTAAGTACTAAAAATTCATGAGTTACCAACATTAAGGCAGTAAGTACTAAAAACTCATGAGTTACCAAATATTAAGGTAGTAAGTACTAAAAATTCATGAGTTACCAACATTAAGGGAGTAGGTACTAAAAACTCATGAGTTACCAAATATTAAGGTAGTAAGTACTAAAAATTCATGAGTTACCAACATTAAGGGAGTAAGTACTAAAAACTCATGAGTTACCAAATATTAAGGTAGTAAGTACTAAAAACTCATGAGTTACCAACATTAAGGGAGTAAGTACTAAAAACTCGTGAGTTACCAAAATTAAGGGAGTAAGTACTAAAAACTCATGAGTTACCAAATATTAAGGTAGTAAGTACTAAAAACTCATGAGTTACCAAATATTAAGGGAGTAAGCACTAAAAACTCATGAGTTACCAACATTAAGGGAGTAAGTACTAAAAATTCATGAGTTACCAACATTAAGGTAGTAAGTACTAAAAACTCGTGAATTACCTAACATTAAGGGAGTAAGTACTAAAAACTCATGAGTTACCAAATATTAAGGGGAGTAAGCACTAAAACTCATGAGTTACCAACATTAAGGGAGTAAGTACTAAAATTCATGAGTTACCAACATTAAGGGAGTAAGTACTAAAACTCGTGAATTACCTAACATTAAGGGAGTAAGTACTAAAACTCGTGAGTTACCAACATTAAGGGAGTAAGTACTAAAAACTCATGAGTTACCAAATATTAAGGGAGTAAGCACTAAAAACTCATGAGTTACCAACATTAAGGGAGTAAGTACTAAAAATTCACGAGTTACCAACATTAAGGTAGTAAGTACTAAAAACTCGTGAATTACCTAACATTAAGGGAGTAAGTACTAAAAACTCATGAGTTACCAAATATTAAGGTAGTAAGTACTAAAAATTCATGAGTTACCAACATTAAGGGAGTAAGTACTAAAAACTCGTGAGTTACCAACATTAAGGGAGTAAGTACTAAAAACTCATGAGTTACCAAATATTAAGGGAGTAAGCACTAAAAACTCATGAGTTACCAACATTAAGGGAGTAAGTACTAAAAATTCATGAGTTACCAACATTAAGGGAGTAAGTACTAAAAACTCATGAGTTACCAAGATTAAGGTAGTAAGTACTAAAAACTCGTGAATTACCTAATATTAAGGGAGTAGGTACTAAAAACACGTGTATTGCCTAACTTAAATTACCAAAAAGTAGTAAGTACTAAATACTTACGAATTAAAATAAAGAGCGCTGTAATAGAATATGCCAAACACACTGCGTTAGCCATATCCACTGTGAATGAAGACTTTCGCCTGAGCTCATCTGGCCGCCTGGTATACGACAGATGTAATGGTTACGTAGGCACTGTTTCTTCTGTTGTGGTGGTAGAACTAAACCTGGAAGAAATAAATTTGCCGGCTGTAGCTACATTACGTTATAATACAACTAGCATATTGTTCTTTTAGTTAACTAATAATATTACAGTATGGTAATCTGGGATTGGCCAGATACCACGACATTAATAAGTAACGCAACTGTATTGGAAGGACAGGATTAGATCTTAGAAAAAGACGTTAGCCGGATATTGTTACATTAAATCGTAACATGATTTTCTTTTTATCCTTAGGTTATAAGAGAAGTATGTTAGAAGGACGTTAATACATTAAACTATAACATGGCTTTCTCGTTGTTCTTTTGGTTGATAGAAGATGCGTTAATTATATTAACATTTAGCATGACTGGCCTGTTTCTCTTGTATATGATATTTGAAAGCACTATGGACTGAAAAATGATGTTATTTGGATGTAGGTAAAATTTATCAGAACTGACTTCTGTTTCTTGGAAGGAATTACAGCTTCAGAGAGCTATTAAATTTAAGTGTATATTACGGAAATATGTTATGCACCATTCTGACTACAAATAAAATCTAAGATTCATTTTTTTTACCCTGAATCCAACCGTGATTATTATAAACAAAATCTTAGAGGTACGTGTTCCATTCTTCTTTCAGTGTGTTTTGTACAAGCTTTCTATAAACAAGACCTAAGATGTATTTGTTTTACTCTGAACCCTAAAAGAAACTTGTTTGAATATTTATTCAGAACTGCGTAATTTGAAAGTAATGCCCATGTTTGGACCCTAAAATCAGTAAAAAATTAAGTACATTATTTTAAGTTTAAGAAATCGAGCATACCTTTAATAGAAAATTAAGAGATATTTTTCTCACTCTGTGATAAAATGTGTTCCCATTTCACAAAAGCTGAATAGACATTGACGTCATAGTTTCGGATGAAAATATTTTATGCTAGCCAGTGTAGGGAAAACATTACTGGATGAAAATTATATTTGTATTTTAAATTCTAGAGCTTAAAACATTCTGTATTTTAAACAATAATGTTTACCACATGTAAAAAATCAGTTTTTGAAAGTTATGGATAAATTTTCGCCTAGCGGGAATGTTGCTCGGCTCGATATATCAAAGTTTATATCAAATTTAATCGCAGAGTTATTATTTAACATGTATTAAATATCATTAACACGTTGGGACCATTGTCACCGATCTGACAACTTAGTACTTATCTAAAGTGATGTATATATATTTAACATATTAAAATAGTACTCATCGTTAATTGTTGGATGCCAGAAATTATGTTTGATTGAATTACGCGATTAACATAATTTATGATGTAATTACGTGATAATATAATTTATTATCTAATTATGTGATTAACATAATTTATTATCTTATTTCATGGTTAACATAATTCATTGATCCTTTAAATTAATTTTTTGTTTTAAATACTTGTAACTTATTTATTCCTTTAGAGTATGCAAATAAAAAATAATAATAATTTTATAAAACCAGTTTTAATAATATATTTCAAGGTCCTATTGAGATTAATCTAATATTATTCTACAAACATTGTTGTTCTGTTTCGTTTTTGAATTGCAAAGTTTTAGTAACTGCATAATTATTATCGTATAACGTACAATGGAAAGTTCCTCGGATTATTTTTGTAATATGCACCCCTCGATGTTTTTTCAGATAAATTTTAAAGTATTTTTGTCATGCGCAGAAATTATTACTTCGAAACCTGAGGTTATACATAATATTCTTTTGTCAATAGCATATTACTGTGTAATTTGAAAAATGTCTTAAAATTTTAAGAATTTCGGATCTTCAAGCTGAAGAAAACCGAATATTTAGTGGTTAAAACAAATTACAAAGTAGTCCTAATCACCGAATTTGCCGATATAATTAACTGAAAAGTTATAATTTCTTCAAATAAAACATTAAAATTAATGTTTTCGAAAACGATGCAGATGATGCTCGTGTAAGGAACAGAAATGTATACGGAAAGCTTTTTATTTTAAGTTACTGAACAATATTCTTGCTTCCACTCTTATATAGAATCATAAATTATCTGTAAAATAACGTAACCGCAAGGATTGGTATTAAAATAAGCGTTATAAAGACAATACTTATTTCATTTTATTTAAAATCGTTCAGTAAATATATAAATACGATTCACGTGAAACAGTTAAAAGTAAAGTAACGTTTATACATAAAATCATGACATCATGCTTTACAAGGGTTTCTGGTTCATAAGAAAGTTGGAGTAACAAGTTTCGTCAACGTAATTTGAATTACACAAGCAGATGTATATATGCGAACAAATACAAAATATATATTTCTAGCTAGTGTATCTTTCATTCTTAAAAATATAAAGTGATGTTAGCTGATTAAAACTATGTTGTTATCATATTTAAAATATCCGCTTTTAAGCACTGGTTTCATAGTTGTGACATACAAATTGATATTGTAATAGAAGTTGTTTCAGTTTTCATGTCTTTAATAGGTTGATTATTAAATGGATCATGTACTTATACGGAATTTTTCAAACTACCTATGTGTGAAAATGCTTAATATGCAGGAGGTTTTATGGACAATATTTATCATTATTTTAAAACAATTTTATTTCAGTTAATACTTTTATATTTTCTTGTTTAATAATAAGTTGTTTTTTAAATAAAAATACTAGTAGCAAACGTAGAATAAGCGTTTCATTTAGCATGTCATAGGTGTTTGTTTAGAAACTCAAGTGAACGTGCGTAGTTATTTGTTTCTAAATCTTTCGCTTAATTGACTTCGTATACTTTAATATAGCTGCTGTCTCCGAGAAAAATAACAATTTTTTTGACGTTGAACAACTCTATGGTTTTGTAAAATTTATGCATAGAGTGTTTTAGCACTCGTTGTATCCTTTCACTGTTCTATGTAAAAATATAACTTCTGTTTATCTTCCGCCAAATGAAACCTAAAACGTTTACTACACAAATAACATAAAAATAGAGGAACTTATCATTATATCGTAGGCCACGGGAGGCTCAATTTTACGAACGTATAATAATAAAATTTGGAATTCGGTTTATCGAAGCGGACAGAGCTGAGATAGCCCATTTTGTTGCTTTACGTTAACGAGTGTATATGTGTGTTTTCTTACAGCAAAGACACATCGGGCTATCTGCTAAGTCCACCGAGGAGAATCAAGACCCCCGATTTTAGCGTTGTAAATTCGTAGACTTACCGCTGTACTAGCGGGGGGGGGCTTGAGTTAAGGAAACCACAACAGCATTAATGTATCTTATGTTTACTTGTGTAAAAGTAAGTAATCTTAGAGCAAAGAAGTAATAATGTTTGTGTTTTATTGTAGCAAAGCCACACTAGACTATCTACTGTGTCCGCCAGGGGGAATTGAGCTCTTGATTTTAGTGTTATAAAACCGAAGACTTATGATAGTAATAATAAATGTAAAAAAAAATCAATATTATTCTGGGTTAACAAATCCCTTTTTTTGTGATTTCTTTTTTAATTCTTGGTTGAAAGTATCATGTGTACACAAAGTTCTTCTTTCAAATAAAAATAAATTAAACCAACAAAATATTCTGAGTGATTTGTGTGGGTTTCACGTTTGTCCAAAAACGTATCTTTACCGACACTACTAAAACTGATATATTATCATCTCAAAATGTAAATGAATAGGTGCTAATTCAAATCAGAAATCATGTATTAGGTCTCTTTACAAACTATCGAACTAAAACCTTCTCTTTGGTCAGATAACTGCTTTCTAATGGAACAGGAGGAAAGTTACACGAAACATATTTGAAATTATTATGTATCTTTCTCAAGAATGAACTTAGGCGTCCTTCGTGAAGTTTATAACAAAATTATGGCTTTTAGACGAACGTCTGTTAACGGAAGCAAATTTAAGTGCTATAGAAATAATTGATACAGTCCATTATTTAAAATACTTGAAAGAAACCAGTATTTCTCTGGCGCTGTTACCGAGAGTAACTTAAAATTTATATAGTTAGACTAAGTCTGGAGGACAAACTACATCCACTTCATTTACTTGTATAAAAGCAAACGCTTGATACAAATTATTCTCGAGACTAATTCTGTCCCAAAAACTTAGTGTAAATTAGGTTTACTAGCTTGGCTTAATTACTTTCACTAAATAAAGATAATTTATCGTAATTTTGAGGTTGTTCGAGTGAAAAAATTTAGCTGGGCATAATGAAGAATGCACAAAGAAAATGGTCGGATTATTTTGTCTGTGAACCTGTGTCCATAGTCATTTTAATATCCTTCATGATGCAACAACGATAATTAACTTCAGTTTGATCTTTATCGAGCTGCCACTCTTATTAATTTCTAACCAACCTGCATCCAGTAATTATTAACGTTAAAGAGTAATTTCCACTAGTCTTTGTTCCAACTTATTACTTGTCACTAACACACATATGCCACTTTGTAGGGAAGCTTTTAAAAGAATCAACCAATAGGTAACGAAATGTGACGAAGTATCAAAAAAATCCTCCATGTTTTTTTCTTTTTTTTTTGATCCCAGTTAACACGAGAAAAGTTGAGAAGTAAACTTACTTTTATTCATGATTAAGTTACGGTTACAGTTAGGGTTAGGGTTAAACATCCAAAATATTTGACAGAATAAAAGATTTAAAACTTTTAACAAATTACAGAAAATCTTTCATGAAGATGTTGTGTTATCTTTGTAAACAAATGAGGTATATATATTATATGTTTAAGAATTTTTCTTCAGTAGAAAACCAAGCTCCCTTTTTGTGAAAGGTTTAACTGCTACTATATTCTAATTTCTTTCTTTCCACAAATAAACCGCACCATTTGATTTAAAGTTTCATCTTGTCTATTTTACTTTAACTTTTCAAAAGGTATTAAGTAATTGAGACAATTTTCTTAGTTACTGCTGCGTATGTAACACAGAAAGAAGAGGCAAAAAACATAACCTAATAGTTAATAGGTTTTGGCTGCAAATCCGAGTAACTAGTACCTCTAATTATAACGCAACTTGATATCTGTAGAGAAGTTTCAAAATGAAACGACCAATATGTGACAAAATGTGAGTAATCCCACATGTCATGTGACAAAATGTGAGTAATCCCACATGTCATGTTTAACAAGCTACTGTTTAGTTGCTTTCGTCTATTTTATTTGTTCAAAATAATAAACAGCTATACCCACATAGTTCTATCTATATTTATCTCTCAATGTCTTTCGTAAAGTTAGACTAAACTATGCATCATATATATAATATGGATGTACCAGCAGCAAGATACAGCATAAATCTATATAATATGGATGTACCAGCAGCAAGATACAGCACAAATCTATATAATATGAATGTACCAGCAGCAAGATACAGCACAAATCCACTCGAAAATTTAACAAAGCTATAAGCTATTTATATATTTCAAATGAATGTACCAATTCCATACTGTAGTACCGGTACTACACATTACATAAACATCATGGTGTAACTTTGCAACACCCAAATGCTAGTATCAACGCTGTCTATTATTTCATTGTATGCGAAGCCGATGGTTCATGGTTCACGGTCCGTTGCCGCAAGAATATTTGCACACTTTCGACCTGAGTGGGGTGCGTTATAAAGGTAATGTTCAAGGTCTACTTATTGATCAGGGTATTGTTGATTAGCTGCATTTCTTTATGCCCTTTCAACTGTGGGCGCGTTATGTTGTGACGGTAAGTTCCACAATTTGTTGGCAACCCGAGAGTTAGCGGTAGGTGGCGAAGACTAGCTACTTTCCCCCTAGTCTTCATTACTAAATTAGGGGCAGCTAACGCAGAAAGTTCTTATGTAGCTTTGTGCGAAATTCAAACCAAACTTTAGATTTGTACAATAAATTGAAAATAAAGACGCCATACGAAGACTATTTTAATCGATACTATTACGTGAATATTGCTTTATCCATTAAGTACTGACAACAGTGAAAGTTGCAACTGCAAATAATTGATATTTATCTAATGAGGATAATAGTACCTTAAGTACCATAAAAGACATACAATATTATTATTACTATTTTCCTATTTTCGTGTGTGTTTCTTTTTTCAGTGATAAAAGCTATCATGAAGCTCAAATATTCAGCTTAATTCAAATAGACTCAACGAGGTATAACTGAATCCCATACGAAAATGTATGCTAAACTGTAACAAATATCGTTCATATTTTATGGATATATCATTAGCAAGATACAGGCTAAGCTCCACTGGAAACACATGTGAAAGCTATTATAATATAATATATATATATATATTCACATCAAATTAATGTACCAATACCATTGGGTAGCCCAATTTTCACTCACAAACATACACAAAGTTACAATCTATATATGTATATACATCAAATGATGTGAACATATTTCTATTTAACTACCAACACTGGGCTTTTACGTCACATGGATATGCTATGACCAAGACATAACTTGGCAGTACCGAATAGCTAAGTGCCAACGTTTTCGGTTGCTTCGTCTTTATATATAAAAATAACTCTGCCACTTGAATTTCTATTTCTATTGCTATGCATTCTTCATCTTTCCACGCCTTGGAACCACTTTCCATATAATTTTTCATTCAGCATTTTGCTATCTCTCATTCATTTATTACAGTGTTTACTACCTGTGTTACGGTGTCTTCTGTCAGTTATCGTATTGAGGTAATAGGTATTTATCTGGTTCGAGCTTGCTATTCTCTTTCTCAGAACTCTGGATGCTGTCGACATACAGAATGAGAGGAACAGTGACTGACGCAGCTGTCAGAAGCTTTGGCTCATAAAACCAGTAACATTTTACGTTCATTCAAAGCTAAGCAATGCTTAAACTGTGACAACTTTTCATGCAACAGACGTTAGATTCTCAATCGATCTACTGTAACTTCTAAAATAGTATCCTGTTTAGTTCAGCTATGGAAAACCTGCAAAAAATTGATATTAACCATTAGAAGATTGATGGCTTATTTATCTACAAATACAGTAAACTGTAAGTTGGACCTTTATGTAGATAAAAGCTTCATTTAAAAAAAATCAAACGTTTCTTTAATGTCATACTGACACCAAATTGAATATTTATACTTATAAATTATTAATATTTTCTTCAAGTTTTATACATTAATTTATTTTACTTATCGTATTTGTTTCGTTTTAGTTGAAATAATTAATTTTAGTAATCACAACTCTGTAACCGATTGATGCACTAAAACATTCATGGAGAGACATCTAGATTATATAAGAACCTAGATATACAATAATATGTCGTCGCTTCCGTTCTTCAACTTTTAACATAAAATTAGCCGTTTATCATAGCTTCATAATTTTGAACTGTGGTCACACTCATTACTTCTAATTATTTTGATTATTAAAACTAGGTTCAGACCTCTTTTTAACCACACTATATATATTTAACAGTATCTTTTGACTGTCACGCTTCTAACTGATTTGTTATGCTCAAGTTAACCGTGATTATTTATTCGAAATAAAATATTTCCATTGGTTTTAAAAGAAAAGCTGAGTTCTTTATTTTCAGTTCTGAAAAATGTATTCTTACTAAGTTTATCTGAACAGTGGGAAATCTTTGGTAACAGAAGAGCAGTCCGGACATGTTGAAATGTGTTTATGTGTTACATATGCAAAGTGAGAACCCCATAATGGAAATATGTGCAGTATCTACAGCTTTCAGATAATTTGGTGCTTTATCACGTGCTATAAGCTTTTTTCTTGGGTTAAATACCCGCTTACAGTAAGTAGTCCAGCTGATAAAAATGTGGTTTTCATATTCAAACATAGATTAAAGCTGGCTGAAAAGAATAGTTAATGACCGCTAGATCCGTTAGCCTGATGCATTAAGATAAAACTCTAAGAAGTTATAGTACATTTCTTTACTTGTTCTTTCCTCGGAAATACTGACTGTATGTATATAAACTAGAAGATAATAAGTGTTTCAGTTGGTAAAGACGTACATCGATGTCATTTCACATGTCCAGTTTAATAACTACAATAAAGTATCGCGTATTAACATCACTATTTCTTATGTAGACCTTTTCATAACTACCGTAACGTTTGTTTGTTTTTTTTTACAAATAATTTTTTTATTCCGCATAGAGGAATTTCGCACAAAGCTACTCGAGGGCTATCTGCGCTAGCCGTCCCTAATTTAGCAGTGTAAGACTAGATAGAAGGCAGCTAGTCGTCACTACCCACCGTCAATTCTTGGGCTACTCATTTACCAATGAATAGTGGGACTGACCGTCACACTGTAATGCCCCCACGGCTGAAAGGGCGAACATGTTTGGTGGCTTATTAAGACAACCGTTATTTGTAATCTTCATTTTCTTATTCGGTTATACAGAAAGACCATTCTCAATTTTCTACAAGTTAGGCTTAGCAAAGCGAGTCAACTGTGTCGCTGACATAATAACGAAAAAATGAAAGAAACAAATTAATTTATCTAGACATGACTTCGAATTAAGTATATTCATTTTAAACATATAAGTGATAAGAGTAAATTATAACAAACCTTCGGTGAGAGTGGTGTTTATTCAATTCTTCACGATTTTGTTTTAGGCTTAAACACGTAGGATAATTAGGTAAAAAAGTTTTGACTGTCTCAGCTTAGACCATCTCAGTAATAGCCTTCTTTTACTACGTTTTGTCTATGAACATATAATGCACCTTACTCATTACTTCTTACATCACATAAAGACGTAGGTTTATGAGATAAACGCTATAATTACTTTACACAAAATTGGCTTCAAAATATCGTTAAAGAAACCTGTTCTTATATTCATGAAGCAATGGGTCTGGTAATTAAGGCAATCGACTTGCAATCATTAAAACTTTTGATTTTCGGTTGAAGGTTTTGTACAATTTATATTTGTTGTGAAACCCGAAGACCCGTAGCTCTGAATACAACATTTAGATTATTTTAAACTATAGTCAGCTTAGTAATTAAATTATACCCAGCTAAAAAGAAATAAAGTCACATAAACATTTAACATTATCAAAAATGTAATTACATGGATATTCTGTTGTAACTACCAGCTCGGGTATTTAAATTTGAAGTTGGAAAACAACAGAGCAGTATCATTTCTTAATTTGGACAGAAATATTTAAATCTTTGTGTTTATGTCTTGTAAAATGAAATAGAAATTTTAAAGCAATTTGTTTTGATTCTCATTTTCATATTCTATAACCAGAAAGATTGAATAGTTATAGTACGATCATGTTTTCTAAATTGAGATTAACAAATGCAGGAACAATTAGCTCCAGTTATCTCTTTGTTAATGTAAATAAAATTGTTTTGATTAAATGCTCCGTTTATTTTTTCCATATATTAAATGAAATGATTTGCTGTATTTTATTTTCTATTTACTATTTTAAAGACAAATATCTGGATTATCTTCTCTGTTAAAGTAATTTTTCCCTATTTCTTTTATAATTTAAAGGGAAGAGTTTCGATTTTCTGGTTTGTTTATTCTTTATTTTTAGTGGAAGGAATAAATGCTGAAGTAGCTAGCTAATGTCTTATTTGTTGAGAAGGATCATTGAATATTACATGCTGTTTTATGTTTACTTTCTATCCAAAGTCTAAGTGCATTGTAGTGCTCATTAGTTTGGTTATATAGTGAAAATATTGATAAATTAATTAAATTAAATGTCATTAATGATGTACGTATTTTACTTCTTTGTCATTATCTGCCCAATTCTAAAGTTTACATGACACTAGAGTATATTTATTTTCACACATGTACACATATACGCAGAGATATACGTTTTCAAACGGTGAATAAAATCATATCCTGTTCTCTCTTTCAACTTTATGATATGTGATATCACAAGCTCGTAAAGGACACATTTTAGTGGAGCAAATCTTGTTAATACGCAGTTTATTTACAGTTCGTAAGCAGAGTTTTATAAAGGCTAAAATCGACTGAATAACGAGCGACACCTGTGTTTTGTAAACAAAACGATAAACTTTTGTTTACATATTTCTGCGATAAAAGTAAGTTGATTCATCAAGAAAATTATTATTTCTTGTCAGATATTGTACAATCACTTTTCATTATTAATATAACATTTTTAGTTATTACACTTTTAATAATTATTAAAATTAATTTCAGTTCCAGTGCTGACAGAGGAGAAGAACTTATACATTTCCATATCCTAATGTTATTTGGGTTTGATTTCTGATATTTTAAATAAAGTATGCAATTTATTGAGTAGAGCAACCAGGCACACAAAGCCAAAGTTTTAACGATTTAAACCTTTTTCTTTAACGTTTTTATAAAATCGATGACATCTGTATCTTTCTATCCAGTGACACTTGCTGAAGCTGTCAGAATAAAATGGGCAAGACATTTCACACATTATGTGCTATTGGTAAATTTCAAAAGAACCTTGTCATTATCTCTCCCACGAAGTATATACAACTATATATCTAGTTATACAAATCATTTTGAAATCGGTAAAAAAAAAGAGTTATTAAATGTAAGAACGAGAATTGTACCCCTTTGTTTGTGAAAATGTACAGTAACGGATTTATAATTTACATTGTTATCGGTTATAATCCAATGGATCAGTAAGTTTCACCAAGCCTATAAAAATACCGGCATTCATAATCTTTCAAGTAGTGGTACGAATCCAATCATGGTTTCCAGGATATAAAAATTTAGGTTGGTCAAGGATAATTCTCTCACGCGAAAAAAATATAGCAAGATTCAATGTGTAAGTAGTAGATATATGCAACATTCTGAAAAGGTCAAGAAAAACTGGTATTGTTAATATAAAGAAAAAGTTGTTGAGGGAAAGAATCCGTAAATCTCAAAGGGACGTTAAGTATCATGAGATAAACATCAATCGAGTAAAGACCTTTCCAATGTCCTTGCGATAAATACAGAAGTGAATATTCTCTCGAGAAAAGTAAATGGACATTAGAACAAAATCATCCCTACGGACGTTTAACTTACCTCGAAAACCGTTGCTGAGTAGCAAAAGTTAAACCAAAAGGTTGGAGTGGTCATTGGATCTCAAACATTGGAAGAAACACCTATAAACATGAACTTTTTGTCAAGAAGAAACGATAGTTTGTTCGATGGCTGAGAGGAAGAAAACAGTATCCTAGTTAGTAGACAAGATCTTTAGTGGAGCAGAGTTAGGACAGTATAATTTTGAAAATGAATCTTAATTTACAGTGTCCGTAATCTACGCAAAACTGATGACACTTTGACTGCTGGCAAGTACAGGCTGATTCTGATACGTCATTCTACTCCATCATCCAGTTAGATAACGACTTTAAAAACATAGCAGATGTGATTAAACGATATTATGACGGAAAAAAGACCGATAGAACATCACAAGTACGGTTAAGTCTACACAAAGTTTGGATAAGATCGTACTTGAGCCTGTATGGTCTTACGTAAAAACTAAGAAGACCATAAGGTGACCAATTAACTTAGGTGAATATCGAATAGTACCACAACACACTTTGTTAAAAATTCCGTATTGGTACAATAATAAACTTAATGGAAACAAGAAAACATGGTGTAATACTCTATATAGAGCAGGCTCGGCATGGTCAGGTGGGTTAAGGTGTTCGACTCGTAATCTGAGGGTCGCGAGTTCGAATTCCGATCGCACCAAACATGCTCGCCCTTTCAGCAGTGAGGGCGTTATAATGTGACGGTGAATCCCAGTATTCGTTGGTAAAAGAGTAGCCCAAGAGTTAGCGGTGGGTGGTGATGACTAGCTGCCTTCCCTCTAGTTTTACGCTGCAAAAATAGGGATGATTAGGGCAGATGACCCTCGAGTAGCTTTGCGCGAAAAATAAAAACAAAAAACAAAACAAACTACGTAGAGCAAAAAAAATTACGCATAAGATATAAGTGTATTGTATAATTTATTTTCTTATCTTACGTATTTTCTGAAATAAAGTTTTATATCATGAACAAATTCACTATTTAGTTATCATTTCTCGTTCTTTATGTTTATCGTACGTATGTTTCTACATTTCCATTAGTGTAAATAATGGTGATTCAAGTTCATTCATGTGTGAAGAGCTAAATTCTCTGTTTGTTCAAAGTAGACAGGTGTTAAATACCTAACATGGATCGACGTATGGTTTCAATTATTAACTAGCGAAGAAGTGCACAACTAAGTGTGTTTTTATGTGGTGATTTTTGTGTTAAATTTTATCATAGAAAAAAAAAAGGATATTAATCTTCCAAATTCTTCATTGCTTGGCAGAAAGTCGGGGATTTTCGTAACTGAAATTATCTTAAATATTTTATAGTTATTTAGAAATATAATATATGTTATATTATTCAACCACAATGACTTCTTATCCCGCTTGTGGGGTAAGGGCCAATTCATCATCAGCCACAATATCGTTATCAGAATAATAGAATTGAGCAAAGTTTGTTGTTTCTTTGTTTTTTTGAATTCACACAAAGCTATACAAGGATTATCTGCGCTAGCCGTCCCTAATTTAGTAGTGTAAGGGAAGGCAGCTAGTCATCACTACCTACCGCCAACTCTTCGGCTACTCTTTTACTAAGGAATAGTGTGATTGACGGTCACATTATAACGCCTCAACAGTTTAAAGCGCACGGATATTCTATAATGAGATTAGAATTCATGATCCACAGATTGTGCGTAGAGCGCTCTAACGGCCAGCCGATGTCAGACTTCCTTTTCGTCGTTATTAAAATATTTTATGAATTGTAAAGTGTTTTAAGGTACTTCAGTTTCGTAAAAGTTCTATTATTTGAATAATTAAAATGTTTATCAGATTTTAAAAATAAACTACCGTATACATTCATCACATCTTTTTAAATGTAGTTTTAACCTAAGTATGACAAGGGTTTAAGATAAAAACACTTATTTTACGACATTTAAAAAGCATAAATATTATATTGGAGTGGAACGACAACGCAGCTTATGTAAACACTAAAAAAAACAAAAACGAAAGTGATGAACATTTTTGTTTATTTCTTCTCAGCGTAAATCTACGTATTGAAATGCCTGCTTTGTGTCCACCGTGGGCATATAAAGCTTAATTTTAGTCTTATTAACTCTATAGCTCTAAAGCTCACTGCTAAGCTGATGTCTAAAATAAAAACACATAACATTTATATTCATGTTCAACTGAGTATGAAGTTCAAGGAAATCGCTGACATATTATCTATAAAGTTCTTTTGAACACGGTATTATAAACACACATTATTCAGAACAAACTTTAAACACAAATCAACGAAAATGTTCAACTGAGATGTGCTGTAACAGACAAAATTCAGTATCAGCAATTATATTTGTTTGTTTTTCTTAATTTCGTGCAAAGCTATACGAGGGCTATCTGCGCTAGCCGTCCTTAATTTAGCAGTGCAAGACTAGAGTGAAGGCAGCTAGTCATCAGCATCAACCGCAAATCTTGGACTACTCTTTTACCAACGACTAATGGGATTGACCGTGACATCGTTGCGTTTCCACGGCTAATAGGGCGTGTATGTTTGCGTGACTGGGATTCGAACCCGCGACCTCAGAACGTAAGTCGAGCGTCCTAACCACATTTTGCCATGTCGGGCCAGAAATTATGAATACACATATTAATCGTAAGTGAAACGAATAAAAACTATAACCTGAGCAATTTCAGTATTTGCTCCTGAAGAATAGAGGTCCACCTTTCGAAAGCGCTCGGGCTATAAGGTTTTTATTCATTTCGATCAAGACTTTTGAACCCAATGTTTTTTAGCATCTTTATTGTAAGTGAGTTATTGTAATACTAAGTGATAAACTAGATGAACATATAAAAATCTAGGGCGAAATTGTGACACAGCACAAAATTGCAATATTAAAAAGGAAGTTTTTTTGTTGTTTGTGGTTGAGTAAAAAGCTATATGGGCTATCCGTACTGGTCTGCGTAGGGTATCGAGACTCGGTTTGTATTATTTTAAGTCCACAGATGTAGGAACTGAATCACTGGACGGCTTTAAAAAGTGTTCTTAAAGAAGTGTCTTGGCTGCAGCTCAGTATTATGTGACAGGGGTGATTTTGAAGTCACTTGATCATGCTATCTTTAACAATAATTATAGAACAAAATAGGTTGTTTTCGACAGTTCTTCTGCGTTCCATAAAACATGCAGTCGTAACCTGGAAATAAGAAAGACCAAAAAATTGAAAAAAGAGGAAAATTGTTAAAATTCATCCGGGTCGTTGACACGGAACATTTGCAATGTTGTTATTTCTCTTGCAGCACTGTTGAAACACTACAAGGATAACAGAATATTCTCTCTGGGAAATGTGATTATTCTCCAATCCCATTAGCTCTAATCCCTCTTTTTTCTATTAGTACTATTTTCAAAGGCTGTTTTTAGGAAGAACCGTTTCTTTCTGAGTTTATTATGTTCAAACGTTGTGCCAATAATTTGAAAAAAATGAATTTCACACAGGAATAATAAAAATGCTTTTGGACGATTTACAATGATGGAAGGTTCATTGAATTCTAACCTAAAATTTCCCTGAAGAACAAACAAAAATATTTATCCTGTTTTTTTTTATAGCAAGTCTGTATACATATATATATATATATATATGTAAATTATTTTTGAACTTCGTATTACGATTTGATAAATATATTTCAAGCATAGCATTTTTTCCTAGTTATTTTTAAAGCGAATAAACGTTGACTTTACTCCATAATGTATAGTTTAAGTCTCATCATCATTTGTTCTTTGCACGGGTAAAGCTAGGTTTCACATTGCGAGACCATTGGAGTAATAGAGTTACAGATAAGAACCCAATTCATAATGAAGCGGGAAAACTAACACCATCGCACATACATCAGCCAACCTCTAGAACACAATAGACACCCCTTGCCGGTAAACTGAGATGATTAATCACCGCGAAGCTCGAGGTTTTTACCGAGCCTAGATTCTCTTACCGCGCTGGGCGAGCTTCCAACCATTTAGAAGATGAATTCTTAGGCGGCCACTGTTTCGTCTGCTACTTAATTATAGCTCTAATAACGAACAGTGGTAATTAGCCAAGCATATCGCTATTTGATGAAAGAGTTCTGAAATACGTTTATTGGTTTTGCTGAAGATAATTACCATTATTACGTAGAAATTCCGCTGACTTTGCTAAAAACAGCAACGAAAAACATTGAGGGAAGGCAAGAGAGAAACTAGAGAACGCAAAGTTAGGTTAAATAAATTATTTCCATGTTGACCTACACTTCTAAAGCAGTTTATTACTAATATCACTGAAAGCTACCGTAGACTATGTTCTTCTTTTGAATCCATAATGAATAATATACCATTACTTTAGCAAGTTTTATCTACCCACCTTTATTACGTTACATCAAACACAGTGAAATTGATTTACACTCTACTGTATTTATAGTTAGCTACAGGAGCTCTGCAAGTACAGACTAGTATTGTAAGTCCTTGTTCAGCGGAGCGAGTGTAAAATTAATTACAATTTTCCAGAATTTACATTTAACTTTTAGATTTAAGTACATATAAATTATCTCATCCCAACACTCGATGTAGTTTGGCTACTGTTTTTTTTGTTTTGGCTTCGCATGGCCTGGTGATTAGAAAGCTCGATCACAATCTGTTGATCGTGGGTTCGAATCCCCGTCATCTAACGTGCTCTTCCTTTCAGCTGTAGCGGCGTTATAATGTGAAGGTCAGTCCCAATCTTCCCAATAAAAGAGCATCCATAGAGATGGTGATATGTTAGCTAGCTTCCTTCCTTCTAGGCTATCATTTCTAGATTACGAATGGTAAGCGCGAATATCCTTCGAGTAACTTTGCGCGAAATTAAGAAAATGTCAAAAAACACAAATTAGCTCCAGTTTCTTGTTCATATCTGCTGTTGCTTCAATTAATCATTGTTGGAATTTCCTTGTACAAAACTCATTCGGTAGGATTAGTACTGAGAATTTCACATAACAATTATTTGTAAAATATTGCCAAATAAGGTGTGATGGATGCTTAAAATGTTCTCAAACATATTACTTATGCGTACTATAGTTTGATTTACCAAGTAAAACAAAGTGAAGTAGTTTCAAGAAATATTACTATTGAAGTACTAAAATCAATATAAAAAGAGTGGCCGTATATTTATGCACACTCTCACACTATGTGCGAAATCCATTTTTTTGTTACCTCACACTGCGTATACTTATATTTTCGCAAATCGGATTCCTTTTCTTCTTTAGAACTTGAATTACGTGATAACAAAAGTATATTGGTATCTCGCGTTGTGAATTTCGCGCAAAGCTACACGAGCGCTATCTGCGCTAGACGTCCCTAATTTAGAAGTGTAATACTAGAGTGAAGGAAGCTGGTCATCACCACCCACAGCCAACTCTTGAGCTACTCTTTTACCAATGAACAGATGAACTGGTTAACATTATAACGTCTCTACGGCTGAAAGGGCGAGCAGCATATTTGGAGTGATGGGAATTCGAACCCGCGATCCTCACATTACGAGTGAAGAGCCCTAACCACCTGGCCATGCCGGTCAACGATAAGTGTGTAGAAAACAAAGAAGAAAATAAGACAAAAGGTATTTGAATTCTACAAACAGCTTTGGCTGCGATATTCCCTTATAAAAATGGTGCTATAATTTATTTTGAGATATGATCTTTATTTCGCCGTTTTCCAGTGGCATAGCGGTATGTGTGTGGAGTCATACCGCTAGAAACCGGGTTTCGATATTCGTGATGGGCGTAGCACAGATAGTCCATTGTGTAGCTTTGTGTTTAATATTTTACAAACAACCAAATAATTATTTCGCCATCTCGCGGAGGTATTACTAACTAAATATTTAGGTATGTAATTAATTAATCAAGAGAGGTCAAAAAACATTGTTTAATTACATTTATTTTAGACAAAACATGGGTTTAATTATTTCAATATATGATTGAAAAGTATTCATAAAACATTTAAATTTATTTTCAAACGAACAAAGTTTTTCGGTATCTTCATTCTAAAAAAAGATAAACTTCTCAACAGACTATGATTCTCCGTTTCTTAGTTTAGTAAGAAAAGTGTTTATATTTCCTTATTAAACACTTAAAATATTTTGGAAAAAATATTTAAATCGGTTTTTGTCTGGTATATCTGATATTCGAAATTGTCGAATCATTGTTTTCGTCAAGCTATAGCAAAAGAGTTAATCAGAAGGATCAGAAAAATATATTATCTGCCCGGCATGGCTAGGTGGGTTAAGGCATTCGACTCCTACTCCGAGAGTCGCGGGTTTGAATCCCAGTTGCATCAAACATGGTTTCTCTTTCAGCCCAACACTTGGGCTACTCTTTTACCAACGAATAGTGGGATTGATTGTTACATTATAACGTCCCCACGGCTGAAAGGGCGAGCATGTTTGGTGCGACGGGGATTCGATCTCCCGACCCTCGGATTACGAGTCGGGCACCTTAACCTCCTGTCTATGCTGAGTCCATACGTAAGTCAAGCGAAGTTAGCAATAGAGCAGTTAAGGTACAACCAACTGAACACTTAAGGAAAAGAACTGATGATAAATGTTTGACTCTTGTCTGGTCCTACGAAACTGTTTGACATTTTGCACCTTGACGGTTAACATAATGTCGAAAGATTTATTACCTCTCAACCCTCTGTCTGAGAGATTGCCTCAAAAACTCTTAAAGTCACAAGAAGCTCGTGATATGTTTCAGAGTATTTTGGAGTACTATTTAGAAAAGGCACTCCAAGACATTACTTCTGGTGCGTCAATATTATTGTTCACAAAAATCTATATGTTATTCTGTTATATTTTACATAGATAAATCAAATCAGAGTCGGAATTGGCTCTGTTGTGACGTCAGAGAACTTTATACATATATGTAGGCGAACATGAAATGTGAATTACTGACTATATGTCTTCATACCGATATACACTTGAGTAACATTACTATCTCAGCAGCGATATGAATTCATGAGTTGTGTATCCACAAAATATAAGCACATGTAATTTTACAACTTATTCAAGTTAAAATTTTGAAGTAATTAAAATATTTCACTTTAAACATTACAAGTAACGTATCACTACCAATTGTTGAGGCATTCAAATATTCAAATTGTATATATGACATACGTAAAACTTATTTGTGTTTAATTGCAATTTTTCTACAGGAAATAAATTGTTAAATGAGTCTTGAATTTTTATCTAATCTGTTTGATTCTAGTACAATAAAACTACATATCTTTAATCTATTGAAAACGGTTTTATACTGAGTATTAAGATGTTGAGGGCGTTTATTTTTGTTTTTGAGAAACGAAACTTCACAACAATTGAATACATTCACGATATGAGTAGTAATTACATCAGGCTAGATGAATAACGAGCGCGATTCGTAATTTAAGGGTCGCAAGTTCGAATCCCCACCTCACCAAACATGCTCGCCCTTTTAGTCGTGGAAGCTTTATAATGTGATGGTCAATCCCACTATTCGTTGGTAAATGAGTAGCCCAAGAATTGACGGTGGATGATAATGACTAGCTGCCTTCCATCTAGTCTTACACTGCTAAATTAAAGGCGGTTAGCACAGATAGTCCTCGTTCAGCTTTGTGTAAAATTAAAACATGAATAATCTTGTTACGAATTCTTAGCAGTGACTAATGAACTTTTAATATGGATGCGTACTTTGACCTCTGAAATGAAATCTTTAAAATTTTTGTAGATTTTGAGCTGACTACTAAGCATAAATGTCTTAGCTTACTTTGCACATATGTGCGTAAAACAGGTAATCCTGCCTTAGTTAAAGATTGTATTATTTCAAGTTCCAATCTGTAAGATTGGTAGCCACTAGACTGAAGGCTAAAAATAACAACACTCGGTTTTTTGACATTTGGATATTACCTAGATAAAAAAATACTATAAGGATAAACTTTATTTCCAATGTTACAATCTCGGTATTATGTTGTATTTATATTGTTTCAAGACCTCTTTGTTGTTAAGCACAAATTTACACAATGAGTTATTAGTATTCTACGACGAAGGACTTTAGAGCTTTTACGTTGTAAAATAAGTCTTATAATTTCCTTTGTCTTTCAGCCACTAAAACGATTAGACGAAATATTTATCTCATATTTCTGAATATGACGAAATAGTTTCCATTGGGTTCTTGCAAGCGTAAACACAATGGTTGTTGTTCTTATATTTTAACGGCTAAGAATGTGGTTACATTAGTTGACCACATTTATAAAAAGGAGAAGTTCAAAAACTCTGGTACAGAATAGTTCGATACTCTACCAAACGATTCTTTCATGTATGCATAAAACTACTTTCCTATAAACATTTATACAGTTTTATTAGAGGAAAAAAATAAAACATTTCATCTGCGCTTGTTTCGGCGTACAAATTACACGACTTCTTCGTAGCAGAATATTTACGTGTTCAGTAGATTAATCGTAGCCTATACCTTAAACGTTCACCTAGGTTCAGCCATGTTAATAAACCTTGCTAAGAGACAAGTAACTCAATCAATGTTCTTTATTGATGCATTGCTAGTTACATAGCTGGCAAAGTATTTTGTATCGGAATCCGTTACCTCTTTCGAGCAGAAAGGGTTGCATTATCTACTGAGTGACACAACAAAGACATATTTTCTGGGATGTGCCCAAGCTTGCATGTCTCAATGTCTCCGTAGCTGCTTGCGTTAAGTTTTTATTTTTAATTTATTTAGTCAGATGTATTATGGGTGTTTACAAACAATAGATATAAAACCACGAGGAAAACTCTATTTCTTTGTTAGCTTTAAAATACAATTTGAGAATAAAGTTAAAGAAAACACGAATTATACCATGATCTGACAGAAAAGTAATGCATTATTTTAGATAGTTAGATGACTTAATACCACAAATATCGAAAGTTTAGTCAAATCATTCAGAAATAAGATACAATTGAAAACAAAAGCTATAAATGTAAGACTTTATATGCTTTAGGAAAATATAAGTGCTGCTCTTGCTTCGAGCGCAATTTATAACAAACAAAATTGTAATTAAGAATAGCACATTTGAACGTGGAAGAGTCTTTACATTTACACAATCTAGTAACTTTCGAAATTGTTTATTTTTCTATTGAATGTCCTTATACTTACACTATGATCCTAGTCTCGTCCATAAGCAAGCCTATTTGATTCTCAAATTACTAAATTATTTTTGGAACGCTCAATATATGTGACACCACATTTATACATATAAAAATATAATACCAAATGTTTGTCTATCTGTAGCTCATGAACGGTTGACCGTAGAAAACAAATTCTATGTCAAAATGCTTCTTTTCAGGAGTATATTACAGAGAAATTATTCACTTGTTTTTGTAATTGTTAAATTTCATATGAATATCAGCAGCGATCATTCAGTCTTTGTTTGTGCTGAACGGCGAATCTAAGGAAAAATTTATTAAGAACAATGGTATTTCTTTTTGTATGGGAATTTTACAAAAGGAGGGATTACCTGCTCGAGCGATTAAAAGAAATATTTTAAAGTAAATCCGACTAGCATGAACCGAAAAGAAAAGGAATAAAAATAGGGTAGTGATTCAACATATATTTGTTATTGCTTGGTTTATATGTATTTATATATATTTGAAATCGATATTATATAAATATTTAATTTTACTATACCATGTTGAATAAATTGATTTCAAACAAATTAAATATCTCCCCTTTGATACCTCTTTTAGAAATGACAACTGTCAAACATCGCTCATTTCGGTAACGGTCTTTTTCTGTGTTCAGTAAAATGACTAGGAATGGTGGCATCCAGCGAAAAATACCCCTGCGGTTATTTAGCAAACCTGAGCGCTATGTTGTATTGGATGCACACATTGTATCGAATACAAAAATTGTTTTGCCAACAATGCAATTTTAATTGTTGAAATAACACATGGAATGACAAAAAAAAAAGTTGTAAATGGCCCGCTAGACAATCCTATTGTATCCTTACTCTACCCAAAAAACTGCATTTTAAATTTATTTATCAATATTTTTAGGAAAACTACTGGTGAATTGTTTCAACGAGTATCTGCTAGTATCACATCTAGTATTACATACTACTAAGTAATTTTATGTTATTGCCTCTTACAATATTCAATTAAAAACTAATAGACTAGTTTAGTATTATCACTCACATTCTATATGAAACATGCAGGAACGTTAGCAGTAATTAATTAATTAATTCCAATATTGCTAGTATTTTCATATAAATGATTTTGGGTGACTGATGTATTATTATGAACCAACAAAACTGTAATGACAAGCGATTTGGTACAGAATAGGTTATATAAAACTATTTAAAAATACATTGGGATCCATAGTCGTTCTCGCGCTCTGAAAAACTGATGAGTGTTTGCACGAAAGACAAGAGCACATGATTATATCCAAACAGATGATATGACAAGAGCACATGATTATATCCAAACAGATGATATGTTGCTTACAAAATTACAAACATAGCGTACCACTGTTTTGGTCGTACATCTACGATAGATTTTCACTGAAGGTACACTTTAGTGTAAGTAGCATATAAAATATTCTTATAACAACACGTACATGACTACACACATATTCAAATAATACTACGTCTTTTAAGGAAAAATAAATTTGGCTAACAGAGGCAGTGTTTTCTTTGTCATAATGATATATATATCTATATAATACTTCTGGACTAAATTAGAATTGTTAATTCATACAGAATACAAATTTGTTTTTCATTTTCATGCAGTAGAAAGTAGTAAGCAGCTGTCTATCTGTAATAACGTAATACGTATTATGTTATATTTTCTATGTTAGAGCCAACTGTTGAGTGATTATAAAAGTTCTTGTTTTATTATGCATGTTCAAATCTATATACAAAACCAAGTCCAATTGTTAGCTCAAAAGACTTCCCATCTACACTTCTGGAGTCGCACGTTGTCCCGGTAATAGAAGATTTGGATTTTAAAGCTGATGATCTGTGTTCGAATACATGCGATATAGTTAAACTATGAGTGCATTATTAACCCCATAGGGTAGACAGCATGTGGTAGGGTACTTCTGAATGATTTACTACTCTCTGGTTAATGTTTTAAATTTATGGACGGCGATATACAGCTTCAGTAGCTTGTCATAAATACTGGGTAGGTGGTTAGGGCTCTTGACTCGTAATCGTGTGGGAACGTTATAATGTTACGGTCAATCCCATTATTCATTGGTAAAAAGTAGCCTAAGAATTGGCCGTGGGTGGAAATGAATAGCTGCCTTCCCTCTAGTCTTACAATGCTAACTTAGAGAGAGCTAGTGCAGATAGTCCTTGTGCAGTTTTGGGCGAAATTCAAAAAACAGAAAACAAAATTGTTATAAATACAAAACACTACACTCATGTTTCTGTCTCTTCCGTCACACCAAACATGGTCGCCCTTTCGCCCGTGGGGGGCGTTATAATGTGACGGTTAATCCCACACGGTAAAAGTAAAGCCCAAGAGTTGGCGGTGGGTGGTGATGACTAATTGCCTTTCCTCTAGCCTTACACTGCTAAATTAGGGATGGTCAGCACAGATAGCCCTCGTGTAGCTTTGCGAAAAATTCAAGACAAACCAAACCAATCTGTTCCGTAATTCCGAAACGTCCATCAGTAACGAACAACTCCAACTAGATAAATAATGTTACGAACAATCCAGAACAAAAAATGCTTGGATTCTTTTATTTCGCATCTTAGCCTATCAGAAACCTTTAACAAGCCCACTTCACCCCCAAATCCATCACTTTTTCAGTTTCAACCGCTCTGTTTGACATTACCACTAATCAAGCGTTAGATGAAGAACAAGAAGTCGTCTCACTGATCGCTTTGACTCTCTGATCAAATATCTACCGAAGTCATTTACTACTGTTCGTACATAGCACATTCTCGATTTAGAAGCTAGAACTGTGTTCGTTTATGTTAAAAAAGCAGTCGGTTAGGTGCTTTTAAAGACAATTCCAGTCAAAATAAGAAATCAAGCCAAATTAAATTTAAACACTGGTTCAAAATCTACGTCTTGCCTGATACCGAGATTGGTTTCTTATGTAAGAATGAAGAATATGTCTAATTCTTGGCACACAGAAAGTTATAGCGCCCACCATGTAACATTTTATAGTAACAATGACAGTGTTTTTGTTCGACGTTGAAGAAGAGAGGGCTATCTGTGCACTGCCCACCACGAGTATTGAAACCCGGTTTTTATCATTGTAAGTCCGCAGATATACCACCGTGCTACTAGGGGCACAAGAGAACTCGAAGAAAGAATGCTATCCGCAGTTACTTGATGAATAAGAATGATTACATCCCTTAAGAGACAATCTGTGTAAGGACTTCTTATCACTTATTACACAGTTGTGTCTGCTGTCTGTTAGAGCTTCTGTAAGGCCGATTTTGTACACCTTTAACTCGTGAAAGTATGTATATAATTGGAAATTCGTCGTAGTGAAAAAATAAAAATGCAAATTCTATTTTTACAGTCATGGTTTATGAAATCGTACTTGTAGGATAAAAAATAGTTCAATAACTTATTTGATGGAGAAAAGAACTAATAAATATTTTAAGAGGTATGATATATCTACACGAATTCAGTGGACTATAAGTGTCGTTTTCTCATTGTTATACAGTAGTCTGAATACACGGGGCGTTTACTATTCTTATCGTCTATATTTATACGGTTCAGAAGCCATTAGTAAAATTGGATTTTTTGTTAAGTAACTTCTGCGACTGTACACATTATTATTCACGTGTACAAGGAACCAAATGTTTGAAACTATCGAATAACCATTGGTAACGTGGAAAACATCTGAGCCTAACGACAACGTGTATATTTTATAAGATGTATTTAAATAGTATAAACATGCAAGAGATAAGAGTTAATTCAGAATTCATGTGGGCTGTTCATCGTTTAACGGTAATAAAGTTCCTTCAGTTGGGCACGGCATGGCCGTGTGGTTAAGGTACTTGACTCGTAATCCAAGAGTCGCGGGTTCGAATCCCCATCACACCAAACATGCTCACCCTTTCAGCCAATTAAAAAACAAAACAAACATTCTTCAGTTGTTTCATCATCTATTCATCAGTTACTACAGAGATTATTCTTTATAATTCTACCCTCCTTTGGAAGGGTATTTACAAAGTTAGAACAAAATTAATTTACAAAAACAGTAACACATTCTCAGTTTAGGATGGCCCAAAATTCTGAAAGTGATATACAGAAACGTCAGAGAAAAAAGGATAAGATTCTAACGACGTATTGACCATCCATCTGATCTGTTTTACCTTTTATTTATTTTTTATTTTGTTACACTTTAACTTAATCTAAATCGGTAATTGGACTGATTTTTATAAGGTATTCCATAAGCTTAATATGTTTTACATAGAAGATCACTTTTGCATACGATAAATTCCACTAACTTCGCGTGTTTATTCGGTCGTGTTTTTTTTTCAGTTTGTATTCAAGGATTGTATACTTGTTTTTGTTCGATAAACATATTAAATAAAGAAACAACAGTAACATCAACGTCATGAAATATAAAATGCACTGATTTCTTGAATCGAAAAAAACAATTATCGTCAGATTTAGTTTAATTAATGTTTCGTATGACTTCTGAAATAATCATAACTTCCTATAAATTGAAAAAGGAATTCATTTTTATTTGTGATTAATAGGGCTGAAGAGAACAGGTTTTAAATTCGTTAGGACTTAATACCATACCTAAAAAAAGAAATGTAATAATGTTAGTTCTAAAAACTGACTTCATTATAAAGGTAATTATATATGGAAATATTTCATTTTTTACACTGCATATATAAATATCATAACAACATCCAAGTTTTCAGTATAGAGACATTTTTTGATAGTTTCCAACATAAAATAAAGCTTTCATAACATAAAGTTTACACCTTACCATGTAATAATTATTTAGTTTTATAAAGAAAACACAGAAAAAATAACTAGCTTTTCTTAGAAATTGTTAAAATTGTGAAAACACAAAAACTCTGCAATAAAAATTAACTATAATGTAACCTATACAAACACCAGTGTGTGTTAACTATAATGTGACTTATACAAACACCAGTGTGTGTGTATTACGTCACGCTTGATTTCTCTAAATGGAAAGAGTCATAAAAGCCAAAATTTTTTATTTAGATATACTAGTTCAATTACTGTCTGTCTCTTATGATTTTATTAACATAAATTATTTTTATCAATAATTATTCTATGAATACATTACAAATTCATTTCATGAATGATCTCAGTATTAATTGGTTCATAAATGAATTTATCGAGTTTTGGCTACCTGCACTTTTCTGCCTCTTTGTTGGTCAACCTAGATTTTACAAAATATATTTATTTCTTTTAGCTGTAAAATGTGAGGTTGACGTATAATATGGAGTTATAATATTCGTATTTTCCCAGCGTTTCCGACGGGCTATAGGCTAGTAAACAACAAGTACCATTTAGAATATTTCTATATGTTTTTAATTTGATGACAGCAACAAAAAATAAAATTTTTCTTACATATAAACTATCGTAACGTTAATTTTTTAATTTCCTGTTTCATTGTGTGTTGTTCCTCTAGCCCACCAATAGTAGTGTAATGTTTGAAGAGTCTTACAACATTAGAAATCGGGTTTTAATACTTGTGGTATTAAATAGCCCCTTGTGTAGCTTAATTCAAAAAATTATTCTTCTAATTTAGCGTTATTGAGCTCCAACGACTTATCTAAGTTACAATAACTTATTGCGTACTATGGGGTTATGTGCTCCCTTTCCAAGTTAATACCGAAAAGTACGAATGATATAAATAATACATGTTCCTTTGTTTCTTTTCTAATTTCGTGCAAAGCTACACGAGGGCTATCTGCGCTAGCCGTCCCTAATTTAGCATTTTAAGACTAGAGGGAAGGCAACTAGTCATCACCACCCACCGCCAACTCTTGGGCTACTCTTTTACCAACGAATAGTGGGATTGAGCGTCACATTATAACGCCCTCGCTGCTGAAAGGACGAGCATGTTTGGTGTGACGTGGAATACATTAAATATGTGACGATCTTAAGTTAAATAAAAATATAATTAATTTGTGATTTTTAACCAGCTTTGTTAACCACTCATTCAGTTCAAAAGAGCCCGGCACGGCCAGGTAGTTAAGGCAATTGACTCGTAATCCGGAGGTCACGGGTTCGAATCCCCATCACACCAAATATTCTCGCCCTTTCAGCCGTGGAAGTGTTATAATGTTACGGTCAGTCCCACTATTCGTTGGTAAAAGAGCAGCCTTAGAGTTGGCGATGGGTGGCGATTACTAGCTGCCTCTCTTTAGTCTTACACTGCCAAAGCAAATATACCTCGTGTAGTTTTGCGCGAAATTCAAAACAAACAAATCAGTTTAAGACTGAAGGGAAGGCAACTAGTCATCATTACCTACCGCCAACTCTGGGACTATTGTTTTCCTAACGAATAGTGGAATTTACCGTCACTTATAACGCCCCACAGCTAAAAGGGGAGTATGTTTGGTGTGACGGGGATTCGAACCCGAGACTCTCAGAATACGAGTCGAGCGCCCTAACCACCTGGCCATGTCGGACTACTAAGTTATGCATTATGATAAGTATTCTCCTTACTACCACTAAAATCATATACTGGCGTGGAAAATGTTATTTAAACCCGCGCAATTAATTCCAAACAATTTGAAATATTATTCAACAACAATAAGATGGCAGCGATTAGTGTATGTTAGGTCTTCCGATGGGACAATGGTAAGTCTATTGATTTACAACACCAAAATTAAATGTTCGATTTTCCCTCGCTAAAAACGGCAGACAGCCCTTTTTGTCTTTGTGAAACGAAACACACACGTGCGATTAGTGCATATGCCAAATAAAAATTCGCTATTTATCTGCTACCTAAAATAAGGTAGTAATAGTTCATTAATTAATGTATTTTTCTGTAGCTTAAAGAAAAAAGAAAGAAATAAAAGTAAAAAATAAATTAATTTATAGTTTACCTGCATAACTGAGAACTAACTGATGTACTTAATTTTGTTTTTTGGAACTAAACTATTTTATCAGATAACCAGGTTCTTTTTCAAGACGTTAGAAAAGGAATAACTACGCAGGAATTGCTAATTTAGTATAAAAATACGTTGATCAGCGAGGATAATTTATGTTTGCAAATCTGAAAAAAGTATTTCACGAAATGTTTGTTTCTAAAGTTGCAGAAATTAAAAAATATATATATTTGGTGAAGAAAAAAACGTTTTTCAACTTTGACGTACATGTTGCTATAGTTTAAGTTGAGTGAAATTAAGGCTACATACAACCTTGATCGAGTTTAGTTCAATGTGAATAATTTTTGTTGTTTATTTGTTGTAACATTTGTATCTTCAGATGAGATTTAATAACTATACTACAGGGCCCAGCATGGCCAGGTGGGTTAAGGCGTTCGACTCGTAATCCGAGGGTTGCGGGTTCGAATCCCGGTTGCACCAAACATGCTCGCCATTTCAGCCGTGAGGGCGTTATAATGTTACGATCAATCCCACTATTCGTTGGTAAAAGAGTAGCCCAAGAGTTGGCGGTGGGTGGTGATGACTAGCTGCCTTCCTCTAGTCTTACACTGCAAAATTAATGACGGTTAGTGCAGACAGCCCTTGAGTAGCTTTGCGCGAAATTCAAAAACAAACTACACTACAAATGTCACCTAACGGAATTTTTTCTTTTTGAAAAATTAAATTTTTGTTGCTTTTCTGTTCTGAGAATATTTCGAGTTTTTCTTTCATGTGTATGAGATTAATTAAACTATTGATTTTGCTGGTGGGTGGTTCTGAGGTGAACTTTACTAAACAAATTATTAAACTGAAATGAGCGTATTAGTGCCCTCAACACTTATTAACTGTATATAGCATTTTCGTGAAAGTGGTCGAAACATGCAAGGTTGGAACTCAGATTTTAAACATGCAATATTTGCACTGAACTAACTTTACGATTCATGGTTATCACACTTCACAGGAAAGTGACGAGTGATATACCCTAAAAATATAAATGCACTTCTGTCAAATACCCATTTAATAACATATATTAAATTATCAAATGGTTGGCCAAAAATAAAATGATATACGATTGCCGTGGTATCAAAATTTGTATGTATTTTTTGCAGTGTATTGTTTGTTTTGGAATTTCGCACAAAGCTACTCGAGGGCTATCTGTGCTAGCCGTCCCTAATTTGGCAGTGTAAGACTAGAGGGAAGGCAGCTAGTCATCACCACCCACCGCCAACTCTTGGGCTACTCTTTTACTAACGAAAAGTGGGATTCACCGTCACATTATAACGCCTCCACGGCTGGGTGCAGTGTATTAGATATGGCTTGTTTTGAATTTTGCGCAAAGCTACACGAGGGCTATCTGCGCTAGCCGTCCCTAATTTAGCAGTGTAAGACTAGAGAGAAGGCAGCTAGTCATCACTACCCACCGCCAACTCTTGGGCTACTCTTTTACTAGAAATAATGGGATTAATCGCACATCATAACGCCCTCACAGCTGAAAGGGCAAGCATGTTGGTGTGACGAGAATTCGAACCTGCGACCCTTAGATTACGAGTCGAGTTCCTTAACCACCTGGCTATGCCGGGCCTAATAAACCTAAAACCACAAGATATTTATAAAACCAACACGTCATATTTTCATTAATTATATTTTAAAATTATTTATTCATACACATATTTTTATAGTTACAATGATGACCCGACATGGCCAAAGTGGTAAGGACCCATCGTGTGGTTTTGTGCTTAATTACAAATAAACAAACCTAACGTAATGTTTCATAATGTGTCGTCGAAAAATTAAATTAAATACAAAGGTGGCATGGTTAAGGTAGAACTACCAAAACAATGAGGGCCCTACATGGTCACGTGGTTAGGACGCTCGTCTTGTAATTTGAGTGTCGCAGGTTCGAATCACCGTTACACCAAACATGTTTGCTCTATCAGCCGTGGAGGCGTTATTATGTGTTGGTCAATCCCACTATTCGTTGATAAAAGAGTAGCCCAAGTGTTGGCAGTGGGTGGTGATGACTGGCTGCCTTCCCTCTAGTATTACACTATTAATTAGAGACGGTTAACACAGATAGCCCTTGTGTAGCTTTGCGCGAAACCGAAACAAACAAACAAACTTTGATTTTATGTGGTTGAATTCCAGTTAGGGCGAGCGTATATACGTGAAAGTAATGAGATGAGTCATACGACGGGTATTGTACATATACGCAAGAAACTTATTACAAATTTAATATAAAACTCGTAAAAATATAACTACGCCGTTTATGTGTTACAGTAAGAATATTTATTTTGAAATATTGATATTGCTGGAGAGTTAGACGTACAAGTGCTTTCCAATTGAAATAACACAAAATGAATGTTCGAAACTATTCAGCGAATTATCCAGTAGATTATACCACTCAATTTATAAAACCACAAGTTTGAATCATGTTTTCGAGATGTTGTCTCTTAACTGTCTTTATGAGTCCTAGAAGAAATGCTCTCTCTCCCGGCGGGTATAATTCCTAGCTTCAGTGGAAGGTTATTAGTCCTGCGGTCTTTTCTGGAATTTTCTGATAGTTCTACAACAATGTACTTATAGATTAAATTTAATACTGTTCACCATCTATGGGAACAATTTTATTAAAATATACCTTTATAGATGCAGTTATCAAAGTGTCTTGTTTTTCTGTTGCCACACTCATGAGATTATCACTAAAGTAGGATAGATATTTTTTGTGTTTTTAGATTGATTTGTATTTGGAACTTTGACTTTTTTTTGTTTGCAGTTTTAACAGATTTAACCACTTCTGAAAGATATAATTTTTGAGGAAAACTCAACTGTTTTATTTATCGCTCAACTATAAAAATACTGCCTGGTTATAGAAATGTCACTGTAGTATGATTGGTGGTGATCGGTGCGATAGTTTCAGAGATTCGAGTTTTTGGACTATACATTCATTATAGTAAGAAGTGTTAACACAGAGTTTAATAAATTAATATTTTCCTTATTTTTAAGCGGCATGTGCTTGATCTGAATCTGTTTTTCTTTTCTTTGTTGTATGGAATGCTAATGTATAACTGTTCTGGAACTTTTTGTTTTAAAGATATGTATTATGTATATTATCTATATAACGTTTCTGATTTTTATATGATTTTTGAAGTAAAATCCTTCACATTATCAACAGTACAGTGTGTAATATTTGGCTTTATAATCGCATGGTTAACAATGCGGTGTGTAATATTTTGTATTGCATAGTCCTCGCGTGGTTAACAATACGAGTAACATTTAGTTTTGTAAATGTCGAAGCCTTCACATAATTAAGAGTTCGGTGTGTAATATTGTAAAAGTAAGTCTACACATGGTTAACAGTACGGTGTGTAAAATAAAGTTTAGTTTTGTAAATGTCAAAGCCTTCACATACTTAAGAGTCAATGTGTATATATGATATTTTTATATTGTGAAAGTAATAGCCTCCAAATAGTTAACGATACAGTATGTAATATTTGGTATTGTAATAGTCCTCACGTGGTTAACAATACATGTAATATTTAGTTTTGTAAATGTGAAAGTCTTCACATACTTAAGAGTCAATGTGTATATATGATATTTTTGTATTGTAAAAGTAATAGTCTCCAGATAGCTAACTGTACGGTGTGTGACATTCGTGATATTACAAGCATGTCAAAGGTCAACCACAGTAACCAATGAAATGGCTCGTTAAGAGAAATTACTGGAGAAAATTGAAAACGACATTTCAGTCAAAGTAAAGGAAACTGTGACACTGCGGGACCTGAAATACGTGTCACGCACAATCGATGAAACGTTGGGTGAACAGGTACAGAGACAATATATCTAGTCATGCATTACTATTACAATCACATTTCTCCAGGGTAGAAAATATACGATTATTAGAATCAGAAAATTCTACGTTACCAAGAGCTATTGTGGGATAAATAAGACTTATATTAAAGATGTATCTTCACAATCGTCACACTGGAACCGTTCCCCAACAGAAGTCTCCTGATGATATATATATATATATATATATATATTAGTTAAACGTAATACATTTTGATACAGAAACGAAGTAACAAGGAAGGACTGCGATAGAAACAACAAATCCAAACCTCTGAATAATTACAATAGTTTGTTATAACTTAAAAAACAAGTCGAAACAAAAATGAATTAAACAAAGAATGGTGCACTAATTGAAACGATCCCTAGGGTATATTTTATAATCTCACATTATAGTTTGTATCCTCGAATCCGTACAATTAGTGCAGTGTTGTTTGTTTATTTTATTTTTGTTTCCGCTTGTTTTTTTAAGTTATAACAAACTTATATATATATGTAATAATAAGTTGCACGTGAATATACTGTCTTCAATTAGTTGCATGATACGTATTGCAAGTAGTTAAGGCGTTCAACTCGCAATTTGAAGGTCGCAGGCTCAAATCGTTGGGGTGTTATAATGCTACTATCAATCCTACTATTCGTCGCTAAAAGAATAGTCCAAGAGTTGGCGACGGGTGGAGATGACTAACTCCCTTCCATCTAGTCTTTCCCTGCTAAATTAGGGACAGCTAGCGCAGATTGTCTTCGTAGTAGCTTTGTGTGAAATTCAAAACAAACCATATGCTCCAATTTGTTCTGTCGAGACGTCGGTGAAATGTACACATGATACGAATCACGAGAAGAATTATGCACTATAGGCTACAAAACTAGTACGACATATGAACTTCAAAATCAATGAACATTTTTTTCTCTTAGATTTAATTTTATTTAATCTTGAAACAGAACATTTTCGGGAACCCTGCGGAAGTACATCTAATATTTATCCTTCTACGTGTATGAATTAGACACAAAAAAGTAGAGGTGTTACTTAGGGCTTGAAACGATGTACCATATAAATAAGTTAAACTGTAAAAGTGGGTGCAAAGACCGTAAACAATATTGAGCGTTTTTTTTCTCTCGTAAACAACAATATGTTTATTTGTTTTGTTTTTTGGCACTGTGATTATGTTATAAACATGTCAGTCAAATACTATTATTCAATTAAAGTATTTCAAGAGTTGATAATAATTATAAATGTCACCTTTATTTTAGTCTATCAGTTTAGAATTAGCGACAGTTAGCGCAACTGTCTTCAGGTAGTTATGCTTTTTGCATAGATTTAACTTTTGAGTGCATTTATGAACTTTAGAGATTTTTCTCTTGTGTTAGAGTACAGGCATGGCCAGGTAGTTAAGGCACTCGACTCGTAATCCGAGAGTCGCGGGTTCGAATCCTCAACACACCAAACATGCTGACCCGTTCAGCCTTGGGGGCGTTATAATGTAGCGGTCAATCCCACTATTCGTTGGTAAAAGAAGTTGGTTGTGGGTGGTGATGATCAGTAATGTAGCGGTCAATCCCACTATTTGTTGGTAAAAGAAGTTGGTTGTGGGTGGTGATGATCAGCTGTCGTCCTTCTAGCCTTATACTGCTAAATTAGGGATAACTAGCCCTCGTGTAGATTTGCGTAAAATTCAAAACAAACCAAACTCGTGAATTCGTTACAAACCAAATGTTTTTTTTTTCTTTTCTTTAAAACTGTAAACATCAAAACTTGGCCATTTTCGAATAAAGAATAATTGCTAAGATGAAATTTAACCAACAAATTTACTTTTACGTAGTTTACTATACTGCCTACAACCTTTATGCTGTAATAAGGATTTTTACTGAAGTTCTTAGATTTTTGGTTTAATCTGAAAATAAAACATATTAACATTTTTTGATGAAATTAAAATATGTATTTACTGTTTGTCTATGGCGACGCAGTGTGGTTGAAATACTACAACATATACTATTGTTTTGGAAAAACCTAAAGGAACTGAATAAAGAATATTAAATTATAGTAGTCACAAATTAGTGATTTGTGACAAGTGTAAGATATTTTATTTTATATTTAATTCAACTTTAATTACTTAGTTATGATTTAAGAGCTTTGCAAATAATTTTAATATATATTTTTTCAATTTTCAAAGATCTTTTGTCATAAACATTCTAAGAAAATAAATGAAATTTATTTAGATGTTAAATTTTGCAGTTTTACCTCTTTTTTTTGTAAAATTTTGATGTAATACAACCAAAGGAAACACGAAACACATCCATATTCTGAAACTTACAGTTTACGCTAATATAAAAAAAAATAAGGTTACATTTAAAGCTACCTATGACATTTAGTTTGATACGGTTTGTTGTTGATATTTGCGCAAACTTACACTATGCTTTAGCTATCCTAATTTTAAATATATAGACTAGAAAAATGACAGCTAGCGAACAAAATCGAACACCAGCTCTTGAGCTACTGCAATCGAATATACCAGAACTTAAGAAAGGCATTAACGGTTCTAAGGTGTGTGGTATCAGATCGACTTGGAAGTTTTAACGGAATATCAGTGAAATGTACAATTCACTAGCAATCCACCATAATGATGCTTCTCTACAGTAAAAGATAACTCATTTCTTTGCTTCTTCATTGAAATCAGTTTATAACTACTTTTCGAAAAAGATTAATGCTTAACTTTGTTATTTGAACGTTTTTGTAAATATCTTTGACATATCCTGTATTTTCTTACATATTGGATCTGTGAAGGTGGTGACAAGAGTCGAAAGTGAACAGAACATCGCCGATCTGAAACAATGTGTATCCACTTCAACCCTAAAACTATATCTATGAGTAATTAATAATGCTATTAAAAGTATTTTTATTTAGACTGTTCAATTATATTTCGAATCAATTTATGTAGAGAATGAAACGATTTTATTTTTTAATCATTTCGTGAGAGAAAACATTACCACCAGATGTATTCGAGTTAAAAATACTATCATTCGCTTCAGGGAAAAATCCATACTATGAGTTATATACTCGGGAAAATTAACTACAGGGAAAAAATATTAGTTATTTACTATTTTTGTCACATTTTACTCAAAAGTATTCACTAGATTAAACAATGTAAATTTAAATCTTAAAAAAGTTTTAAAAACTGAATAAAGTACAATCGGTTTAATAAGCATAACAAAGTAAAATTGAAACCTCTCTCTTATGGCCTCCTCAGTGGTAATTCTGAAAGTCTATAATGCTAAAAACTAAGCTTCTATATCCTTGGTGAGCAGGGTAGAGATGGCCTATTGTGTAGATTTGTGTGCTTAACAATAAATAAGCCAACAAGTCACCATTAAGTAAAGCATAAAATAATATGTCAGCACAAGCACACAGCAGGCCGATTTGAACTTATTATGTTTACTTGTTTCCAGTAAAACGATTTTGTTGGCCCGGCATTGTCAAGCGTGTTAAGGCGTTCGACTCCTAATCCGAGGGTCGCGGGTTCGAAGCCCGGTCGCACTAAACATGCCGCCCTTTCAGCCGTGGGGGCGTTATATGTTACGGTCAATCTCATTATTCGTTGGTAAAAAAAAGTATCCCAAGATTTGGCGATGGGTGGTGATGACTAGTTGACTTCTCTGTAGTCTTACACTGCTAAATTAGGGACGGCTAACGCAGATAGCCCTCGAGTTGCTTTGCGCGAAATTAAAAAACAAACGTTTTAGTTATTTTTATAATTAGAATTTTCAAATTTTATATCGTCCATCAGATAAAATCATTTATTAAAAATTGTTATCGACTACACAGAAGGTTAGTCGCTTAAAACAAAATATTTTGCTATTCTGTGTTTGTTGAAAAAGACACATCATGTACAGATTTCCCTAACATGCTATAAAAATAGCATAAAACGTAATTGTACCAACAAGAACAACCAAAAACAAACCATAAACTTCAGTTAAGTTTCCGGATTTTGTTTTTTGTAATTACAAAACATTGTCCAATGAACCAACTGAATCCCTTCAGCAGTATATATCGAAGCCCAAAGGACGTACTAACGTCGCTATATATTAGTTAACTATACTATTCCTTAGAATATACATGGCATGCATGACGATGTTCAAGTTGTTTGGAATTGTTGAAAAGCATGACAGCTAGATTGAATAATTCATCTGATATCCTGGGTGGCTTCGTTTCACTAAAACGAACTGTAAACCCTCAAAATTTGGCAGTCTTCTAATACGACATAATGCTGATGGGCGTTGTTCAGTGTTCAGTTTTGTAGGCCTTATATTAGCGGTAAACCTATGTAACAAAACTTTGTCAGAACCAAAGTTACACAAATATTAAGAAGACTCAGATAAACATAAGGAGTTGCATTCAAGAATAACCATCCCTAATTTTGATCGACTGACTAGAATGAGGTCAGTCAGTTAGTACCGTGTTTCTCCGAAAATAAGACAGGACTTATATTAATTTTCACTCCAAAATATGACACCAGGGCTTATTTTCGGGGGATGTCTTATTTTGATATATTAAAAAAATGAAGTTACAAAGTAAAACTATTAAACTAACCATTTAAAATAAACTATTATTAAACTATTAAACTAACTGATTAATACTTAAACAAACTAATTAACTAACTATTAAACTATTTAATAAATTAATTTTTTTTATTTCTTTCCTCTTCCTGCCATTCTTAACTAGGGCTTATTTTAAGGGTAGGGCTTATATTAAAACTATCCCCAGAAATCACACTAGGTCTTATTATCGGAGAAACACGGTAGCAGCTGCTGCCATAAGGATGTTGTGCAATTCTTTGTTCAGCAGGATCATTTTGAGCCTTGAACTGCTCAATCCATAGCTAACTAATAAGCTAGGCTACACCAAGTAAAGAAAAGCAAAACGACAATTACAATGGAAAAAATTTAACCAAAGTTTGAGACAAGATTAATAGATGGAGCACTAATTTGTGAGTGAGAGGTATCGGGTTGGAGGAAGTGAGAGGAAGTCCGAAACGAGAAAATATTTAGTGAAAAACAGAAAGGAAATTACCTCTTGTGTATCTAAGATTACTGAATTACTGTGATGATATATTAGATGAATTAATATTTACTGTAATATATATTTTTAAAAAGGCACTGTTTCAACAGAACTACTTGCAAATAGGTTATTTATCAAGAAATACAGACAAATGCAGGATCATATAATTTGTTTTAGAGATAGTTTACACAATTATTGTCTGAATTAACTTGATGACGAAATTTAAATATATCCTCCACATAAAAGTATCTTATACGAATAACCAATTAAATATAAGGGAATCACCTAACCGACAGTTTCAATTAAGCTGCTTAGTGACTGATCAAACCTACCTTTCCTCCAATCACGTGCGTGTCAGATACCCCTCACGATATGCTTGTCTAACGTTCTAATCACGTCTCCATCTGTTTGAGTTTACTCAAGAAACAGAAATAAGGATAAATGAATATCAATACTGAACGTTATTACAGTTATATATAAACAAATATATAAGTAATCAGACAATCTTATGAATTATTGTTATCCAGAAGTAAAGCAAAGAGCAAAGTTTTTTTCTCATTTGTTGCAAGAAACTAAATCAATTACGTTGTAACCAGCTGTCTTCAAAGACTATATTGGTCGTAAGGTGGTGCTGCATACCATTTTGACTTATTTTGTCCTCGACTGTTTCATGTAACATTAAAATTACTTTAGATGTTAGATACATTGAACATGAAGTGTTTATCTTTAGACAAAGGTTAAATTCTCATTTTGTTGCTAAGAAGTTAGTGGCTTCTTTACTTGTTTGAAATTAAGCTCAAAGCAACACAATTAGCCATCTGTGCTCTGCCCATCACGGGTATCGAAATCCGTATTCTAGCGTTGTAAGTTTGTAGATGTACCGCTGTTTCACTGAAGGGGCAGAAACTAGTGACAACATTTCTATTATCTTACTCAGATATCGTGACGTAATTATTTTCTTTTTAATCATATTTTCATATTTTATTACTGTCAGGGTCCAAAGCTTTGTCTGTCAATTTATTGAACATACGGTAATATTCTAAGTGCAGTTAATAAAGGTTAGTGCTTATATAAGTTCAGTGTTTGTTTGTTAATTTTTAAACACAAGAAGGCCCGGCATGGCCAGGTGGTTAAGGTGCTCGAGTTGTAATCTGAGGGTCGCGGATTCGAATCCCCGTCGCACCAAATATGGTCGCCCTTTCAGCCGTGAGGGAGTTACAATATTACGGTCAATCCCACTATTCGTTGGTAAAAGAGTTGGCAGTGGGTGGTAATGAGTAGCCGCCTTTCCTCTGCTAAATTAGGGACGGCTAGCGCAGATAGCCCTTGAGTAGCTTTGCGCGAAATTCAAAACAAACAACAGATATTATATCCAGTATTGTTATGTTTGTTTTGAATTTCGTGCAAAGCTACTCAAGGGCTAACTGCCTTGAGATAACCTAATCATGTATAAAAGTTGTCTCTTTTTTTTCTTCTTTTATCTCTCTCGAGTGTTTGGTTGCTCTCATACACTTGGTCAGAAGAGAAAGTGTTTAGTTTCGTATTTCACTATTGCAGAAATAAATACCGTTTCGCATGAAGTGATGTTACAGACACAAAATATATTTAATAAAAGAAAAGAAATATACTATTTTCCACTTGAATATACAATAATTGAAAAGCCCAATTGTTAACCAACTCTGATTAAACAAATAATATGGCTAAAAGCAATGTCAGTAAACAACTGTTTACAAATGATTTGATTGTAATGCAAGCGCCTAAGACTTTCTCAAAGTAATTTGGTTCTCAAGATAAAAGAAACAATAATGTCAAGCTACGTTTGAGACGTGGAAGGATCTACAAAAATGGAAATCAATAAAAAACCGATTTCACGAATCACAGGAAATAGAGGAAAATAATTTGACAGGCAATTGTTTTTGAAGAGTTTGTTAATTTGTTTTTGTTAAGCTTGAAGCTGTGCAATTGGCAATGTGCTTTGAGCATACCGAAAGCATCGATCCCTGAATTTTAGCATTATAAGCCCTCAGACACTGAGCTACAGCATAGAAAGGGACAAATAATGAAGATAAATAATTTCTAAACTCTATTGGTTGCTAATTAATATTCAGTTAGTTGAATTTGAAGGAAATACATTTTTTTGGCAAAACAAATATTTTGTTGTGTATTAGTATCAACACATCGTATTTGAGATGTAGGAACTCAAGTTTTATGAACCTTCTGCAGTGACATCATGGACTGTTGAATAAGATTAGGAAAGTTATCGAGTTCAGTTTGAAAATAAATGTTATTTTCAAAAATGTTTAAACGATATTTAGTATTGACACAGTGTTCACGCATAAATAATATATGTTGTTTTTGATTTTGCTAAGACAGCGAGAAAATAACCCGACGATTAACACAAAAGTACTTGATGTTTGTCATTTTTAACATAAACAGTACATTTCGTGTCATATTATCTATATGTATTATACGTTATCTTGGACGAGTCTCCCATTTATGTTACGTATTACGATTTCAAATACCTGAAAATTTTAATTTAGAAGTTACTTGAATGTCGATATGTATCTAATTTATGATATCTGCCAACAACATTGATAAACACAATTTTCGTTCTTAATACAAACATATTTTAACATACCAACAATAATACAATTTAAAATAACGGTTATTACAAATAATGATTAAAATAGAAAAGTGTTACTATCTTACAAACAGCACTGAGTCTTCTATCTGGTCTGGAACTGAGTATTTTATCAACGGTTCACGATGAGCGAATTGATGTTTTTACACTTCGCTTTACGGCTACCCTCACGGCTTTTACAGCTTTTTACCAAGATAACTAATCTCCTTGTAGAAATATTAATGTCAAAATCTAATTCAATGAAGTTAAACGATTTGTAATGTTCAATATCTAAAAACCTTCCTGGACAAATATCTGTAGTTTTCCGATTATTGACACTTATAGCTTCTAAGCTTTATAGTATAAGCTGCAGCAAATCAACAGTATTTAGTAAACTGTCTCTTGCCGCGTTGATTTATAAACTTTAGGTGAGGTTCTCGAAAGTTCAGTTTGCAACAATGTAAAACATATGTTATTGTTTTCACGCTCGAGAATCTTATACAAATTTAGAAATTAGACGGGACGTTTGCAATACATATTTAACATTATAAGTGACGTTCATTCCTATATATATATATATTTAACTAAAACAAACATCTGTGTTAGTAAATCCGTTATAGTGGCCAGGTCAAAGACTCAAACGCTGAGACGTAGCTGCCCCTAATATAAGAATGCTCGAATCCTTAAGATCATAACACTTACCGCCTATTCAGTTATATTCTTGACCGAATAGTATGTTTGATTATTACCATTATAACATTTCAACGTCCACACAATAAAAAATGCAGAACATGTTCAGTGGTATACTGAGAATTGAACCTTGAACCTTCCGAACAGTCGCTCAACACGATGATCACTTTACTAGTCGAACCTGATTGGCTACAAAAATTGCTTATTCTATCGGAATATCTGCAAAAAGGCTACACCATTCTACAATGGCTACCATATCCACTTCACATTTTCTGTTTGTTTATTAATCAGTTGTAGTTTTGTTGGTGTTACTACCTAAAATAAATCTTAGCTTCAATGTAACTAACAAACACACATTGAGTATTTGAAAGGGATGACGTCACGTTTGGAATCTCGGCTTGCTATGCTGTTGTAGGAACATCACTGTTAAAGATCATCAAAATAGAAACAATGTATTTAACTATTGAATTCAAGAAACCAACAGCTTCGTTTGCAGGAATCGTAATTTCTTCAAGAAGATGCATTCATGCGATAGAGAAACTATTCTCTTTGTTTCTGGTACCTTATTTAAATATCAGTGGTAATTTGTTTTTTTTTATACACTCTAACTGATGAATGAGTTATATATAACCTTTTAATATGATTATTGTCCAATACTATTAAAATTCGTTTATTTCTAACATAACAACGCAAGGTAAATAGTTTATAGTTTTATTAGTTTTATTTATTATTTTATGTGTTATTTACATTACAATCTATTTGTCTTTCGTAATATTTTCCAGTTGTATGTTTGTTTGTTTTTTCTGAATTTCACCCAAAGCTACGCGAGGGCTATCTGCGCTATCCATCCCTAATTTTCGCAGTGTAAGAGTATAGATAAGGCAGCTAGTCATCACCACCCACCGCCAACTCTTGGGCTACTCTTTTACCAACGAATAGTGGGATTGACTGTCACGTTATAACGCCTCCACAGCCTAAAGGGGATTCGAACCCGCGACCCTAGGATTACGAGTCGAGTGCCTTAACCACCTGGCCATGCAGGGCCCCAATTGTATGAATTGATCGTTTACACGTTTAACAACAAAGATGGATCATCACGAAAGGATAACATGTTTGTTTTTACTATTATATCAATCTTTTTATTAAGTCCATGTATGGCAGTTACGAAAAACAGATAGGCTTAGCGTTTACTATTGTAAAATAATTGCTTAGCTCTATACTAGATGCTTGTTTGTTTTATTTTTTGAATTTCGCACAAAACTACTCGAGAACTATCTGTGCAAGACGTCCCTAATTTAGCAGTGTAAGACTAGAGGGAAGACAGCTAGTCATCACCACCCACCGCCAACTCTTGGGCTACTCTTTTACCAACGAATAGTGAGATTGACCGTCACATTATAACGCCCCCACGGCTGAAAGGGCGAGCATGTTTGGCTCGACGGGGATGCGAACCCGCGACCCTCAGATTAGGAGTCGCACGCCTTAACACGCTTGGCCATGCTAGATGCAAAAAAAAATTAAATAAAAATGTAATATTCTGAATGTATTATTTTTTCCGATAATGTTTTGTTTTCAACAAAGCAAAATATACTTAATACAAAATACATGCTGTGTTCAAGTATTTGAGTTTTTTGTTGTTTTTGTTTGGATAAAGTAATTGTTTTTCTTTGAAAATGTCTACAAAATTAAAAAGTCCATGAAAGTCCATTTTCATATACTTTATCTTTATAAAAAAGGACAAAGAATAGTGATTTATTAAAGAAGGTAAATTAATATTTCTATAATATATTCACTATTTAATCCACATATATTCAGAAAGATTTCTTCTTTCAATGCGATTCAAAGAGGATGTTCATATGGCAATAACCTCTTCGTAATGTTCACGAAGGAATGCTCATAATTTTTTTCAGTCAAGATCGCGCTTCAAGGCATTAATCTGGACAATGAACCTATGATGAAGACTTGGACTTATTCATGCTGGTACTGAATACATAATGTCTGGATTGTGCGAAGTGATTTTGCACAGTTAAAGTCCACCACCACGAGATTCAATTTTAAAATTGTAGAAAATTAGATAATTTAATAATTAACTAACAATTGAATTGTTGCTGGTAGCTATAAAAATATTTATTATGAGGTAAACTGAAGTTTTAATAGCATAAAGGATTTCATATTAACCGAAACCTTTTTCATTCGACGTTTAAACAGGAAAAAGTGTCGTATAATAGAATTCAGTGTATGTGTATTCATTCACACAAGCTATAAGCAAAAACTGCTAAAAGAGAGTTCAGTAATCAAACATACCTCTTGTCAACGGAAATAACAACCGTTATTTCTGACGTAAATTTAACCAGTAGTTACTTCTTCCCATTTTAATCGTTTCACAAGTATATTTTAGAATATTACATATCGTTTCTGTATTTCATGAATTTTCTCTGCTCTTTTGTTAAAGCGCTTAACGAAAGACTACAGGCGAACTACAAGAGAAAGACTGAGGTAGAGTTATGATGCTCTTACATTCAGTTGATAAGACTATAAAGAAATACGAGATTAGAGGGACTGGCTTAGAGTTTTCGATATCCATGAGTATTAGGTTATCGAATCTTCTTTTAGACTTATAAACGAGTTAAGGCGTTCGAAATATAAGGGAAATTGAATTCTTCAAAGTCCTGGCAGAATTTTCGACATCTCGATATGGATTTAAAAAATTGAAACATATTATCGCCAGCCAAGAATGAAAGAAGTAACACAACTGACATAATTATGAACTTTTTATTAGTTATTATATTAAAATTTTGTTTATATCCACAGTTTTATTTACTTATAGAATTTAGTTTGTGGTCTAAACAAACAGGATGTGGTTTTTCAGTTTCCTAAAGTTTCACTTCTAGATTAAATTTTTCTAATGCTACCTGTGGCAGTGAAGAACAGAAAGAAATTGAGAACATGAAAACATAATAACATAATAGTATAACAACATAATAACATAACAACATAGTAACATAATAACATAACAACATAGTAACATAATAACATAACAACATAGTAACATAATAACATAACAATATAGTAACATAATAACATAAAAACATAATAAAGTATTAATAAGATATTTATATTTTTTGTGTCTCCTTCCCTATTATTTACCTCGTCACAATAAAAATGAATCAGTAATTAATGCATCATGAAAGTAATTTAAGAATTAATAAGTCTCATTCATCGATCCGGCATAGCCACGTGGTTATGACGCTTGACTCGTAATCTGAGGATCGCACGTTCAAATCCTTCTCACACCAACCATGCTCACCCATTTACCCTTAGTAACGTTCTGCTGTGACTGTCAGTCCTACTATTTTTTAGTAAAATAGCAGCCCAAGCCTTCCCTTTCGTCTTATAATGCTAAATTAGGGACGGCTAGCGCAGATAGCTCTCGTGTACCTTTGCGTGAAATTCAAAAACAAACAGACAATTCCTTATTAAACTAGTAAAAAGGAGCCAATTCTTTTTAAAAGCTTAACATAATTATTTTCCAAATTAAAAACTCAATCCGTAATCCATATACATTACAAACAGAAAAATATAGATTTAATATATGAAGCTTTTTATAACATCCACTAATGCACGTGCACGTTCACTTTTTGTTAATGTAATATTTAGTGCTTTGAGTTTAAAATTAACAACAGGTGTTGATTAATAAACGTGCTATTTTATTTCAGTAAGTTAAGGATTAATAAGCATTTGTAGCAGAATGATGTCATGAAATGTGGAATATAACATACATCTGACTATTAATATTCATGAAATGTGGAGTATAACATACATCTGACTATTAATATTCATGAAATGTAGAGTATAACATACATCTGACTATTAATATTCATGAAATGTAGAGTATAACATACATCTGACTATTAATATTCATGAATTGTGGAGTATAACATACATCTTACTATTAATATTCATGGCTCGGCATAGCCAAGTGGTTAAGGCACTCGACTCGTAATCTGAGTGTCGCGGGTGCGAATCCCCGTCACAACAAATATACTCGTCCTTTCAGTCTGGGGGCGTTATAATGTGAAGGTCAATCCTATTATTCCTTGGTAAAAGAGTAGCCAAAGAGTGGGCGGTTGGTGGTGATGACTAGCTGCCTTCCTTCTAGTCTTACACTGCTAAATTAGGAACGGTCAGCGCAGATAGCCCTCGTGTAGTTTTGTGCGAAATTAAAAACAAACAAACAATTAATATGTTCAAGGTATTGCTTCGCAGTTATTACATAATGAATTAATAAAATTATAGAAGTGGGTTTGCAATTGTGGTGTTTACCTGAAAAACCCAAAAATAACTGATGCTTTTGAAAAAAAAAAGTTATAGAAATTTAAAAAAACCTTTTAAGTTTGAGTTTAATGAAAAATTAAGTCAGAGGAGTGATTCCAGTTTTAATTGTAGCCCTGTTTCATTATGTCAATATACCAATATCGACCATTAATTTAGTTTGTTAGTACTAACAGTGATGGGCTGTTGAGTATATGTGAGATGAATAAAAACCTCTAGAGAATAAATTTTTAATCACGTGCGACAGTTATGACTCAACAAAAAGAAATAAGTTGCTTGAAACGAAAACTATAAAAAGCAGAGATCAATATTTTTGAGAAAAAAAATATTACTTGTGGACACTGCCATCACAAAATTAATTTTTAAGTTTAATAAATGATTTAAAATAAATAATTTACAAGAATGCATTTATTAGACGCAAACAAAATATTCGTACGAAGATTTAATTTCTACCAATAAAATAATCATATTATATAGTGTTGCAACCCTCTGGCACCGTACTGTATAATACGTTTGTTTTGTTTGTTTGTTTTTAGAATTTCGTGCAAAGCTACTCGAGGGCTATCTGCGCTAGCCGTCCCTAATTTACCAGTGTAAGATTAGAGGGAAGGTAGCTAGTCATCACCATCCACCGTCAACTCTTGGGTTACTCTTTTACCAACGAATAGTAGGATTGACCGTCACATTATAAAGCACTCACGGCTGAAAGGACAAGCATGTTTGGTGCGACGGGGATTCGAGCCCGTGACCCTCGGATTACGAGTCGAACACCTTAATCCACCTGGCGAAGTCGGGCCCGTATAATACATAAAAACCGAAACAAAAAAAGACAATTCTGCAAGTTTGTAGTTCTGTAGATATATTATAACAAAAAAAAACCCAAAAGAACAAACATTAACTTACAATAATTTACAAAAGTGTACGATAAAAAATCACTATTTCTTAGTAGATCCACCTTGGAACTGTCTCTCCAATTCAACGTAATCACTTCAAACGTAATACGTCAACATACAGTTTTAGGTTATAAATTCAAAGTTGAAATTCATGTTAGAGGTAGAGTTACAAAAGTTTACTGTTTCAATAGCAACTGGACCAAAAGTTGTCCATATTTTCAAAAACAAATATCAGAAGTTCTCAAAAAATACAAGGCTTACAGAAGGATATTTCTTTACCTGAAACTTACTAACTTTTTAGCTTAAAACAAAAACCTACGAATAATATCTAATTTCAAAGCTCACTACGAATTGAATACAGGAAATCTGTCTGAAATGGCCGCTTAAACTAAAATAAAATAAACTTCTAAAAGAAAAGAAAACACTTCTCTTGGAGGGAAACTTGAGTCTTTTTTTATATAGTGTTCCAAACAAAACCGTTACACAGAGCGCGCGTGCTAAAAACCGTTAGTTTTATGTCAGTGATCAGGCGATACACCTGCAGCTCCTCTCAAGTAAGTTTTCACGAAAAAATGTTATATAAATACAGCATCGTGACAATGACAGTGAGCACTTTAAATTCAAGATTAAAACTATTCCTCTCCATATGAATCAAAATTGGCTCAAATTAACTATAATATATCGTTGTTTTTCTCTCCATTTTTTTCACGTTTTCGTAATTTGTTGTAAAAAATAAGGATGGTAAGAATATTCATACATACAATTTAGATATATATGTACAGAGAAGGGTATATTTGTGATTTTCAATATCATAATTCCAAAAGTATTATTTTCTAATGTAAACGTCAGTTTGTTATTAGGCTAGCCTAGCGCGTTAAGGCGTGCGCTTCGTAATCTGAGGGTCGCGGGTTCACGCCCGAGTCGCGCCAAACATGCTCGCCCTTTCAGCCGTGGGGGCGTTATAATGTGACGGTCAATCCCACTTTTCGTTGGTAAAAGAGTAGCCCAAGAGTTGGCGGTGGGTGGTGATGACTAGCTGCCTTCCCTCTAGTCTTACACTGCTAAATAAGGGACGGCTAGCACAGATAGCCCTCGAGTAGCTTTGTGCGAAATTCCAAAACAAACAAACAAACAAAGTTATTACAGCGGCATGTCTGCGGAATTACATTACTAAATAGCGGATTTCGATGCACGTGGTGGTCAGAGCACATGAGTAGCCCATTGTTATGCTTCATGCTTAATTCCAAACAATTGGTACTACTAACATCCGTGTTCTTGTGTAAGTTATTACTAGAGGGAAGGCAGCTAGTCAGCACCACCCACCGCCATCTCTTGGACTACTCTTTTACTAACGAATAGTGAGATTGACCGTCATATTATAACGCATCCACGGTTGAAAGAGCGAGCATGTTTGGTGTGACCGGGATCGCACCCGCGACCCTTAAATGACGAGTCGAGTGCTTTAACCACCCGGCCGTGCCAGGCCCACGAAAATTGGACTAATGTTTAAAATGATAACACACACACCTCGACCACAGATGCGTGATAATGCTACTTTTACGACTATTAGAATGGAACATCAGCAAATTCCGTTCTTTGCTAACAAGTATATTAACCTTAAATATTTCAAAAGTAAAGACATTGCAGATACACGTTTAAAAACAACAACAAAAGTCTTTCAGAATTTGATTGTTCACCCTGATTGATCACAACATTCTAAGGTGTACCTGTTCAACCTCGAAATTAATCGTGCTAGGTTACATATTCAAACTACCTTCGATTCTAGCAGTTGAGCCCGTGTGCAGCTATTGACAAAGAGTGTATACTAGTTGATGTAACATATCAACGATGCATAACTATTACAAGTTGATCACCGAGAAAAGTCCTGTCAATGTTATAAATCCACGACAAAATATAATTGTCAGCGAGAATTGTTTTAACTAAGTTTTAACACGTTATTATTCAATGTGCCAGTAATAACAAATTCTTCTTGGTTAGAACGTTTTATATAAAAGTTAATCACAAAATTCCTATACTGTTTTGTTCATTGTGTGTGTTCTTCACCCTGAAGGAACATGTTCTTCTAACCAGAAACTAATTGTCATTTCGAAATTGACTTCACATTTGGTTTTAATTGGAAGACCGAGCTCTTAGCATTCACGACTAGTGTATTTATGGGTCATAAGATTTCGTTCAGTACTCAAACTCTCAATATTAATCTCAAATTACGAGCCCACGAGCACAGAAGAATGTCATTCAAGATAACTGAGACATCAACCAATTGCCAATCGTCTTTTAAAAGCTTGCACCGTAACACAAGGTTTCACTGTCACAGCCCAAAACGTTTGTTTTGAATTTCACGCAAAGCTACACGAGGGCTATCTGCGCTAGCCATCCCTAACTTAGCAGTGTAAGACTAGAGGGAAGGCAGCTAGTCACCACCACCCACCGCCGACTCTTGGGCTACTCTTTTACCAACGAATAGTGGGATTGACCGTCACATTATAATACCCCCACGGCTGAAAGGGCGAGCATGTTTTGTGTGACGGGGATTAGAACCCGCAACTTTCGGATTATGAGTTGAACGCCTTAATCTATCTGGCCATGCGGAGCCACGTGTAAAAATGAACCATCTTTGTTTGTCACTAATTCACTTATTTTTCGTTTACCTTCCACAACAGTGCCGACTCTTTTCTTTTTTTTTACTTTGCCTGTAAAATATTTAAGGGTGAATAATAGAAATATTTTATTTCCCTTGTACACTCATTCTTTGCGTAAAAATGGTATTTACATATAGGTATAATTGTGGATTTTTAGGCACATGTATTAAGGTACTTGAAAACATATAACAGTTTTAAATAGTAAATGTTTAAAGAGAAATAAAAATCAGCTGCCATTACATGTTTTTTTCGCCTGTTTGTTTGTAAATTTCTTGTGCGTGTATATCATCTGAAACCTGTAATTATTTTATTTCAATTAACGCGTTAGCTGTAAAGCATTGAAAATGAATGAAGTTATGGCTGTGGTTATTAAGATTAATTACCGTAGATTATTATAGCGGGTAAACTCGTGATTCGCGTGCGAGGAGAATTTAAACTTTTAGTTTAATTGTCGATCTTCAGAAGCGTGTTGGAACTTGCCTTAAGATATAATGGTGTTATGTTATTTATAACCCTTAGAAAGTTAGAGAATCAACTGTGTTTCCTTTATGTTACAGAATTAATTGTCTTTAAAATTAATGTTATAAACCTTCTAGTTTTGCGCTTGTATAGAACAATGCACGTTTAAACTTTGTTCACTTATGTTCTCGTGTAAACATAAAAGCTCCACTGTATAATTAGCTAATAGGAATATTGTATTTCCACGTGAACTAACACGCGTAGACTGACCTATTGTTATTTTGATTACACAGATACTACTTGCGTTCTTGCTGAAAAGCAGTTGTTTCTAATTAAGTGTTATATATTTGTCGTTTTTTTTAGGCATTAGAATTGATTTACTACAACTAGTTACTTGTCGTAAGAAAATTTCAACGTACAAAATGTGCAGTTGTTTGACCTTTTCTGAACCCCTTATTTCGTACGATGGAGCTACAGACACAGATTTCCTACACATAAATAACAAAACTGAAAACGATCAGACGGAAGAACGATGATTGTCACAGCTGGGCCTAAGCACCAATTATAACAACATCAGTTAAAAGATCAAGTGACATTTGACAAGCAGCTATCGACACTTGTATTTCGAGCTTGCCTCGTTATCACGTAAATGTGAGATTCTGCAAATACATATATACATTTGATAACTTTTCAGACCATTAGATCTTCAAGCAAACCCTTAAATTTTGCTGTTTTATTTTTTAACGTTGTTTGTTGTAATGAAAAGTTTGATAAAATTGTCACCCTGTGTTACTCATGCCATAAAAACAGCTTGTTATCCTTATTTTCACATCGATTTTGATAGCTAAGGAATGTTTAATTCTACAAAACATAAGCTGATATTATTTGTATTTCGTCTTAAGTTTTTAAAATATTAGTAATCATCTTTGAAAAGTAAAATCTTCACTTCAGAATTCTAAGGATATTTTTGACATCATAAACATGGTACAAATAATTATATAAATAAATGGTGAACAATCAACGTGCTACAAATAGGTGTACAGAACACATTCAACAGATTTTGTTGAGTCATCAAAATTATTTGAAAGAGAAAATCTGATAACACTTACGTCTTAAGTTGCTAAAATGTTTAATAGAAGAATAATTATTTATTTTTATAAAAATAAATTAAGATCTATAGAAGTTAACAGCATTATAATATAGGTATAATTGTCTCATAAGCAGACACAAAAATTAACTCAAAGCTTTATGTTAACAATATATCAGACTCTGAGTGCAGATGTGCAAAACTGGTTTAGTAGTAGTTTTAAAGACATATAACAAATTAAATTACTCAGTGAGGTGTAAATGTACAATTTAAAAATACGTATGTGACTGAATTAGACAGCTATCTAAGCATATTAATGAGAATTTATTTAATTTATTCGCAAAAACCCTATCAATGAACGTAGAACCAATACTGTGACAATATAACCAATTATCAAAGAAAGTGTAGAGAGAATAAACTGTCTATTTGAACATAATTTATAATAAAATATTCACTATTTGATAGAAACGGATGTTAACTTTATTGAATTTCATCGCATAGAAACTAATAAAGTAGGGAAAAAATGACTTGTTAATATGGTGATCAAATAGCCAATCAATTTTTAAAATAAATATATTAGGGATCTATTAAAAATTCATTTTAGAAATCAATTGATTTGTGTAAAAAATTGCATCGTTTAAAGAAGTACGGTCATTTTCTTTTCTTATTTAACTTTGATCCAAAGCAACAAGCCTCCCGCTAGTACAGCGATAAGTCTTCGGATTACAACACTAAAAGCAGGCGTTTCATTCCTTTCGCTGGGTTCAGCAGATAGCCTGCTGTGACTTTACTATAAGAAAAACATACGCAAACACACACCCAAAGTAGCAAATGAGTTATCTATATTCTACCATCTGTAATTAATCGAACTCTGAATTTTAACGCTATAAGACAGCAAACTGGACGATAGTGAAGATAATAGTAAATTTGAATGATGTTACAAAAAAAGGTTAAAAAATTCATAAGAATCAGCTTTGTAAATGAAACTTTAAAATGCATAAATAAAAGTATATTTATTAATTTGGACGATATTATTATTGAAAATTGAGTTTGTTTCTTTAGTATTAACCACAAAGCTATACGATATCAAAACCCCAGTTTTCAGCGATGTGAATCCGCAGACGTTCCGCTGTGGCGCTAGCGAGACTTGTCCGAAGTTAAGCATAAAGCTACACGATGCTGTATCTGTTCTCTGTATACCAGGGGTATCGAAACCTGACCTCTAGTGTTGTAAGTCCGTAGACATACCGCCGTGCTACTGGGGACGTTGTTATTATTAATAAAAATGTGACAGTAATTCAGATTCTAAATGAATGAGTTGAATACTCATCACGCTAACGTAAATCCAGATCTGAATGATAAATTCATCAATTATGAGGCATCATGATTTAATTATTAATTCAAATAAGTAAAAAGTACTTTCTGCCAATTTATATATTTTTCTGACGTGCGAAACGAATTTCGTTGCAAAGTAATCTGATCGGAAGTTAATGTAATGCTGAGTGCATAAAAGATGTCTCTTAGAATTGTTTGTTTGTTTTTGAATTTCGCACAAAGCTACTCGAGGGCTATCTGTGCTAGCCGTCCCTAATTTAGCAGTGTAAGACTAGAGGGAAGGCATCACCACCCACCGCCAACTCTTGGACTACTCTTTTACCAACGAATAGTGGGATTGACCGTCACATTATACAACCCCACGGCTGGGAGGGCGAGCATGTTTAGCGCGACGCGGGCGCGAATCCGCGACCCTCGGATTACGAGTCGCACGCCTTACGCGCTTGGCCATGCCAGGCCCTCTTAGAATCATAAAGCTAAGTAATTTAACACGTAAACTTTTGTTTTGATGTGGATTTTAACTGCAGTAGGCGTGTAAGTATAGAAAATGTATTTGTTTGTTTGTTTCTGAATTGCGCACAAAGCTACTCGAGGGCTATCTGTGCTAGCCGTCCCTAATTTAGTACTGTAAGTCTAGAGGGAAGGCAACTAGTTTTACCACCCACCGCCAACTCTTGGGCTACTCTTTTACCAACGAATAGTGGAGTTGACCGTCACATTATAACGCCCCCACGGCTGAAAGGGAGGGCATGTTTGGCGTGATGGGATGAGTATAGGAAATACTTAAGACTTTATCAAAACGTGTAAAGCGGAGAATAGTAGAATAAAACTGTATAAAGATCCACTGAAGAATATTATCATAAATCAGCCGCAAATAAACAGTTTTTAGCTTCGCGGGTTCCATGATTCTTGCATCTGTCATCATTGGTAGAATTAGATTGGTCAACTAATTAACATCGTAATGTTGTTTATCTTGTGGTAAACGCGCCGACGTTCACTCGCCACTTGAATGGTTCATAGCACGAACCTGTAAAACCGTCTACTTAACGTTTTGTGATCGACATAGAATGTCGTGCATTTTTGTTTTGTTTTTCACTAAAACTTCAGCAGCAAGTTTTATATTGCCACCGTCTGTACTGATTTAGACGCTTTATTAAGTTTAAGTGGATCAAAAATCCAATAATTCTCAATGGACAAAATCGATAGGGAATCTAGTTAAAGTATATCGTGTTTACCTTGTTATTTATGTATCCTTATTTCTGAGGTAAACGTGAAATATAATCCTTTCACCAAATCGCATAAAACAGTATCACTATTTTTCATGATTTGTGATGGGTAAATTTTAACAATTGTATATTCTATACTAATATGTGTTTTATAAAAAGAGCTCTGAAACAGTTACAGAATATTGAAAGCTTACATTTTATATTACATTTTGATGTGCGATAGCTTCGAGTGATTTGAAATAATTTTACATTCTGCCACTAAATAGCGCTTCTAACAATATAATCTGCTACCGCCGTTAAAGATGGTTTAGGATTTATGAGAAATCATGAAGTTACGTGTAGTACATAATTCTGTGTTTTAGGTAAACATGTTATATCTTCATAAAGACGTTTAGGGACACCGACTCACTTACAAAAAGAAAAGAAAAAGGGGGGATAGAAAATGGAGATGAACTGAATCTCTTACAAACAGGAAACATTCATTTTACTTAAGATGGACATATACGCTAGCCGTCCCTAATTTATTAGCGTAAGACTACAGGGAAGGCAACTAGTCATCACCACGCACCGTCAACTGTAGGGCTATTATTTTACCAACAAATAGTGGGTGTGAGCAACACATTATAACTCCCTCACAGATGAAAGGTCGAGCATATTTGGTGTAATGGGGATTCGAATCTGCGACCGTCAGATTACGAGTCGAGCGTTCTAATCATATGGCCACGCCAGACTAGCATTGAGTTTAAAAGAACCAAAATCTGAAATATATATATATATATATGTACATATTACTGAAGACAAGCTTTTTGTTCTATTTGGTAACTAAATTCTTATCATTTATCATCTAAAAGAAAAACAAAGGGACATGAATAAGAAATAAAGAAGGCCTAACTTGCAATATAAAAATTTTGTAGTTCATTTTACAGCCGTTTTCAATAAAGTGCTGGATCTTGAACGATCATAGTGTGATGGATTTACTCTCAAATACCTATTTTAATAACGATACTTGTTTAAATTAAAATTATATTTAGAAATGTACATAACTTACACTGTTAAATCTGTATTGCAAAATTTCCGTCTGTTCACTAAACTTATTGAAGATTCTCGAGTGCAAGAATCAACAGTATATATGTGTACGTAAACACTGATGCATAGTCAGTATTGTTGTGCAGACTGACATTTCTAAAAATTCTTCTCACGTCTGTAAATGTAACCAACGTGATGCGCCAAAAGACAATATATTTTATTGGTTTACTATAATTAGTATACCTTAAACCTCGGAAGCCATAACTGTGACTAACGCTTATTAATCGAGATCATCAGATGTTTGATCAGGAACATTTATATATTTTAAACATTACAACCTACTAACTTCAGCAGATTCACATCAGACATTAGTACTTTTACGAAGACATTATGTAACATCAGTGGTGAAAAACTCGACATGCAATAAACGAAGAACACAGGACTAACTGGTTATCTGTTAAGTGAATTGCTTCTACATCAACTCAAGATTAATTTACTCATCGCGAACCCTGGATAAGATACCAAGGAAATTCCAGACCAGATAGAGGATTCTTTGTTTGTAAGTTTGTAAAACGCTTGTACAAAAATCGTTATTTGTAATCACTGTTATTGTGAATTATATTATTGTTTGCATATTAAAGTATATTTATATTAAAAAAAAGAAACTGTGTGTATCAGTATTGTTAGCAAGTATCATATACTGAATACATATCCATGTTTAATTAATTCCTAAATCTAAATTACAATATAACTCAGTTTTAAGCTATTTGGATATGTGATACGTAACAATAGAAGAGAACAGAATTCCAAAAGCAGTTATGTAAAAACAAAATAAAAAACACGGTATTGACTTTTATGGCCTCTTAATCTAATGTTAGTGCATAAGAACCGTAACGAATCTTTCAATCGTGATGACTTAAGTTCTCAGATGCATCACCGATTATACTGAATAGCCATATATTAAACTATAAGCAGACAGAAACTTAAATGTAATTTAATGCATTACCAATTAAGTATACATAGTTATGAATACTAGCTAACTGCTACTCTTAGTGTCTTTAGCCAAAAAAATGTACAAAACGTTAAATTGAATTGTCAGCAGCTTTTAAGCTTTTTACATTAGTAAACTGTCTAGACGGATTGAAGTACTCTAAAGAGAAAAAACAAGAAACGTTACTGTTATTTATATTGGTTAGATTCTGGAAAAAGCTCTAACGAAACAACATACATCCTTTCCCTACAACAGGCATTTGTGATGTAGTAATTATCTTTTGTGATGTAGTAATTATCTTTTGTGATGTAGTAATTATCAAAAACAAAGATGAGGAATTTCCAGGCAAGCAGGTTCACAGAAATATGAACTACGACTATGGAAAGACAAAAGTTATATTTCTTTAAACCAAGCATTCTTGTCAAATAAACGAAGAGAAAAGTATTTAGAACTTCCCATATTGATTGATACACCTGAATTACGTCGAACATACCACTTCTAAGATGACAATATGTGGCAGAGTACTCTTGGTGAAGACAAACCATTCATTCCTTTTATTACATACCAGACGCTTCTGTTCAAGAAAAGTTCTGCTCACACGAGTCTCCACCTGTGTCTTTAGAGAAGAAAAGCGCAAATCCCAACAGTGGAATTACATCAATAAAGATAAGACAATGTGACATTTTGACAACATTCAGTAATAAATTTGAATTCTACATGAAGATTTTCGACAAAATATATAAATGTAATGGTTAGAAAATACGAATACGTAAAATCTTTTGGACCGAATCTCTTCTTTATATGTCTGTATATTGTGTTACTGATTGGTAACCCTAATATAGATTTTATATTGATTATAAAACAATTCCCAGTTCTTTGTGAAATGTACCACATGGTTAGTTAAATTATCCAAATTCATGACATGGAAAAATGAAATCTAATTTTGGAAAAACAAAAGTAGATAATTACGAAAGCATTAGGTGTTTTTCATGTAATGTTTGATGTCAGCATAAATAATTTGATTTTTCTAACAAATCTCTTTTTTTTATTTAAAATAGTTCTGCAACTTATATATTTACCTTACAAATAATAAACTTTATTTTATCAATTAGAAACGTTTTCAAATTACAAGTGAGTATATTTTATGGCAATGTGGTTAGATATCTTAACTTTTTAACACTTTTGAGCTGTGATTGGATACAGTTAAATAATAGATCAGATGCTAGAGAACTTCAAACTCGTGCGAACAAACATGTAAAGAGGATGAATGTTACAAACTCGTATATATATATATATATGTCGGGACATTTTTCAACAGAGAATAGTGACGAAGCTGTCCAATTAATTTAATTTTTCAATGTTAACAATAACCATTAATTAGCCATTGATTAAACGGTTATTAATAAATTAAAGCTCAATAAAATCAACTATTCTGTAAATTTATGTCTTAAAATAGATGATGGTCCGTTTATAAAACACAAATGGTTATATTATAGATTGTGTTTAATTTCTCCAACATCTATAGATGAATATTTTGCAAAAACTAGAATACTTTGTATGGACTTCATACAAAGAAAAAAGTACAAAACTTGTAAACAACAAACTTTTAGAAATTGGTTTTGTAATTTCTACACGATATCCATTTGGTTTACTGATCCTAAAAAAAGAGAACAGGATTATATTATCACAACTGAACTTTTTCTAAACGCCTACAAGACAGTACACTTGCTGCCGTCTTATCTAAACTGTTGAATTTAGTTCTGAGCTAGTTCAGTTTGTTTAGAATTTTGCGCAAAAGTACGCGAGGGCTATCTGCGCTAGTCGTACTTAATTTAACAGTGTAAGGCTAGAGGGAAGGCAGCTAGTCATCACCACCCACCGCCAACTCTTGGGCTACATTTTTACCAACGAATAGTGGGGTTGATAGTCACATTATAACGCTCCCAAGACTGAAAGAACGAGAATGTTTGGTGCGACGGGAATTCGAACCCACGACCCTCAGATTACGAGTCGAGTGCCTTAATCACCTGGCCATGCCGGGGCCTAGAGCTAACTCAGAAGAATATAGAATATTAAAGAGTTGGACGTCCTTTGATGCAATGAAGTCTTCGAAGGCACTTTCAATTGACCTTTGGTTTGCAAAAGCTTTTTCCTTAAAAAAATGTCCAGATGTTAAAGTGTGTGATAACCTGTTCAGAAAAGATCTGGTGAATATGGTGGATGAGTTAAAGTTTCAAACTGAAGTTCGTTTAGTTTTTGGACAGTAACGCATGAGACATGAGGTCGAGGACTGTCATAAAGTAGTATGAGTCCAGTGTGATGACTACTGCCGGATGTAGTCGTGACAACTTCTTATGCATAATTTGAAGTTCACAAATATAATTCTATGCTGTGACTGTTCCTTTTGGGTATAAGACTGAATAATGGATAACACATGCTGACGACCACCAAACACAGCTTCTTATGGTGAAAAACTGGTTTTGACATATGTTTTAGTGCTTCTTCGTTGCCATTTTACTGTCCGGATCATCGTCGACTGTCGCAAAGAATACATTTTTCACCACAGTTGACAATTCTATGGATAAACGAGTCATTTTTTTGTTGCAAGTAAGAAGTGAGGAACAAATTTCAACTCTTCTGGTTTGATTGTACTCAGTAAGTTCGTGAGGTATCCATTTATCGCTCTTTTTTATCTTACCAATTGCTTCAAGATGTCGGAGAACTGTTGAATAATGAATATTGCGTTTGTAAGCAAGTTTTGTCAGTTTGGCGGATATCTAATTCATATAAGACCTTCAATTCTTCCTCATTAAAGACTGTCTGAGGACGGCCCCGAGGCTCATTTTGAAGGCTCGTATCACCAGAGCGAAAACGTTTAAAACAAAGCTGTCCTGTGCGATCGTTAGCTGTGCCATCACCTATTGTATGATTGATATTACGCATTGTGTCTGGACTCGTACAATAAAATTACACGAATGTGAATTTCACCCATGGCGACAAAAATCAATATAAATATGATTTTAGTTTTGAAATAAGGAAAATAAAGGGATCTTGAAATTAACCAGAAAATATACTACATTATTCTGACAAATTTACGATAATGCTTTATTTTTAGCTGCTAAAAGTCGAGTTTCATATTTGCACATGAAAATTCAACATTTTATATAACAGCCTGATATCATATATTTATTTAATATTCACGTTTGTTTCAGTTTAATATATATTTAGAAATGCAGGGAACTTATATTGTTAAATGTGTATTGCGAAAGTCCTGCCTTTTTTCTAAATTTGTAGAAAATTCTCGAGTGAAAATCAGCAATATATTTTTTTACGTTGTTGCCAACTGAACTTTCGAGAACCTCGCGTAAGGTTAATAAATCGACGAGCCAAGAGACAGTTTTCAAAATACCTTTGGTTTGCTACAATTAGTATATTATAAAACTCGTAAGCTATAACTGTGATAAATGCTTATTAATCGGAAACTACAGATATTTGACCAGGAACCTTTATAGATTTAGAATAGTACAAATAATTTAACTTCAGATTTAGTATTTCTACGAGGACATTAGATATTTTCAACGAGAAAAAAAAATCACATGTGAAGAAGCTCGCTCGCTTTCCATTAAAAGATGTGTACCAATGTTTCAACATATAATTAATTCGCTCATCGTAAACCGTCAATTAAAGATTCAGTTCCAGACCAGATAGAAGATTCAATATTGTTTGTAGACTTGTTAAACCTTTGTATATAAATCATGGTTTGTATTTATATTTGTGTTAAGAAAGAGAATTGTGTTTGTCGATCTAGTTGGCAAATATCATCAATTTGATATCAACATTCAATTAACTTTTCAATTAAAATTAAAATCGTAATACATAACGTATGTAACATAATAAATCGGAGACTCATCCAGGATAAATTATAATACGTAACACAGTCAGTTTGCTTTCCTTAAGAAATTTGTCCACCAATTTGGCACGTGAGGTTAGGGTCACTTGCACCAGCATTAACTGCCATAAATGTACGTAAATTGTGATATCTCTAATATATGGTATTGGTATCGTCTGCGAAATGTAGAAGTCGATGCGCTGTTTTAATAGTTGTTTTTATTCACCCCAGTATAAGCCTATTATCCAGCTACAGTTTAAAACTTGATTCATTTGTATTAAGAATGTGTAGAGGTGGGTGGTGATGACTAGCTGCCTTCCCTCTAGTCTTACACCGCTAAATTAGAGACGGCTTGCGCAGATAGCCCTCGTGCAGGCTTTGAGCGAAACTCAAAATAAACAAACAAACAATGAAGAATATGGCACAGCATCAATTAATCTGTTCTTGGTGCAATTACACGTAAGGTTTTTGCACCCTCTTGGGAGCGGTATGCATTTAGGTGAGTGTAGGTCCTAAGAAATTTGAACCCACCCTTACGATCCAAAGAGCGAATATCACACATTACGTGATCATACAGTTTAAGCCTTGATTACCTCACACGTTATAAAGTCTTGTGGTCGCTCCTATGGTAGACTTTATGATTGAAGGCTCAAGTATTTCTAAACAATTAAGTAATAGTATTTACTTATTTGTTTGAAGTTAAGCACAAAGTAGTGTAATGAGTTATCTTTGCTCTACCAACAACGCGGATCGAAACCTGGATTCTAACAATTTAAGTCACTAGCCATACTGTTGTCCCATTGGGGGCTTTATTTGTCATAGAAAATTGACTGTGTTACGTTTTAGAGTCTGCGTTTAAGTTTTCAAGGTTTCTATACACACACACACACACACACACACACACACACACACACATGAGACTTTATCACCATATATATCTTTTTATTTTAATTAAGTACACAAACTTTCTAGCCTCTAGCCTTGCCACTTTAATCAGTAAAGTGTACCAGAATACATTATTTAGATACATCAAAAGGTATGGTAGGAGGCATGCCTTCAAATCCTCTTCCCTCCTTCTCCTAGAGACACAAATCTAGCTCTTAGTAAGTACTGAACGTTGGCATCACTACATTTAAGTGTCTCTAATATTTCGTAATCAATGTTACTGGCACTGTGTTTTCTAGCACGTGAGTGACAAAAACGAAAACAGATTTTTAATTGCAACTATCTGCACGAAACATAGTAAAGACTTCCGATTTATTTTCACTCAATGAAACAGAGAAGTCATTAGAAGTGGCTGTAACTTGTTGAATTTCCTTCAAAGTTACTCGAGCGCGGGTTTGCGCGAACTGTTTTAAATTGAAAAGTGAAAAATTGACGGGAAGACAGCTGTTCATCACCACACATTTTATATATCTTTGAAGGAGGACGAGGGGAAGACGGCTGGTCATCACCACACATTTTATATATCTTTGAAGGAGGACGAGGGGAAGACGGCTGGTCATCACCACACATTTTATATATCTTTGAATTAGCTATAGATTGATATTAAACTGATTATCAGATTCTCTTAAAGACTAACTAAAAGTTAAGGGATATTTTAAGAAAAGTTGACAAGTTGAAACTTCTAAAAGTTAATTTGGCTTAAGAATAAATAACAACTATCGCCTCTAATTATTGTTTCTTTATGGAAAAATCTGCATAACATTTAATTGACTTAGTAGATTTATAAACATAAGCAACACCTTTCATTCATTTATTTCAACATTTCATGATTTTTTTAAATTGTTTCTTTCCTCGTGAATTTTTAAACGTACGATTAATTCACTTAAGTTTCATATTTGTCTTCTGTTTTTATTTTATAATAAAATAATTTATATTTTCAAAATATTGTCTGTATCCAAACTTCTTAGCTCTATAGAACTACAGCTCTCTCCCAGACCCTCAGCGATAAGTCTAAAATTTTTTTAACAACGAAAATCAGATTTCAATACTCATGGTGAAAAGAGAATAGGTAGTTCTCGGAAGGATAAACAAGACAGCAACAACAAAAAAATCCCATTGAACTATAACAGGTTAGGCCGTGTGAGTTTTCTTGATTTTTTCTGTTTGATTTCTACGACTTTGTAAATATTATGATATACTGGTTTAAGTTGCTAAGTTGAATAAATAGTATCTTCTATTTTGTGGATTGTTTTTGGTATTTTTTCAACCTACAACTTACTCGTCAGTACTTAAACCGGAATGGATAAAATGCAGTCGAATCATGCAAGCTTATGAACTGTAAGGTTGCTTAGCGACTAATTCGTGCGAAATTGTACACCTTTAACAGAAGTAACAAAATATAAACAAGCCAGAGCGAGGAACAAATATTTAACTTTCCAAAGTCGTGTTAGTTGGTTTTTTTTTGAGTGATAAGACTGGAACATTTCCGAGGAAAATACAAAAAGCTAATGTCACATCAATAATTAATTACAAAAATAGTGTATGCTCACTCAATGAGGACCTCTTTGTTCAAATAATCACGAAAAGTTCTTTATCCACTGAAGGGACTTTCTTTCAAATAATTACAAAAATAGTGGCTTATCCTTTGAGGATACAATTAATAGTGATGGCTAGTAAGTAGCTCACCAAGTGAGGGTACAAATAAGTATGTTAGCTAGTAGCTCACCCACTAAGGAGATTTTTCCAAATAATTATAAAAAGTAGTGGCTCACTGAATGAGAGTATATCTTGAGAAAGAAATTTCTGATCTTAGTTTAAAAGACAGTCAAGCATTTATTGTAGACTCTCTTTTTTTCCCTCTGTCAACATAAAATATAATAGCGGAAACAGACAGTTCTTAAACAATGACCAAGCAAGTTTTGTACTCGTTAGATTTATTCCAGAACTCAATAATAATACATTTTTTTCTCTAAATATTACTTGTCACTACAAAGATATGGTTTAAATTAATGAACTAAACCTCTCAACAAATCCACAAGAATGTTTGCTGCAATAATCTGTCGTAAATACGAGGGAACAGCAGTTCAATGTATGTTGTTTGTTTTGAATTTCGCGCAAAACTACACGATGGCTATCTGTGCTAGTCGTCCCTAATTTAGTAGTGTAAGACTAGAGGGAAGGAAGCTAGTCATCACCACCCACCGCCAACTCTTGGGCTACTCTTTTACCAAAGAATAGTGGGATTTACCGTAACATTATAACGCCCCTACGACTGAAAGGGCGAACATGTTTGGTGCGACGGGGATCCGAACCAGCGACCCTCAGATTACGAGTCGAAAGCCTTAACCCACCTGGCCATGCCGGGCCATTCATTAGGCCATTCTAGAATAGAACAAACAAGTTATGAAAAGTATAATTAATAATAATCATGTTAAGTTAGGCGTTCACACCATAACGATTGTTGTTTTTACAAATAGCTTGTATAAACAGTGTTCTAAACACTATTGTGTATATTGTCTTCAAGCCACCCGACGAGCTCCGGAGAGAGTGAAACACATCGACTTTAAAGGTTACGGTGAGTATAGTGGGATTAAGTTACTATTGTATCCATTTCTAATTCTTGAAAATCACCAAGAGAAAAGATAGGGAATGCGTTATCAAAAAAGACAATAGGCCTAATACTGATATATTATCTTTAAAAAAACATAATTAATTGTCTCGTATGCGTTGTTTGTAATGTTAATAATACTAAAACAATTGCTAAGAACAAAGCGTAGGTAGGCCTTTTACGCCTCTTCTATCTGTAGTTCCTGGGTCGTTTACATATTTTATTTCCGAATTTTATGGCTTTCGAAAATAAGTATCAAATATTTTTAGCCAAACCAGAATCTTCTAAAAGAAAACGGAGCTTTAGTACATTACCAGCCCGTGACTCTCTTGGTTGACAAGTTGAACCGGAACAAACTGGAACAATAATCCATCCATTTACTTATTATTCATGTCATTAATGGACCTAATCCTCCTATTTAAAGACAAGAATAGAAGCACCAATGAGAATCAACAGTACAACAGTTACAGCAACATTTCAATGCTATAAATCGGCGAGGGAGTTTGGGTTCTTATAGTAATACAGAAATCTAATCCTGATGTACAAACTTAGGAACAACAAATACTTATCTCCAAGACCGTATAGTCATGTGTTCTCTAAGACCGTTGTTATACTTCAAAATGGATCTCAAAAGGGAATTTCGTCCTTGTATAAAATCCCGATTAAATTATTAACCGCGTTAACTCTTCTTATTGGAATTAAAATTCAAACGTTAGAAATTCAAAAGCATTTTCAAGAACTAATTAAAAATATGACAGCTCAAAAAGCATAAAATTATTTTGCATATCTATAAGAAACAAAAGGATAAATTATTACCTTCATTTGATACAGTTACTATTCTTTCTAGCAATCACTTTTATTTTATATCTGAAACGAACATGTTCTCTTAATAGCCTTCAGAAAGTACTTCTATAGTATTGTTAGTAAGAAACATAAATAAGAGATTCACTTTAAACAGAAAAAATGTATAAAGCCAAATAAATCCCATGTTTTAAAGTTGAATATGGGGCTTGTATCTATTTGAATTTTTACCGTTTTTTTTCTTTCTAAAAATATCATGTCTTTATTTATATTTTATGCATGTAAGCAGCCCAAACTCAAGTTATGCGGACGTTTCTTGCGTTTAATATTTTCTTTTTCTATTACTTATGATGATCCAAACCGACGGATATTTTGTCGTAGAGCTGGAATTTCTTAAGGGCTGTCTCATGTAGAAGACGCTTTGAGTTCTATGCTGAGACATTCTTCGGGTAAGGAAAATTGCATATTTGAAAACCCAAGGCAGGAAAAGTCTATAATAACTTACAGCTCTGAAATATATAGAGTGTTTTTATAGTCGATGGTTTTGATTTTTATAGGGCTCAAGTAAGTCACAGACGGTAGGTCTGTACGTGTTTATAAGCCGTGGCTCTTGTTTACTAATAGTATATTTGCTCAATAGATACACTCAGCTACAGAAAATATAACAGCCTTCAACTTTGATATATATTGACCAATAAAACCCGCAAAAGATCCATTCTTCGTTTAATCTATTTGGATTCATGGTGAAAAGTTAATTTAGTTTTCCCCAATCATTTCTAGTTTACACATGTATTTAGATAATAAAGTGTCAAGTATTTGGGTTTGTTCCCCTTCTGTTATAAACATCAGTCTCTTTATAACAAGTTGATGTGTTTCTAATTCTAAATGAAATGATTTGTCCTAAACTATTATTGTGTTTCAGAAACACACTAGTGCACCAAATCAGGATCCAAATTGTATATTTTCACAGCATTTTTTTCTATACTGGTTATACAAAATCAGAGTTTATTTGCATAAAGGAGAAATTAAAGTTAAATTTTATATTTGCAAGTTTAAGGCATTTTAATGTAGGTGGCAGTATGTGAACAAAATTTGATTCTATATACTAGTCGTTGTTATGATTTTATTTTGTTTGCTTTGAATTTTTCGCAAAGCTACACAAGGGTGCTTGCACTAGCCGTCCCTAATTTAGCAGTGTCAGATTAGAGAGAAGGCAACTAGTTATCACCACCTACCGCCAACTCGTGGGCTACTCTTTTACCAACGAATAGTGGGATTGACCATCACATTATAAAGCACTCACGGCTGAAAGAACGAGCATGTTTGGTAGGGTGGGGACTCGAACCTGCGACCCTTAGATTGCGAGTCGAACACCTTAAACATCTGGTCATGCCAGGCCCTCGTTGTTTTGATAGTACTGCTTTAACCATGCAGTCTTTTTATTTACTTTAGTTTTTCGACGAAATATTACGTCAAGTTTGTTTGTTTGTAATTAAACACAAAGCCACACGATGGGCTTTTTTGCTCTATCCACCACGAATATCGAAATCCGGTTTATGGAGTTGTAAGTCCGCAGAAATACCGGAAATACGCCAGAAAAAAAACAAGTAAAATCCCTGTGCTTTTGACAGTTTCTTCAGTCTAGAGCACTTATATGTTTTTATTTTTCAATAGGATTTATTATTCATCTTCTTAGATTCTATATGTGTTTTCAAGCGGGTACAAAAGTACAAATGTTGTCTTAGCATTTCTTGCCGATATAAAATGAATAACGTATTATGTTCCAACCTAAATAATGCAAATTCAATTTCTCCTCAACTTTCTTATATTGGTTTTATTTTTTCTACGAAAAAAAATATTTTTATTTTAACATTACATTTCTTCTGGTGTGAAAATTGAAAGTCATAATATAAGTCATTACAATCATTGTAATGAGTTGAAATGTCAAAAGATCTCGGAGCATAGCACTGGAATCATAGATCTATTAGAAAGTTGCTATATGTTATCTTAACAAAACTTAATAAATTGTGTAATTGGAATTTTCTACATGAACGACACACACTGTCAGATCAGAAACCCCTACGATTCAAGTAGTACAGCAGTCTGTATATAAATTTGGAGAACTGACTAAAGGAAAAGAAGTTCAGAATTTCACTCGCAGCTACATGGGTTTTCTCGAGCTCTTTGAACCTAATAACAGAAAGTGTGAATTGTATTCGACGGTACCACGTCTCGAATCCCGGACTCTTTGAGCTCTAAATAATGTATTTAAAGTGTGGAATATGATTTTTACACTCTATAAATCCATTCGAAAGGTTGATAGAATGGCAACAGGAGTTTACCAAAATATGTGTTTTGAATTATCCCAATAATTGGCAAGGTGTTTGAAACTTCTTGAAATAAATCGAAAAATATTGTACCTTAAATCAATTTTTGAAAAATAAAGCACAATAAAACCCAATGATTTAAAGAAAAATTGCTATAGCTACTTTATTGATATTATTGTTATAGTGTAAGCAATCGATCAAAGAACATTCGTTTGATTTTCGGTTGTTTATTGTGGATCCCTATAACATAACCGTTTTGTTTTTCTTCAGTTAACATTTGCAGTTAAAATTTGTAGTTGCTTAATATAGTTATACAAAACAATGTTGAAAAGCTATAGCAACCACGAATGAAGAGATTAATGTAGCTATTTTGGGGAAATTGTCACAATTGTGGGACGTTGTGAGGTTGAGCACCCACATCTCGCTCTCCTAATTTCTATTTCTAATTTTATATTTATTACTTTTATTTATTTCTTATGTGATACTGACGAATGGAGGTTAAAACTGTTAGATGGTGTATCCCCACCCCAATGTGGATCCAACTTCCACAGACACTCTCAAAACCTAAGGTATACATTTTATAAGCCCACATTGTATATTTAAAAACGGTTGGTATGGGTAGAGAAGGCGTTAGAGAAGCGAACAACGTTTCGACCTTTTTCGGTCATTATCAGGTTTACAAAAAAAAAAGGAAGGGCTACTGACCGGGAGCTGACCACAAGTTTGAAGGCGGTTGTGTAATTGAGCGTAGGAATGTAGAGGGCGTGCTTAGATGTTGGATATATTTGTTAATATAGGTATAAAGGCGTCCCTTTGTATTGGTTTATTTTGGGATCGAGTTGTTGTACAAGTAAAGTTTCTTTAATTTTGCGTTTGTTTATGCTTGTTTCTTTATTTAGTATTTGGATTTTTTCTATGGCTATGTTGTGTTTGATTTGCAGTGTTCGAAATCGTGTGAAGGTGACTTTTTATGTTCTTTGAATCTGGTTTTCATTTTTCTGCTTGTTTCTCCAATATAGAAGTCGTGGCAGTTATCACATTGTATTTCATAAATAATGTTAGTCTTGTATTTCTCAGTGTAGTTTTTACATAGTTGATACAGCATTTTTTGTATAATTTGTTTTTAAGTTATAACACACTAACATAATTAGTTAGAGGTTTGGATATGCTGTTTTTAACGCAGTCCTTCCTTGTTATTTTACTTATTTTGCTATTTAACCTCATTAAAATGTATTTATTTTCACAGGATTTTAGGAATAATTGTTATTGAATTTCGCGCAAAGTTACTCGAGGGCTATCTACGCTAGCTGTCCCTAATTTAGCAGTGTAAGACTAGAAGGAAGGCAGCTAGTCATCACTACCTACCACCAAATCTTGGGCTACTTCTTTACCAACGAATAGTGAGATTGACCGTTACATTATAACGCCCCCAAAGCCGAAAGAGCAAGCATGTTTGGTGTGACGGGGATTCGAACCCGCGACCCTCAGATTACAAGTTGAGTGCCTTAACCACCTGGCCATGCCGGGCCTTTAGGGATGAATGTCTAAACGTTTCTCTTTTTTAATTCCCTGGAGAAATGGGTTATGTTTTCATGTATTGGTGATTTTCCAGATTTCCTTTTAAAAAGGGAAAAAGTTATAATAGTTCGAGTTAACGCTACAGGTGTCGTGCTCTTATTTTATCCTGATATCGGAAGCGACATTAAATAACAGCTGTAAAACTGCTGACTCACTCACTAACTGTTCCCTGTAGTTGGGATTTATACTTTATCATCAAATAGCCATTAGCGGGCTCCTGTAGTTGTTCCACTAAAACAAATTTTCGTGACTGAGAACATAGCACCTGGTGATCGAGACGGAAACTATTTCCCAAGCTTGAAAGAGATTGATAGTAAAAATGTTAAACTATTAGCTTATAGCCCACACAAATGTGAAGGATTCAATTAAATGTGTGGATTAAGAATAATGCGTAATACACTAATGTGTGTATTATCTCGTATATATTTCCTAACAAAGTGGTAGCATGTGTTTTAATTGCTCAGAGTTATCTCTGATTGAGTGAAGTGCAAAGCGTTAAACTACTAATGGTTTGGTTTGTTTGTTTTTAATTTCGCGCAAAACTACACGAAGGCTATCTGCACTAATCGTCCCTAACTTAGCAGTGTAAGACTAGAGGGAAGGAAGCTAGTCATCACCACCCACCGCCAACTCTTGGGCTACTCTTTTACCAACGAATAGTGGGATTAATCGTCACATATATAACGACCTCATGGCTGAAAGGGTGAGCATGTTTGGAGCAACAGGAATTCAAACCCGCGACTCTCAGATTACGAGTCAAGTGCCTTAACCATCTGGCCATGACGGGCTAAGCTTCTTATGGAAATTTGACTGATGAACAAGAAATAACTAGTTTTGTCTTTTAGAAGCACACAACCAAAAGGAAAATATAGTAACCAATGTCGAATATTATTTTATACTTAATTTTTTATAGTAATCGTATTATATTTTACGTCAAGCATAGCTTAGTGGTTGAAGTGTCCGAACTGTGAATGTTAGGATTTATAGTTCTCGTCCAACTGCCCTAGAAAAAAAGACATGTTGCACTTTTGGGCTATGGCTTTATTATAAGAGAAAGGGTCAAATTCCACTGTTTGATGAAACAAGTATTGATTGTGTGCTGTAGACTAGGTGCCTTCCTTCTAAACTATCAGTTCAAAATTACAAACAAATATGTGCAGGTAATCCTTGTGTATCTTTGCCAAAAATATACTATAACATAAAATAAAATACATTTCACAAGTTCCTCCTGGGTGAGGCTTCCTGAGTTATCCGAATTTTCATTTTCATTATTCTGACCAATGATTTCAAATTTCTTTCGTTTCTTTTAAAATTCAATGAAGTAAGAAATTGATACGTTTTCGTTGTTTCTGCAAAAATCTGCTTGTTCTGTCTCGAGCATACACAGATCTTCAGCTAAAACATTTCACACTCAGTTATTTATTATCCGTTATGAGTGGCATCGTTGGGAGAAGTGAAGGGGATATTGTTGAAGCAAGAACTTAGTCTGAGACACAGTGCTTTGGGGTATGACGCAGTCTCTTACCATTAGTCACAACCTCGGTGTATTTAGTATCTATGATGAATGGCTGAAGGAAACGTTTTGAGGCTATTTTAAATTCTTGTTGAGAATTGTTCGAGATATCAATAGCATCAAAACAACGTCCATTAACTCCGACACTGTTGGAAGTATCAATAAACCTAATTGTCACCAGATTAACGATCTGTGAGTAGCTTCCATTACAGTGTTTCGTCGGTTATACGTTGACTAATGTATCACTTGCCACATGAATCCAACTAGAGTATACAGGTGGCTGGTTGAGTTTAGTTCTTCTGATGTTTTAAATATCTCGCTCGAACAACTCACAACAAGGTTGTTAAAATAACCTTAAACCTTTTTTTTTTCTTTCTGTACAGACTGAATACACCAGTCAACGGAGATCAACTTGTCACTTTTGGTGACCAAGAATTCATTGATACGAATTATTCTGATGATATGGAACAATTGTCCGAGATGTTTGAGTCTCTGCTTCCTTCCTTGGATATCACTCAGGATCAGACATCTGCTTTTGGTATCAACTTCCTACACATGTTTTTACATGTGTACAAGTTCTATATAATCTAAGTGTATTCAGACAACAAATACACATGTATTTTTGGAGCTCCTATAAACTTTTAAGCACTTAATACCACATAACCTCTCATGACATATTAGAATACTTCACACGAATATCCATCGAATTTAGTCTCGAGTGGAAGTAATTGGTCGTCCTTTAATATAGAGGTTGATATCTTTACAAAACGTTAGCTGTCACATTTGCTGAGGTAGCGAAAGTTAATAGAGTCGATCACACCTCTGCATCAACGAAGATAACATATGAATGAGCTCCTTGTCTCTTTTTGGCATTTCCAGATGATGGCTTTATGATCTAAGGGATAACCAATCTAGCGTAGAGTTATTATTTGGCCTTATAAGTCTGGTTTATAAAGTTACGCGATGTTAAAAGCATTCGATTCACCCTACATAATGCACTTGTCACCAAAATATCCACTTTAGATTTTCTAAAACTCTATGTTCATCTATCTCTCCGTGTTGAGGATGAAAGGCTTTTTGGAGGACTTTTTTAATCGCTTTATCTAATCGTTAATACCGTTATGCAAAGTCACACACATGATATTACAGACAGAACAGAAAAACGTGACGGTGAAAAGGCTAGAATATAATGCATTAAATATAAGAATAAATATTTTAGCATTTATAAAGATAAACAAGTCACCAAACTAACTCTGAGAGCAGTAAAGATAGCTTAATTTCCAAATTCTAGGTAATGTAGCATCTGTTTACAAGAAGGACGAAAACGTGTCATATCAATCTTCGTACGTAGAGTTGTCTAATTTGGGATTGTTTGTTTGTGTTTTTGAAACTTTGCTTAAAGATACACGAGGGTTATCTGCGCTAGCAGACGGAAAGCAGTTAGTCCAGTGGTTTTTAACCTTGTTGGAGGTTAAAATTACTGATTTACCACAATTACTGATCATCCGATAGGTAATTGGAAAAATAAAATATGATTTTTTTTTTAAATTCAAAACATAAGTAGATATTTCATCAGTGCACAAAATCAGCCATGCATCAATTGCACACAATATCACTGTGTTCAAAGAACAAAACCAACAAAACATGAATTTCACACAAAAACTAAAACATAACTCAATGAATATTTACTATAAATCAATGTAACTTTTACTGTTGCCTTTCAGAGACACGTTCAGAAATGCGCAGCTTCACCTTGGCAAGTGCCACTCGTATCATTTTCGCAAAAAAGTCTGTTTCTTTTCGATGTTTACCATGGTAAAAATAACTGCTCGCAAAGATACGTTGTAACAAACTTTATGAGTATCTCAAAATGATACAACAAGAGCTTTCAACGTTTTGGTGTCACCAAATCGTAGCGTACCCTCTTATTGTTAAGTTGTTGTTGAACCTGGCTCTGCTGAAGTTCAATGATTTCTTCAAGGTATTCATCATTAACATCTGCTGTCACAACACTAAACGTGAACGACTGTCTCACCCACGCTGGATATGACTCTCTGGTGGGGAAGTATCCATCGAGAGACTTTGTGAGCTCATCTAAGTGCATGGCAATTGCTTGCTTCAGTTCCCCAGGTACAGAAATGTCTCCGATTTCAGACATATCTTCGATCTTACTTACACAGTCGTTCAGCAGGGGAAAGTTTGCGAAGTTATCATTCTCTGTTCGTCGTTTCCACAACGGTAGCTATTTTTGAAAAGCCTTCAGATTTTCTTCCGCTTCGATGCAAGCTTAGCAGGTTTGAAGGCAAGGTTTTTGTTGCCAATGCATGCCTGTGCAGATCACAGTGCGTTACAATGATGTGTGGTGCATCGGCTTTCACCAGCGCACCAAAACCAGAGTTTCGTCCCAGCATGACTGGAGCTCCGTCCGGACAAACTGCAGAAACCATATCCCACGAAAGATCGTTGTATCTGAAGAAGTCATCCACAAGTTTCTTCACGTCGGCTGCCTTAGTTGTTGTTGTAAGAGGCTTAAAATAAAAAATATCTCCTTTTATCTCGTCGTTCTTCACATAGCGCACGAATACAACAAGCTGGCTTAGATTGGAAACGTCGGTGGTCTCGTCGATTGAAGGATGAATTTTTCTGGGCTTGAAATCAGATCTGCAACTACTTGAGCCAAGATGTAATCGCTCGTGTCATCTATTCTGCTGCTGATGGTGTCATTTGAAAGAGGAATTTGGGATAACTTATTTTCAGCAGCTTTTCCCAGCATGATATTCGCCATCTTCAACGCAGCTGGTTTTACGAGTGTTTCACCAATGGTGTGAGGTTTGCCCTGCTTTGCAATCAAGTACACAACTTCGTACGATGCTGTGAGGATCGGTTTGTCGATGGGTACAAAGCCGAGAACAGACAAAGTAGCCTTTTCATCGAACCTGGCTCTCTTTACCTTGAATTCAGCAAGCATTGTGTTCTTGTATTTCCCATCTCCATGCAGCTTCAAGGAGTGTTGTCTTAGTTTTGCCAGTGCTAATAATGATCTCGTCCTCCAACACGGAAACTGAATTGTTACAATGGCAATTATTGAGTTAGGAAATGGTGATTAACCAAGGCTATCAGACTACGAACGATCGTTAACATTGCTCTTACAGAATATAATTAACCTTAAATACTGATATTTTAATCCTACTATTTGCTATAATGTTTATCCTAATTTGTAGTTATCTTAATTTATGCAGTATCTAGTAAAGTCTAATACTTTAGTTTTTTTTGTTGAATGTTGAAAAGTGTTCAACACTTTTAAGGAAATTAAATTCACAGCAATTTTTCGGTGTATCAGAAAGCATGTCAAGAATATGGTTGAATTCTCTGTTGCTGTCAAACTACATATGGTTCGATGTTTTATCGTGATGTACTAGCACTTCACTGATGTCATTTTATGACATGCAGGAAACCTAACATGGCCTGATTGGTAGGTCTCGGACCTCCGTCATTGAACACACTTGTTGTTTAATCTGTGTGTGAGGGTGTTATTCTGTCACTGTTAGTCCTAATATTTGTTGTTAGCAGAGATACCCAAGAGTCGGTGGTGGGTTTTGTTGAATAGCTTTCTCTCGAGTTTATCGTTTCTAGTGCATATAGCCCTCGAATAGGCTCACGCGAAGTTTAAAACCAATGGAACATCCAAATTAAAATGCAGTTATGTGTTTTCACAGAACATGCTTTACTTCGTAAGCATTTGCAAATCATTCTTGTAAATTGCAATCAATTGAACTTGTCAGTAGATGTAGTTATGAACTGATGAATTCATTTGTTAAGAACCAAAGATGTAAACAGGATAATAAATTTCCCAGTAAGCACAGGAGCAAAGAGGAATTCCAGTTATCACTAAATAAGTGAAGGGATTACCTGTCAAAGATATAAAAAGAAGTAAAATATCAAATACATCAAGATGTTTCGTTGATTAGGTTAATACCGTACCAGTGGACCTGACAAAAAGGTAAACAAACACAATATCACAAACCATAAAAACTAATATAGGGATAAACCTGTCAGTGAACAAAACAAAGGACAGATTAACCAACAGGTTAGTAGCTACTTTTACAACAATAAGAACAACCAATCGGGAGACACACGAAAGAATACAGATTTAACCTACTAATAGACACACTGTTAGCGCATCATCTTCCATTTAGACATATTAACTGAACCTTCAAGTAGATATACGAACGAATAAAATTTGTTAGTACAATTTACAGGAAACAACAAGGTCGATTTGCATCAGTTTAAGTGCAAATTTAATTAGTTTTCTTAATTTCCGCTTTAAATTCTTCACGATAGATGGGGTTAAGTTGTTCAAGAAGGAAAATATTAGGATGAAAGTGTCACTGAACGTAGTAGTAAATAGTTGATAAACACATTACAGATTAAAATAAGTTAATCTTAAATAGGGTTTTCAGTCGTTGGCATAGGAAAAGTATGAGAATCAAGTTGTGACTGAATATTCACATATTATGAGTGCAAAACTTACATTATATGTGATAGTAAGGGAGACAATTTGAAATCTATTTTAAACCTGCTAAACAGTAATTAAAGAATAAAAATGTAAGCATGTTACAAGAACAGTAATTACTTAAAGAATCGACTTTTTTGTTGGATTTAGAAAACACAGGACGTTTAGCTGTTACAAATATGGTGTTTTATAAGCCAATTAATTTGTTATTCAGTTTCATAATATTAAAGACAGACAGAAATTTTATAAAGAGGATAACTTTTCTTTTCTAATACATTAGCCAATACCGTGGTATGTCAAAATAGACTATTTTGATAACAATTGTACAATAATACCCTAAGATATACATTACAATAAAAAATATTGGTTGCTGCAGGAAAACTGTAAATTATTAGGTTGCCCATAAATAAATATCGGAATTCTCACGATGACGTTTAGAACCTGAATATTGAGTAATTTATCGTTGATTGGCTGGTTTGATTCAACGTTTGTCGCTTACAGTGTGTCTTAATTGTCTGCTGCTTCATCTTTACTCAGAGTAAGTTTCTCAACCCCCAAGGCAGCATGGACTCAGAGTAAGTTTCTCAACCCCCAAGGCAGCATGGACTCAGAGTAAGGCAATGGACTCAGAGTTGGCAGCATGAACTCAGAGTAAGTTTCTCAACCCCCAAGGCAGCATGGACTCAGAGTAAGTTTCCAACCCCAAGGCAGCATGGACAAAAAGGAATTTTGTCTGGTTTTCTTCTACCACTTAAAACTTAAACGAAAAGCTACTGAGACTACACGGAACATCAACCATGCATTTAGCCATGGATCTGTAACTGAACGTACAGTTCATTGTTGGTTCCAAAAGTTTCGACATGAAGATGAAAGTCTTGAAGACCACGAAGGTCGTGGAAGGAAGCCATCCTTATATGAAAACACATTAAGAAAAGCAGTTGAGACAGAACCTCACACGATAGTACCTTAACATGCAGAAAAGCTGGGCACAAGCAAATCAAGCGTTGCCAAAAACCTGAGTGCTATTGAAAAGACGGAAATGATGGATAAGTGAGTTCCGCATGAGCTGACTGAAGATCAACAAAATGGGCGTTATGAGACCTATCAAGAATGACGCTCCAAAAATTGAACGAATTGAGGTTCTGCATCATCCGCCTTATTCCCCAGATATTTACTCTACAGATTCTCATTTGTTTCAAGCATTTTGACAACGTTTGGAATAACAAACGCTTTCAAAACCAGGCAACTACAGAAGTAGTTTTCAATGAGCTCATTGACCATAGAAACTCTGATTTCTACAGCAGGGGTATAAACAGCATCGTTGAAAAAACTGTGTTGCAAGGAGGAACTGAGTCATTTAACTAACTGAACAATTATCTGATTCGTGCACTTATTTTTTTCTGTTTAAAAGCAGACAAATAAAATACGAATGAAAAGTTTGTTTGTTTTTTATTTTTGCGCAAAGTTACTCAAGGGTTACCTGCGCTAGCCGTCCTTAATTTAGTAGTGTAAGAGGGAAGGAAGCTAGTCATCGCCACTCACTGCTAACTCTTGAGCTACTCTTTTACCAACGAATAGTGGGATTGACCATCACTTATAACGCCCCCACAGCTGAAAGGGCGAGCATGTTTGGTGCGACCGGGATTCGAACCCGCGACTCTCGGATTACGAGTCGAACGCCTTAACACGCTTGGCCATGCCGGGCCCGAATACCAGTTATACTTGTAAAACATCGTTAGAGTTTCATTATATATTAACTACTTTAACTACTACAGAACATTTTCAATACATTTCTCTGAATAATATTCAAAGAATGTAATATTAGAGGTGGTTAATGTTAAAAGAGGTTAAAAGCTATTAGGTTAAACCAAAATTTATTTAGTGACGTCCCTCTAATTTTATTTTTAAGAAGCCGAGGTTCAAGCCACAACGTGTTATCAAGCACATCACATGTCCTGCTACGAGGAGCGTTTCAACTTTAACAGTCAATCCTGTTTTTTGGTTGAACGTAGTCTAAATGGTCTAAATGGAAAACCTTCCCTTTGATCAGTTACTAAAGATGGTCATACCTTAATCTTGGAGACGTTTTGATATAAAGTATCATATTTGTTCGTGAAAATGGTCTGTCTGTACGAAAGAAAAATAAATGGTTAGCTGTACAAAAAAAAAACACATCCTTATTCAAACTGAAATTCATTACAACGTCTATGTTCTGCAAATGGTTCCGCCAGGTGGCAAAGGAGTGTGTTTTTCTTATAGTAAAGCTACACCCTTTCATCCGTGGGAGCGTTATAATGTCACGTTTAATCCCACTATTCGTTGGTAAAAGAATAGTCTAAGAGTTAGCGGTGGGTGGTGATGACTAGCTGCCTTCTCTCTAGTCTTACACTGCTAAATTAGAGACTGCTAGTGCAAATAGCTCTCGTGTAGCTTTGCGCGAAATTCAAAAACAAACAAGACAATCGAAGCATCCAATGACTTTAGTGAATCTAAATTGAACTACACGTACAAAGCCTTTAAAAAAGTAAAATATATGTTTTTTAACTCCTTCACTTTTTATGTACGAACGACCGTGGTTTTCATTATAATTTAATAATAGGTAAGTTATTTTATGAAATAGAAAAATAAAATAAAATCTCGTTTGATCAGATTATTTAGTTACGTTCCAACAAATTGCTGGTAACTCAATTCTTGCATTAATATTCCAATACAGTAAAAGAATTTTCGTGCAAAATATTTTCTGTAATCTATAATCTTTGTATAATTCACTTTTTTAAGCCAGCCTTGAAACGTTTATATCTCAGCTCTAGAGTTCAATGAACAACAGTTCTAGCTTCGTAGCACTGATTACATTGATAAGTTTGTCCTTTCTTTATAACTCTTCAATCCTACTTATGTTGTTCAAGTATAGGTATTCAAATGGAGATAAATTGCGTAGTTATATATATGCATATAAATACAGCTAACATCATTTGTGTGTGTAAATATACATATATACGTATATATGAAACGTACAAATGGTTTTCAGTAAATAGTGTTTTTTGTGATTCCTCATAAGTAAATAACGTGAATAAAACAAAAACAAAAAGTCTTATACATTATTTTAAAGCAATGGGTCAACAAAACTTTAAACAATCACTCAAGATACATTAATTCATTTTTGTTTCTTGTTACTGCATACCATGACATTAAAAAAATATTAAACTTGTTCAAAGACGTAAGGCCTGGCATGACCAGGTAGATTAAGACGTTCGACTCGAAATCTGAGGGTCGCGGATTCGAGTCCCTATCGCACCAAACATGCTCGCCCTTTTAGCCGTGGGGGCGTTATAAAGTGATCGTCAATCCCACTATTCGTTGATAAAAGGGTAGCCCAAGATTTGGCGGTGGATGGTAATGACTAGCTGCCTTCCCTCTAGTCTTACACTGCTAAATTAGGGACGGTTAGCTCAGATAGCCCTAGTGTAGGTTTGCGAGAAATTTATAACAAACAAAATAACAATCAAAGAAGTTGCAACTTCTAAACCTAATTGTTTTTAAATCGTCTCACTTTGTTTGTTTTGATACGTATTAAAATTTATCATGAAAGAGTCTCTGATTTATGTTACCCATTAAGATTTGATAACCGGAATTTTTTATTTTTTATTTAGAAGTTAATTTAGTGTCGATATATATGTAATTTATGATGTATGCTAACAAGATTGATACACACAATTGTCTTTCTTAATATAAATATATTTTAATATACAAATGACAATACAATTTATAATAACGGTTATTACAAATAGTTATTACAAAATTTGGTTTATATACAAAAATGTTGCAAACTCGCAAAAATATTCAGTCTTCTATCTTATTTAGAACTGAATATTCTATGAACGATCCAGGTCCACGAGTAGCAAATAAATTTTATGTTTATACACAGATATATTTCACTCGACAGAAATATTAGCTAGGCCTATTTTTATTTAGCGTAAAGCTTTTTATTCACTGATAAATATAAATATCTAATGTCCTCGTAGAAATACTAAAGTCCAGAGTTAATTCTGTGAAATTGAAATGTTCGTAATTCTCGAAACCTATAAATATTCATAGTCAAATTCTGTAGTTTTCCGATTAATAAGTGTTAATCACAATTGTAGCTTCCGAGGCTTGTAGTGTATTGACTGTAGCTTACTAATAACGGTATTTATTGTCTCTTGGTGAGTAGATATATAAACGTTTTGGTAAGGTTCTAGAAAATTCAATTAACAACAATATCGACAATCACATTGTTGATCTTACACTCGAGAATCTTCTAGAACAGGCGGGACTATCACAATACACATTTAACAACATAAGTTACACGCATCAAACCTAAATACAACGTAGGTATTAAAATAAATGTATAACAGTAAATCTGATACAGTCTTGACTTGTTTGGTCAAAGCGATTTTGAAATTGGGTTGTTGGCCCTACAATTGTTTTATTGCAATGCACCACCTCTTTTAATAATGATATTCCTAACGTCTAATCCACTAATATATAGTTTAAATGTTTTGCTATTCAAAATATTTTTATATTTTCGAATCTGGTCAAATTTGAAAGTTTGATTCTCACTGATTTAAGCAGTTAGCTTTGGATGTCGTAATTTTTTGGTGACTGATAATTAGTAGATTATTTTTTGCTATAAATTTGTATAAATTTCTATAAATTGAACTTTGGTTGTTGGTCCCACATTTTCTTAGAAATATCCTGCTTTCTATTGAAGAAACTAAAATAAAGTGTCACTTTCTGTATATTTAAGTTATCGGTTCATGTTTTGGTTGAGTACTAGTTTCAGAAAATTTCAGGCGTGTAAAATGTCCTAAACTCTGAACCGAAAATGACAGAACGTCGCCCTCATTGCAAGGTGTGTGTGTGTTTTTCTTATAGCAAAGCCACATCGAGCTATCTGCTGTGCCCACCGAGGGAAATCGAATCCCTGATTTTAGCATTTTAAATCTGTAGACTTACTGCTGTACTAGCGGGGTACCTTACTGGAAGGTGTCATAGTGTTGTTTATTCCTGTAACAGCCTTTGCCTTTACATAAAGAGTAAGTGTTTAAACGTGAAGTTTTACATTTTGTACTATCTTTTGACAGATAAGGGGTGGAGAAATAAATATTTTTTTTTATTAACGTTTACCCTGATTTTAATTATTACACTCAAAGGTCGCCACTTTTCTGTTTACCAATAGAGTACACAGTCTACCACACCCAATAATTCCTCTTGACCTTGTTTTTCAACTTTACCTTCTAGTAAATTTCGAATTAATAGTACTACAGAGACACACATAAAATATTATTCTTTGAAATTATTTTTGTCTTTGTGAAACCACCTGATTCACCACCCAGGCAGTTTGAAATAAATTTTCTACTTAATAAAGATTTTTTCTTTGACAAAGCTATGTGAAAAACTGGTATAGGAAGTACAGTAAATACTGACTCAGTAAAAAAAATATATATATATACTAAAAAAGATTGGTCTTTCAGTCTTTTTCCAACTGTCTTCCTCCAGTGTTGACAAAAGATATTATTAAGTGAAGTGTGAGATGCAGTCCCCACCTACTGGCACAGAATAAAGAGGATTCACAAGCCGTTTGATCAAAGAAAATTACATACGGATAAACCACCGGGTCGTAACCAAAGCTGCGGAAGCAAACGGGTTTACCGACATGAACCAACTTTTGGACACAATCTTTAGTAGGCAGGATCTGGTTTTATATGTTTGGTATGACTGAATGTTTTAGTTCAAAAGGGTGACAATAACAGCTAAATAATTTGATGCCACTATAAAGTGGTTGTGATAAATTCCAAGGTGGTTTCCAGCTTTCCAGAAACATTTGTGTCTGCATGTGTTCTACTAGTTCTATCACGTCTTCAGATTTTATTTGACATTACGTCACATTTTAGTTAAATACATTATTTTTTATTACAACTGATAAATGGTTTAATTAAGTACACTGAAAATTGTCACCAGAAATTAACTGAACCACCTGATCATAACGGGCCTGTTTTATTTATTTAAATGTTTCATCTGTATTATACAGACGAAGCGCAAAGTTGGCATAATACTTGTTCTAGAAGGACTATTTTTAGTGTATAACATTAAGTATCCATGTGTTACAGTATGGAAATAGTATTATATTTATGAATTTTTGACACTAATATTTATCCTAAGGAGTTTTTTTTCTTTTGAATAATCTAAAATAAAAGGGCTTTAGGGGCAAATAATTTCTGGTGTCTCAGCCGTTATGACGCTAGTATTTGGGTTTCGATTCCTTCGTGCGCCAGAATATACGTGTATCTTTGTGCTTAACAACGAACAATCACTGTCACATGTTCACAAAATTACATGAAACTTTTAATGGGTATTCATGAATCTGGTTCAGTTGATACACAAGAAAAGAGGAAGTCCTTACTAATTCTATTCACAAGACGGCGCATCATGGCCAGGTGGCTTAAGGCGTTCGACTCGTAATCTGAGGGTCCGGGTTTGAATCCCCGGCACACCAAACATGCTCGCCCTTTCAGCCGTGGGGGCGTTATAATGTGACGGTCAATCCCACTATTCTTTGGTAAAAGAGTAGCCCAAGAGTTGGCGGTGGGTAGTGATGACTAGCTGCCTTTCCTCTAGTCTTACACTGCTAGCGCAGATAGCCCTCGTGTAGCTTTGGGTGAACTTCAAAACAAACCAAGTAAAACACACGTTATGTTAAGCCCCTCGCTAGTACAGCGGTATCTCTACGGATGTCTAAAATCAGGGGTTCATTTCCTCTCGGTGGGCTCTGCAGATAGCCCGATGTGGCTTTGTTATAAGAAAACACAAAACGAAACATTCTATTCATAAGAAAAATTGAATTCGTTTCATCAAAATTGAGCCAAAACATAACTATCAAGTTTACGCTAAAATATCGCATTAAATCACTGATTCTATGTCGAATTTACACAAAATGAAGTGTTTTTTTCAATATGTACGTTTTTAATGTTCATGCTATTTTCTTAAGTTGTTTTTTGGTTTGTTTTCTTGTCCTGGTGGATCAGTGTTAAGTTTGCGGGCTTTCACCACTACAGTCTGCGATTCGGTTCCCTCTACTAAATAGAGTAGATGATATAATGTGACTTTAGGTTAAAAACCACAAAAGTAAGATATTATTATGACGACAACACCAATGTGCTGATGGTACCTACGAGATACTTCAATTATCAACCTGAATAACCGCCATTGAAATATGTGGGAAAAGAACCTGGGTGGTTAGGGTTCTTCACTCGTAATGTGAGGATCGTGGGTTCTTATCCCCGTCACACCAAATATGCTCGACCTTTCACCCTTGGGTGCGTTATAATGTGATGGTCAATCCCATTATTTGTTGGTAAAAGAGTAGCCCAAGAATTGGCGGTGGGTGGTGATGACTAGCTGCCTTCCCTCTAGTTTTACATTGCTAAATTAGGGACGGCTTGCGGCGATAACCCTCGTGTAGCTTTGCGCAAAATTAAAAAAACAAAGAAACAAATAAACCGTTTACTGTTCATCCTCATTATATGGAAATGGTTTTCCAAATTGGTAAAGACGAGCATCCGTATTATCTGAAGTATAAAATACATGTTTGGGCAGCAATATTTATATATACAAATATTGACGTTGATTTTATAAAAAAAAAACAGATAAAAGAATTACGAGTAGTTTTCTTTCCTTCATCTTCAGAGACAAAAATGGCTCCACAGATAAGATTTAACCTATCTTTCCGTACTACTATGACAGATGATTCGCTATGTTCACTGAAGTCATCTTTTTGCCATTCAAAATCATTTTTGAGTTTCATAAAACGTTCTTTTTTCCCTATACATCGTTTATATTAATATGGAAGTTTTGATTTCCAATTTTATCTAAATATAAACTGCTTGTATCCTAAAAAGTGGAAGTTGTAGAGAGAGTGAAAACTTTCGTTGTGATAAGTTACATACAGGAACAGTTACCCGCTGGTATAGTGCTAAGTATACGGATTTACAACGCCAGAATAAGCGGTTCGATTCTCCTCGATGGGCACAACAGATAGTCCGATGTAGCTTTGCTATAAGAAAACACACACACATACCTGTTTTTAGGTTCTTCTAGTGGCTTGGTTTAAACAGAAAGAGAACCATGTAGTCTATGTATTCAAACCCACTTAACACTTTACCATCTATTACCGTTTTTGTTGTTAAAGAAAGTTTCGAACAAACCGTTTTAACATCCCACGTGAACGTGTATTTCCATATCATATAACCATTCATCCTCTAAGCTGTTAACTATGGTGACAGATTTATAACATATTGGACATTTTCCACGTAACGGTGTTACTGAAAATTAGCATACGCTGACTGTTGGTTAAATTGATAATATTTTACAGCTTAAAGTATCCAGAGGACGATGTAATGTGAAACATGAGAAACGGATTTTGACTGGTAATTTAGAAGTTAATGTTACGTTTTTCGCTAATTTGTTTAGGCGCTTTGATGGACTGTTATATGATGGCGAATTCTACAGTTTCAGTAAAACTCAGTAGAAATGAATGAAATGAGATTAAATACTGATTTACAGGTTGAAATCTGAACAATAAAAGTGGAAATTATGTGGAGTTTAATATTTCTCGTGTTGCAGTGTTGTTAATCAAGTTGATAGATTGTTCCCAGAATTTTTTAAAGAAGCTGGACTGAACTAGGGTGTAATATTACTTTCATTATATTGCAATGTGAGATCATTATATTTTAATTATTACTTAAACAAAAATAAGTCGGCTGTTTTCATTGTTTTTCCTATTCTAATGAATCTTTCTTGTTGTTGTTAAGCACAAAGCTACACAAAATGATACAGGTGCTCTTTCCCCGGATTTGTTTGTTTATTTTGAATTTTCGCGCAAAGCTACACGAGGGCTATCTGCGCTAGCTGTTCCTAATTTAGAATTGTAAGACTAAAGGGAAGACAGATAGTCATCACCAACTACCTCCAGTTCTTGAACTACTCTTTTACCAACAAATAGTAGGATTGACCGTAAAATATAACATCCCCAGAGCTGAAAGGGCGAGCATATTTGGTGTGACGGGGATTCGAACCCACGATCCTCACATTACGAGTGAAGAACCCTAACCACCCAGGATTCTTTTCCCACATATTTCAATGGCGGTTATCCAGGTTGATAATTGAAGTATCTCGTAGGTGATCTGGCTATGTCGGGCCACAGTAAACGGATTTCAGGAATTCGCGAATGTATTTCGTAATAATTTGGTAACAAGTCATAAAATATAATTATAAGTGTTATGCAGTGTAAGGCTCATCACAGACTGCTTCCATAAATGGTATATTTGTCAGTATCTGAGGCAGCAATAATTGGGAATATTACTAGTTGATTAAGCGTGAACTATGTGTTTGAAAGCGTAATTTCAGAGAAGGCGATACCCACTGAATATCTATTTATCTACTTTCAGCCAATAAATAAGTTAAAGTACTGACCTGAAAATCATTTCTATAAACTCCTAATTTATAAAATAAACTACCAACGGAAATAACACTCATAATATATGTTTGTTTGTGTAATGCACCCCGCTAGTACAGCGGTATATCTACGGATTTACAACTCTAAAATCAGAGGTTCGATTCCCTTCGGTGTGCTCAGCAGATAGCCCGATGTGGCTTTGCTATAAGAAAACACACACACACAAACATACAGTTGTTTGAGTAAAGTATTCATGAGTCATAATTCTCGGCAACAAAATCCTAATTTGTTGTGCTGTTGTGACCAAAAAAGTTCGGGTTCATAGTTTGACTTTAACAAAACGTTCAACTTGCAAACAAGGAAAAGTTCGGAAACTTTATTTGGCAGTCAAGAAAAATCAGTTTCAGTTTAAATACAATTCACTAATTCAACATTTATTTCAATTTACTCTGACTAAAAAAAATGTTATATTCAGTACATCGCATAGGGTGAGAATATAGTTAAATAGTTTATTAAAAGTTATAGACAGAGAAGTTTATAGCGAAGAGACGGCTCAAATTATTCGCTTAACCTTTCAATTTATCTAATACACAGATCACGTAGTAAGTGTTCTCACCGTTTTGTTCGTTCTATGTTCATTCACATTGGCGAATATAACCAAGAAGTAATTAGCCACACCTAATGTCAGGTTGAACAGTATACTTAAATCAGTTTTCGTAAGACTTTGGACAAATATGATGCAAAGGTTGAGTGTCTCTCAAAGATCAGTTGTGTAACCGTTGGAGCATGCAAGAAAGGTTAATGTCAAACTGTAATCAACCACAAAGCTGGAAAAGTGTTTATATTATTTCAATCACGTTTCGTACAGAGACTCAAAGTCCTCCAGAGTGAATGTAGCAGAAAGTTTAACAAACCAAGAAAGTTAAACCATGTTCATTATCATAACGGTTAATCCGACTTTTCGCAGATAGTGAAAATTCGAAAATGAGTACAGATAAAAACATGGCATATATACTTACAGTTACACTTTTAAGGGTAAGCATTATTTTTATATATGTTTTAGGGTAACTGATGCAATAATCGAAAATATTACATAGCAACGGTTGCGTAGAAATGTTCTTGTTCTTTGTGAAACACTGGCTTATTTGGAACAAGCAACTCATTCATTAAGTAAGTGAATGATTATTATGTTACGTATTACGATTTCAAATAGCCTGAAATTTTAATTTAGAAGTTAATTAAATGTTGATATGTATTAAATTTATGATATTTGCTAACAAGATTCATACAAGTTTTCTTTCTTAAACAAGTATATTTTAATATACAAACAATAATACATTTTATAATAACAGTTATTACAAATATTGGTTTATATACAAAAATGTTACAAACTTACAAACAAAATTCAATCTTTTATCTTGTCTGGAACTGAATATTTTATCACGTGTTCACGATGAATGAATCAATTTCGAGTTTATGTCAGTACAATTCACTTAACGGATAGTAAGCTCGCTTTCCATTCAACGGTCCCCTGGTGAGACAGCGATGAGTCTTAGGACGCTAAAATTAGGAGCTCATTTCCCCTCGATGGACACAGAAAATCGGTCAATGTGGCTGTGTTATAAGAAAATACACACACACTATTCTCACTGGTCTCACTCCGTTTACAATCTGATTTTTCACCGACGAAGTTATGTAATATTTTCACAAAAATATTGATGTTCGGTGTGAATTCATTGAAGTTTAATGTTTTGTAAAATTTGAAATCTATAAATGTTCATAGTCAAATATCCATAGTTTCCAGACTAATAAGTGTTTATCACAGTTATAGTTTCCGAACTTTATGGTATATTAACTGTAGCAAACCAATAATACAAACTCTATCTCAGAGCATCGATTTATAAACGTTAAGGCGAGGTTTTAAAATTTTCAGTTAGTCCAACAATACGCTAGTGCTTTCGTAAAACATATATTTTTTATTCTTACACTCGAGAATCTTTTACAAATTAAAGGAATAAACGAGAGCTTCGCAATATACACAGTAAATCCATTACTATTATCACTTGTCAAGGATATTTTTAAGACTAATATTTATGATCAAAATATTAACATCTTCAAGTAGCTGAAAATTTCATGATGAGAAAACTCCATTTTGCCTGAACATAATGCATCTCTTCCCATAAGGGCATTTACAACGAATTATCGCTGTATAAAATATTTCACAAAGCCAAAGACAACATTTATTCTGTATAATAATAAATATTATCAAACTTTTATAGCATAGAAAAGGAAGGCTGGTCTTTCTTGAAATGAAGAAGTTTCTTCTTTGCCTATCAGTTGTTGTTGTTTGTTTGTTTTGTTTTTTCAATTTCGCGCAAAGCTAGTCAAGGGCTATCTGCGCTAGCCTTCCCTAATTATGCAGTGTAAGATTAAAGGGAAGGCATCTGGTCATCATCACCCACCGCCAACTCTTGGGCTACTCTTTTAGCAATGAATAGTGGAATACATTATAACGGCTGAAATGACGAGCATGTTTGGTGCGACCGGGATTTGAACCCGCGACTTCAGATTACGAGTCGAACACCTTAACCCACCTGGCCATGCCGGGACACCAGTTGTTGCTATATCTATCATATATACGAAAATTGGTTTACTGTCATTAAGAAATTCAAATTTTGATTTTGCGTTTATTTTGTGTGAAGTGCCTTACAAACAAATAACTGAGATATCAAGATTCATTAAATGTATACTTAAGCACCCAAAACATACAATTATGTAAAATAAATATGTTTTTATACAACATGAAATGTCTTTAACAGTAAGTACACACACGTATTCTTTTGTCTCTCTTTAAATTTCCAGCGTTTGTATATTCTTCGTTTCAGAAAAACCGGCAATGTTCGTTATTCAGTGATGACGAGAAACCCACTTGTTGATAAATGTATATGCAAAACGGCTCGTTTGGGCTGAGAAAACACTTTACATAGAAGAGCGAACAACGTTTCGACCTTCTTCGGTCATCGTCAGGTTCACAAGAAAGATAACTGACCGAAGCTGACCACATGTTTGAAAGGGGTTGTGTAACTGTGTGGAAATGTAGAGGGCGGTATTAGATGTTTGAATATATAATTTTATTTATTTTATTAATATAGGTATAAAGGCGTTCCTTTATATTGGTTTATTTTGGGTTTAAGTTGTTGTATAAGTAAGGCTTCTTTAATTTTACGTTTGTCTATGTTTGTTTCTTTATTTAGTATTTGAGTGTTTTCTATGGTTATGTTGTGTTTATTTGACTTGCAGTGTTCGAAAACACCTTCATACGTTTTCGAACACTGCAAGTCAATTAAACACAACATAACCATAGAAAACACTCAAATACTAAATAAAGAAACAAACATAAACAAAGGCAAAATTAAGGAAGCCTTACTTATACAACAACTTAAACCCAAAATATACCTATACAAAGGAACACCTTTATACCTATATTAAATACAATAAAATAAATAATATAAACTTATATATTCAAACATCTAACACCGCCCTCTACATTCCGACACTCGGTTACACAATCCCTTCCAAACATGTGGTCAGCTTCCGGTCAGTTACCTCTTTCTTTGTGAACCTGATGATGACCGAAGAAGGTCGAAATGTTGTTCGCTCTTCTATGTAAAGTGTTTTCTCAGCCCAAACGAGCCGTTTTTGCATATAAATGTTCGTTATTAGTTTGAAACACAAATACAACGTTGCTGACCTAGAATAACAGCGCACCATTTACGCAGTTCGTGTTTTTTCAATCTTTAATTAGATGTTCTTTCGCGATTGAAAAATACGTTAGATTTTCTGTTTGAAATCCAGATATTGTGATTTTTAATGTTGAACAGCAAATATATTTTAGTTCCAATTTAAAAATGTCGTGTTCTTTTTTAACTAAGAAAATACTTGTTTTCTTTCACAATAATTGAGTTAAGTAAGCTTAAATGAGAATATGTTGTTCCTACGGTAATGAGTAAGTTTAAATATTACAGTGCTGCAGCTAGGAGTTCATGATGCTGTCGAGATATTTGGAAATAAATCTTCTTATTAAATTTAATTAATAATAAATCATTCCACAGTTAAATTAGAAAAATACAACGTAGTATTTTTTTGTTTTGACTTAATCAACTGAGACGCAGCTTCTACGTTGTAGATAAAACATAAGATACGTCTTCAAGTTAATTCTTTTCAAACGTAATTCCAAGTTTTTAAAGCAAAGACTCTCTTGTAAACAGTTAACTTAAATGCTGCCAGAATTATCTTAAAATTTGATTAATTATTAAAATTTCAAAATACAACCTTAAAGCTTATATATGTTTAAACGGCCTGGCATGGCCAAGTGCGTAAGGCGTGCGACTCGTAATCTGAGGGTCGCGGGTTCGCGCCCACGTCGCGCTAAACATGCTCGCCCTCCCAACCGTGGGGGTGTATAATGTTACGGTCAATCCCACTATTTGTTGGTAAAAAAGTAGCCCAAGAGTTGGCGGTGGGTGGTGATGACTAGCTGATTTCCCTCTAGTGTTACACTGCTAAATTAGGGACGGATGGCACAGATAGCCCTCGAGTAGCTTTGTGCGAAATTCCAAAACAAACAAATATATGTTTAAAGTCACGTTATGTATATGCATATGATAATAAATCTTAAAACCTTTGACTGATAGAGTTTTGTGCAAAACATAAGCGTTATTTTAAAAGAACAGACAAATAATTTCGTATGAGCGTATGCCCAACGCTTTCGGCATGACTTGATCAGAAAATAGGATTAAATATTTCGTCTTGGTGATGAGAAAACTTGCGTTTTAATAAAGAAAGGTATTGTGTTTATTTGTTTATTTTTTCTTATAACTGTTATGCGAGGCTTTTGTTGTTTATTTGTTTTCAAGCGTAAATCTACGCATTGAGGTATCTGTTGTAAATAATTTACTGCTATACATTTATTTTAACATCTATGTTTGTTTCAGTTGAATGCATATAATGCATATTATTAAATATGCTTTGCGCCTGTATAAATATTCTGTATGACATAAGAGAAGTTTGTAAAAAATTTAAAGGTATATATAAGTACTTATAAAGACATTTCTCTATCATTTCAGATAATTCTTTATCGACACATCATCGCAACTGAATACTGTAACAAGATGTAAGAATAAAACGCTTTCGATTTTTGTTTCAGAAGAAATTCAACTAAAGGACAGAAAATTACCTTCAAGTAGGAAAGTACTGGGTGTATCTTTCTCCTATCTCAAAACGTTAAAGAAGACTTTTCATGAAAGTCCAAATGCTGTGATCGAGGAAGATGCAGTTTTGAACAGAGGTTCGAATTTCAATTTGTTCAGAACATCATATCATCATCAAAATGGAGAAACTTTTTTTTATATAAAAATGAAAAAAATCAAAGAAAAAATTGAAACACTGCTGATGAAGTTGAGTTTGTTATTAATTTGAATAACTTACAAGATTGTCTTTACCCTAAACCAAAATCCCAGAAGACAAGGACTTCCCTTTTGCTCAGAGGGAAAGAGGGCGTCATGGGTTATTGGATCAGGTAGATAAGGTTCTTTCTTTAAATAAACCAAGAACTGAGAACAGAATTAACTCAAGTATGGACAAGAAATAGCTTGCAGAGCAGAAACAACAAACTTTGAATGAAACTGTCGGTTGTTGAGAATTATCGCGCAATGGTGATGATGAGGTGGGTGGATACAGTAAAACAACAGTGATGATGAGGTTGGTGGATACAGTACCAACAATAGCGATGATGAGATTGGTGGATACAGTACCAACAACAGTGATGATGAGGTTGGTGGATACAGTACCAACAACAGTTATGATGAGGTTGGTGGATACAGTACCAACAATAGCGATGATGAGGTTGGTGGATACAGTACCAACAATAGCGATGATGAGATTGGTGGATACAGTACCAACAACAGTGATGATGAGGTTGGTGGATACAGTACCAACAATAGCGATGATGAGATTGGTGGATACAGTACCAACAACAGTGATGATGAGGTTGGTGGATACAGTACCAACAACAGTTATGATGAGGTTGCTGGATACAGTACCAACAATAGCGATGATGAGGTTGGTGGATACAGTACCAACAATAGCGATGATGAGATTGGTGGATACAGTACCAACAACAGTGATGATGAGGTTGGTGGATACAGTACCAACAATAGCGATGATGAGGTTGGTGGATACAGTACCAACAATAGCGATGATGAGGTTGGTGGATACAGTACCAACAATAGCGATGATGAGATTGGTGGATACAGTACCAACAACAGTGATGATGAGGTTGGTGGATACAGTACCAACAATAGTGATGATGAGGTTGGTGGATACAGTACCAACAATAGCGATGATGAGATTGGTGGATACAGTACCAACAATAGTGATGATGAGGTGGGTGGATACAGTACCAACAACAGTGATGATGAGGTTGGTGGATACAGTACCAACAATAGTGATGATGAGGTTGGTGGATACAGTACCAACAACAGTGATGATGAGGTTGGTGGATACAGTACCAACAATAGCGATGATGAGGTTGGTGGATACAGTACCAACAACAGTGATGATGAGGTGGGTGGATACAGTAAAAACAACAGTGATGATGAGGTTGGTGGATACAGTACCAACAATAGTGATGATGAGGTTGGTGGATACAGTACCAACAATAGTGATGATGAGATTGGTGGATACAGTACCAACAACAGTGATGATGAGGTTGGTGGATACAGTACCAACAATAGTGATGATGAGGTTGGTGGATACAGTACCAACAATAGTGATGATGAGATTGGTGGATACAGTACCAACAATAGCGATGATGAGATTGGTGGATACAGTACCAACAATAGCGATGATGAGATTGGTGGATACAGTACCAACAATAGCGATGATGAGATTGGTGGATACAGTACCAACTACTGCGATTATGATAGAACAGCAACTGGAGAGTTCATCTTTTAAACGTAAAAAGAAAGCAAGAATAAATATTATCATTTACCATTTAGCAACAGGTGGGAACAAACCAATCTAATTGACAGACAGGTTACAAGTGTGTTTACTTTTACAGCTCAGATGTAAAAGTTCCTTATTATACATGAAATAAGGAACCAACCATGAACCATTGTTAAACCCAAAGATCTTGAGATCGCTCTTTGTGTTAATTTGACAAAAACGTAAAAGAACAGTTCAAGCGAATATTCTCGTTTGTAGCTTATTGTAATGGAAACTAATATTTACAATGCACAGAATTTAAACAACAAGTTTGAATGTAAATATTTATGTGATGTGAAAACAAACCAATCTATGTCTTGCCAGATCAGACAGATGTATAAAAGCATATTAGGAATCATTTATGTATATATTCGACAATGCATTTCTCATTATCATTTCAAACACTTAAGCTCTCAGAGACACAGTTGTATGTCTGCTGACATATACTACTAGAAACGAGGTTTCGAAATCCGTGGTCACCAGTAAGCTTTGTGCTTACTAACAAACAACATTATTTACACTTAATGTTTCTTTAAATGTTATTCTGACTTTGTTTCATTAGTACTAAATTGTATTCGCACTTCTTGTTTACAGGTCACGTGTTGATAAAATAAACGAATTTTTGAAATAATTAATATTACCAAATAAAAAACATTTTAGTCATAATCACAATTTTTCGCTTCGTTACTATAGTTTGATCTTTGTTTCATAATGCTTTCACGATTGTGTTTGAAGTGATAATGTATTCTGTATACATACGCTGCTGGCCAAAATCTTAAAACCAATGAGCATAAAGAAAAAATATGCATTTTACGTTGTTAGACTCAACCACTTATTTGAGTAGAGCTTCAAAAGATGAAAATAAGAAAAAAAAATAAAAATAAAAACTTCTTTAGCATTCAATAGAAAAAATGTAAACACTACGAAACTAGCCTAAATACTAGCTGGTCAAAAGTTTAAGACCATACTGAAACGAAGCGCTAATCGGTAAACAATTAACGAAATTTAGTCATTTGTGTTCAAGCATTAGCATTGTCAACATCTCCCACTGACATCTCCTGTGTTACATTAGGTAAAAACTATGGCAAAGGCTAAAAAGTTGACAGAGTTTGAACGTGGCAGAATTGTCGAGCTGCAAAAGTAAGGTCTCTCTCAACGTGCCATCGCTGGTGAGATTGAGTGTAGTAAAACTGCTGTTGCAAATTTCTTAAAAGACCCTGAGGGATACGTCACGAGAATTTCAAGTGGTCGACCTAGGAAAATTTCGCCAGCGTTGAGCAGAAGGATTCGACGGGTTGTTCGTAAAGATACCAGTCGATCGTCGAACCAGATTAAGGCCCTTTCGGACGCAGAATGCAGCTCAAGAATAATAAGACGGCATCTTCGAGAGAAAGGCTTTAAAAACCGTAAACGTCTTCAAACGCCACGCCTCCTTTCACACCACGAAATAGTTCGGTTAAACTTTACTGAGAAGCACCAGACATGGGACGTAGAAAAGTGGACGAAGGTTTTGTTCTCTGATGTGAGAAAATTTAACCTGGATGGTCCACATGGCTTCTAATGTTACTGGCACGATAAGGATATCCCATCGGAGACATTTTCTACACAACACAGTGGAGGAGATTCCATCATGATCTGGGATGCTTTCTCTTTCCATGGAACAATGGAGCTTTAGGTTATACAGGGGCGTCAAACAGCAGTTGGCTACATTGGCATGTTGAAGAGAGCATCCTTATTGACTGAAGGCCCTTGCTTGTGTGGAAATGACGGGATCATTCAGCAGGGCAACGCTGCAATCCACAATGCCCGCAGAACAAATGACCTTTTCGTGACGAATAACGTGATTGTTTTGGGCCAAACAGTGTGTTTGTCCAAACTGAACCCCATTGAAAATGTTTTGGGGTGGATAGCAAAAGAAGCCTATAGAAATGGACGTCAATTCCAAACGGTGGATGATCTTCGTGAAGCCATCTTCACCACTTGGAATAACATTCCAGCCAGCCTTCTTCAAACGGTGATATCGATCATGCCAAAGCGAATGTTTGCAGTTATTCGCAATGACGGCCGTGCAACTCACTACTGAGACCTCTTGTTGGGCATTTACTTCCCTGTTTAGGACTTATTTTTGGTATGGTTTTAAACTTTTAACCAGCTAGTATTTAGTCTAATTTCATAGTGTTCACATTTTCCTAATAAATGCTAAAAATGTTTTTTTATTTTTATATTTCCTTTTCTTATTTTTATCATTCAAAGCTCTACTCAAATAAGTGTTTAAGTATAACAACGCAAAATGCATATTTTGTTTATGTTCATTGGTCTTAAGATGATCGCCAGCAGTGTATATATTAATTTTTGCTATCAGATTAACATCGGTTACTTTATACTTAATTCTTAACTACGTTCCAAGTAATCCAGATTTCTTTTCAATTTTTGTGATAAACGTTAACCTTTTCTAAGAATTTAAGCCAGTCGTGTTCATGTCCACTACTGGTCTACATTTTTTTCATAACGAATGCTAGAGAAACTGGTGATAATACGTCACAGTCAGGCCTTTTAGAAATGTTTTTATATAATCACAAATCGATGTAGAACACATCAAGAAAACGATCAGACGGAATTCCGTCCAAGTCCTTAAGAGTCCAACGTATATTTATTGTATTTCTTGCAGAACATCTAGTGAGTGTATTCTCCTCCCTCCCCCCCCAAAAAAAAAAGAAACCAAACAAAAATGACTTGATAGGTGCATATTCATTAGAATAGAAATTCATTTGCTTGACGAAAACATGTTGATTATGTTTTGGAAGTTACTTTAAAGTTCAGGAAGAAGTTGGTTTTGATGGAGTCGGAACAGTCAAGAAACAGTTTTTTTGTTATTAAATTATAACGGTAATTCCGTATTTTTTTCTAACTGATTAGTTGCTCACAAAAGTGTATATTTCAGTAAATATATTTTGTGAGTTCTTGACGTTTCTCTTATTAGGAAAAAAATGCATTTAACAAGAAATAAATTATATAAATATCTCAAAGCATGCAGACAAGTACACTATAATGAGTAGATTAAGAAAATGCAGGACCCGGCGGTTAAGGCACTCTACTCGTAATCTGATGGTCACGGGTTCGAATTCCCGTCATACCAAACATTCTCGCCTTTTCAGTCGTGGGAGCGTTACACCGTGACTATTAATCCCACTGTTCGTTGGTAAAAGAGTAGCCCAAGAGTTGGCGGTAGGTGATAGTGACTAGCTGCATTTCCTCTAGTCTTACACTGCTAAATTAGAAACGGCTAGCGCAGATAGCTCTCATGTAGCTTTGCGCGAAATTCAAAACAAACAAAGAAACAAGAAAATGTATCAACCATTGTTATGCGCAAAATGTGCAATTTTTACAAACATGAAAAATTTTGAAACAACTTCTTTAAAATATTACACAAACTAAATATATTGTATAATCAACGGTAAACCTGTGGGCTTATAAAGCAAAACAAAAAGGGGGTTTCATTATCCACAATGGACAAATCACAGATAACGTTCTGTGTGGTTTTCAACAGTAAACACTTACACTCGTATATTGTGATTTGTCAGGAGTCAATGAAGAGAAATATAGAATAATTTTACACTCAACCAAAACCTTTTACCTTATCATTATAAATATTAATAAACCTTAGGATAAATTAGAATCAGTTTTATTATGCTATCAGAAAATATGGCCTTCAGAAAATATCTTTAGAAATAGTTTTTAATAAATTCAGATTTTTTATTCACACTTTATAACACGAGAGAATCTTCAACAGTTGTGGTACTTGTGATTCTTTAATGCAGAATTAAAGTTAATTAATCTATGAGACCATTGTTTCCCGTTTCATTAGACGTTTTTGCATCGGCAGTACCAAGAGTGGAGCTAGCATGTATCAGGTTCGTTTTCAAAACTCATCCAAACCTCCACTAGTCCACACTCGTATTGAAATTCTTTTAGGCGGCATTAGAGTAAATTAATCTATGAGATTTTGGTGTGTCGGTCTAAAGAGTTTGATCTCTTTTGTCCAAAACTATTAGATCTCAAATCGGTCAAGAGATCACGAAGCTATGAGCTAAAGGTTTGTACTTGAACAAAAACAATAAAGAAACTTGAATTATTATATAAGCCGCTCAGCTGTGACTAAAAATGGTGTTCTAATTTCCATAATACTGTTTACTGCTATTTCTCAACACTGTCCCTTCACTAAAACTGTCTGCTTGTGTGTTAATGAATTTCATTCAAAACTTTGCGATCGCTGTCTGGCTGGTCGTCCCTGATTTAGAAGTGAAAGACTAGAGGGAAGGCAGCTAATCATCATCTCCCAATGCCAGCTCTTGAGGTGCTATCTTTTCACTGAATTGTGGGATTAACCTTCACATTGTAACACGTAGCTGGAAAGGGCGAGCATGTTCATTCTTTGTTATATTAACTTTGTTAGGTGCAACAAATTCAATCTCAGACTTCACATTTTGCCAAAAGCTAACACGTCCATCTTCCATTACATGTTGGTTTCCAAACCCAATTAGACCAAAGGAAAAAAAAAAGGAAGTGTATTTCAGATACATTAGGGACTTTAGCAGATTACTGATAGACAGGGAATTTTGTTATTCTCGTGTATTATTTTATGTAATTTTTCTTATGAAACAGCCTTTGATTTCAAAGTGTAGCTGGAAGATCATGAGTTTTTGGCTTGTAAGTATTTTTCAACTTCAAATCCATATTTACGATCTCCTTAATATCGTCATGAAATATTCCACTGTCATCGCAAAGACATTTTGGATCGAAAGTAGTCTCGTTTCTACACACAGCTTTCACTTTATTCCAGATAGGCTTAAAGTGTTGTAGTTGTTGTTGTTTTTTTAAATAGTGCTTAAAGTGTTTTTCATCGGGAAAACCTGTGATATATTGCCAGAGATTTAGCTTTAAATTATGTGTATAAATGCTATAAACGTCTTCTCAGGTAAACGCCAGTATACTAACATATACAAATTATTATTTTTTGTTTGTTTTGGAATTTCGCACAAAACTACACGAGAGCTATCTGCACAAGTCGCCCATAATTTAGCAGTATAAGATTAGAGGGAAGGCAGCTAGTCATCACCACCCATCGCCAACTGTTGTGTTACTTTTTACCAACAAATAGTGGGATTGGTCGTAACATTATAACGCCCCACGGCTAAAAGGACGAGCAAGTTTGCAAATTATGTTTGGAAACTGTGATTAATCTTCTGTATACTTATTTTCAAACGTTTTTACATACCATCTAGACATTCGTTAGAGGGAAAATTTTTTGGTGACGTGAATTGGAGTTATAGTTATTATAGTTAGAATACTATAATAAACTTTCAGCTTATTTTCTAAATTTCATGTCAAACTTGCAACATAAACATTGATTTTGTAGTTAAGCTTTTATTTACATACAACTCATTAAGTATTCTAAAGAAAAATACTCTAGTCATTAATTGGATAATAAAAAAGTATTCCACCCATTAGATTAATAATCACTCGCAACCGTCTGAACAAATTAACTAATTAATAAGGATAGTTGTCTGGGGGGTTAAGGTATTCCTCTCACAGTATGTTTATCCCGGGTTCGAATTCATCCTCATTTAATATGAAGAGTTTAAATTTGACGTTATCTGTTGGTAATGTTGACTAGCAGTATTTATTCTAAGTTTTATCATTGGTGTGTTAAGAAAGGCTAACGCAGCTGGTCCTCGTGTAGAGTTGTTGGGGAGAATAGCAAACACTTAAAGACAGTTGAAGTCATTTATATTATTTTATATATATGTGTTATTTTTTGTATTTTTATCAGTATTTATTAAAATACTAAAGTTCAATAGTTCATGACTTTGGCATTATGGCAACAGTTTTTACCATATTGTTTTTTATTTCACCTCCCAGCTTTTGCACGCAGCTCTACTGACCGTTATACGGTGTTTCAGTCTATGATCTGTTATATACACACGTGATTTTGTTTTAGGTTTTGTTGACTGCAGCTCGTTAACAGCCATGAATAGAATGGTTACATGTGCACTATAGAACAACAGATTTTATAGCAGCCTAGCAGATCGTCTCAGTAAGATAGCTTGGGAGATAAGCAGTGATAGTGAAATTGAAGGAAAACACGTTAACTGTAAAAAGCCCGAGAACAGCTCAATGGCTCACGTACCAGATTGTGCAAGTTGAAGTTCTGTCCAGCTACCATCAACAAAATTCACACTTCCAAGTTGTGGGTACGTTGCAATCGGTGTGACAAAAACATAGCACAAGATTAACTGTAGGTGGTGTTGAATAGCTGCCATCTTTCTAGTCTCTCTGTTCAAAATTAGGGAAGACTGTACAAAAGTTCTCAAATTACAATAATAAGTCTTTTCACGTCGCCTCCTCAAGTAGAATCATTTTTCAATTTGAAGATTTTCTTTGTAAAGTGATCAGAAAAATATGTTTTAAATGATAACAGATTAACGACAATTAAAACATCAAGTTTGAAAGTTAATTTTTATAAATTCGCTAAATTGTCTGTGCTTGTATATAAATATATAACCTATACAAACTCAAATGTATGGAACTTACGAAATTTTCTAAACTATTTCTCTAGCTGTACCCACGTGTTTTAAAAAAAATCGTTTTAAGTTTAGCTTGATGATCGACACAACCAATTAAGACTAGCAATAGTATTGCTGGTACAGCGGTAAGTCTACGGAGTTACAGCGCTAAAGTCAGGGGTTCCATTCCCCTCGGTGGACTCAGCAGATAGCGCCGTGGCTTTGCTATTAGAAAAGACACACACACACTGACAATAGAGAAGGGTTTCCCCTATCAGAATGACCTACTACCATATGTCGTAATTAGTCTATTACAGACCATACCACTTTAGTACAGTTTAAGCAATTTCAGAGTACTTTAAAGTTCGTTTTCACAAAGAAGCCACTATATATGAAGTTCCAATAAAGCATGTTTTATTGAAATTATCTTCAAGAGTTTACCTAATACTACCAACCCTGAAGATCGAAATACGGCAACAATACCACTTGTCTTTTTCAATTCCAAATAATAAATTAGATGTGAAAGTTGAGAGTGATTAGATATTTGTTTGTTATTGAATATTTGAACCGGAAACCTAAAACATCAAATTTTCTATTAAGTACATGACTCAAAACGACAAAGCTGGTAAAAAAAAATAGAGGCACCGTGGCTCACCAGTCGAAGATAATATTGTAAATTAAAGCTATTGTCTTTTAAACCTTATCTTATCTTTATAAATTGTTTAAATGTAATAACAATTTAATACATCGAACAAACTTTATCTCATCGATATTTCACTTTATTTTTTGTCAACAGACAAGCCAGTTGTAGTAACAATGTCAGAGGTGGGTCACTTCTTTTAATTTATTAAAGCAGTTTAATATGCCAACTTTTGTGTAATAAGTATAATCTCAGTTAAAAATGAATTTATATTTAGACATCCTGTTGGGAACAGAGCGTAATTAGCTCCTTGTGTGACTTTACATTTGAAACAAACCAGTAAACCATTTAGGCCTCTCAAACACTGTCGACCTCTAGTGGCAAGAATTAGAATAACCAACATCAACATTTCCAGTCTTGTACAAAAATATTTTTTGTTTCTTTAGAGATGAGCGCAAAACTACATAATGGGTTATCTATGCTCTGCCCACTATGGTATCAAAACCCGGTTTATAGCGTTGTAAGTCAGCAGACATACCGTTGTGCCACTGGGAAGCATATAAGTACATTGGCAGATTCGGTTGCACTTAATTTGGTTCAGTTTGAGTAAAGTTACCATCTTAAATTTAGACATAGCTTACATTAATGTACATCATACCATGGTAGTTTTACACCTTTCAGTGATTTATTTTGTTAAACCCAAATAAAAGAGCATAGGTTAATTCAAAAGTTTTAAAGTATGCCTCAATCTGTATTTATTGAGGAAAACTAAAATCATTCTCTTCACTACGTTTGAGTGCCTTCCTATTGGATCCTAATGAATCTCAAATTAAATACAATATTAAGTATAAATACAATAGAGAAATTCAAAACTAAGGTGACAGTTTATTCCCAAATGAATGAATAGTAAAAAAAAAAAAAAAGAATAAAACGCATACTTCTTATACTGGTGCATGGAATACTCGTTGGGTGGTTGGTCGGTTAATAGTTTATTCTAACTTTGTCGCTAGAGCAACTTGCACATAACTTGTTTGTTCTGGTTTTTTTAATTTTTCGCGCAAAGCTACACGAGGGCTATCTGCGCTAGTCGTCCCTAATTTAGCAGTGTAAGACTAGAGAGAAGGCAGCTAGTTATCACCACCCATCGCCAACGTTGGGATACTCTTTTACCATCGAATAGTGGAATTGACCGTCACATAATAATGTCCCCATGGCTGAAAGGGCGAGCATGTTTGTGGTGACGGATATTCGAACCCGCGACCTTCGGATTACAAGTCGAGTGCCTTAACCAACTGGCCATGTCGGGCCAAATCTATCTTGTTTCTTAAACATATAACAGATTAAACGATTATGCTTATTAATAACTTTTTGTTATAAATCAGTTGATTTGTTTTATGTTGCTCGCGTTCATTAAAAAGACAGTGTGAAAGCTAATCATAGTTTACTTCTTGTTCTTAATTAAGATTATTTATTATTCATTCTAATTATTGCTGTAAAATTCCTAGCAGCTTTTCTAACAGAAGATGTTACATAGCTCGACTGGATAGGCTGGACAGCGTAAACAAAGTACAACTAATAACTATCTTGAATTTCGCACAAAGCTACACGAGGGCTATTTGCGCTAACAGTCCCTAATTTAGCAGAAGGAAAACAGTTAATCATTACCACTCACCGCCAACTGTTGGGCTACTCTTTTTATCAACGAACAGGGGGATCGATTGAATTATTATAACGCCTCTACGGCTGAAAGGATGAGCATGTTTGGTGAGACGGAGATTCGAACCTACGATCCTCAGATTGCAAGTGGAGCGCCCTAACCATTTTGCCATGAATTAATAATTGCATTTAAAGGACATACGGTCGAGTAATAAGTGTAACCAGATTTTAAATCCAACGGTTCGTGCTAGGTGTCTGATTGCTGCAAAAACACTTTCTTCAAAGTCCTGTATTTGCTATAACAGTGACAATAAAATCAGATTATTCATTGAAACAGTTATATTTCAAGCTTGAAATAGGTAATTTCGAAGAAACTGCTATCTCCCTTTAATCTATCAGCTCAAAGTTTGGAATGGCTAACAACAGCCATTTTGTAGCTTTGCATAAAAAAATCCTATTATTTAAATAGAAACTTCCATGAAAAACAACAGAATAAAGTTTTGTAATTTTCAGAATACGTTTCAGTCCACATAGTGGAAGATCGAAAATCCAAAAGAGAAGTTTCGCTAAGTTTAAGCAAAATTGTTTTTTCTCAAATAATATTAATTGAAATGAAACTAATATGACCAATTTGCATTACCAACATACATAATTTTCATAATTCTTATACCATTAGATTGTTGTTTTATTTGTTAGTATCGATTAAATTGTATGAATTAGCTTAATCAGACTCGTGCCAAGATTTTTATATTCACTGGTAACACGGACAATTCACACCTCTGAGTTTGTATATTCTTTTTGATAGAAGGCCTTTGTTACAGATAGCTTGATAAAGATTGCACAGTCTAAGTTTGACTTTAATAAAATTCAAACCAAACCAACCAGCTGACTTCTCAGCTCTCGTTTGAAATACTTGCTTATTTGGTATTGCTAGATGCAGGTTAAACTCAACAGGGCACCCAGTGCGAGCTGCATCTGTCAAACTCCAGTCATCAGTTCTGAACTTACTGAACCATCTTTGACTCTTCCTCACATTCAGAATGTCATTGTTGCACATCTCTTGAATGCTTCGCGTAGCTTCAGTAGCACTTTTCCTTTTTCTGAATTCTTAAAGCATTATACCCCTTATATGCTCTTCTGACACTTCCATGATAATTGGGGCTTTTAAAATAAATAAAACAAAAATTAGTAAAAAATAACGAACTGGCTCACATTTAGTGCTATCAAGTCATCCCATATAGCTTATATGACTTTGAAAATAGCTTCATTTAGTCAAGAAATATGCATTTAAACTTATTCTATTCCAAAAAATGACATTACTTATGGGATGATCTGACAATTGTTCGTTGAATGGGACATATTCGGACATATAGTTTCTATCACAAAATGGTAACACATTGCATAATATTATTAAAGATAATAAAGAATATAGCATTATAGATTTACTAACATAAAACCTTGTCATAAAATAATGTATTTTATGTGTTCCCATAACAGCAAAGGCGCATCGGGCTATGTGTTGTGTCCACCGAGGAGAATCAAACCCCTGAGTTTAGTGTTGCAAATCGGAAGACTTACCGCTTACCTGGAGGACCCGGCATGGCCAAGTGGTTAAGGTGTTAGACTTTCAAACTGAAGGTCGCCGGTTCAAATACCCCTTCTACTAAACATACTCGCCCTTTCATCCGTGAGAGCGTTATAATATTTGGTAAAAGAGTAGCCCAAGAGTTGACAATATGTGGTGATAACTAGCTGTCTTCCCTCTATTCGTAAAATTCTAAACTTGGAACGGTTAGCGCAGATAGCCCTGGAGTAGCTGTACGTGAAATTCAAAACAAACAAACAAACCTACCGTGGAACCGTAAAACAAATTTAAGTCATTTTGTTAGTGCACTATTATAGAGATCGGGTGTCAGGTAATCAGTCATATAGCCTAAGAACCAAATGCAGTGTTATGTATATAAATACAGTGGTGCCTTACAAACTTGTATTACTTTCCACCTTGAAACTAATCAGGGAGTTTATAGTGCTTCAAGTTACTCAGTAATTGTTATATATTGCTTTGATACCTCTTTGTTACAATCATACTACACGTGTGTTTTCTTTCCTACCAACTTAATTTAGGTCTGTTATTGCTAACAAGAACTGACTCACACTAATGTAAACATAGCTAATCCTTGTTTATTATTGTAATAAAGACAACGTAGATTTAAAAGTGGTTTTCTTTGTTTTCTTTTTTATACCTTCCGTGTTTTTTTCTTTTCTTTCGTTAAACTTCTGTGTTTTATATTCATTTATCAGACCCGTGTCAATCAGATCCATTTTCTTTCTTATCTTGCATCTCTGATTTCCCTCTGTATCAGGTTGTATCGATAGTATCCCATAATCTCCACACCAGCTGAACAACAAAGGCTCAATCCCATAATTTCGTAATGACTTAAGATTCTGGAATCCATTAAATCCTTAAGGACTGATTAATATTAGCTGCATTATTACTTTTATCAACTCCAACCGAAGATCCTAACACCTGGTTTCATGATACATCTGAACCATTTTTCCCGAATGCGTTCAACAGCATTGATTGTGTTCAGTCTCGGCTGCGATTTGTTTTAATCTCGATATCATACAAAGGTTCCGAATTTCTGGTATATCTTTAATCTATGCTTCGGATCGTTTCACCGCTTAGTCTTTTGTTGGATGTCGTAATTTTACTGTCTTTACATGTACTGCATTACAGTTTGTAGTTTTTGTATAAATATCTTATAAACTTCTCAGTTTGTATACGTGTATATATATCACTACAACATTAAAAGGTTCTGTATTCTACACACACACATATATATATATACTTACATAATCACAAGTACATAATTACAATCATCAAGTACTTTTTTTGTTCGAGCTTCTGAATAGTAATTTCACACAAATTTCAACTACATTATTCTTAACGAGGAACAAACGTTTTAGAAAATAAAATTTTGTGGATAACTTGAACGGCTAATGAAGAAAATTTTATTATAAATGTGCAACATTCCGACAAAATCATGTCATCGTCAGGTACAACGTACATAAGTTTTAACAGAAGAAGCATTTTTATGAGCATTCAGTGCTTTGTAACATTCTGTAAAACTAAACCCCATAGTGGCAGTTTTTTGTTTTCATTCCGCACCCTGCGAAACAATACTAATGAATTATTGTGATTCGTTTCCACGACAAATCCTTTACGAAAGAGAAAGATCCTTAATATTTCCTGCTTCAGTTATGGAGTTAAAAGTACGAAACACCAGAGAGATGGACGGATATTTTTCATTCCCAAAGGGATCACAACATTCTAAGTTGTAAAGAAGTTATTAGAAAAGCAGACATCTTTCTTATTCAGCACCATATGACGAACTATAGTTGTGGAACGTTAAAATCGAAACAAGTGTACAAGGTTAGATTCGCCATAGTTTTGAGAAACTGATATAAAATACAGCAGTAAAGTAGATGAACAAAGTACTGGGAGATGTGAGAGTGAACGAATAAATAAATAGAGAGGCGAAAGAAGAAACATGCTGCTATAAAGGAATAAAATGTCATTCTAAATGTATGTGTTGTTGACTATAGTAGTTTCTTAGGTTCTTGTGTGTACTAGTATGAGCCGATTTCTGACTACAGATACAACATCAGCAACGTTGAAGGGAAAGCAAAATGTAAGTATATCATAATTGTAACAAAGCGCTATCAAAGCGATTTACAACAAAGTAAAGTCATAAGTAGACTGTAACAACAACCACATTACCGCAAGACACTTTTTGTTGTCAGTAATGATTAAAGCTTTCTCGCATACCTGTACTTTTCAGTTTAAATACACAACTAAACGTTCCATGCCAACCTAATATTTTACAGATTCTCTCAAATGGTACGAGACACTTCTGTTAAGTTCCTTTTTTACATCATTAGAAGTTACTGTCTTGCACGTTTAACTAACCAGGTCTATCCTCGCCTATCATTGAATACATTTTCATAATCCTATGCACATTTTTTGTTGCTTAGATGTTAATCTTTCAAATGAGGATATAAGATAGTTTTCCGTTCACCTTCGTTACTATTAGCCTTTAAACAGGTCATCACACCAGTTTTAGGCTTAAGCTTGTAATGTGATTTTTGTATCTCTACTCTTCCTTTTCCTCCATCTACCTTGTTACTGACCGACTTCATCAGAGACAGAAGATCAACCCACTTGCTGCTAAACCTACTTTTGAGGCAGTGCCACCCACATCTAACTGATTCAACTTCAGTCTTCATTCTCCAGCATTCTTATCATGGTCAAACATTTTTAAATTTATCTTTGCTGATTAGCTTTAGCTGCAACAACCTGTCTCAAGCTGATCATATATGCTAACATGTTTGGTGGTTCTTTTTTACCTCGTGATCAACTTATTTTTAATAAGACAGTAAACTGTTAACATCTCAACCACGTATTAACTCAAAGGATGAAAATCCTGTTGCACTATGGAGATCTTCTTGGCATGCAAATACCACAGAAGGCAATATCATCTCCCAGTCAACAGTAACGTACTGTATCATTACTATACTGATACAGTCAACAGTAACGTACTGTATCATTACTATACTGATACAGTCAACAGTAACGTACTGTATCATTACTATACTGATACAGCCAACAGTAACGTACTGTATCATTACTATACTGATACAGCCAACAGTAACGTACTGTATCATTACTATTAGAATGTTCTTAATCGTTTTATTTGCTGCCATAAAGACAAATGTGCTTCATTTCTACTCCTATCATCTTTCGTAATTCTTGTATTATTTTCTGTTGAAAATTGCTGCCTCGTTCTGAAACCAGTTCGTCAGGAAACCTGCCCCGTGAGAATATCACTATGAGCTCTTGCACTATTTTATCTGTTTCCTAGAACCTAGTAAACACTGGTTTTTACATAACTAATGGCAGAATCAATCATTATCATATTTTTCCTAGAACCTAGTAAACACTGGTTTTTACATAACTAATGGCAGAATCAATCATTAACATCTGTTTCCTAGAACGTAGTAAACACTGGTTTTTACATATCTAATGGCAGAATCACCCATTATCATCTGTTTCCTAGAACCTAGTAAACACTGGTTTTTACATATCTAATGGCAGAATCAATCATTATCATCTGTTTCCTAGAACGTAGTAAACACTGGTTTTTACATCAGAATCAACCATAATCATATTTTTCCTAGAACCTAGTAAACACTGGTTTTTACATATCTAATGGTAGAATCAACCATTATCATCTGTTTCCTAGAACCTAGTAAACACTGGTTTTTACATATCTAATGGCAGAATCAATCATTAACATCTGTTTCCTAGAACGTAGTAAACACTGGTTTTTACATATCTAATGGCAGAATCAACCATTATCATCTGTTTCCTAGAACGTAGTAAACACTGGTTTTTACATATCTAATGGCAGAATCAACCATTATCATCTGTTTCCTAGAACCTAGTAAACACTGGTTTTTACATATCTATTGGCAGAATAAACCATTATCATCTGTTTTCTAGAACCTAGTAAACACTGGTTTTTACATATCTAATGGCAGAATCAATCATTAACATCTGTTTCCTAGAACGTAGTAAACACTGGTTTTTACATATCTAATGGCAGAATCAACCATTATCATCTGTTTCCTAGAACCTAGTAAACACTGGTTTTTACATATCTATTGGCAGAATAAACCATTATCATTTGTTTCCTAGAACCTAGTAAACACTGGTTTTTACATATCTAATGGGAAAATCAATCATTATCATCTGTTTCCTAGAACCTAGTAAACACTGGTTTTTACATATTTAATGGCAGAATCAATCATTATAATCTGTTTCCTAGAACCTAGTAAACACTGGTTTTTACATATCTAATGGCAGAATCAACCATTATCATTTGTTTCCTAGAACCTAGTAAACACTGGTTTTTACATATCTAATGGCAGAATCAACCATTATCATCTGTTTCCTAGGACCTAATAAACACGGATTTTTACATATCTAATGGCAGAATCAATCATTAACATCTGTTTCCTAGAACGTAGTAAACACTGGTTTTTACATATCTAATGGCAGAATCAACCATTATCATCTGTTTCCTAGAACCTAGTAAACACTGGTTTTTATATATCTAATGGCAGAATAAACCATTATCATATTTTTCTTAGAACCTAGTAAACACTGGTTTTTACATAACTGATGGCAGAATCAATCATTATCATATTTTTCTTAGAACCTAGTAAACACTGGTTTTTACATATCTAATGGCAGAATCAATCATTATCATCTGTTTCCTAGAACGTAGTAAACACTGGTTTTTACATCAGAATCAACCATAATCATATTTTTCCTAGAACCTAGTAAACACTGGTTTTTACATCAGAATCAACCATAATCATATTTTTCCTAGAACCTAGTAAACACTGGTTTTTACATATCTAATGGTAGAATCAACCATTATCATCTGTTTCCTAGAACCTAGTAAACACTGGTTTTTACATATCTAATGGCAGAATCAATCATTAACATCTGTTTCCTAGAACGTAGTAAACACTGGTTTTTACATATCTAATGGCAGAATCAACCATTATCATCTGTTTCCTAGAACGTAGTAAACACTGGTTTTTACATATCTAATGGCAGAATCAACCATTATCATCTGTTTCCTAGAACCTAGTAAACACTGGTTTTTACATATCTATTGGCAGAATAAACCATTATCATTTGTTTCCTAGAACCTAGTAAACACTGGTTTTTACATATCTAATGGGAAAATCAATCATTATCATCTGTTTCCTAGAACCTAGTAAACACTGGTTTTTACATATTTAATGGCAGAATCAATCATTATAATCTGTTTCCTAGAACCTAGTAAACACTGGTTTTTACATATCTAATGGCAGAATCAACCATTATCATTTGTTTCCTAGAACCTAGTAAACACTGGTTTTTACATATCTAATGGCAGAATCAACCATTATCATCTGTTTCCTAGGACCTAATAAACACGGATTTTTACATATCTAATGGCAGAATCAATCATTAACATCTGTTTCCTAGAACGTAGTAAACACTGGTTTTTACATATCTAATGGCAGAATCAACCATTATCATCTGTTTCCTAGAACCTAGTAAACACTGGTTTTTATATATCTAATGGCAGAATAAACCATTATCATATTTTTCTTAGAACCTAGTAAACACTGGTTTTTACATAACTGATGGCAGAATCAATCATTATCATATTTTTCTTAGAACCTAGTAAACACTGGTTTTTACATAACTAATGGCAGAATCAATCATTAACATCTGTTTCCTAGAACGTAGTAAACACTGGTTTTTACATATCTAATGGCAGAATCAACCATTATCATCTGTTTCCTAGAACCTAGTAAACACTGGTTTTTACATATCTAATGGCACAATGAATCATTAACATCTGTTTCCTAGAACGTAGTAAACACTGGTTTTTACATATCTAATGGCAGAATCAACCATTATCATCTGTTTCCTAGAACGTAGTAAACACTGGTTTTTACATATCTATTGGCAGAATAAACCATTATCATTTGTTTCCTAGAACGTAGTAAACACTGGTTTTTACATATCTAATGGGAAAATCAATCATTATCATCTGTTTCCTAGAACCTAGTAAACACTGGTTTTTACATATTTAATGGCAGAATCAATCATTATAATCTGTTTCCTAGAACCTAGTAAACACTGGTTTTTACATATCTAATGGCAGAATCAACCATTATCATTTGTTTCCTAGAACCTAGTAAACACTGGTTTTTACATATCTAATGGCAGAATCAACCATTATCATCTGTTTCCTAGGACCTAATAAACACGGATTTTTACATATCTAATGGCAGAATCAATCATTAACATCTGTTTCCTAGAACGTAGTAAACACTGGTTTTTACATATCTAATGGCAGAATCAACCATTATCATCTGTTTCCTAGAACCTAGTAAACACTGGTTTTTATATATCTAATGGCAGAATAAACCATTATCATATTTTTCTTAGAACCTAGTAAACACTGGTTTTTACATAACTGATGGCAGAATCAATCATTATCATATTTTTCTTAGAACCTAGTAAACACTGGTTTTTACATAACTAATGGCAGAATCAATCATTATCATCTGTTTCCTAGAACCTAGTAAACACTGGTTTTTACATATCCAATGGCAGAATCAACCATTATCATCTGTTTCCTAGAACGTAGTAAACACTGGTTTTTACATATCTAATGGCAGAATCGACCATTATCATCTCTCTCCTAGAACCTAGTAAACACTGGTTTTTACATACCTAATGACAGAATCAATCATTTTCAGAAGACATTTATTCTCCTGTTTTGCTGCTGGAAGTGGTCTGATAATATCGTCACTAACGGAACTAAAGGGTTTACTAATAACTGGTAGATTAACCTTCGCGATTGTTACTTCCATGCCACCTTACTTTACATAAGTTTCTACATTTCCAAACGTACGCAACTAATAGTAATTTTCACGAATACATTTTTTCACCATGTCTAAGTTTCTGGTCAATATTACATTATTCATTTACCATAGAGCTGTCTGTTTAAATTGTTTTCGTAGTAATATTTAATTCCTACCAACTACTGCATAATTGTCGTTACATTTATGACTTCGCACATCTTCCCACAAGTAATAATAATTTCGTTCCAGTTCAGTTACTTCCGGTTTCTCTATCGTGGCTTCTCTGAGACATTTATTTAAACTCCTATCTTTCAATTACTATTTAATTAATTGTTCTCTATCTATGTTCCCTATTCTAACAGCATTTAAAAATCTGTCATGATTAGTATTACTTATTTTTTTTTTTTAAACTAATTCCTATCCATTCTACTGAGTTTGCACTAATCATATTGGTTAACTGCCTACTACAACTACATGTTTCCATTGCTATTAATATATTTTTAACTCGATAGCTTATACCTCATTACCAGACGTGGGATACTGTTCACTGCCTGATGAGTGTTTTAATTTGTGGTATAGTATACAGAGTCCTGCCTGCTTTGGTAATAATTACAATTAAATCTAATGTATGACGTGTAAGTAGATTATATTTTAATAATTATTTTCTCATCAGTATTTTCTATCTATCAGTATCCCTTAACATATGTACAGCTTGGCCAACTGTCTTAAGTTATTCTAAATATGTATTTGAAATTTTATCTCTTTCTTTCATTCATCACAATACTTCCTTTCTATGGTTTTCTAATTCTGGTTACAGCGTATCCGATAAATTCTTTGAAACATAGAATCGCATGCACTATATGTTGAGCACATAACTGGAATTACAAATGTTCACATACCCCATGTGCGTTTCATGTTTATTCCCATAGGAGAATAAACGTACAACTAAGGTTACAATAAAAGTCAAGTTAATGTCCACGACCTCATGTGACAGCTAAGCAAGTGATGAATGATCCCTTGGTTGTATTCTTTGATGCGCCCCTCAAATACTAAGAAAGAAAAAGATCACTGACCAAGACGCAGTTTTACTACAAATAAAAATGAAATTTATTTTAGTGTTTCGCTCTCTGCCAACAATGCTGAGGAGTATTGGATAATCTGAAACTTCGAGAGAAATGGTTTAAAAGTGCTGTTAATCACTGTATAAAACACTCCTGGCTGTACACAGTGTATTGTGTGTGTGTACCATATAATAAAGGTATTATAATTGATTGATTTCCCCAAAATATTAAATTATATTGAAAGTGAGAAAGGCAGACCTAAGTTGGAGTTGAACGGATGTTTATTTGTTAAAGATAAACAAGTGAAGGAAAACGTTTATTGAAAAGGTGATCAATTTGAAAAAAAAAAAAAATTAACAAACCGCAAAGGTCGTGTGATAACACTTTGTGATAACGTTAATCGAGAGTGTCATGAATTCAATCATTATGACGCTGGTGTTGAAGCTAGGGATGTAACGCACAGCATACGAAATGATGTAAGAGAATGCACGTGATACAGCATAATATGCTGTCTCACAGGCATCATTTAGTGTCAGCCAAGCTATAGAAGCTAAGTTACTACCCGTATACAGTATAAAAAGAACTATTCAGAATTTATGTAGGAAACAAAATCTAGGGTCAGTTACTCCAGAAGAGTCGACAGATATTCCTACACAGGGCTACCATTTTACCAACAAATAGTGGAATTAGCCATAGCTTTATAACGCTCCCACGGTTGAAAGGGCTAGCATGTTTGATGTGACAGAGATTGGAACCCGTGATCGTCACATTAAGAGTCGAACGCCCTAACCATCTGGCCATACTGAGCCTATATATATATATATATATATCACTTGTATTCCAGTTTGAGATGTGGAAATGCTATGAAGACTCGTAGCAGGATTTTTCAAAAACTAACAATTATATAGAAAGATTGAATAGTGGCTTTCTGCAAAAAATCTCTGTATATCGTTCCAATATATGGAAAGCTCATTTCTGCGGTAAATAGAGAACATAGTCTGAACGAGGTACGCACTGAATGATTTTTTTTTTTTTTTTTACCAGGAACCTTCTGTTTGTCGTATCGTGATCGTGAAGAGAGATTAGACTTGTCATTGTGTTTCAACCATGAAATAATACAAACGATTATTTGCGTGGTATTGTACGCACTTTAAATTATTACATGGTTAAGATAACCATTTGAATATATTTAAAACTTCCTCTGTAATGTCGTGATATAATAATATTCTCCATTCTGGTTAAACATCTCATTTTCTACGTATGTGTGTATTTCCTTGGGTGTGAAATAACACCCGTCCATTTCACTTGTAATGCTCATCAAAAGGTAAGTTATATATCTTCTTATAATATTTTTGTTTCTTAATTTTCTTGTAATGCATTATTTTACAACTAAAAACGATCTAAGAATTAGATTTTCGATTAACTGTTACTTTAAATAACTGGGTTTTAAAGATTAATTTTCAAAGAAGTTTCCTTGAATCTGTCTACAAACTTTAGTTATATACGCAACTTGGTCTCATATAAATCTTTTCCGTGGGTATTTGTAACATTTCTCCTTATTTACAAAATTAATCTCCAGAAAGGTTCACCACACTCACGTTTCTTGGGAAGCGCTGATCCAGTTTGATTTGATTGTAGTTTGTAGTTCTAATAGTTCGGGCCCGGCATGGGGTAATCCGATTGTCGCGGGTTGGAATTCCCGTCGCACCAAACATGCTCGCCCTTTAGCTGTTGAGGCGTTATAATGTTACGGTCAATCCTACTATTAGTTGGTAAAAGAATAGCCCAAGAGTTTACGGTGGGTGGTGATGACCAGTTGCTTTCTCTCTAGTCGTACACTACTAAATTAGGGACGGCTAGTGCAGATAGCCCTCGAGTAGCTTTGCGCAAATTCAGAAAAAAACCAAACAGACCACTAACTACATTTTGAAGTTGTCGCGATTTACATGGACATTTATCCAAACTTACGTCGTAAAATGTTCAGAGCAATATAAGTAGTATTATAATATAAATATAAAAAAATCGTGGAATAATTCAATCATCTCTATAACTTTAAATAATGAGTTAATGCTTTTAAAAATAATTTTCGAAGAATGTACAACAAAAAATGAATCGACAATCTTCCTTGTTCACGGCTAACAAACTCCTAATTTTACTTATTTATTTCCATAGAAACTCTGTATTTTTAATTATTGAAAAATGGAGACCGACAACCGTGATGGGCATTGCATTTAACTGAAAATTCTCTATTTCACTCTCCTCTTAATTACTTCATTACAGATTTCAAGTCGTAGGCGTTTAAAAACAACATTTTAGCCCTATCTATTGTCGGTTAGAATTTACTGCCAGGGGGAATATGTGCTTTTGTTCATTACCAGAACCCATCAGACTCACAACCCCAAACATTTACCTGAAATGGTCTATGTGTGCAGTACCTATAGAGCATTTTCTTGGTGCAACAATAACTTCTACTTTTAGAACCCTAACGGTAATTGGATTTGGTCTCTGCAGATATTTCTATACCATGATATTTACTTAAACTCATAAGTTTCAGACGTACACATTTAACCTTAAGCCTACTTGCTATACGTTATGTTTATCTATTCGAAAGTCTTCATTAATTCACGCGTTATAACTAATCTTTTAATTAATGTTTCTATAGTATCACGTAAACAGTTGACAAGTCTAACACTATTTGATCAGTCATTCACGTTAGTTTTTTATCTCCATCTTCAAACAAAACATTTTTTCGTGTTCTTAGTTATATTATTTGAAATACTTCGTATAATCTAACAGTTTTCATTTCAGGTCTTTAATTTATCAAACTTATTTCTGGATCTCTACCTTTTCCAATTTAATGTTATTTTATTGCTGATTTTTGAAACTCATGTGAGAAAATATTCCACGATTTATGAAAATACTAACGCATATTGTTTGTTTTTCGTTTTGTTTTTGAATTACACGCAAAGCTACTCGAGAGTTATCTTCGCTAGCCGTTCCTAATTTAGCAGTGTAAGACTAGAGGGAAGGCAGCTAGTCATCACCACCCACCGCCAACTCTTGGGCTACTTTTACCAACGAATAGTGGAATTAACCGTCACATTATAACGCCCCCACGACTGAAAGGGCGAGCATGTTTGACTCGACGGGGATGCGAACTCGCGACCCTCAGATTGCGTATCGCACGCCTTAACACGCTTCGCCATGCCGGGCCAACCTGATAGATCATGTGGCCTTTTATTGTAGGCGTTAGCGAAAACTTTCGTCCAAACTGGGCGTTTTTTGTTGAAAACCTTTGTACACGTGGCTTATTTAGACCACATTTGATATCTTGTTGTGGATTGTAAAAATTAGATAGTGTACCAAATTTGAAAAATTCTGTAATAGTCAAATATGTTTTCTTATCAAATAAAGTTTCCATAAGTCCTAAATAAATCTCCATTTGAAAATATACGGGAAAAATGCCCAATATTTGTGCGTTCATAGCATATTTACTTTCGCAAGTTTTACCAGAAATTTGTGGCATTTTGTGTATTAATGCATGTAAATGGTCACGCTGCTAAATTAATAGAAATGTCATCAGCATATTACTCCCTTCATTTCATTATGTACAATGACAACGGCCTAAATGTATTGTGGTATGCATTCTATAAGTTGCTGTTCCATATTAACACTAACTAAGACAGGAGTGAAACAGACAAACAAAACACTATACTAGACTTAACATGCAGATGCGTATGTATATATAACAAAGCAGCAAGGACACATGTAATCAGTGTCCTTACGATATACAGCTACCACTAAAGGTTACATTTGGCAGTTCTGAAAATTGTGAGAAAAAGAATAAAAAAGTATAGTTTTAAATTGGGAATTACGGTACTAGTAGCTCAACCCCTGTGCAACAGATTATCAAAGGTTATAAATTAATGTTTCCTTTATTAATTTGCGGATTAGTAAGTTAATTTGATAACTAACCTAATATTAAGACACTTATAGTCCATCAGCATGTTAGCTGTTGGACTCAACAAAATTGTATGCTGTTAAAGTATTTTATTTTTAACAATAATAAAACATTTCTTAAATAATTAAAAGAACTGATGGTTATAAAACATGAAATAATACTGATGAAATATATTTCACTTAGAGCAAACAAATTAAATGAGTAAAAATACAATATTGACGAGGGATGTAACGTACACATCCCGTATTAAAGATGGAATATTCAGACAGAGGGAAAATATTTGGTGGCACATCATCCCTGTTTTCAAACCCTGGACCACAGAGATGCAAACTTCTGGTAGCAGCCTGTTACTAATATCTTTATATTTATGTCATTTGATATTTTTTTTATCAGTTACTGTGCTTTATTTATTTAAATGTTGTCTATAATGTTTTACGTGAAGCTCCCAACGTAAATAAGGGGGACTATGCTTTTCATATATATGAGTGGAAATCAAAACCATTAATCGCTGCTCTATATTAGAGTAACAAGGCAAACAAAAGTAAAACTAGTCTGTCATCACGATCTGATATACAGTCACAAAAACGATCAATTTAATTTAACTATCGTATGATCAAAATGACTCGAAAGTAATCAGGATAAGCACTGGAAATTATGAAGGATATTAACATTTTTAATTAAAATAATTGAAAATAAGCATTACAAAGATAATTTAGATGTGTTCCTTATATTTATAATAAAGGCAGTAAAGTTAGGAATTTCGTATTAAAAGTAGTCAGGACTAACAATGTTAATCCTAAATATTAGGGATCTCTATTTACGTCATTTATATAACTTTTTGGAAGGTAACTTTGGGCAAATTAATTTTGCTTTTCCTAGGGAATTAACATAGAGACATACAGCTTCTTTGCGCAAAATGAAAAGCATATTCCCCGAATGATCTAAATCCAATCCAATTAGATTTGTCCTATAGATTAGAATGTTCCAACCCACACATGTGTTGGCAAGGGTTTCAGTTATGCAAAAATTACGAATGTGGGTTGGATCGTGTCTGCAAAACAACCTTTCGAAAATTATAAAAAAATAGTGTTCAGTGTTTTGTCATTACACGTACATGTAAATACGAATTTCTCATCGCATTTGCCATATCACTTGTTCACTTTCCTAGTACAAAACGGTGTTACATATCACGAAAGTGCACATAGCACCTGTTTCAAACCCATTGTTGCATTTAGCTCTTTCGAATTTCCTTCGCCTTAACACGACAAAATATCGATTTCACTCTACAAGTTAACACTGTCTGTTACTGAAAAAAATTATATATCTTATTTCCAAGAAGTATTGTCATGTACGTTTTTTAAAACGCCGAAAGTAGTTTTGCCTTCTGCATAGTGAATAATTCCTCACATGAACATTATTTGTTAAACATTTATAAGATGTAGCGTATTAGTGCAAAGGTTACTGTATTCATGTAACAATCAATAGATTGTGCATGTATACATATTACAGTGCTTGTATAAGTATAAACTTTCAAAACGATCGTTATTGAGGATGTGGACGACAAAGATGGAGAACTGAATTTCTAGATTGCAAAAGACTAAAGTTACTTCCTGTACTTCGAGAGCAACGACAATAAGCAGTTACGATCAAAACGAAAATACTAGTTTCAGTGGTTTTCTCTTTTTTCTTTTGAATAAATCTATAGAATGTGCTGAAATTTGTTTATTATTATGTTTCTTGATTTCTTTTAAAACATAGCAAGAAGGGAAATTTGCCTTAAGCAAATATGACAATAATTATCATGTTTGTGAATAAAAATGAATAGTTCACTGTTATAAAAGTGTTATGTCATAACACATAACAGTTGTCTCCGTTGATTAAAATTATAACGCACATCTGTTGTCCACACAACGTTCTCCATGATGACGAGAAACCCACTTGAAGTAAAAAAATGTATTATAAAGACGGCTGGTATAGATATTAAAACTTTGATTTAATTAAATGAAACAGAACAACTTTCGATCTTCTTAGTTCGTCATCAGGTTAACAAAGAGAGTTTGCAAGTGATCGTTGCTGGACATATCTCTTAGTATCGTAAGCGTGAATGGGTAGAAGTTTTAATTAAGGTTTTAATATCCATAGTAGCCGCCTTTAAAATAAATTTGACCTTCTTGCTACATTTGTTAAAAAAACTGTAATTTCCTAATGAAGCCTCAAATAAGAGCTTTGAAACATTAGCCAGAGATAGAGGTATCAGTTTGTGCTTCAACGATTTATAATCGAAACATGTTTGTTATATATAGTTGGTAAGAAGTAAGTGCTGCTTAAGACTTTGTTATCAGTGGTGTAAATGTACGTAGAGGATCCGCTGTTAACACTACCGGTCATTTACTTGCCCTCCTATCTGGAGAAACGGAAGATGGCATAAGAAAATAACCTCAACGTTGTTATCTTTTGCCACACGTTTTGTTGAGGTTTCATTAATTGTAGTTTGTAAGCACGCCGCTTGTACAATTTGAAATAAATTTTATATTGTAAAAGTTACCGAAGAGCTTACACGATGAAACATTGCTTAATAAATTCGAGTTCGTTATCTTTTCCAAATTAGCGACTTGTTTAACACATCTATTTCGAGTTATAAAAAGCTACGAAAATGATCCAGTGACGGATTTATGTCACTTACTACTTCAATGAAATTTCTAGAAGAAGACATATTTAAAGTTATTTTTTCTATGAAGTGTAATTGAATATATATATATATATATAACAGAAATTATATGAGCGTTCACAGTATGAACTATATTTTTAAACACTAAAGATATAATAACTATCAGAAACGTCACCCTAAAATAATGAAATAGTTGTGGGTCTTAACAACTCCCTTCATGACTGAAAGAAGCTACAATGTACCAGTCAAGTTTTCTTCATTGTTTCTAGCTAGCAGAAGCACCATCTTACAGGTGTCAGTTTGTGCTACTAATTAATATTCGTAGTACTGATATTTTATTTTTAAAAAATCTCAGATTATGAAAGTTGTTATCTTTAAATACTACATGGGACAATTGTTCAGATTGTATTCTAGTCATATGAAACTCATTAAATAAAAATGTTTCAATCTACGAGTCTTAAATTTTTCATAAATTTTACTTATAATATTCTTATATTAATTTTAGGAATACCAGTTTTTTAGTACTACATTAATAATGATATAATCAAATTCTCATGTGCAGTTCTAGTGAAAGTCCTGTTCTTGTTGTGAGAAGAATATTTTAATTTTTTTAAAACTTATATAAAGAAATGATTGTACATACCTTAGATATTTTTATATTTGTCGAAACTTGAATACCTGAAGTTGAAATATTTTTTCTGACTTTTTATTTCTGGTGCTACTCAATAGATAGCGCCACATTACATAAGCCACAATCAACAATTCCGGCAATGATATCTTGTTGTATTTCGGCACATCAGATGGCACTATTATATCTATTATTTCTGTGACGTACATAGATATTTAAATAGTCATTCCATTGCTCCATTATAGTAAGAAGTGTTATATAATTAATAAAATGGCTCGACTTTGAAACTTAGTGAGTAAAACAGCATATTTATTTCTCTGATTTTCTTATTACAATTGTTAAGTAAAGTCAGTAAACCTAAAAGATATGGTATAGTTTTGTTGTTTTGTAGGAAAGTTTTCCCACAAAGCTATACAAGAACTGATGCATTACCATTCGCTATTTTAACTAGAGGGAAGGTTAGTAATCTACATCTCACACCATCAACTTTGGAGCTGCTATTAATTAACAGAATGTGATGAGTTTTACTTTTATGGCGTTCCCATAGCAACGGAATGCGAATCATGAATCCTCAGATTCACAGTCCGGGTTCATTGTACACTTAACCACTTCTTGTGAAATGTAATCTTTAGTAAATTAATTATGAAACAACTTCTACTAGTAGAGCTGCTAAATTTCTTCAATAAATCATACCGTTATTAATTTGTATGAATTACACTGTGATAAAAACTGATCATTTCCATTGGAAATATGTACCTTTTTAAAAGTTATGCTAAAGTATTTCTGAGATAATTTTCTACTCAGAATATTCACTAGTTTTACGACGAACGAGAAGTGAGCTAAAGTCAGCGCACGTGCTGCGAAAGAAATGTTGCACATTACATTTTGTGGTTGTGTGTGCGTTATGAGAGTGACGGTCATACCTCACTATTCGATTAGAGTAGCTGAAGAGTTGACGGTGGGTGCTACTGACTTGCTGTCTACCACTTAGACCTATTTCAAACTATGAAGAGAAGAGCTCTTTGTGAATATATGAAACAGCAGTTTCACTGTCAATAGTTGTTTTATTATTATTATTATTATTTAAATAGAGAAAACGTTTCTAATTTTTATAAAACTAAAGTTTTGATAAATAACTGTACATTGTTATAGATCAAATTGTTATAGGCTAACATGCTTAAAATTACGTCATATTTAAACATTTCAAACATATTTAATTTCCTGTTATAACAAACATTTCCTTCTACAAAAGACGTCTTCTGCTTACACACACTATCTGATACATCACAATATTAACGTTCTAAATCATACCCAGTAATGGTTGAAGTAAACGCAGTTTACGTTTATATTCAAATGTTATTTGATTCTAGTTGTTGAACCCGTGTATTATATGTTACTAAAGAGTTGTGTGCTTCCGCTCGTCCCGGCATGGCCAGGTGGTTAAGGCGATCGACTCGTAATCCGAGAGTCAAAGGTTTAACTCCCCTCGTCCTAAAGATGCTTAGACTTTCAGCCGTGTTGGCGTTATAATGTGACGATCAGTCCCTCTATTCGTTGGTAAAAGAGTAGCCCAAGAATTGGCGGTGGGTGGTGATGACTAGCTGCCTTCCCTCTAATCTTAAGCAGCTAAAGTAGAGAACGGCTAGCGCAGATATCCTTCATGTAACTTTGCGCGAAATTAAAAAACAAACATTCGTGAGCGCAATGTAAAATGAGTTTTGACCTGTTCAAAATATACTAAGCCCATGGATAACTGTTGCAAAACTTATTTAAAAAGAGACACAAGTTCATTAAATTAATCCTAGCACACTAAATTTAGAAATATTCTACAACATTTTTTCGTACTATTTAACAAGGACAATAACTAAAAGAACAAACGAAAGATAACGTTTTATTACTTAATTTAAAATTTACATACTTTAATTTACATTAGTGAGTCTTGTCGGTTCTGAGAAGTTCCAGTGTTTTATAAACTCGACCTTTTGTTAAAGCCATAATTTAATTAGGTGAAGATTCAAGAATACCTGATATCTGTTCAGGCGAGAAAACAGTTTTTCAGTCAATATTTTGTTCTACTTTATTATAAATATAAAAATGTGTAATTTGGATTTTTTACTGTACTGGCTGTTTCTTGTAAACGGGTTTTATCTGTGATATGAAAGTGGTTAATAACAGTTAAATATATGTGTTGTTTATTACTTTGTATTTTATGGCAGCCTGATGTAATATTAAACTCTCGAATATTCTTCTATGTGGACAACTCATGAAACATATTAGATCAAAGATATAAAACCTCTAAGTTATAAATTACATTAATTCAATATGGGGCACCATCATTATTTACTAATTTTCCTTAATAACAATAGCCTTTTTTGGTTCAGCAGTAAAGTTAATGGTTTATAACATCAAAAACTGTGGCTTGAGACGTTCGATGGGCATTATGCAGATAACCTATTGTGTAGCTCGGTGCTAAACAAGGATAGAAAAAAGTATCAGCTAAGCGAAAATGATCGGTTTAACAGGTTAAGATCCCGTTAATATTTTAAAGAAAAGTACAATATGATGTTGTTGTAATTACGGAAAAAACATTAAATTTCTTTTGAAAAATATTTTCAATATTTAATCAACAGCAAACAGAAAGGTACTGTCTGCACATCACAAGAGGACACTAATTAACAATTATTGACATTTGTTGAATAGCACATTAATTAACCATTATTGACATTTTTTGAATAGCACATTAATTAACCATTATTGGCATTTGTTGAATAGCACACTAATTAACAATTATTGACATTTGTTGAATAGCACATTAATTAACCATTATTGACATTTGTTGAATAGCACACTAATTAACAATTATTGACATTTGTTGAATAGCACACTAATTAACCATTATTGACATTTGTTGAATAGCACACTAATTAACAATTATTGACATTTGCTGAACAGCACATTATTAATTAACCATTATTGACATTTGTTGAAGAGTACACTAATCAACTATTAGGGGCACATCTGTATATCTGAGGACTCACTTCGCCAAAAATCTGGTTTCGATACTAGTGGTGAGCAGATCACAGATAGCCCATTGCGTAGCTTTGTGTTGAATTTTAAACAAACAAACAAATATTTCATAGTTATCAAATCCAGGACTTTCGTTGGTTTACGCCTTTTTTTTTTCTCCCATGAATTGCAAAGCGTGAAACAGGTTTTGTAAGTAGAGTTTTTGTGTAATAAACTGTTACGTTAGTAATAGTAAGAAGATAGTCTGTGGAGTGGAAAAGCTGTTCTGTAGTTACAATATAAACTGTACTTATCGTCCTGTAGCTCAGTAAGTCTGTATTGATACTAAACATATCTAGTTATATATCTTGTACCTTTTATCTTTAATCTCAACATAATTTTTCATCGACGATAACGTGATAAGTTATTCTCAGTGGTCACGGTATTAAAGTTACTTCATCCTGTACTTTCTTCCAGGGAAAATACCACGTGATCAGGTGTGTTGCCAGACTGGTGAAGTAAAATGTGTTAACTAACTTTCTGTAGCTTCTTCTTGGTGGTCAAAGTAATAGGTAATATTTTCATCATAGTTCATCCTAGGTTAACGGTAAAGTATAATTAACTGTGAAGTATGCTTTATGTTATCATTCGTAAGGAATCTTTAGTTTTGTGCGTCCATCTTACGATATTTATTTTACTTTCATCTTGGAAGTCTTTTTTTTTTTTTAACATATTTGTGTGTGTGCTTTATTACAGCATAGTCACCTGGAGCTATCTGCTTAGTCTACCGAGGGAATCGAACCCCTGGTTTTAGCGTTCTAAGTCCGTAGACTTACAGCTGGACCAGTGGGAGACTTCAACTTATTTGTTTGTTTTTTGAATTTCGCGCAAAGCTACTCAAGGACTATTTGCGCTAGCCGTCCCTAATTTAGCAGTGTAAGACTAGAGGGGAGGTAGCTAGTCATCACCTCTCACCGCCACCACCAACTCATAGGCTATTCTTTTACCAACGAATAGTGGGATTGACCGTAACATTATAACACCCCCACTGCTGAAATGAAAGGGAGTGCCTTTACTACTTGGCCATGCCGGGCCTCAACGTATTTAGCAAGGGACTAAGTGCTTTGAATAAAATAACATTAATATTAGGTTAGTGGTAATAATCTTCGATATTTTTCGTACTGATGTGATGTGCCACAACTGCAACACAGATAAAACTTTCAATGAACATGAAACTGAGGGTTTAAAACAATGAAATGAGAAGAAAATTTGAATATCGTATTTTTGTTTTTACTGTTCAATAAATTTGAGACTTGCTTTACTTAAAATTAACTAGAGATTTTTCTGTATAGCAGGAAAGAAAAATATGTGTAACTGTAGGTTTATTGTCACATGTATTTTGTTAAATTTTAGCGGCATCGCATTACACATTGATCCATATTAAAAATACGGAAAATGTGAAATTATACTTTATTTTTTAAAGTTTAAATATATTAAAGGTATGACATTTTTCATTAAACATTTATATGCATTGAGGAACTATAAGTCGAACTTTATGAGTTACAAAGGAGTGTTTTAATTGAACAGCGCGTTATTGTTAATAGTTCTTATGTTAAAGAATAGGTAAGTTAGAAAAGTATTGAAAATAAGATACTGAAACTACACATGTTTATTTGTTGCGAGGTGAGCAAAGCCTCTGTTTAAGTACATTTTAAATATTTAAATTTATTTATCCTTCATTTAATTATATATTAGTGGCTAACGTAGTCGTAGAACGCCCCGGGAAGACAGGGGAAGAGCTAAACGTCGTCACCTTTGGTTCTACTAGCAACTAAACTCGGGAGGTGTTTGTATAATATGAAAAATAGCACAACCGGAAACCTGATTACGGCCAGATAGCAGATTCAACTTCAGCGACACTCAAAATCTACTTTTATACCTCTATCATTCTCCGGCGACGTTCCAAGGGCGACTTATCCCCCTTTTGTATTCTCTCTGAGGGCGAGAACTGCACCATATAAATAAGGACACTTCCCGGGCCACCTGATATCCAGCATGAAAGCCTCAAGTACAAACTTCTTCAATTGAATATCCAGCTAACCTTAACAAGATGGATCTTAAGTTTCTTAGATAACAGAACAGCTAAAGTAAAGATCAACATCTCACACCGTCCACCTATCGGCAGGCGTTACTTAAGAATCTGTACTAAGCCCCTTTTTATATCATGTATGATGATGACATTCCATTCTCAAAGTTAACGTGTACCAATGCCTCTCAATACGCCGACGATACAGCAGTATGCAGCGTGTCACGTGAACCTCTGCTAGCGACCTCGAAAGTTCAAAAGTGTAGCACTTAATCCACCCAAAACTCAAGCCATAACCTTTAAGCGAAAAATCACCAGGAAAAATAAATGTATTCCAAAAGTCAAACTTAAAATGATGAACACAGAGCTTCAATTTTCCCCTGCCATAATCCCTAGACATTCAACAGAAAACTAACATGGACCGATCATTTTAAAAACATTCTCGCATAAGTCTACAAACGAATATTCTATTTAACATGAATCAGTAGCATTGTCAAGGGCTGCAGATCCAAAATTTTCCTAATCATATAAAAGGTCGAATGCGGGAACATGATTACAACAAATGTATCTCTTAAACACCTGAGGAACTTGCAACAAGCTCAAAATCTCGCTATTCGCCAAGCCTATCGTCTCTCCGTATACATACCGCTCGCATACCTCGTAAAAGCAAGCAATATCCCCGCCCTCAAGAAAAGAATCATCTTCTTAGCATCACGATACTACAACAAGGCATGTAACCGTACCCAACTAACAAAACAATTTCCAGAACTAGCTACCACCCTGCGCACATGGCAGCGACACCTACTTCCCTACAACTTTATTCACGCCCTGAAGTAAAATTCGGTCTCTAACTATACAGGTCATTTAGCTTTCAGCGTTGGACATTGGTAGGGTGTTCTATCAGTGCAAGTGGGTTTTATGGTGGGTACTCCCGTTCCCCCCCCCCATCAAATTCTGTTTCATTGGATCTAATGTATCCCAGCCCCGAAAAGATGCCCGTCTTTTAGTACTAAACTCTCGTGAATCTCAGAACTTGAATGTAAACAGCGTTGATGCACTGCTTCTGCATATTCTCGCGCGTTCCGTCGTGTCTCCAACTGCTTGTTTGTTTGTTTTGAATTTTGCGCAAAGCTACACGAGGGCTATCTGCGCTAGCCGTCCCTAATTAGCAGTGTAAGACTAGAGGGAAGGCAGCTAGTCATCACGACCAACCGCCAATTCTTGGGCTACTCTTTTACCAACGAATAGTGGGATTGACCTCACATTATAACGCCTCCACGGCTGAACGGGCGAATATGTTCGGTGCGACGGGGATTTGAACCCGCGACCCTCAAATTACGAGTCGAACGCCTTAACCCATCTGGCCATGCTGGTCTTGTCTTCAACTACGCCTCCAGCGAAGATCTCAATACGACTCCAACTTCCCCGTTCTTTCCCGCTCGCCGAGCCATTTTCACAGCTTTGATCGACTCGCACCACAAAGACCATAAAAAGATAACACGACAACCAAGAAATTATTACTACTACTCTCCAGTTCAGTTAACCAATCTCAGATTACTTTCTAAACTAACATCAGCTGCGTGGGGGGTGAAGAGAAACAAGAGTTTGTGACCGCCCTGGAGAAACGATTATAATTTAACCTAAATACCTATCAAGGAATTGACCGCCTGAAGTCAGGTAAAGTTCTTCAGTCAAGTCATGTCATGGACGGGGCAAGAAGAACGTCACTGCCACCGGCCCTGAGTGCTTTCTAACGTCTACCTTGATCCAATTGGACACTTCTATCCGCACTTCTCTGAAACAACTACAACCTTAAATGTTAATCGAGTAGCACAAAAACAAGCCAGACTTAATATCAAAATCCAAATTCCCGATAACCACAACAAAATTCTACAACGAGCGGGGCGAAAGGGGATATTAATATCCCTAAACGCCCAAGTTGGGAAAGTTTACCTTCCGTTAAAATTAAATTACTGCCACGGAATTTTCTTTTCCTTTTTTTTTTTTCTAGAGTCATGTCAGCTTTGGCCTTGCTTACTCCTTCACTGTGGCGCAGATAGCCCTCGTGAAGTTTTGCGCGAACTTCAAAACAAACCAAACCTACCTTAACTGTAGGAGTTATTTGGGCATATGTCCAGCATACATACCAAACTTCAATTGGATGCTATACGAAACTTATTAAGGAAATACTGCAATTCTTTCCTTTGTTTTACAACATTATGTTGAAGTTGTGACGTATAAGTTGAGAGAAATTGTACACTTACGTCTTGTATAATTTCGTTTGAAAATACCAATAGACTACAATTAAATGGCTTTATATTAATTCTGACGTCGCGTATGTTCGGAATATGTCCACCACTTTAAGCATTGATAATTTCGAATGCTTGGAAAACTTTTAGATTGCACAACACGTTAAAACTTGTTTCAAACATTTGTCATATATACTAGAAAAATATCTACATGGACCGAACGTAACCCTGAGGTTAGCCCACTCCACTCTTTAGTCGAGTTTCTTTGAAAATAAAGATCGTTTTTTTTACTTGGGGTGTTGTGCATGTACAACCATAAATAGCTAAATGATCCATTGTCATGTCCCCCGCAAGGACAGCGGTAAGTATGTGGATTTACAACATTAAAATAAGGTGTTCGATCCCTCTCGGTGGACACAGCACCTAACCCGATGTGGTTTTGCTATAAAAAAACACACACACCCATTGTTCATATATTATTTTATGTAATGTTTTGATTAAACAAAAAGTAAATCATAGAATGAGTAGTGTTATCCTAAGTTTGAAACTCATTTTGTAACAGATTAGAGTTATTCACTAATTTTTATTTTGTTATTGTTATGAATTGTACAGGTGGAACATATCGTGTTTCGTCCTTGTTGAAGAACTATAAACTGAAACGTCTATATTTAGAGAACATTTCCTATCGTTTAAAATTCTCAATTAATATATTAATGTGATAACTAACCAACAGTAACTGCCGCAGTGCTGTTAACACAAGACTTGCTTTGTACATATATGAGGCCCATCCTTGTAAAGCTTAAACTGATGGCGTGTTGGTTAGGCCGATAATACCCATCACACTTCCTTGAAGTCTAATTGGGTGTTCATACTTAACTATATTATGAATAAGTTCTTATTAATAATGTTAAAATCGTTTTTCTTTTTTTGAAATTTGAGAAAATGTTTTATTCTTGTTAAATTATTTAACCTTTTAATTTTCGTTTTTAGAATACTATTATTTAAATAACACTATGAAGAACCATTTTTGTCTGTGTTTATTTACACCCCAAATATGGACAGTATTGAGTTTAGAGAATCCAAATAGACCCGTGAGGTTAAGTCCAGGAGAAAGTAATATAGGTAAAGTATAATACTTGTTTATTGTTACAAATTTGTCATTACTAGTTCAAGCAACAATTATTTACAATCGTAGTAAGGTCAAAGATGAAAGTGCTTGTATTTTAAAATGTGTCTTTATTTGGCACTATTAGTGATATTTAATAAAACTGTTACGCTGATGTGTCACATCTTGATACGTTAAGAAGGTCGAGTCTACCATTCTTCATAACCTTGGTACAGTTTATTGGATTGGAAGATAGAGAAGAACTATAGTGTAGCTGATCCAGTGTAGCTTTGTACACATCGGAAGTAACGACGGAAGTTAGTAATCGCTGAAAAATAAGTCTTATTTCAATTTGTGAATAATTCTTTCAAAAGGTATATTAGTTTATTAACGATGTTAAACTAAAATATGTTATAACAGTAGTATCTTGAGACACTAACGTGTTTATTGTAAGAGGAAAACTTCGAGGGGTACAGATAACTTGCATGTTGTTCATCACAATGTTGATAAGTGTTTCTGGACGAATTGTAACACAACATGTAAACAAATAAACAAACTGATATTTGTGTAGGTGTTGTGAATTAAACTATGAAAATAATTTCTCCTGAAATATAGTTATAAAGATGGTATAATGAAAGTATGAACTAGTAACCCTGACTAGACTGCAGTTACTCTAATTGTTGATAGTTGGAATATTCTATTAAAGTTTGTATTGTTGATAGTTGGACTATTCTATTAAAGTTTGTATTGTTGATAGTTGGACTATTCTATTAAAGTTTTTATTGTTGATAGTTGGACTATTCTATTAAAGTTTGTATTGTTGATAGTTCTACTATTCTATTAGTTTGTATTGTTGATAGTTCTACTATTCTATTAGTTTGTATTGTTGATAGTTCTACAATTCTATTAAAGTTTGTATTGTTGATAGTTCTAGTATTCTATTAAAGGTTGTACTGTTGATTGTTCTACTATTCTAGTAAAGGTTGTATTGTTGATAGTTGGACTATTCTAGTAAAGTTTGTATTGTTGATAGTTGGACTATTCTAGTAAAGTTTGTATTGTTGATAGTTGGACTATTCTAGTAAAGGTTGTATTGTTGATAGTTGGACTGTTCTATTAAAGTTTGTATTGTTGATAGTTGGACTATTCTATTAAAGTTTTTATTGTTGATAGTTGGACTATTCTATTAAAGTTTGTATTGTTGATAGTTCTACTATTCTATTAGTTTGTATTGTTGATAGTTCTACTATTCTATTAAAGTTTGTATTGTTGATAGTTCTACAATTCTATTAAAGTTTGTATTGTTGATAGTTCTACTATTCTATTAAAGGTTGTACTGTTGATAGTTCTACTATTCTAGTAAAGGTTGTATTGTTGATAGTTGGACTATTCTAGTAAAGTTTGTATTGTTGATAGTTGGACTATTCTAGTAAAGTTTGTATTGTTGATAGTTGGACTATTCTAGTAAAGGTTGTATTGTTGATAGTTGGACTGTTCTATTAAAGTTTGTATTGTTGATAGTTGGACTATTCTATTAAAGTTTGTATTGTTGATAGTTGGACTATACTAGTAATGTTTGTATTGTTGATAGTTGGACTATTCTAGTAAAGTTTGTATTGTTGATAGTTGGACTATACTATGAAAGCTTGTATTGTTGATAGTTGGACTATACTATGTAAGCTTGTATTGTTGATAGTTGGAGTATGTTATAAAATATTATATTGTTGCTAGCTTGTACTGATTATAGTTGGACTATTTTATTTAATTTGGTATTGTTGATACTTTGAACTATTCTACGAAAGCTTGTATTGTTGATAGTTCTATTATTCTATTAAAGTTTGTATTCAGTGATGTCAAGAAAACCCACTTGTAGAGAATTATATATGAAAAATCGGCTCGTTTGGGTTGAGAAAACATTTTACGTAGAAGAGCAAACAACGTTTCGACCTTCTTCGGTTATCGTCAGGTTCACAAAGAAAGAAAGAGGTAACTGACCGGAAGCTGACCACATGTTTGGAAGGGATTGTGTAACCGAGTGTCGGAATGTAGAGGGCGGTGTTAGATGTTTGAATATATAATTTTATATTATTTATTTTATTGTATTTAATATAGGTATAAAGGTGTTCCTTTGTATAGGTATATTTTGGGTTTAAGTTGTTGTATAAGTAAGGCTTCTTTAATTTTGCCTTTGTTTATGTTTGTTTCTTTATTTAGTATTTGAGTGTTTTCTATGGTTATGATGTGTTTATTTGACTTACAGTGTTTGAAAACGTGTGAAGGTGACTTTTTTTATTTTCTTTGAATCTGGTTTCCATATTTCTACTTGTTTCTCCAATATAGAAGTCGTGGCAGTTATCACATTGTATTTTATAAATAATGTTGGTGTGGTGTTTGTCAGTGCAGTTTTTACATAGTGTAGACCTCAGTTTTGTGCCTGGTTTTTGAATAAATTTGGTATTAATTGGAATGTTATATTTTGTTACTAGTTTTTGCCAAATGTCGGTTATTTGTTTGCTGATGTCGGGAATATATGGTATACAGCAGTATATGGTTTCGAGATTTTTTGATTCGTGAGATATATTTACTTTTGTTGTTTGATTTTTATATGAACAAGTAAGTGAGTTTTGAGCAACAATGTCTATATGGGTTATATTTTCATGCTATGTTCAGAATACACAGAGTATCAATCTAATAACCCGGGCTATTAGAATGATACTTTTGCATCAGTTATATTAACTAAGGAAAATACCCGACTTCACTTGGGTATTTTCCTTAGTTAATAAAATTGGTGCAAAAATGATTACTTAGGTGGCATTCACAATAATCATCATTAAGTTTTCGTTTTGTTTTAATAACAGAAAATATATGTTCCATTTTATTTTTATGCATAGTTTAGCTTCTTTCCAGATTTTATAATAAATAGGTATCGTTTCTGCAGTAAAGTACATCTGATTTCAAGAAGTCATTAAGCAAAATTAGAATGTTTTAAAGTAATATATTTCGAAAAACCTATACGTTTTAATAAAATAAAATATTGGGGAAATCAAAATAAATAAATTAACAAAAAAACATTGCCTTTGAAGTAAAATGTCAAGAATTTTAGCAATATCAAAGATAAAATAAACGAAATGTAAAATGTAAATAATCATACACAATTTGTGCAGGTAGGAATTAATTGGATAAAATCTACGTTATCTGTATAATAAATTATAGATTTTCTTTTTACTTCTGAATTTCAGGAAAGTCTACTTTGGACAGATCTGTCTTGACGTACCTTAGAAGTGGTATCTCCTTTCCAGAAAATGAGGATAACTCTGCTGATGATTTGTGTACAACACCCAAGAATAAGAAAGGACACTGTAAAAGCCTTCCTGACTGTCCTGCAGTATTATCTAACATATATAAAGAATATCCTACGATATGTAAATGGAATGGTTTAAACCCAGATGTTTGCTGCCTTGATGTTTCACCGTTTGAAGGCGTTACAGAACCTATCATGCCAAATAAAGGTCCAGACCTTACTCTTCCAGGTGAGGGGATTATTTTAATTATTAAAGTGGTTTATTTTATAACATAGATAAACCGTGGATTAATAACATAAAATGCGTTTTAGAATAGTTTGTAAGATTTGTAAATTTGTGAAAATAATGATACCTGAAGACGATAGGTTCCAAATTTTTGCAATACAAATGAAACAGAGAACAGTTGTGTATGTTCAGTAACCATATTTTACACTGTCCCACAGGTTTTGTACAATATACCCAAATAATGAAATAATTAAAATATCCATCCAGCTTTAGTTTGATCTATAGCACTCTATACTAACTCTTCATGCTTTAATTTATTTCGACAACTTACATTTTTTAGATTGATGGAAGTGATTAATTCTGATGATTTATTCTAGGCTTCGTATTAACAATCATCAAACTCTTTATATTCATCATCACAATGTATTACATTCCAAATATATCGTGTAATACTTGAAAGGTTCCGAAGTTTACATTATGTATATTATGTTTCAACAACAAATATGTCTTGATTACAAAAAAGCATAACGACTTATCTTGTTGTGCGTTAACAATTAGAGCGTTAACGGGTTTCAAACAGCATAAATTACTACGAACGTAAATATCTACAAATATTTACACATGCATAAGAAAATATTTAAACAGTTGTAATGACAAACAAACATGTATAACGCTGTAAAGCTCGCGGTGGAATATACATAAAGAACAGAGAATAACAAGATGTGAAACAATATTTTACTTGTCCAAACCACCTTGGTCTTTGCATAACAACTGTTATTATTATAAATTTTCTAATATATTTAGTGTAAGATGTTGTTCAAAAGACCTGTATTGTTACATTAGGCTGTGGTATACGTGGAAAGAATCCGAAACAACCATCTTTGTTCTTGAGACAGCTTCAACCATCTAGGGCTGAACATACGACCAGAAAGAAGCAAGCCAGCTTGGAACCAAATACGTTTAAAAAGGAAAAATTTGTAAACGTGTGATTAGTTGTTGGTGGAGAGGAAGCGTTTCGTAATTCTTGGCCATGGATGGTAATGTAATCACGAAAATAATTTTCCATATAGTTTTTACCAGCCTTAGAACTGTTTGGTAATTTTGTTACTTGAACACTATCTATAAATTATATTTAGCAGTTGCTAAAATGGCATACGCCACTGTTAAGTTCATGGTTTTAGTAAATTATATTTTGAAGTGTTATGTTTCCCATACGTACTTTTAATAGATCTCTTCTAGACATGATGACTATATAAACAAGCAAAACTACATATAACCATCATCGTACGAAGTGTCTAAATGTTCAATGTTATAGTTTGCACCTTGTATTGGTACTTTTGCCTTAGATGTAAACCCCCTCTCCAGCACCTAAGGGAAAAGACTCACAGCTTTGGGTTTTGATACTTCCTTGGGTAGAACACAGCTAGCCAGATATATGGTAATAAACGAACGAATACTGCATTTGAAATAACTTTGAGCGTTCCTTCATAGACAGTAGCTGTACATGGAATTAAAATGCATGCTTGGGCCAGAAAATAATCTCAGAATTTCTTAATGCTAAATTAGAATCTCACCACGTAATTCACGAAACTTAATTTATCAGGTTAACTACCCTTATTGTGAAAAATGACTATGGGTTCTTCAATGATATGATTGCAAACACATGTGAAAGATTATATGTAAATTTCAGGAAACCGCAGTAATCAAGGGTACTGAAATATGCCTTAAGTAAGTGGACATATTAATTTATTTAAATTGTCTTCAGATTCTATTTAGGTTCTCTATCTCGCCATACTTACTCAGAAAACCTACCCACAGATTTAACAGGATAGTAATTTCCCAGAAAATATATAACACTCGTCATATTTTTCCACCATCACTGAGCCACCTTGTCTCTATTGTGCATTATTTTCCCTTCCTTGTAGAGCTAACACATTTTCATTTACTAACTCGTCTCTTTATGTGTTAGAAGTCAACTTTAACCTGTAACTCTATAACTACTTGATTCAGTGTTTTACAACTGGATGGTTCTTCTTATTTTTTAGTAATTCTCTTCGCCAGCAAATTGACATTATTACCAAGCTGAAGGTAACTAATAAATAGATAACTAATATTTGACTGTGCTATATTGTCTAAATTAACTATGCACACCATCCATTTTGCCTTAACCCCTTTAAGTAATATTTTTCATTTAACTTTGTTCATCAAATTTGCCTTTGCGCCATTTCAAATTTTTGATGTATATGTGGTGCACCAATTGTAATTATGAATTTGTACAGTTATTTCGAACGTCCGGTCTCAAATGAGTATTAATTCCTTTTCGTCTTGGAACTTGATGTTCACTTTCCAACATAACATATCCTAGTATAATGAAAAATTCATTATTTCAATTAGAAATCCCAGAAGAGGGACTGCCACATCCTCATCAGTCTTTATTGTGTTACTTTCTCTTTCATGCTACTGTATTAAGGGCACGTAATGAATAATACTATTCACATCTCAACCAGATTTCAGCATTCCGCACCAGTTACCATTGTTTCAGTGATTATTCCTTACTCCTAGACAATAGGGGGTTCAGGCAATATTACAAGAGTCGAGGACCCTCCACTATTTTTAGAAAAAAATTCAAAAGCTGATTCATAAGCGTTTCTTGCTTCGAACAAAACCAATGCTGCTTGTACATTGACCTACACATTTTAGCAATAAGTAAAACTACACGCACTTCAGAAAGAATGCTATCTTGTTAGATAACAAATTACAAAATTATCAATAAACAATCTATGTCTATGGGATTTAACAACACTCCTTGTGAAAAACGTTCATGGGGATTAGTTATTTTGGATACGTTTGAAGTGAATGATATAAGATAGCTCACATATGCTTAATGAGGTTCATATATAAGGATTGTCTCGGCCACATAAGAGTGGTAGTGCTCTGACCCTCAAGCCATAATTTTGTGACTCGGGCTAAACGACCAAGAATTTCATCTTACACGAAAATATTGATTTGATTTGTAAGATCTCTTTGAGAGCTAGAAGGTTTTGCTCAAATATTGAAATGTTTTGAGCAGAAGTGGCCATTCCTTTAAGTAACTCCACTTGTGATTGTCTAGCTACTCGACTGGCACTTCACACCATTGCAGAACTACCATCATATTTTGTTGTAGCTTGCAGACAATAAAATATTGCCTAGAGTGAAGAATGGTTTCCATCTAGTTACTCTTCCATTGTAGTCTATTCTGTAAATATGATTATAATTTCTCGTGGAAGTAGGGTATATTTGTACATGTCCTGCTACAGTAGCAGTCATCTGATATGGACAATTTGCCACATCTTCCCTCTTTTTTTTAAATTTATGGTGTATAAGGCGAGTATAATAGAGCTCTCCACACATATATGATAAAAACTGAAAAGGTACAAATAAGAGATTTTAGTGCATTTTTCATTTCTTTAAAGGAACAGACCTCAGACTGAATTCTGAACTAAATACATCAATATCCAAAGATGGAGCAAATTCAAAGAAATTAAGTACAAGATGACTTCTCCAGTTAACTTCAAAATCCCTCTTTGTTTATTCCAAAGATGATTACAATAGCTTCTGAAGCTTTCACCCGGGTCTCTTGTAGGTAGTTTCCCTTTGAAACGAAGTTCAAAGCTCCTTGGGCATATCATCATATACGTTGGGTGGCGAAAGCCATGTACGCTATTAAAATATTTCTCCTTCGAAACAGTTCAAACTGACCAACTGAGAAACCAATGGGTTTACAAAGCATGCCTTTTCCTAGCCATAATCTTTGTTCTCTCCTGGAGATAGAGCATCTTTCAATGATTTCAGTATGATGTTATAGTTATCTGCATATCCTGCTGGCTCAGTTGCCAATGGTGCAATAACAGGCTTCAAGCAACATTTATTTTGCTGGAGATTTGGTCAATTTGGTCCTGTTTGACGACAGAGCTCAGATAACTGCTAATCCTGAAATGGTAAAGAATCTCAGTATTCCAGAGCAGAAAGAAAACCTTCATGAACTAGAGGGAAGAACTTTAACGTTGTACTACCCTTTGTAGTCCTATGTAACAAAAAAAGACTCTTAATATATTCGACATCTTAAGTTTGAGCAGGAAAGACAAATCAAAGCACTCCTGGAGAAAGACCACGCAGACTGGAAAGGGTTTTCAGAATAAAAAGAAATGCAGAAGGCAGCTGCCAGTTGAAAGTTATGAATGAGTGCATATAAAGAGGTACTGCTCTGATTCAAGCATTTAACTCTAAGGAAAAAGATTTAAAACAATACCTTCTCTAAACTGTTAAACTACTCAAGAAACAGTTCCGATTCCTAGATAAGAAAATGTGATGCCATAAGTGATATGAAATATTGCTGTATGTTTGTTATTAGAGTTATATGCTATTTAGATATGTAGTGCAATATTAAAAATTTCATTCAGTTTGGTCATGATTTTTTCAGCTTTGTTATGTTACTGAATAAAAACCATAACAACATCTATTTCGTTTGTCATTCCCTATACCGTATAATGATACTGAAATATTCAAGTTTCGTCACCTATAGAAATGCATGAATCCATCCATTATTACCCAACATCATTAGTTTAGCGAAATATGAGCAAACCTTACGCGAGATACATTTTTTTTATATTTGGATCACCCTAGAGTATAAGCTCCCATTTTCTCACGTGACTGTACCTCTATTGTCACTATTCACTGTGAACAGTAGTACTGATCAAGTAATTTTGCAATTTCTCTTTGACTGTGAAGCCTCTCTCGTTCTACAATTAAGTGAACTCGTGAAAACACAGTTAATTCATTGGATCGTTTCAGATATGGCAAGCATGTTTGTGTTATGTGGTCTCTACCTACATCCTTGTGCAAATTAATTGAAACAAATGGTCATTTACAATATCTTCAGCATGGCGACCGGTGTAGGCTCGCTGGACCCGCTGATGTCCTTTAATGGTCATTTTTTCACACAGACGGCGTCATTAGCTGTGTTTTGCAGTACGGTCGATCTATTTTTGGGATATATGAGGAAATTTTGAGGAATATTACGTCATTCAAAATTGCGTTAGAAGGGGACCAGTCAAAAAACAACTTCTTACCAACTCAATGAAGAAAAAACGGTATCAATTGGACCTGAAATACAAGAACTGGACGCAAAAACAGTAGAGCAAGGTGTTATTCAGTGACGAGACTCATTTCTTCGTATAGGGCCAAAGAAGTCAGCATGTTCGCAGATCTCCAGGTGAGATTCTCGAAGTTTCTTCTTCTTCAAGGGATGTTTTAGGGCTTTTTCAGCTACTATGGCGTCAGAGGCTTACATATCGTAGAAGATATGATGCGAGGACCACAGTACATCAAAGTTTTGCAGAGAAGAGTCGTTCCAGAATTGAAAGAGATTTCCAGATGGATCTGGCATTTTTCAGCAAGATCTGGCTCCCTGCCACACATCGAAAATTGTAAAAATTTTATGACTACAACGCAATAAAGGTGCTGGACTGGCCTGGAAAATCTCCGGACTTAAACCCTATTGAAAATCTTTGGGCGATTTGTAAAGAAAGACTTCGGGGAAAAGACTGTAATACGAAAGATAAGCTAATTGAGGCCATGATTGAGGTGTGGTACAGCGATCCAAAATTAGTAAAATTGCAGTCAACTCATGGACTCGATGCCAAAGCGGATTAATGATCTACTGAAAAATAAAGGTGATCATATAATGTATTATTTTGTGAGTAAATTTTGAATTGAAAAAAACGTAATTTTCCGTCTTGTTTCAATTAATTTGCACAAGGGTGTAGTTATACATTCCTTGTAGCTAGTAAATTGTATTTTCAGAGGTGTGTATTCACTTACTAGTAGGCTACGTACATTAGAAATGACTAACCTTGTGTATATTCAGGGCCAAACAAAGACATTTCCACAACGTTATTGCATCAATGTGTGCTCGTGCTGCGCTTAGGTAGTGGAAATGTTCGACAATTTTTACTTTTCTACTGTCATAAGTATCATAATATTTCACGGACACTAAATATAAGCGGTTTGTTTGTTTTGAAATTTCGCACAAAGCTACTCGAGGGCTATCTGTGCTAGCCGTCCCTAATTTAGCAGTGTAATACTAGAGGGAAGGCAGCTAGTCATCACCACCCACCGCCAACTCTTGGGCTACTCTTTTACCAACGAAAACTGAGATTGACCGTCACATTATAACGCCCCCACGGCTGGGAGGGCGAGCATGTTTGGCGCGACTCGGGCACGAACCCGCGACCGTCAGATTACGAAGCGCACGCCTTAACGCGCTAGACCATAAATATAAGCGGATAGCCGGAGCTTTAGTAAATATGTTTACTACTCTCCTCAGTAATTGAGATAAAATAATCGACAGCTTTATTTAAAGCTTTATTTAAAATCAGTTATCTGGATCAACTTTTCAGTCAGGTAATAAAAAGATAAATTCAAGTGTCTGGCGTCTGTAAAAGTAAATATAATTTCAGTAAGTTCTGATATTCGACTGTTGAATCAGTCTCCTTGTGCCAATACTCTCACTGTTCTAGCCATGATTTGAACTCAGCTTTATCCCATCTTATTGGTCATCTGAAGAACATAGATTCAAGGATTTCGAAATATTATGAAATAAATAAAAAAATTTGATGTATATGCACATTTTTTCTTTGTTAAAGAAAGGAAGACTAAAACATGATATTTTTCATTTCCTCTTAACATTTCTATTTGATCCGTTGTTATAACGAACAGACATTAGATTTTGACACTGTGAAATTTTGTTGTTGTTTCACATGAAAAAATAACTTACATTTAAACTATTCTTCGACCCAATTAAAATGCACATGGAAATATTTTTAAAATGCATATATAATATATTTAAGTAAATTATAAAACGTAAAAACCTCTGTTTCCTAAAGGTGGTGTTTTGAACAGTCATTATTGTCAGACCGAAATACACGGTAATAAAGTGTAACGTGTGCAGCTTTTGCGCATATGCTGTCTATTTCAGCCCATAACAGTTCTGAACGATATTAACGCTCTGTATTATTGTTGAAACGGCAAAGTCGTTCCCTGGTCACCCTCATGAGGGTTAATAATGCTAAAATGGTGCGCTCTTTCCCTGTGGTTATAACAGCACAGAAAACGAATTTTGTAACTTTGTGCTTAACAAGAATATACAGAAATGTGTTTTTCATGTAATTTGTAAGTTCCAATATATGTAATATACAACTTTATTTTGTTTTATTATAGCAAATTTTTTATTAACATTTATTCTTTTGGAGTAACAGTTTTTGCAATTTACAGTCGTTTTAGTGATAGTTTTGTTAAAAAAAACGTGGATTTTTGTGTTGAAGAGATTTAATAGATACTGTACAATGTGAATTTTCAAAAGTGATATTTTTAAATATCGTTGCATTACAGGTTGGAATCTCGCAAAAGTTTGGGTTTTCTGAACAATTTCTTTGTGGTGGTGCTCTTATTTCATCCAAATACATCATCAGCGCTGCTCATTGTTTTAAGATATCAAATAAACCTGTGTAAGTAATGACGTGACAATAGTGATTACAACAGGAACTTCGTTTTCTTATAACGTTAGTTGCATTATCAATTTTTATGGTGTAAAGAAGATTAAGAAACAAAATAATTATTATTTATATTAAAGTAAATTACAAATCAGAATTAGGGTAAGAATTAATAGCACATTATTATTTATTTATTTTAAACATCAGTAATCTAATAAATTCATTATTTATAGTTAAATAAATTACATATCAGAATTAAAGTAAGAATTAATATCAAATTAGTACTTATTTATTTTAAACGTCATTATTATTTACATTTAAGTAAATTGCAAATCATAATTAAGGTAATAATTAATAACACATTACTATTTACTTAATTTAAACACCAGTTATCTACTAAATTCAAAGTATGGAGAAAATAATGACTAGAACACAAAAACGATTTAGTTGACTAAATAAAACTTAATTAGGACATGTCTTAATAAACATAATATCGTATAGTATAAGTAAAATTAATTTTACTTATCTCTGGTGGCTCGAGTGTTATATACATTTGCTTCCTTGAAGTTTCACGAAAATGTTAACAAAGGATATTCGTTAAGGAAACAATAGATGTATAAAGGATAATTGTAAGTAATATATATCTTTTTTCTTTCTTTTGTTATTACGTCTCTTATAACCTCATTAGATACCAATTGCACATTCTTCTCTTGGAAAGGTAATAACTGAATTTTGGAAAGGTAATAATTGAATTATTTAACTGATTAAATAGTTGTCTTTGGATTCAATGCTCAATGTATATATAAAAGTGAAAATGTGCCATAATTCAGGGGTTTTTATCCCTTTTTCGAGAAAAATCCTAAAACAAGTTAGTTGTTGTACACTATAAAACAGTTTCTAGTTACCACATAAAACTTTAAGGTAATCGACCCAGCCAACTCTGGGTGATGGTTGCTAACACACACATAACGGATCATTTTTATAGTAAGACGACCATTCTTGAAGTTTCACCAAAGGTAAGACTAAGAATACTTATTTTTATTTCTGAATAATATAGGTATTGTTATTTGTATTGTTATTTTTCTTCAAAATATTGTTTCTCATATTATTAGTGGTACAAATAAACTTTCGTTGCACTGGCAGAAAATATGCTCAGAGTTAATTTAAGGGCTGATAAGTTTTATATAACGTTATATCTTAGGTTTATAATTTCTTTCAACAATTCAAAGTAAGACTCATTAATGTATGGTAACATTGGTAATAAGTAGATAGCAGTCTGAGGTTCGTATTGTTTATTTTTTACCAGTTTGCCTGAAAGGTACGTTTTGGTATGATTAAATAAATATTAATAAAATTTGTTGCAGCTGTAACTTTATGTTGAAATTATACAGAAATTATTTTTTGTGTATTTAAAATTTCCAAACGTAAATCAACAGTGTCTATGCTTATTTCTATAGTTATTTTGAACATTGTTTGACAGACACATTTATTAGATATAGTTGATAAGAATTATTAGTATCGAAAATTTGCTCTGTGATATTATTAGACTACCTTTTATTGCTGTTCTGTATATTTTATACATGTCTAGTTTTATAAGAATTGATTAAAAATAGTGGTTTCTTAATCAAGGATTTCTCATTGATTTTGGTTGGTGTGATGGTGTTCTGGTACCATTGATTACGGATCTCTATTCACCATTTTAAAATTTCTTATGTGGATGGATTCTTTAACATTCGTGTTTGTAAGCTATTTTCAATATCAGTAATTCTACAGTCATTTCTATTCTGTTGGCTTCATTAAGTGTTTGACAATAGCAAGGTAGTCGATTTCATCAGCCTGATGGCATCTTTACATTGCTTAAGGTGTTTGTCTAGGAATTTTCTATTTCTTGAATGTTTGAAGCTCTCACGTCAAGTATAGTTATCTAAGTTGGTTAGATGGCTCGTCACCTCACTTTTAGCAAGACATAAAAATGAACTTGGTTATCTGGTGGCAAGGGTTTCCTGAGACACTAATTCTGATTATGGACTGGCCATTTGCATTGGAAAACTACTAGAAAAATGCCCACTCACAGATTACTTCTAGAAATCAACAAGCTATTTACCAATATTCAAATACACCTAAAGGAAGCAAAGATCAAATAAATCTCAGAAAAACGTTCAACTTCCTCTACAAAAAAATATGCACTGTCAGGAAAAGACATGTATGAACTGTAATAAACCACATCTGTGCAAAATTAATTATTTTCAAGTAATTAAAAACTGTATAGCGGTTGTGGTAAAACAACTAATCATGATGCTGTCCAAGACCTCAGTATAGATCAATCATATTTGACAGAAGGAATGCATTTTTTCAGTTTACTTATATTTGGGCCATAATGTACAAGGGGAACTTCAGAAATCAAAACACCGTTTAACACTATTCATCTATTGACGATGAATTTAGTTTCACAAGAAGAACTGAAAAGAACCCGAATCAGAAATAACTAATTTTAAATCAGATTCAAGTCTTATTGAATAGGAATGATAAGTAGTATCATTGAATCTACAAATCATAAGAACTTGCATTCATGCCGTAGACTCAAAATGCCAGTGATAAAAGAGTTACATAAATCACATCTTATGCGAGGAAAAGCCAGTATTGATTATTTTAGAGCTTATTAATCACACATATACCTGAGCTGTTAACTATAAAAACTATAGAGCCTCCTATGAAATAGAAGAAAACAGCTTTAATAAACAAATGATTTTGTATGGAGTAAGAAACTCAAAGACTTCCATGTCAACCATCACATACATAAAAGAATTATACTAGCGATTTAACCCTAAAGATCAATCCCATTCAACATAAGAAAACAGAAGCAAAAAAAAAAAAAAAACTTGGATCAGTAGAAAGCCAAACACTAGAACAAATATATAGCCGAACTCCATGAATCTGGCAGTTGGTGAAAATTCGTTATTTGGCAAATGATTGTCATTCACAAGGCTAAACACTCAGACAAAGCCAAAGTATTTTTCTTCATATCAGATACCAAATCAATCCGTTTAAACAGAACAACATATTACTTTAATGATTGACGAATTAATCCAAGAGTTTAGTGGGTGCTAAGTTTTTTCTAAATAATATCTGACAACAGGATTTCACCAGCAATATCAAGCCCAATAAAACACTATCTCTTCTTACACTCTTGTGCAAATTAATTGAAATAAATGGCCATTTTACAATATTTTCAGCATGGCGGCCGGTGTAGGCTTACTGGACCCGCTGATTTCCTTTAATAGTCATTTTTTCACACAGACGGCGTCATTAGCTGTGTTTTGCAGTACGGTCGATCTATTTTTGGGATGTATGACGAAATTTTGAGGAATATTACGCCATTCGAAATTGCGTTAGAAGGGCAAAGAGACCAGTCAAAAAACAACTTCTTACCAACTCAATGAAGGAAATAACGGTATCAATTGGGTCTGAAATACAAGAACTGGACGCAAGAATAATGGAAGGTGTTATTCAGTGACGAGACTCATTTCTTCGTACAGGGTCAAAGAAGTCTGCATGTTCGCAGATCTCCAGGTGAGAATCTTCGAGAATCTCACATCAATCAGTTCATAAAACATCCCTTGAAGATGTTTTGGGGCTTTTTCAGCTACTATGGCGTTTGATTCCTCTCGGTGGATACAGCAGATAGCCTGATGTGGCTTTTCAATAAGAAAATATACTTTTTTGACAGACTATAGGAGAATAACTTTACTCTTTTGTAAGGAAAATACAAAATTAATAAATATCAACAATCTGAATATATAATTTTGAAATTAGGAAATTCTCTCACGTCAAAAGAGGTCAAAGTCATCCAAGAAGTGGAATCTGCACGTGAAGCATCTGAAGTGTGAAGTCTTTTAGGCCTAGCAAATTACTATGTACATTTCATACTAGATGTGTGTTAGCAGAATACACTCCATGCATGATTTAACAAACATGTTGAGCCCACAGTGAAGTATATATTGATGCCAGTAAAGGCATATGAGAATTTTCACTTCTACCTCTGTCATACTACGTGTGATAGACCATGAATACTTCTTACTTGTTTTCAATTATTGCTTAAACCCAGAAAACCTGCTACGATTGAACATTGTAATTTTGGATACAACCTAATAACAATCCAGCTAACTTCATATCACTACGTTCTATTACAAATATGGCGCACGTTATTATAGCACCGAAGTTACCAAACTTCACCTCCAAAGTCACGACACAGGAAGTAATCAAACAAGAAAGAACTAATGTTGAGACATTACAATCAGTTATTACAACTATCACTTTGACAGGATAATCCAAACATGTTGAGACACCACAATTTATTAACCTTAAGAGGAGAACATGATTAAACCTAAAAGGATCGCACATTGATTCACTTAATGCTATCACAGTGAGTACAGAAAGTTCAGTGCAGTGTATTAAATAATTTTGAATATATAAATTAGTAAGTCACGTGACGATTACAGGTGATATATAATTTCGGTGAAATGGAATATATCAGAACTACGTTTTGACATTGTTAATGTAGTTTGATGCAACAAAAGTTGATTGCTGTAGAGAAGAACATGTAATGGTTTTCTGAAGCTAAACATTCTTGAGCTGATGTTAAGGACATATAAGGCACAAAAACTATCCAATAAAACATATGTGCATCATGTTATATTGCAACAGTATGCAATATAAGCAAATAAAATCTCCATCTTGAAATGTGGTAAAGAAGATATGGGTTGACCATGGTCAGCCTTCTATTTATCTAGTTTTCAATTGTTGCATACCTCAAGCAACTAGAGAATGAAATGGGTGCTCATGCTATTCCATAAGAAGACATATCAGTCAAATCAATAAACGCAGTGTCCGTAGATTTTATTTTGACTTGACTGTTAAAACAGGTGCTGTTAAAGTGTGGTGTTCCTGCACTAGATATACTACAGACAGCAAGCATGGAGGAGTGGTGCACAAAAAAAATAACTCACGATAAAGCGTTTTAAAATATAAATTACACTGCAGAGCTGTTGGCAAGATTCCCAGTTGTCAGACAGACAATAACAATACGTGATCACATGTATTGTATTGACAGTGTTGGCTAGCTGCCTTCTCTCCAGTCTTACACTTGATTAGAAACGGCTAGCGCAGATAGCCGTCGTGTAGTTTTGGACAAATTTCCAAACAAGCAAACTCTCTAGTTTTTCACTGGTAAATCAGGAACGAATAATGCAGGTGACACACGTATAGATTTGCGCGAAGTTCACAACAGATAAACACTTCGTGTGTTGATAATGGTTGTGACATTACCAACACTTCGTGTGTTAATAATGGTTGTGACATTACCAACACTTCGTGTGTTAATAATGGTTGTGACATTACCAACACTTCGTGTGTTGATAATGGTTGTGACATTACCAACACTTCGTGTGTTAATAATGGTTGTGACATTACCTACTCTTCAACCAGTGTGTGTTTATGTATCTACGTAGCTCTTATGCTCTTCTCTCTCTCTTTTCAGTAATATCAAACTAAATCAGACCAATCTGAACAGCAGGAAGAAGAAGAACTAAGTACAGTCCAGCTTATCTTAATGTATCAACCTGTCAAGACTTCTTTCGTTATAAAAGCTACAGATGGTGCCAAAAGCGTAACGGTGCGTATTCTAAAAATATATCGAACATCTGTACGTTGATATAGAAACAGCATAATCCGTTTATTATGTGAAAGTAGTAATTATGAGCGCATGCTCAGAGAATGAGTTTTTGAAACTCAGAAATTTCTGGACTTAATGTAAAAAGTCCTTAATTCCTTTAAAATGGAGTAACAAAGTACAAAATAATAATAATTGTAGAACCTGCCGTTGTTATAAACACTCAACATCCATGAAGTAATTTTAATTCTATAGTTTCTCTTTGTATTATTCAGATATATTTGAAGCACGTCACTGTAGTTTGTTATAAAAATTGCACATCTATTTTTACAGTATAGTTTAAATTATTTTTCGTACATAATTCTTCACAAAAGTTTCACAAAGGTAGCGTTTCGTTATGGAATAAAAAACTATGAGGCTGTAAAACTAAATTATTTAACATGTGGAAAGATTCAAGACTGTTCATCTAGAAACTTAAAACTATACGCTTTAAATTAATTTCAAATATACGAGATATTTTATACGAGATATATTATACGAGAAATATACAGAGTATATGCAGAGAATATACGCGTTCAGCAAAAATGACATTTTTGTTTGTTTGTTTTGAATTTCATGCAAAGCTACACGAGAACTATCTGCGCTAGCCGTCCCTAATTTAGCAGTATAAGACTAGAGGGAAGGCAGCTGGTCATCACCACCCACCGCCAACTCTTGAGCTACTCTTTACCTACAAATAGTGGTATTGACCGTCACATATTACGCCCCCACGACTGAAAGGTCGAGCATGTTTGGTGTGAAAGGTATTCGAACCCGCGACCCTCGGATTACGAGTCGAGTGCCTTAACCATCTGGCCATGCCGGGTTCGTTTACTTTAGTACGGCAACTTCTAATGTTCCAGCACCATTGAATTCTTTCCCGAAAGTACATCTTAATTTTATGACCTGTTTTACATATACATTCAACACAGAGAATTCGCTTGCCTTGCAAGAAAAGAGACCACATCTTCTTCACTTTTGGGTAGATCCCAAATTTTCATCATATTTAGGAGGCGGATAAAAGTAGTTTAACTAAGAATACAAAAAAATGTTACACATGTTAAGTTTAATAATATTACATCTGTATTAATTTGATAAAAATAAATTAAGAAATAAAAGGCCCCCATTACTACGTAAGTACTCTTATTTTAAATGATTATTTTACTTAATTTCCAGAATTGTTGATTTACTTTAATTCATTATTAGATTACTAAAGTACTCTTCCAAATATCGGGTGAAAACCAATCAATACGTTTAAATTAGGAAAATAACAGATTTCTAATTCAGTCAGGTACTTTAATCACGTTTTAAAAACATGTCTACTTTCAAACAGTATGGGTCGGGCATGGCCATGTGGTTAAGGCGCTGAACTCGTAATCTGCGGTTTTGAATCCCTGTCATACTAAACATGCTCGACCTTTCAGTCGTGGGGGCGTAATATGTGACGGTCAATACCACTATTTGTAGGTAAAGAGTAGCTCAAGAGTTGGCGGTGGGTGGTGATGACCAGCTGCCTTCCCTCTAGTCTTATACTGCTAAATTAGGGACGGCTAGCGCAGATAGTTCTCGTGTAGCTTTGCATGAAATTCAAAACAAACAAACCAATCAAACACTGTAACGTACTTTAAATAGTTAGTACTTTTATTGTTGTTTTTACAATGCAGTAAATGGACGCTTCTTACATTCTTCATCAACACTTCTTTTTGTCTTTGTTGTATTTTAATAGATTTATTACTACAAAAATATCCACATGACATTTATAGCAAAGTGCCTGTAAGTACCCTAGTGAAACATTCTTACCAAAGTTTACGAAGTGTATTTCAAATCATTAGGTTTAATTTGAGTGAAGATTTATAAAACGTGAAGTAAAAATAAAGTATCTTTATATCAAGGTATTAAATATGATTGACTACGTGTAAATCTTTAATGTGTTTGTTTATTTTCACAGGAGGACCGAGAAGTGAAGTACTTCAAGAAGTTTCCATTCCTGTTGTGTCCAACAAGGACTGCAACAGTTCTTACTCAAAAGTACCATTGTCGAAGTATCCACAAGGTATCACTAGAGGGCAGATCTGTGCTGGATTGTCTGAAGGAGACAAAGATGCATGTCAGGTACTAATTACTTTCTTCTGAGATAAAATTATTATTTAATAACTTGTAATTTTAGTCTTCTAAGTTTACAAGTACTTTAAGATACGCTAGAATAGATACGCTGTGGTGCTGTACAATACATATCATTTTTAGTAATTCTATTTATTGTACTTTTTCAGGTGTAGATGGTCGTTGAAAAAACTTTAATAATATTTTTAGGTGCGTGATGAAATACAAAACTTACCTGAACATCAGCTATACATTTTTGTTAAGTGTAGGTGACAGCACAGAAACTAGTCGAGTGATAAAATTAAAGTTCCGGTATGCATTAAAATATTTTATATATTTTAGAATGATTCTGGAGGACCTCTAGTGCTAGAAGAAAGTGGGCGATGGGCTTTAGTGGGAATTGTGTCATTTGGAGTGAACTGTGCTGAACCAGGCTACCCTGGAGTTTACACTAGAGTTTCACACTACATAAAATGGATTGCTGCAAACACTGACTTAGGAAAACAGTGACCGTCCATCATTTGAGTGTTAGTTTCACTGTTATATTGTAGTGTTTGTCTCTTTACTTTGGAAAATAAAGCCTTCTTTCCTGATCGATTTTAATTATTTTAGTTTCTCTGTTTTATTAGAGTTATTGTGTGCAATCACGTTTTTAATTACTTTAATGTAAGCATTATTCAGTCATTCCTGAGTAACTCACTTTGACTCGTCTGATATCTTGATATCGTCTGTTATCCACAGGAAGACGTTCACTCACTTTAATCTGACTGCTTATTAAAAATTTATTTATTTATTATGATTTTTGGTGATTTTTAAACAGAAAATTAAAAAGTAATTTCTTTAATTAGAAAACAAAGAAAACCTCGAAGTCAAATGTTTTTCTTCCCTTGGGCATGGATTAACTGTGAGAACAAATTTTTATAAATTGAATATTAAAAAAAAAGTGAACTGAAACATTTGTTTGTGGGTTTTAATGTTTGATTACATTACTTGAACAATATATATAACTACATTTATTGTTAAAAATAGTTTGATCTTTTACTCTATCTTTTTAGTTTGGACACTTTACTATCGTTCTCTATATATGTATAATTAAATATGTGGCTTCTGTTAATAGTTTTTTTTTCTCCAATTTCACACTTCTGAGCAATTGTAACAAGTAAGATACTTTTAGAGTAAAATTTTTAGGTTTGAAATGAAATAATAATTTTCCTATTAAATCATAAAGAGAAACAAAGTTATTCAGTTTTTATCCTTCAAGCTTTTGATTTGGTGTAAACCTTGCTAACGGTAAATCATTTAATTACGTTTTATTTGACTGTGTAACACCAGCAATGTAACCATCAAACTCACCTTAAACCTATGTTCCTTATCACCGTATTCAGTGAAGGATATTTAAAACTAACAATGAAAGTAAAAGGATTCACTCATGAATGAATTTCATGGAATGTTATTTTTCAAATTGTAATGACGAATATTGCTTTTCTGAAAAACAAATACAATTCTCTTCGTGTATGGGAATATTACTTTATTGAAAATCCTTCTGTTTCACTTCGCTGTAATTCCTGAAGTAAATATGGTTGTGAATTTTTATTTTATTAGAAATTCATGTTGTATTTTGATCGGTACATTAAATTTATATTGATTTTCTAAATAAACACTCAATTACCATAATCCGGCGTCACCATATAAAGTTCACATTATGAATAAAAAAACGTATAGTTTGGAAAATGAAACTTTCTCGCAATGGTTTGTTTGTTTTGAATTTCGCACAAAGCTACTCGAGGGCTATCTGTGCTAGCCGTCCCTAATTTAGCAGTGTAAGACTAGAGGGAAGGCAGCTAGTCATCACCACCCACCGCCAACTCTTGGGCTACTCTTTTACCAACGAATAGTGGGATTGACCGTCACATTATAACGCCCCCACGGCTGAAAGGGCGAGCATGTTTGGCGCGACGGGGATGCGAACCCGCGACCCTCAGATTACGAAGCGCACGCCTTAACGCGCTAGGCCATGCCAGGCCCTTTTCGCAATGGAAAAACACTGAATCTTTTTGAAACGAAGAAAAAATAAGAGAAGTACCACATGCATTGAGGATTAGAACTTTTAGTCACACGTTTCAGTTATGTACAAAGGTGCAAAAAAATGCAAGATTTAACAATTCTACAAAAGATTAGTTATGAATTAGTTTACTTTTTCAGGTTTAAAATTATAGACAAAGTTCATATTTTATTGTAACGTGAATCATACAGTGAATCAGCTGTTATTTAATTAAAAGCTTTTTTCAGGACAAAATGCGAAATTTTAACTTTCAAATTACTGAAAAATGATTTCTTAAATGTGTACGTCAAAAATGATTTACACGTGGATTTATATATTTTATGTTGATTTTAAACCTGGTGACAATCTTTATGGGTCCCCGCATGGCCAGATGGTTAAGGCACTCGACTCGTTATCTGAGGGTCGCGGGTTCGCATCCCCATCGCACCAAACATGCTCGCCCTTTCAGCCGTGGAGCGTTAGAATGTCACGGCCAATCTCACTATTCGTTGGTAAAAGAGTAGCCCAAGAGTTGGCGATAGGTGGTGATGACTAGCTGCCTTCCCTCTAGTCTTACACTGCTAAATTAGGAACGATTAGCCCTCGGTTAGGGACAGATAGCCCTCGTGTAGCTTTGCGCGAAATTCAAAACAAACAAACAAACAGTCTTTACGGATGCGCTCCTGTTATTGCTATTATCTAGAACATTATCATTGTATATTCAAACTAGGAAAAAAGAACTGATATGTTAGGAGCTATAAAGCTGCAATTCACCGTTTGATGAAACATAATTGAAAAGTAGAGAGAACATGAGTTATTAAAATAAAGGAGTTATTTGAATTGGTAAAGTTACAGTGTGCAATAGTGTAATGTGTGAATAGAATACATTTGGAAGAGATTTAAGTTTGTCTAAACAGAATCTGTTCTAATTCGTTCCTTTCTCAAAATTAAAACAAAATACAAACAACTGAGCCAAATTATTACATAACAGAAACAGGAGAAAAGCTAACGTCATAATTAAAATTGATACAATAAGTCATAAGTAATATATATATATATATAAGTAAGGTACAATAATGATATAATAAAACAGCATTTCAGAATAACCTAACTTCATTAGGTTAAGCCTATCCATTATAGTATTTTACGCAAATGTTAACACTGATGTGTATTCTGCAATCAATATTATGCGCAGATAGCAATTGTGTAGTTTTGTTCTGACATTTTTTACAAATAAGCACTTAAATGGATATGAGTTGCCGAATATATTAGCTTATTAAAGTTTGATTTTAGGTGAGGATAATAAGGAGAGATATTTAGAAATATACTTGTATAAATACAGTAAATATAAAACTTACAAGTGGGTATTTCTCCATCATTGTCTCCAACTTGTCTCGAACAACATTAAAGTTTAAGCAGATTCACAATTATATTTTAACGCGTAGACATATTGGCTAATATACATCTACTGTTATAACTCTCAAATTACTAGCAGAATAAGATACATGTGGAAAAATCTTCTTTTTTTTTTAGAAAACAATTTAGAAAATAAAATGGTTTTAACACCACATTAAACGGATTATTTATTATAGCATCAAGTAACCTTTTCAAAAGTAAAAAATATACAAAACATAGTTAAGTCCATAAAAAACGTTAGTTGAGAAATAATAATTATAAACTATTTTACTACATTAATGTCATTTATATAAACTTAAGAAAGAACACATAAAACTATCAAAAACAAACCAAATAGTAACAATAATTTCACCAAAGAAAGGTAGGCATACATTAGGCAAAATACCTGTGAAGAGAAATAATACAAGAAAATTATATTTGAGTGGAGTAAAAAAAGGAATATATGAATGAAAACACATTTAAACTAAAATAAAATGAATATAGAAAATGAATGATTTAAATATGGAAATTAGAAATTTCTTTGAGACAAATATCAAGGCAATAAGTGGTAAAAAGATTATGTCTAATGTAAGAATATAATCATATCGATTGTCACGTGATAGTGCATTTATAATTGTTTAGTTGAGATACTTCCTTATTATGCAAGAACTGAATAAACATTACGTCATAAAAAAGAAACCCCAACAAATTCTAAGATAAAAGTGCGAATTTAATTATGAGTATTGCACGTTCAATTACCACGTGCACGTTTTTAGTCATATATCTGACCCCTTTAGCAAGCAAAACAACGTGTAAATATGCCATAGTTTGCGTTGTTTGTTCATAGCTTCAGACCTTACAACGTTTCAAAGTATATATTTAATTATTGTCTAGTTGTAAATACCCGTTAAGAAAGTAACTACTTTATAAAAAACAATGTTCGATTTGTTCCCTTTTCTATTATTATTAAATTCTTAATGACGAAGTTAAATTAATACATTTGACTGACAGATCTTGTGCATGGATTTAATAAAGTAAGTTGATAACTCCATCTTTTTAACACACAGTGATTTGTTATATACAAAACTATACAGAAACAGTCTACATTTTATTTTATAACATACTCCACCAGTTTCACGGTACAAAAAAAAAACACAGAAAATATTCAGAAATTTACTTCCCTGAAAAACAATCTGAATCTCTTTTCACAATCATTTTATTATTAACAACTGCTATCGATTCTCTTATATTACGTTCATCTCTAAGTTTATTTTAAGTGTTTATACATTTTCTTAATCAATTGGTTTTATTGGTCTTTGAATTTCGTGCAAAACTACACGAAGGCTACTATCGGTGCAAACCGTCCCTAATTTAACAGTGTAACACTCGGCCAACTCTTGGGCCTACTCTTTTGCCAACGAATTGTGGAATTGACTGTAATTAATAACACCCACACGGCTGAAAGGGCAAGCGTGTTTGGTGTGACAGAGATTCGAACCTGCAACTCTCAGGTTACGAGTTGATCGTCCTAACCACCTGACCGTGGGAGGTCACCTAATCAGTATTATGCGCTCACAGTATTTGTGTGGTTTTGTGCTAACATTTTAAAACAAATAAGTACTTAAACGGATATGAGTTGCTGAATATATTAGCCTGTTAAAGTTTGATCATTGTGGGTTTGTTGCAAAGTCACATATTGAAGTATCTGCGTTGGACCTTCCAGAAGGATCAAATGCTTATTTGTATTTTACTGTTAAGTCATCAGGGATCCTTATTGTTTTTAGATAACAGAATAACACCGATAAAAGATATCCAACTACTTGAATTTTAGCGATGAAAAAGACAGTTTTATTGTTACCTGTATATACTATATATGGTTTAGTTTGTTTTGAATTTCGTGCAAAGCTACACGAGAGCTATCTGCGCTAATCGTCCTTAATTTAGCAGTGTAAGACTAAGGGAAAGGAAGCTAGTCATCACCACCCACCGCCAACTCTTGGGCTACTCTTTTACCAAAGAATAGTGAGATTGATTGTACCCTTATAACACCCCCACGGCTGAAAGGGCGAGCATGTTTGGTATGTACTATATGTGATCAAAATTTTATAATATTTTCGATTAGCATAACAATTTCTACAAACACATAGAAACAAAATAAGTGCATTTAGCCTTTAAAGTGTAAACTGTAACAAAATCCAAACTTTCTTCATTCTACTTTCAACATCCCTTTCTCTTGGACATTTCTCTGATTTGAATTAAATATAGATCCAACATCAAGAACACATAAACCATCCACCAGATAAACAGCAACAGAAGAAGCGAGTTCAGAATCAGATTCTGATGTTTGAAGAAAATGAGTTTGAATAATAAATTGATATTGAAAAATCTGAAGATGACCTAAGAAGGTCAAAATGTTGTTCTCTGCTTTATTAGTAAAAGCGTTAATACCCATACCAGCCGCCCGGAGATACATTTTTACTTTAAATGGGTTCCTAATCATCAGGGAAAATCCCAGCTGCTTTTTTCCCACGAACTGTACACGTGAATAACAAGTTTATTACGTAGAGAAATACGACCTTCAGGTTATGGATTTCTCTTGCAATATGTATCGAAATACCATGTAACAATGTTAGACCTTCCTTTGCTGGCATTGAGAGAAATATGACGTGCATGTAGGGTGGATATTTATACACATACAGGGCAGTCCAAAAGCAGGTATACAGTTGATAATTAATAATTAATTCAATGGTACTTCTCACATTACATGGAATTATGGAAACGTTAGTCCTACAGGTGTTCAAATGGAAACTCCTTACTGTTCACACAATCTTGAATTCTACCTGCCACACGTCTGCAAACTTTCTTACACAAGCTTGTCTGTCCGTCAAGTTCTGTAAACATGTCTGTGATGTATCCTTTCATTTCAAAAAATCAATAACTAATTTTCAATAGATAAAAACAACTGAAATAATAACACTAGCATAAACAGATAATAAAAATATTGGTAGTCCAAAAAAAATAACCACGTTAACTGTAATAAATATATATATAAATATATATTACGAGTTGCGTCTAACATATCTTATCTGTCTATTTCCCATACACGTCGTCAATTGGCTGATCAGCCCAAACGTAATAAATACATTAAACCATAAGAACTCGTCGCAATTTATAAGTTGTAATAATAATATGCAAGAAAAATCACAGTAATAACAGGACTTGAACAAAGAAACATAAACAATGATAAATGCAACAGTTAGAGTAGTAAACAGAAAGTAATGTAACTGCATTAACGATGAAATGCCATTCTCTACAAGAAACTGTTATAACGTTTACACTAATTATAGTGAGAAAAATAACGGGAGACACGTGACACCGGTTGCCTTTATTAGAATGGTATGGCCAAGCGCGTTAAGGCGTGCGACTCGGAATCCGATGGTCGCGGGTTCGCATCCCCGTCGCGCCAAACATGCTTGCCCTTTCAGCCGTGGGGGCGTTACAATGTTACGGCCAATCCCACTATTCATTGGTAAAAGAGTAGCCCAAGAGTTGGCGGTGGGTGGTGATGACTAGCTGCCTTCCCTCTAGTCTTACACTGCAAAATTAGGGACGGCTAGCACAAATAGCCCTCGAGTAGCTTTGTGCAAAATTCAAAAACAAACAAACAAACAAACAATTATTAGAATGGTTCATTATAACCTTAAAAACCTACTTAAGAAATCATCGTGTATACGTGTTGGTTTCGAGAAAAGGTTGTAATGTTCTATAAATTTAATAATGTATTTAATCAGTACTAAGGATATCGTTGAATTCACTACAAAATTTAACACGTCTGGTGTTCAGAATGTGATTGAGGAAAACTTGTGTTTCACAGCTGAGGGTTTATAAGTTATGTCCGTGAATTAGCTTTGAGTAGAAACGATTGTAACACAACTTATTTTGAAGTACTTATTTTCCTATGTGGAAAACATAACTTGAAAATTAAAACTGTCTGTTTCAATAAATATATATTTATCATAACCGAGTCAATTTACTTTGCTTGTGGTCTGGCATAGCCAGGTGGTTAAGGCACTCCACTCGTAATCTGAGGGTCAAGAGTTCGAATCTCCGTCACACCGAACATGCTTGCCCTTTCAGCCGTGGGAGCATTATAATGTAACGGTCAATCCCATTATTCGTTGGTAAAAGAGTAGCCCAAGAGTTGGCGGTTGGTGGTGATGACTAGCTGCCTTCCTTCTAGTCTTACACTGCTAAATTAGGGATGGCTAGCATAGATATCCCTCTTGCACCTTTGCGCAAAATTCAGAACAAACACACACATAAATAAAGATCATACCATTCGTTCAGACATCAGTAACCAAAAAGTTGTTGGTTTTGGTGCTGTTTAATTAGATGCCTTCCACCTAATCTATCAGCTTAAAATTGGGGTTAGCTAATCCAGATATTTCTTGAATATCTTTTTGCAAATATCTGAAAACAAATAATCAGATGCATTAATTAAGAGTTATCTAGTGGAATCTTTATTTAAATGTCCTCTGCTGGGACAGCAGTATTTCTACAGACTTACAATGCTAAAATCAGGGGTTGGTTTCCTCTCGGTGGACTGCAGATAGCCCGATGTGGCTTTGCTATAAGAAAACACACACACTTGAAATACACAATTTTTAAAATTTTGGTTTCTATAATATTCTTTAGAATACAGTTTGCGTATCAGATTGAGTTTACTTTTCTCGTAATGTACTCACCGAGTTGAAATGATATTTATTTAGTGTGACTAACATGTTAGATCACCGTTTTGAAAATATTTTATGTTTCTCTCATTGTAATTTTATTTTATTTTTGTAAAATGTTTCTAAAAGAATATATAAAAAGAGAGACTAATAATTTGTGGATAAAACTAAAAGTAACAGAATTTAATGACGAGTGATAACAGACCTTTAGAAGGCTGTGTATATAACATTAAAACTCAATACTGTTTTATTACACTACCTACAAATGTTCACTTTGGCGGGAGGGATTGTAACTTAGTAAAAGTGATATGCTTGCATAGCATAAATAGAGCTTTGTTTACGTAAATGCTAATTTAAAAATGAAGATATTTATTTCAGGACTAAATATATTACGTTGATATTAATTAATATAATGACAATCATGTGAATAAGTAATAAAAGGCAGTTGCAGGAAATTCGATAAGATATGATTTTTTTACTTATTAAATTAGATTGTCTATAATAAAACAGTAGTTAGTGAAATAGAATTAGAAAGCAAATGCACCGTAAGTGCTTGGTTTGTAACAAATGTTTGTTTAGTTTCTGCATTACTGGTTGTAAGATAACACAGATTATTTTGTAAACTCAGAAGTGCATTATGAGATCAGACTGACATAATAAAGGATGGCAGGTGTTGAATATCTAGTCTATATAGATTATGTGGTTAAAAAACTAGTTCTATTAATGCCATGTTTGTTATATTTGATTTACGGAAAATCTTACGGTGTCAAATGTTTATTATGACGATCTACGTATTGAATAAACTATTTTGTAAAGTTTTTACATTGAACAAGTGTTGAAGATTTTGTGTTAGCAATTTCGAAATTCTTGACTTTAGTTTAGAGAAAATGTTTCGAGTATGCTATATAGACTTTCAATATTTCATAATTATATCAATTTAGGTGTGAAAACAGCTCTTTGGAAGACCACACGTATTGAACTTGAATACGTATTTATTATCACGTACAACGATATAAAAGTATATCATAATTACTGAAAAAATAATATTTTTCGATAAAACTAAATCTGACTTAGATTTGATAACTAGTACTATAACTGTGTTTAATAAGTAAAAAAATAGTGTTGCTTTAAAATATCAAAAGTTCTAAAACATAAATGTTAGTTTTGTTGTACAAAGGATTTGCAGCAAACAGTTTATATTAGGTACACGTAATATATCACTATTACTACTAACCTAGGCTTCATGTACATTACATCTCAAGGATTAAGTTAGAAAATTCGAAACTATAATTAATATTGAAAACATTGAAGAAAATAAACTCAATTTTATGTTGTGAAGTGACAAAACTTCGTAGATATATTCCTTATTTGTTCTTAGGCTTTCATGTCCAATGTCAAGGTATACTAGATGACAAATGCTGGACTCTAAACTTGAGTGTTAAAGGCAGTGTGTGATTTTACATCTAAGCACGCCCTCTACATTCCGACACTCAGTTACACAACGCCTTTCAAACATGTGGTCAGCTTCCGGTTAGTTACCTCTTCCTTTCTTTGTCAACCTGACAATGACCTAAGAAAGTCGAAACGTTGTTCGCTCCTCTACGTAAAATATTTTCTCTACCAAAAAGAGCCGTTTTTACATATAGAAATACGTTTTATTGCTGTTACGACATTATAGTTTTATTTTAAAATTCTCGAAGTTCGTAAGCAAAAGCAAAGAATAATATATTGAACATAATAACTCCATTCCGTTTACAATATCCGGTGTCAACAAAACTTTGAGCCTAATAACAGGGTTAATCAATCTGGTTCGGATTCAACAGGTGAAATATTGGTCTAGACGTTCTATGTGTATCATCAAGTATTATGAACAACTATCATGATGTGAAACAGATTAAGCAAGCTAATTTTATATAAGTTAATATCATTTTCCTATTATAAGGATTAATAACGCATTATTTTTAATTTTATTATGTATTTATTATTAAAACACTATCTTAAGTACTTAAGTGTAACTTAACACAGAGATAACAGAACACGAGCACACACTGTTTATTTTAAGAAATCCGTGTTAATCAAGGTCTGAACACGAGGCAGGTTTTGTAAGTTGTAATAAATAAAGATGGGTCGGGCTTTCCTGGAATATCATATTTGAATTGCAACTTAGCTGCGCAAAGAACAAATGTTCTGAAGTTATAACCTCTAGTTATGTGACGTATTGAAATGCAAAACCTCCGTAGGCCTAATATAGTTTATTAATTTCATGTTAAAATGTTTAATATGCTAAACTTTCGTTTGCTCTGTAGGCCTAGTATAGTTCATTAATTTTATGCTAAAATATTTAATTGCCCTCAATGTATTTAAATAAATCAGAAACGTTAATTTTATATTTTTGATGTGTTGATTTCCGTTTCAAACACTTGCTTGATCTTTGAAAATCATCTAAATCTCCTGTCATGTCAGTCAATTTAAATTTCTTAAGTTGGTGTGTCACGCAGTCAGTACAACAGTTTAACTAAATAGTTAGCAAATTGTTTAGCTTTTCTGAATGAATCTAAAAAATACGTTGTTAAGAATTGGGCTGATTTTGTTTCTTTGATATCAAAATAAAAATTTGCCTAAATTTGACATTAAATTTTTATTTAATATTAAAGTACATGTTTTGAATTTCGACTACGAGTCGAACGCCTTAACCCACTTGGCCATGCCGGGCCCAATTGATTTGGAAGATATCGAATATTTTGAAAAATGAATAATAGACCAAAATATTTACTTAAATGTCATCACTGAAATATGTTCATCAGTAAAATTTTGTATAATTAATACTAATTTTCTACAAAGATTAATTTTACAAATTGATGTTTGAGAATGCATCATCTGTCTCTGGATTTACAACGCTAAAATCAGGGGTTCGATTTTCCTCGGTGGGCTGAGCAGATAGCCCTTTGTGGCTTTGCTATAAGAAAAACACGAAACACACACACGATAATGCATCTATTCTTTTCACTGTACATTAACGTTATGCTATGGCCTGTTTGCTCACATTCCTAATGGCAGTAATGGAACTTAAGTATCCCTGGAACATGAGTCCAGTATTAACAGTGCAATCGAATTTTAAAATCAAAAAGAACAAAATTATTCACTTTCCTCTTATATGTGCTGTTAACACAAGCACAAAGTTAAATATAGTAAAAACGGAGATATTCAGATAATCATGAAGTGTGAATTACTTCCTGGAGATATTCAGATAATCATGAAGTGTGAATTACTTCCTGGAGATATTCAGATAATCATGAAGTGTGAATTACTTCCTGGAGATATTTAGATAATCATGAAGTGTGAATTACTTCCTGGAGATATTCAGATAATCATGAAGTGTGAATTACTTCCTGGAGATATTCAGATAACCATGAAGTGTGAATTACTTCCTTCATTTTTGTTAAAATCGTCGTTATTGACAAACGTTGGTGCTTTAAATATTTGTTGTTACCAAAAATGAGAAGATAAATAATCAAATAGTTAAAAATACGGCTTTATATTGAGAATTCGAATGAAAATTAGTAAATACTTTGTATTGGAGTATTTTAAAAGATCTTAAACAAACGTGGAAATCCAAAAGGAACGACAAAAAACATCTGTTGCTGTATTATTCACAAGTGGTAACTATTTAAATCCCCTCTACCAACAGTGGTGCAGTGGACTAACAACCTACTCACTTAAATACTTGTTGAAGAATCCGCAAGCGATTGCGGCCCTATGTTCCTAGATGGAATCTAATGGTGATAACTAACTAACTAACTACCAACAGCGGCTGAGCGTTATGTCTGTAGGTTTGCAACACAAAAAATCAGGACACAGCATAAATAATTCATCGTGTAGTTTTGTTTTTAATAACAAACGAGCAAACAAAAACATATCTGACTTAAAAACAAAAATGTTTGAACAGTTACATAACAGTTAAAAATATGTTATTTTCTGTTTAATAATAAATAATATATATATGTGTGTGTGTGTGTGTAGACAGGCTGGGCTAAAATTATATTTCATATTTTAAAGTTTAATAATTAATTATTTAAGGAACTATAACCATTCAATTTTCAACATCTTGTAGGCCAAGTCAAACAGTTTTTGGTGAAATGTCAGAAAATTTCTCCACATGCACCATTAGTGGTTCTCAGCATGTCTAACTGATATTCTATTTAAGTCCATTTTTGTCGCAACGCGTTCTTAGTTATTGTGGCGATGGCATCCGTTATCCTGGTATTTAGCTCTGTGATGATTGCTATAGGTGTGTGGTATACGATAACCTTAATATAACCCAGTACGTCTTTCCTCTACTACTTTAAGCAGTTACGTTGGACCATAGGCATTAACTCAGTCTTTGCTAGCAAAACGACACATTGAGCCTTTTTTTACACTATTGTTGTTTTACAGTGGTAACACTATTCAGTGGTGCGAAAAAAAAACAACATTACAAAAAAGTTCTTCGAGTTGGGCTACAAGATGTTAAAAACTGCATAGTAGTATTTCTTTAGTCACTCAATTATTAAATTTTAAAATAGGAAATATGATTTTGGGTCACGCTCTATATATTGAGCTATTCAAATGATCTTTATCCGTGAGGATTAAAAAACATGATAAATACCTTAAACAAGAGAGAAGAGATATTTTTAAACTAATATGAATCGATGACTTCTTTATTTACTTATAATAAATGAAATTGAATTAATTTCCAAAATTATCGGGGAACCAATACTGGAAGTCTGTTGAATTTTAATTGCATTCATCATAAAGTGTTTTCATCCATTTTGAATTGTAAATGTTTTATTGTTTGTTGTTACAGCACACGAACATGATGTTTGAAGAGTTTCCAATAGCAGTGTTTTTTTTTGGTTCCTGTATACTAATGTTACTAAGAATTATGTCACATCTTAATGGATGTTTACTTTTAATACATTACATACTGCCATATCCTCGAGTTGGATATCTTAACATGATGATATAGTTTCACATGCTAAATTCTGTTATTACAATTAGTTTATCCCAGAGATACCAGATTTGATCAAAAAGTTGGGACAAGTTTTATCAAAGACATAACAATATTCTTGTACCTCTAGTTCCGTGTGTCAAATAAATTGTGCAAAATGCGTTGATTGTACATTGGAAAAACCCATAAACAAGCTCCTAACTCGCATTAAAGAATATAATTTTTTTTTAAAATCCATTCTTTAAAAAACTATGTTCAAGCACAGTTATTGATGATTTGAACATTCTCAGTAGTTAAAATTATAAATAGTTGTAAAATAAAGTAAGATAAATAAAGTAATTAAATAATTGAAGTGTACTAAGTTCGTAAGTATGATGGTACGCAGTAGAGTCTCTTGCAATCTCTGTTAACACTCGTACTATCGAAATGTTGTATACATACAGGGGGTGGACGAAAAGAAGTGACATCCCTAAAAACGTTGTTAATTTGTTATTTTTTATTAAGTAACAGAAACATTTGTAAAACTATGTTTTTTAGACCACACTTGAGGAAAACTGTTCAAATATGATCTCAAATCCTAATTTTAACACTGGATTTCGTAAATACCTGAACTTTTCATGATTTTAGTTACATTTTCTCACAAAAGATGTTGGGCACCTGACGTAGTTTCTTAGATCTTATTCCAGTTAGCCTACAAAATGGTTAAATAAGTTTATCTGAAATACAAAACATAAGCACGAAACTCAAAATAACACAAACCAGTGTCATAAATTAATATTTAGTCGCCGTTTCCTTGGATTTCAGTACTGACGTGACATGCTTTCAGTGAGTTTGTGCAGAGAGTCCTGAGTGATTGACTGCCGTCCTTCTTTGACTATTTCATATAAAGTTCATCTTCCGTGTTTGGTTTGCGATCTTTCGTTAAACGGCTTAACTCATCCCATAAATTTCCAATCGCATTGATATCAGGTAACTGACTTGGCCACTCCTCATATGAGATCAATACTCTTATTTCTAAGATAGCTTTCAGCGACTCCACAACTGCAGAAACGTATTATTTTATACATGATACGTAGTTATTAAACATTTAAAGCTGTGAAAATAGTTCCTTGGTACCAATGTATATGAAACAGGGGCATTTTTGCGAATGTTTAAAACTTTTATCTTGTAATATCCTTTAATGATTCGTGTTTTGTGACATGATGCAGAAAGCTTTCTGTTTATCCTTTAATGATTCGTGTTTTATGACATAACACAGGAGGCTTTCTGTTTATCCTTTCCGCGCGAAGCCACACAAAGGCTCAAGGCTTTATCTTTACTTATATTGTATGAACCAATCGAAATGGCTTTCTGTCTACATCCGTGCTTTCTGCTTGATAAAACAATGATTCGTTGTTACCAGTTACTGTTTATGTTTTAATAACACATAGCATCGTAATCTACTTACAGCCGTGAAGGTTTTAAACAAGTTACCCTTTCTTCTATCTTTCACACAACAGTCTTGATTTGTACAATACAATACATTATTGATAACAATAGGTGTTATAGATAATTTTGTTAATATTAACATGCTACCTAAATACGTCAAGTTGGAAACTTCAGTTGTAACTACAGAAGAGCTATAAGTGCAAACTCAGGAAATGAATAGAAGTATTTACCGTACGCTTTGAAACTTATTTTAGTCGAACTTCACAAAAGCTAATCATGGTCTATATGCATTGGCCATCCAAAAATAAGAATGAATAGATTACAAGGATAATAAAGAATTAACATCAAATTTTCTAATACATTAATCGAATAACATATGGTGAAAGGATTCGACCCGCCAATCGCAAATTATGATAAAAGAGTAGCCCAAGAGTTGACGGTGGGTGATGACGATTAGCTACCTTCCCTCTGATCTTACACTGCAAAATTAGGGACGGCTAGCGCAGACAGCTCTTATGTGGCTTTGCACGAAATTCAAACTCTAAATCAAAGCAATTTTATCAACAGTCAACATTCCAAATAAAATTTTCGATAAGGTAAAATTTTCTAAGTTTTATATATGATACTTCATCAACAATGAAATAATAATCACGGGAAAATGTTTGGCTAAACTCCGCTTAAGTTCTTATATAAAATGACAGTTATAATACCTGATTTTGGCTATTAGAAGATTGTTTTACGAATTTTCATCTACAGTCGAGTATGTTTCTGGTGAAAGTTTGACTAAACCTTAACTGGTGCACTTTCTATATAAATAATGTCATCAACTGACACCGATTCTCGTAAAATTCTAAATAAACTTTCAGCTACAGATAGTTTGATTGTTTAGAATTAAGCACAAAGCTACACAGTGGGCTGTCTGCACTCTGCCCACCACTGGTATCGAAACCCGGTTTTTAGCGGTGTGAGTCCGCAGACACACCGCTGTGACACTGGGAGACAGCTGCAGATATATCGTTTTAGAAAATTTCGTCAACTACACCTGAAATTGGTAGTATTCTACCTTACGTTTAAACTGTACAAATCTGCAATAGAAAATTTCATCAACATTCCCCAACAGTGGCAAGTCTGAAATCATTTAACGCAAAAAACAGCAACAATATTTAACTTTCTACATTCGTTAAATAATAAGCACATAACAACAGTACATGTATGGCAACTATATAAAGGAATTAAAGGAAATATTAAATAAACAAAAATATGAGTAATATAAACGTTCACACCGAATACATATTTCTAGGTAAACTGTAATTGCAGGTATAACCGCGTGTAAAGTAGATTTCCTGTATTATTGCTAATTAATGTCCTCTCATAATTTTTATTTGGCTGTTTTGAATTTCGTGCAAAGCTACAAGACGGCTATCTGCGCTAGCCGTCCCTAATTTAATAGTGTAAGACTAAAGAGAAGGTAGCTATTCATTACTACCCACCGCCAGCTCTTGGGCTACTTTTCTTACCAATAAATAGTGGAATTGACTGTCACTTTATAATGCCCCCACGGCTGAAAGAACGAGCATGTTTGGTGCGACGGGGATTCGAACCTGCGACCCTCAGATTTCGAGTCGAACACTTTAACCCAGCTGGCTATGCCGGGCCTTCCTCTCATCTTTAAAAGATCTCAACGAATGGATTCCTTGTATTTTCTCTTCAGGAAACCGTAGCGTTTTCGTATTATTTGAATGTTAAAATGGTGATCGTATTTATTCAACCAGAATTTTTAAACTAAATATACTGCAACCACACTTCTATCAAATATAATTCAAATGTTAGTGTTTCAAATTAGTTAAAATATCTGTAAACTTCCAAAATTGATAAAAGTAAGAACCACATAAGAAAACGAGAGAAAAAGATAAATCAATGAAACAAAGATTTTTCTCTTTCGATAAAGTTTTTTTATCAACAAAACATAGAAAGAAAAGTATTTAAACTAAGCATTAAAATAATACGTCACTATAGTAATATCTGTTCAAGCACCCAAGTACACATTAATACGAGCTACCACTATGACAGCAGTGCAACACATCAAAGAGAAACGTAAATTATTACATCATGTTTCCTTCAGGAAACAACACACCAGTTGTGGTTCCAATCAGTACAGAGTTTTATTCCAAATAATTAATAGTTTTACCAACTGTTACTTTCGTGAATAATGATACAATATTAAAAGATATAAGTGTACCACCATTATTTAGATTTACCTTACTTATTTTTCTATAAATTCTATAGACTGTTTAATAGTAGAAGTGTTTTTTTTTTCATTTGCTCGCTAAAAAGTTAGCTACATTGTAAAAGAGAGTATTTTAAGACCGATTAGAATAAAATTAATGAGTGTTAAACAAATCATGTCTTTTCGGTATTTTAATATATTTTACAATATAGTTACTTGAATAGATTCCATTGTGAATTAGCTCTTTTAGTTTAGTTTTAGTTTTGTTAAGAGGGAAGTAAATGGTTTGTGCTAATAGAAGAAAAGTCAATTACACAGAAATATATATCATTTTTACTTGTTTCAAGTTTCTTTATTGGGTTGACTAAATTTAACCTGCGTATTAAAACACATTTGTCAATCACTTTTGGATAGAAATCTTTAGTCACGTATCTCTTATTTTAAACAAACACACGATTAAATCGACAAAGGATTTAGTTATTAAAAGAACTTAATGTGAATGAATAATAGATAAGTTACGTACTAGCTTCATAAACAAATGGAAGAAATTTCTGCAGTGTTCTGACGTAATAAACGTCTGGGTTACTTGTACTACAGCTGATTCAATGCTGTTTCGAAACGTCCAGTTCCTGAATAACTCAAAATGGTTAAGGTTATTAAAAGGAACTACTGAACTACACGTAGGAACTACTGAATTAGACGTTTAAATTTATATCTTTAATTACCTGTAAACATCTTATTTATACTTAAAAATAGTTTGAAAATTTGCTCAGACAGTGCCATTAGTTCACGTTTTATTCAGAAAAAAACCAACACTGGCTTAAGGTTTTATTACCGCTAGTTAAAGATAAAAACATAACTTTCGAGTGGTATAGAAAGTTCAGTGAACACGACTAGCTAAAAATTAAGTTGTGTTTTAATTAGTTCATTTAAATTAGGCTACATAGTTGTACAATGATCACTGTTAATGCATTTGTAAAACTAAATTGGACAAAGTAACTTGCTATTCAGAATTGTATCTCGCTTTCATGAAAAGGTATAAATTGAAGAACTGGAAACAATATTAAGAAAGTTACCAACGGTCGTTAAGACAGATAGGTAGATAGTACAAACTTATGCTAAAGACGTTCGTTACTGTCCTAAGTCAGTGTTTGCAGAAATCCATCGTAGATAGTGTGAAACCCTAGTATAAACGCCAGGGTAGCCTGCTTCTGCACAGTTCAACCCAAATGATACAATTCCCAACAGAGTCCAACGTCCGCTTATCTTTACCACCAGAGGTCCTCCAGAATCACCCTACAATATGTAAAATTAAATAATATTGAATTCGTTTAAAAATGAAAATTGAAATGTATAAAAACTACTTTGCTAATTGTTAAACTCATGTTACCACGAGAAGAAGAAATAATCGATTAAAATATTAAGCTGTTGAGATAGATGATAATGAAGAAAAATGTATTGTTGGCGTTACAATATACAAAAGTCTCTTATATTTTATTAACACAAAAGGACCGTTCCTTGTGTTAATAACGGGTATTATAGATTACCAGACCGTTTATCATGGTATTAATGACGTGGAATAATAAAATGCCACTAGAACTTTTATTTTGCAAATGACATCTATTTCAACTAAGTTTTATAAAATCAGTTTTTCTCCAATAACATCTCATTATAAACCAGTTTGTTTTAATTTTGTTACCTAAAAAACTTTTGAGTAATAATTTTATGAGTTATAATTATTACTTCATAATGCAGGTAAAAATATTAAAATTCTATGTAACATTAAACTACAATGTGAATACTAAAACGAAGACAACTAAAACAATTGGAACATTTTTAATCGTAAGAAACATATAAAATTCGCATTTAAAGGAAAAAATACTTACTTATCTAAAACCTTTATATCAGGGGAAGGGAAGTAATACCTGACACGCGTCCTTGCCTCCCTGAGATAATCCGGCGCAGATCTGCCCTCTAGTGATACCTTGTGGATATTTCGACGACGCCACTTTTGAGTAAGAACTATTGCAGTTCTTATTGGACACAACAGGGATGGAAACTTCTTGAAGTACCTTACTGCTCGGTCCTCCTGAAAACATTTTGAACATCCATATTTTCTAAACTAATAGATAGATTTAGAAAACAAATGGTTTTCATAGCTCAGAGTTAAGATACTGTTACTGTGCCTTTTATACTTTTGAGTTTCTGCAAATCTCTACGCTTACGATTAAACCAGTTGGGTAGAATATGCACTTGCAGATTTAAGAACGCTTCTGACCTATAATACCACCTCATTTTTATGAGTAAACGTACGTAGATGTTTTCTATGTACTTGTAAAACTACTAAATATGTAATATTCAGAAATCTTTCGTTTACCTATAAGCATAGCTTTGGATTGCTCTCCCTTCATATATTAAAAAGCATGATTAAAGTAAACAACATAATTGTTTATTTTTATCCCTGTCGTGTAAAATGATAGATCACGTATTTAGTTAAACTTACCCTGTGAACTAACTGTCATAATGCATCATTCGGAATAGCGAATTAATAATCTAAACGTAAATAAACGAAACGGTTTTAGGTGCAATAAACATTGAAAATTTTAAAGCCAACTATTACCGAAAGATGTATCTCCCCAACCAGTGATAGTAACTTTCCTTCCATTAAAATCTTCATCAACAAATGAAGGTTGGGGTAAACACACAGGCATGACTTTATTGTTCAGGCTGACTTCTCCTTTAACCTTCAAAATAGCAATATCGTGATAGTTCTTGTTAGACTGATAAAGTTCGTGGACGTTTACGTCATCCACACTGTATTTCGTTCCATCATTTAGAGTGTGAGCTCCCACACGAACTGTATACACAGATGGAGATCTAGAAATGAAGGAATGTGTTTAAGGGAATGTAATATAATTTTAATCAGAGTAATAATACCACATTTATGTATGCACAAAATTCTGACTACATTTGATATAATCATTTCATATAATCTTTGTTTTTAATTCCACTCTAAAATTTTTCTAGTTAACAGAAGTCACGTGTAAATAATCACTGTATTAGGCTTAAAAAATTTAGGTTTAAATAATTATTATATCAAGCTTAATAAAATTTAGGTTTACATAATCATTGTGTTAAACTAAAAGTTTAAATTGCAAAAGACTTCACTTTCAGCCTTATGTTTACAACGTTTAAAAGCTGTAAATATTTGAACACAACTCTCTAAACTTACGCACGAAAACGACTATTTTTTCTCTACCATTGTTCAAAATAATCATACAAATGTCGTAAGGACTTCTATAATGTTAAAATTTCTTTGTTTTAAGAATACATAAACCAACATTTGTATCTAGTTTCAACTTCAAGGTACAACGATAACATTTCTCATGTATAAACGTTCGATAATGTATCATCATTGAATAATACCAAAATTCACATCTTTCAGCCAAACTAAAAGTCTACCTGCTTTTAAGTTTACTTCTTAGCTGTTGTAATTCTCAATCATTTTAAACACTAGGAAAACTCATCATCAATTATTATATGTAAATACAACATGAGTTGAAGACCACTGCTAAATTAGGGACGGCTAGCGCAGATAGCCCTCGAGTAGCTTTGCGCGAAATTCAAAACAAACAATATGCTCACTTGGATTGGTGTTTCGCCCTTCTACGTCTCGATTATAATGTGGATGACATTATTGTTTTAAAAAAAAAAAAGACATGGGCATTGTAGAACCTTATGTAAATGTCTGAAATCTAATTCCCTGTATTGAACAGCTATCAAAGATTCATCTTGTTAGCTCTTCAAACTTATATCACAGTTGCGATCGAATTTATCTTCGTTGTTTCCAAACGTTAACGACGGTGAATTTTAGAATAATCCAAGATGTGCAACGGTGTGCGGGCATACATATTCCAAATCAAGTAGTTCTGTTTTGCTGTCGTTCTGGACAAACGAGATCAAAATATAGGTTTTTCGTTATAAATTACATTTTAAGAGCTACAAATGCTTCTTAGCCTTAATTGCTTTATAAGCCATTTGGAAACGAAACCGGATTTAAGTGAAATATGATAAAATTAAAAAGTTCTGAAACTCCTTTTAGAATAGTCAAAACGATATTAGAGATGTACAAGCTATACTGGTAATTAAAATTAGAATAACTTTCGTTATTTGTGTGTGACTTTTCTTATTTAAATTCATTTAAAAATTTCGGATTGTAACCCCTCTTGTACTTTTGTTGTTATTGTTGAATTTCCCACAAAGCTGCTCGAGGGCTATCTGTGCTAGCTGTTCCTAATTTAGCAGTGTAAGACTAGAGGGCAGGCAGATAGTCATCACCACCCACCGCCAACTCTTAGGCTACTTTTTTATCAACGAATGGTAGGATTGACCGTCACATTATAACGCCCCTACGACTGAAAGGGCGAGCATGTTTGGTGCGACCGGGATTCGGACCCTCGATCCTCAGATTATAAGTCGAACGCCTTAACACGCTTGACCATGCCAGACCTGTATCCCCTCTTAAAACGGTGCCTTTAGCTTCTACACCAATTCTGACGCTATTGCTTCTTCTGTGGAGCATAACGTAAAAAGCCACTTTCTCAAGACATTTATACAGAAAATAATTTTAGTTTGGATATAACTGAACTGGGCCCGGCATGGCCAAGCGCGCGACTCGTAATCTGAGGGTCGCGGGTTCGCATCCCTGTCGCGCCAAACATGCTCGCTCTTTCAGCCGTGGGGGCGTTATAAAGTTACGGTCAATCCCACTATTCGTTGGTAAAAAGAGTAGCCCAAGCGTTGGCGGTGGGTGGTGATGACTAGCTGCCTTCCCTCTAGTCTTACCCTACTAAATTAAGTACAGCTAGCACAGATAACACTCGAGCAGCTTTGTGCGAAATTCAAGAAACAAACAAACAAACCTCACTGAACTGAATGTTTTTGGCACCATGTAGAAGTGTGCGTTTTCACTAACCATCAATTTTAAACCAGTAAGTCCAGGTAACATATTAAAAATGTATTTTTCCATTTAAAACTAAATATTTAGTTGACAATCGAACTTTATAATATGTAATCCTGGTAACACTATAAAAGTGTCATAACTTTACAATATGTAATCCTGGTAACACTATAAAAGTGTCATAACTTTATAATATGTAATCCTGGTAACACTATAAAAGTGTCATCAACGTACTGTTTCTACATTTTATATTACTATGTATTACTGTTAATAGCTATCTGTCTACCATATTTGGAAACCAAACTGCATATCAAACCTGAAAACGGTAAACCAATTAAACTGTTGATATAATACTTTGTTATAGACGACGATAGCGTTAGTGGGTCAGTACAAAAGCTAACTGCGTTATATTAGATACAGTCATGCTGTATTTTAGTGCCTGTAATGTAGTTTCCAATGTAAAACGAATCGACCTGAGACTACCATGTGCAAAACACATCACTTACTGCATTGTACATGACCCGGCATGGCCGGGTGGGTTAAGGCGTTCGACTCGTAATCCGAGGGTCGCGAGTTCAAATCGCCGTCGCACCAAATATGCTCGCACTTTTAGCTGTTGGGGCGTTATAATGTAACGGTGGGTGGTGACGATTAGCTGCCTTCCCTCTAGTCTTACACTGCTAAATTAGGGACGGCTAGCGCAGATAGCCGTCGTGTAGCTTTGCGAGAAATTCAAAACAAACAAACAAAGAGTTTTTATGGACGCACTTCTGTTATTGCTATTATCTAGAACATTATCACTGTATATTCAAATTAGAAAAAAAAAGAACTGATATGTTAGGAGATATAAAGCTGCAATTCACCGTTCGATGAAACGTAACTGAAGAGTTTTTTGTTTTTGGAATTTCGCACAAAGCTACTCGAGGGCTATCTGTGCTATCCGTCCCTAATTTAGCAGTGTAAGACTAGAGGGAAGGCAGCTAGTCATCACCACCCACCGCCAACTCTTGGGCTACTCTTTTACCAACGAATAGTGGGATTGACCGTCACAATATACGCCTTCACGGTTGGGAGGGCGAGCATGTTTAGCGTGACGCGGGCACGAACCCGCGACCCTCGGATTACGAGTCGCACGCCTTACGCGCTTGACCATGCCAGGCCCTAACTGAGGAGAATATAGAACATGAGTTATTAAAATAAAGGAGTGTGATTTGAATTGGTAAAGTTACAGTGTGCAATAGTGTAATGTATGAATAGAATACATTTGGAAGAGATTTAAGTTTGTCTAAACATAAAACATAATCTGTTCTAATTCGTTCCTTTCTCAAAATTAAAACAAAAGACAAACAACTGAGCCAAATTATTACATAAAAGAAATAGGAGGAAAGCTAACGTTATAATTAAAATTAATACAATGAGTCATAAATAAATAAATATATATATATATATATAAGTAAGGTACAATAATGATATAATAAAACAGCATTTCAGAATAACCTAACTTCATTAGGTTAAGCCTATCCATTATAGTATTTTACGCAAATGTTAACACCGATGTGTATTCTGTAATCAATATTATGCGCAGATAGCAATTGTGTAGTTTTGTTCTGACATTTTTTACAAATAAGCACTTAAATGGATATGAGTTGCCGAATATATTAATCAATCCCACTATTCGTTGGTGAAAGAGTAGTCCAAGAGTTGGCGGTGAGTGGTAATGACGAGTTGCCTTCCTTCTAGTCTTACACTGCTAAATTAGGGATGGCTAGCGTAGATAGCCCTCGTGTAGCTTTGCGCAAAATTCGAAAACAAACAAACATTATATATGGCATCTACAGTACAAGAACAGTTCTGCCCCAGCGCCCTTCTAACAGGTGATGCAACGTGCGGCTTGTACTCAAATAGAGTAGCATAAATACCCTGTTTCAACTGTTCTGCTACTTAAAATATACGACTGTTTAATGAGTATGTCGTGGAAGCAGTTTCTGTATATATGTGGACTGTTAGCTTGAACACGTGGAAGGATTTCGCAAACGATCCCTGCGTTTGCATTCTCACCTATTACAGGACGACATATGTTGCTACAACTGGCGTACGATTTGTTTTATATCTCTTTCTTGGATCGTCCAAGCACTCCAGGACCCCAAGTTGATACACAGTCATTCCTTTTTAATTGTTGTTACTCACAAAGGATACGCCCATCTTGGAAATTACGAATTCCTAATTTGACCACACAATCTTCACAATATATTTAATGAAAACCAGAAGAAAACACCTGAGATTATACAAAATCATATTCTTTCTCTCAAACACACAGACGACAAACATAGAAGTGAAAACAAAATTCACCTGCCGAACCGACGACAAGGATACTTGTGTAGTGTAGATCTACATTTATTATTTCAAGACAATAAAACACCACTTGTAACTAGAAGGTTCACGTAATACTTACATAGGTTTATCTGATATCTTAAAACAATGAGCAGCACTTATGACGTAACTTGCTGATATCAGAGAACCACCACACAGAAATCGTTCATATAATTCAAACTTTTGCGAGATTCCAACCTATAATGTGATTGAAAAACAAAACAAATTAGACTACCATTATAAATTTACATAAAACAACAATTATTAAAAGTAATATAGTTTGCCTTTGCGTCTTATTGATATTTTTCAAGATGTTAAGATCCAACCAAACCTCTAAGATTCTCATAGTGAATTGGGTATTGCGCGAAACTGAAAAGTTTCCTAAATTTAAAAGTACGTTAGAATTTTCTTTTCAGTGGCTGTTTTTTCGAAACCGCTAACAATTTTATTGTAATTCTACGGATTTCCTGAAAACCCCCGAAATTAGGTTGATCTTTACATAGGTTTCTAGTTGGAAAAAAAGTCGAAATTTGAAGTTAAATTGGTTTCAGAGGGTTCTTAAATATTAATACTAATTTTCAATACCGAGTTAATACCAAGTTCAGTAAAGAACATAGCACCGTCCCGACTTTCTAATTCTTTTCTCTGTTTATATTTCCTGGATTCAAGAACCTTCATACATTGTCGGACATCATATGAAGACCTCAAATATTAACAACACATAAATAAGTCGACTTGAGAATCTCTTAGGGATTCTTGGCAGACGATGAGTGTAAAAGTTTGACTAAAATCAAAGAAATCTTGTTTACAAACGTACGTAATTGTTTCCAAATACAGATTTTAGAGTTTCCAATCCGCATATCCCAGAACAGGTTTGGCCTCATAAAAATAAAGTTTAAATTTATGGCTACTGTTGAGTCTCCACACCATTGATGAACTTTTTATTTCTTTTTTTAAGCTTCCTACAAGTAAACCAGTAGCTAGAAATTAAAAAAAAAACCGATGCCAATCATTACCACAGCCATGCTTTTCAGTTTACAGATAAAATAAAATAAAAGGATGTCTCTAAATGCTGATTGAATGTATGCATTTAAATATTTTTTTTATATCAGGTCCACCATTATTTTCCGTCGGAAAGACATACATATAGTATTGGTCCAAATTAACCGTCCTAATCTTTATGTATGCGATAAAGTATAATAATGTCTTGTTGTAATCACTAGTGTCACTACATGGAAATGCAATTGTTCAGGGTCTTGCTAGATAAATGGTTGCCTAGTGCACATTTGTATAACAGATTACATGATAGGTTACTTGATACTTGTTTTACATAACGATTAACTAAGTGATGCCACTGACGCTATATGATAACAATAACTAATTTTTAGAAAACTTTTATTACTTATTAAGTGTTTAATCAGTCAACATTTGTGTAATTGTGGATACTGAAAAATACTGTTTCACTTTAAGTTGAAATATCCAAGTTTCAAGGCAGCTACATATATTAAAACATCTATTAAGTTTACATGAAACTGTTCTCACGTATTAATAAATTACCATCCATTTCCATGAGTTAGGACTGGCTTCAAATCCACCAACTACAAATTTCACTTCACTGGAATCAGTTTGAATAGGTCTTGCTTGTTTCTCGTTGCTAGCGTGATCAGCTTTGGATGATTGAAGTCGTTCAGACATCAAAGACTCCCTTTTGTGATGCTTTGCTCGTATTCCACATCCTAAAGTAAAATCCAACTGTTTTATTAAAATTTCGTAACAAAGTATGGTTGTAGATATAATATGGTGAAACCGCAACAGAAGTAGTCTGCAGTCGGTTTACTTATTCTTAATGTTCACTAATAAAATATTGTTTTTTAGAAATATTTACTCTCTTTTCTTCATTTTAATGTTTCTGGACGCAAACTATTTTTCATTATTAAGCAATAAAAACACTTAAAAGAAAAATTGATTTGTTCAAAAAATTCAGTTTCAAATGTATATATACGGACAAGAATTATATGATTTCCTAAATTATAAATATTGCTATCAGTTATGCAACGCTTTTATAAAAATAGAGACGGCCAGTGAGTTAAATATGTTTTGTTTAAACTATGAGTGATTATGTTGGTTGCATTTATCAAGGAAAATACAAAACTGTCCTTGTTAAAACGATGTGTGATTTAATACAAAAAAACTCGTACACGAAGATTACATTTCTCCAAGCACACATTAAAAATTGAAATATAACTGTTTTTTTTATTTTCTCCTTTACCAAATTATACATGATTTGGTTGTATTAAATTATTCATGCAGGGTATAGAATAGACATGAGCTTAAAATAAAAAATAAATCAATTACACAGTTTTGTACAGAAGAAAAACGCTAAAAATCTGAACATTTTTTTGAAATAAAAGTTCGAGTAAATTATTCTGTAATAATTAAAGTACAAAGTAAAGTACGACTGCTGGTTACAAGAATTTTTTCTCTGTTTTACGTTTTTTCTGCACTACAGTTGTCGTTCCTTTGTTTTAAAATCTATAAATCCTGTTGTTTTCTTATGATACAACACGAAAACACCCAGGTGCACACCCTCGGGATCCAGTTATAATGTGTGCAAAATTTCAGGTTTCTAGGGTATTTCTTCTTGGACTTATGGCGGCCACATACACATAGAGATACTCCTTTTATTATTATAGATAAATTATCTAATTAAAAGATGTAACATACATATCATAGTTCTTGAATTAGGATACAGTTTGTTTACAAGATAAAGTGAAATACGATTGCTGAATATAAATATGTGTTTTCTGTTATATGTTTCCTTCTGTATTGTAGCTATTGTTTCTTTTTTCTGATCGTATAAATCCTTTCGTTTTCTCAATATCATATGGTGTTGATTCGGGTGAATACTTTCATAAATTCAACAACATAACAATTGTATTTGTAAATCAAAATATGAAGCTATAATACGAATATCTTAAAACATTAGATACATCATAAGTTAATAATTTCCGAGTAAAATTCTCACCTGGAAAAAAAAGATTTGGGATTTTTCTTGACACGCTAGGATCTGGAGTACTATCAGGCGGTACTATCATAGGGCAGCAAATTACTGGGTTCGCGCCATTCCACTCACAAACTGTGGGATGTTCTTTATTCACATCGTCTAGTGCTTCAAGACAATCAGAAATGTCTCTGCATTTTCCTTTCTCGTTCTTATGTGTTGTGCACAAATTATCATTAGATTCTCCATCATTTCCAGGAAACATTATATCACGCTTAAGATAAGTTGAGATGGGTCTATTGACAGCCAGTTTCCCTGGGATTAAGGGATATTTTTGTAGTTTTACTATACAGATAAAATAATGTTGATGCGTGTAACTTATAGCATGCGAAAATTATCTGTTGTCATCTGGTTGAAGACATACTAAATATGTGTTCACCTTATGCTTTAAATTACTAAAATCTTTAAAACTAACTTTACGAAAACTTATTGAACACTTTTTATTGATTTACAGTCACACAAACCTAGAGTGCTTATTAAAAATATTGACAATTACTCTAATTACAGTTAATGTCTCCTTCAAGTAACATCTGTATTTGTGCTGTTTCAGCTCACTTAACAATTCAGTAGGATATCTGGTTTGTTTGTTTTTGATATTTGCTTCAAACTAATCAAAGGCTATCTTCGCTAGTCGTTCCTGAGTTTGAAATGATAGGCTAAAGTGAAGGTTGTTAGTTATTCGTTCCCAACAACGACTTTTTGGATGCTCATGTTTGGCCATATGGTGAGATTTATTCGTCACCCACAGCTTTAAAGTGTAGAGCACTATTATTCTTTTTTCTTAGCAGTTAGAAGACGTTGAAGTTTATTTCAAAAACAAATTTAAATAGTTATTAACGTACAAACAACAACTTATGTAAGAATATATGATACAGAAATACTACATTAAACCTTTACAAACAAAAATATTTTGTGATATTTTCATACTGTTAAACAATGCAAACTAGTATTAGTTATGCGTAAAAAAAGTAAACTTCATGTTATCGTTTGAGCAGCTCAACTGTCACTTCTTGATTATTTAACATTATATTATCAACAGCTATTTTGATCATTAACTATGGTAAGGATAGTTTCTTGCTTACTCATAGATTAAATATGTTAGTTTTGTAATGTCCTCTTTTAAAAGAAGTTTATTTCATATTCTAGTATTACATGAGTACAAAAATTATAGTTCGGTTGAGTGTTTGAATTTTACGCAAAGCTACTCAAAAGTTCTGTCCCTAATTTAGGGATGGAAGACAAGAAGAAAGGCAGCTTGTCATCACCACCCACCTCCAAATCTTGGGCTACTCCTTTACCAACGAATAGTAGGATTGACCGTAACTTTATAATGTCCCAACGGCTGAAAGGGCGAGCATGTTTGGTGCAAGCGGGATTCGAAACCGCGCCCTTCGGATTATGAATCGAAGACCTTAACCCACCTGGCCATGCCGTACATTGAAGTGTTTGTTTATTGGTTACAGTGTAAGTCATTTCTCGTAAAACTATTATTATGCCTGTGTTGTTCAAATAACAGATTATTTATTTTCTTGTCCGTTGGCACAAATTCTCACGTTCAATGAAATTAACTATTAATAATTTCAATGAAAGGAAGAAAACTAGACTTATTTTAATATTACTGATCATAGAGTTCCATCTGATATATTAATTTAGTTCCATATTGTTTTATTTTCATCAATTATTTTTATTTATTGAAACATTTATACAGCCAGGAAAATAGAATGAAACATCAATGAACACTAAACATGTTGAAGAGTAGAAACAGAACTTGCTCTCGTATCTTAGGCCTACAGTGATATAGGAAATATTTTTTTCAACTATGCTTTTTATCAAACGCAATTCCCTCAAACATTTGTCATTTGTTTTAACAACTAAGAGTTCTTGCACTCTGATTTACCTCTCTTTATCTTTAGCTTAACGGTACACCTGACCTCTTGTAACGGTAAAATATTTTAGATATTTGCAGTAGGTAAAACATATTTGAATAAGGTGACGTACATAGCAGGCCTGTCATGGCCAGGTTGTTAAGGAACTCGACTCGTAATCTGAGGGTCGTGGGTTCGAATCCCCGTCACACCAAATATGCTCACTCTTTTAGCCGTGGGGGCGTTATAATGTGGTTGTCAATCCCACAGTTCGTTGGTAAAAGAAGAATCTCAAAAATTAGTGGTGGGTGGTGATGACTAGCTGCCTTCCCACTAGCCTTACACTGTTAAATTAAGGACGGCTAGCGCAGGTAACTCTCGTGTCGCCTTTCGCGAAATTCAAACCAAACCAAACCGTACGTACTCATCCTAATTACTCTGACGTGACGCATTCTAATATAAGAACATTCCAATAACTTATAAAAATAAAAATAAAACACAAAGAATATCACTTTAATGGATTTACTATTATATACTTATTTTGATGTCCATGATTGTTCAGTTATATATATATATTTAGAAAAGCGTGTAACTTATAATGTTAAATAGGTATTGCGAAATTCTCACCTATTCATTAAATTTGTAGAAGATTCTCGAGCGTAAAAATCGTCAATGTATTTATGTAGAGCCTGGCATGGCCTAGCGCGTAAGGCGTGGGACTCATAATCCGAGGGTCGCGGGTTCACGCCCGCGTCGCGCCAAACAGGCTCGCCGTTTCAGCCGTCGGAGCGTTATAATGTGACGGTCAATCCCACTATTCGTTGTTAAAAGAGTAGCCCAAGAGTTGGCGGTGGGTGGTGATGACTAGCTGCCTTCCCTCTAGTCCTACACTGCTAAATTAGGGACAGCTAGCACAGATAGCTCTCGAGTAGCTTTGTGCGAAATTCCAAAAACAACAAACAAACAAGTATTTATGTATGTAAGTACCAGCACTGTTGTCTTAATGAAATTACTGGAAACTTTTCTCTCAAGCTTTTCAACCAACGCGAAACGCCAAAACTGTGATAAACGCTTATTAATCTGGAAACTGGAGATATTTCACCAGGAACGTTATATATTTCGAGCATAACAAACAGTTTAACTTCGGACGTAAGTATTTCTACGAAAACACGGCATAACTTTAGCGGTAAAAAGAAGAGCTAGCTAATTACCCGTTAAGTGAACTGTACCAGTATCGACTCGAAATTAATTTGCTCATCTTGAACCTTTGATAAAAAATTTAATTCTAGATGAAATAGGAGACTCAGTATTGGTTGTAAGATTGTAAAACTTTTGTACATAAATAATTATTTGCAATAACCGTTACTGTTAATTACATTATTATTTGTATATTAAAATCTATAGTAAAACCTGTTTAGGGCGAAAACCTGTATAAGCCGGAAATATCAAAATTGTGCAGCATTAAGATTTCTCTTATAAAAGGCCCTCCACATAGCAGAACATGCGTAATGCGGACGGAAAACTATCTTTCAACTATCAACAAGTAGGTTTAGAACTTGAGTAAGGCGAAAATAGTTTTTGATTAAATATTAATTTGTTATTTAATTAATAATTTCTTTAAATATTAATAGATTATTATTTAATTAATAATTTCTTTAAATATTAATAGATTATTATTTAATTAATAATTTCTTTAAATATTAATAAATTCTTGTTTAATTGATAATTTCTTTAAATATTAATAAATTCTTGTTTAATTAAAATTTCCTTAAATATTAATAAATTCTTGTTTAATAAATAATTTCTTTAAATATTAACAAATTCTTTGTTTAATTAATAATTTCTTTAAATATTAATAAATTATTGTTTAATTAATAATTTCTTTAAATATTAATAAATTCTCGGACACTTTGTTACATTAAGTTTTGGTTAAATATATTCTGTTCTTTTTTTCTTCCGTCATTATTTTTGCAGTTAAATTAGATTCGTGATATGTAGAAATATATTTGTCATTTAGCTGCAAAATTCTGCTCTTTAAATAATTCTCACAAGAAAAATAAATTCCTATTTTCCCTAATTTTAAAATGTTGGGAAAATTTACCACGGGTATAGGTAAACGTGAAAATCTGCGCTATTTCACAAATTTAGGGAAGAGTCAACTTCCTGTGAAATGGAAAGCGTGGATGACAAGTGCTATATCGAGGAATTTTCGAACAAATTAAACGAAAGAATGGAACAAGAAAATAGGAATATTCTACTTTTCCTAGATGATGTAACTTGTCACCCAAAAATTCAACCTTCAAATGTTCGTTTAGTCTTTCTACCTCAATGTACAACATCAGTTCAACAGCCACTAGATAATAGAATTATACAGTGTATAAAATTGAAGTACAGAAAATTGATGCTTCAGCATATTATTACAAACATGGACGACTGTAAGAGAGCATCTGACCATTAAAATTGTGGTGTTAGATGCAATTACATTTTTAAGTCATACAATCAAATGCGTAAAAGATGAATACGTAATAAAGTGCTTTCGAAAATGTGGATTTATTCTTGATAATGACGGAGATTATGGAGAAGTTGTTTGTTATGACGATTCTGGTGAAATCCAAACTCTGATTGAGAAGATTGATGCCGATGATTCTGTAAACGTGGAAGGTTTTGTGAACGTTAAGAATGTTTCAACAGAAACTGATTTAAAATCTGTAATAGAGATGGTAACAGTGTAAGAGATTCAGAAGATGAACAAAACGGAAAAGATAGTGAGGAAATAGAAATTCCTACTTTATCGCAAGTGTTAAGTTATATTAACGTTACCAAATTGTATGCAAAATGAAGGGAGGAAAATGAGCTTCATAAAAAGGCTGTAGAATTGATGTTCTCTTTTAACCGCATGAGAAAACCTATTAAAAAAATAAAACAGTTGAAACTGGACACTTTCTTCAAATAAATTTGATTAAGATTTGTGTACTTATGCATAATGTGAATGTATATATTTGTTCTTATTCTAATAAATATATCATAAACAGTATGATAACTTTATTCACAAACGTCTTACTTCCCTTTAGTCAAGCAAGTATAACGTTCCGCTCAAAAATTATACATAATTAAGGAAATACTTGTTCACTGTCTAAGACGGAAAACCGGCTTAAACCAGAAATTTTACTCGGCCCCGTGCGGTTCCGCCTTAGACAGGTTTTACTATATTTGTATTAAGAAAGAAAATTATGTGTATTAGTCTCGTTGAAGCATCATAAATGTTTGATATGTTTCTAAGTTGTACATTCCGTGTTAGAATCCTTTGTTTTCCATTACGAAACCTCTGGTACTCATTTTTCCAGAAACCATGCGTTACTCCTTACCAGAAACCATGCGTTACTCCTTACCAGAAACCATGCGTTACTCCTTACCAGAAACCATGCATTACTCCTTACCAGAAACCATGCGTTACTCCTTACCAGAAACCATGCATTACTCCTTACCAGAAACCATGCATTACTCTTTACCAGAAACCATGCATTACTCCTTACCAGAAACCATGCGTTACTCCTTACCAGAAACCATGCATTACTCTTTACCAGAAACCATGCATTACTCCTTACCAGAAACCATGCATTACTCCTTACCCCACTTTATTTACATTTCCAGAAACCATGCATTACTCCTTACCAGAAACCATGCATTACTCCTTACCAGAAACCATGCATTACTCCTTACCAGAAACCATGCGTTACTCCTTACCCCACTTTATTTACATTACACTAACGTAAATATACAAGATTTTTTTTCTCCGATAATTCTAGCCATTAGTTCTACCTTGTTTCAAGGCTACGATTTATTATTTACTATTCAACCCACTTGCTGTAACGTCATATATGTTTCCAGCTCAGGTCTCTTGAAATAATCACTGAGAGAAAGGTAAAGTAATGGGAAAAAAAAAAGGCTGAATAAACATTTTTAAGGACTGTAAATATAAACCTGGGGTCGTAACAGAGTTGATTAAAAAGCCAATACCCATGCTTTTACTACAAGTGTATGTTTAAGTCGTTTGAATACTTAATAAAAATTTATAATTTTAAACGAATATTATACTTAACCTGTAATAATGTCTTCTGGTATTGACCTGTTGGTCTTCTCTACACTTTTTACCCCAGAAATAAGTGCTACAAGTAAGCACAGACTGAGATGATTCTTCATGGTTGTTCTTCGTACAAAATATTATTCTGAAAGTAAAATCCAAAGATTAGATGTGACTAAAAAAGAACAAACCAATTTTTAAAACATGAAGAGGTTCGTTAACTTTATTATTAAGAACGTTTAACTCACCTTCACACAAGATAACCCCATGAAGTTACAAGTTACTTTATATTTACTTATATTTCCCTCTTCGTTTCTATCCTCTTACAGTACATGCACTCAAGTTATACAAAACTGTCTTTACAATCTTTTTATTTGATATAACACGTATACGAAAAAGCTAATACGTTTTGTCTTTTGATTCCTAGTATTTGTTAATATATTTGTCCAACCAACATTCCAATATACAATTCATCAATTTTAAACATACAGTGAGCTAATTATGTTGTAATCACTATGATAGATCTATTATGAATTTATATTTATACAGTTTGAAGATTTTTATCACTTAGTTCTATATTTTTAGTGTTAAATTAGCTAATCTAAACTTATTTTGCAAGCTTGAATTTTGTGTTTACGTGTTTTATTTCGAAAGTTTCAAGCATTTTGCATATAAGGGTGTAAAACGTTTGTATATTACATTCAATAATTTTAAATTACCAGAAATTGTATAGTACAAAATAAGTTTCCAGTATGTGAAGCGTCTCAATGTTAAAATCGATAGCGTACATAGAAAACTCCACAGGTTTTCGATAAGTGCAGATAAATCACCACGCTTTTTAGATTGTTTGTTTTTGAATTTCGCACGAAGCTACTCGAGGGCTATCTGTGCTAGCCGTCCCTAATTTAGCAGTGTAAGACTAGAGGGAAGGCAGCTAGTCATCACCACCCACCGCCAACTCTTGGGCTACTCTTTTTCCAACGAATAGTGGGATTGACCGTAACATTATAACGCCCCGACGGCTGAAAGGGCGAGCATGTTTGGCGCGACGGGGATGCGAACCCGCGACCCTCAGATTACGAGTCGCACGCCTTAACGCGCTTGGCCATACCGAACCTCGGTTTTTAGAAACGTACAACATTAACCATACCGCTATCAACAAGGTACAAATAAAACCCATCAATTTCTAAGCACGTACAACATTAATCTTACCACTACCAAGAAGGTTCAGACAAAAATCCATCATTTCTAGACATGTTCCGTTAATAATGTGCAAAACAAAACCACGGGTTTCAGCTACGTACAGTATTAACCATACCACAACAAACACTGCAAATAAAACTTCATAGTTTTTGAATACGCGCTGTCAATATTAACCATACAACAATTGGCAGCGAGTGGACAAAATCCCACCGTTTCTAGACAAGTATAACGTTTAATATTCCACCAATAACGATCAGCAAACTAAAATTCACAGTCGATAGACATGTACAGAATTTATTATACCGCTGTGAAAAGTGTATAGATAAAAACCTTGTGATTTTTAGAATTTAAAGCATTCACCATACCGCTATAAACAAAGGACAAACAAAACTCTGCAGTTATGAAACATTTACCACACTGCTGTTAACTAATCAGACACAAGAATCTACAGTTATTAAACACTTAAACCATTTATCATACAGCTGTTAATAACGTACAGCTATTCATAACATTCCATACTATTGATTTAATGTTCCATGGTCCGACTATTTCTACAAATAAATCACATTTCGCACTTTAAGGCTGTTGATGTGTTATAAATGTGATAGTCAAATATACTACTCTATTAGTCGTAATAAATGTTTAAAATGCGTTCTTCCAGTATCTGCAATTGCATTGCATCCATGTGACAATGGATATTTTACTAATAATGAGTTCCCATCTAGTATGTTGGTCAATTTTAGGATAACTGTATCATTAATGTCTGGAATTGCGAAAGGCTTCTACTAGTGACCGAGGTGGTCATTCACAAAGCACGTGAGAAGCAATTATTATGTCCTGAAAATGCTCCCACAAGACATATACTGCTGGCCGAAATTTTAAGGCCAATGAACACAAAGAAAAAGTATACATTTTGCGTTGTAAGACTCAACTATTTATTTAAGTAGATCTTCGAAAGATGAAAATAAGAAAAGGGAAAATAATAAAAAAAACTTTTAGCATTTAATAGGAAAAATGTGAGCACTATTAAATTAACTTTCACGTGTATTTCACATGGTTACCAATATTCTATGAGTCGCCGTCCTATATTAAAACCGTGGAGTCTACCAGCACGGGAGTCACGTTATTTATGAACATATATAGGTTTACAGTTCATGTGCTGATAGTTGATGGTTCTTCAATAGTTATGATCAATAACAAAACCAGTGGGTTAAAAAAAAAAACTTCACTGACATGTAATAATCATGGAGTCATACAGAAGATGTCATATGCATATTAACTTCTGACAAAACGGTGAACTGTACTTTATCAGTCCATTAAATAGTTACAGTCCATTAGTCATTGACTTCCAACCTTGTCATCAACTGTAATGTTGGGTTAAATCCATCTCAATCAGTGCCATAACAATATGCGGCTTGTAAGGGAACTTTTGTAAAGTTGACGAAAACGTCAGATAAACGGTTGAAATTGGCAAACCCAGACAGAAAGCAACATAATGTGTTTTGTTGCACCAACGGCACTTCAGTTGGGTTTTATAGTATTTTCAAGCAAAATTGGATTTTCTGAAAGGCATCAGACAGACACGCAAGTAACAACAGATTCGCTAAGAAAATAAGAGAAGTAACTATGATTTGGGTAACTCAACTGAGTTTACCTCGTGTGTGTATGTAAAATTATGAGACTGAGCAAATTTGGTAGAAACGAAAACAGTCTTCGCTATTTAAAAAAAACAAAAAAAAAAAACACAGCATACATTATTTCACGCACAAAAGGAATTCACTTTTAATAGAATGTGTTTAGCCCCATGACTTTCTTTTTTTCGACATTATCTTTCCTTTAACTAAACATTATCACAATGAAGTAAGTCTTTACTAGATAATCTTTTAGTAGTACTGGATGAAAATAATTTTACCTGAAATCAACAGGTAAACTCGCTTTCTTTGTCTAGTTCAGGATCATTTTGAGACCTTCGTTTCTGGTCGGCTGTTATCTTTAAACAACGACAAATTGGCCAGCAAAATAAATTACAGTTGGTAATCCTTACAATTCAAGTGCTATAAAAGAACATCTTGTAGAGCAGAACAGTCATTTTATGTCATGTAATGAACATAGAAACAAACCAACAAGAATTAAGTAATTTCAACGACTTTTTGGACCACGTGTCTGTACTAAAATGTCATGATAACTAATTCTTTTTAAATATCTATATTACTGAAGCAAGTAGATATATTTGCACACCATAACTCCTTCAGGTACAACACTACTCGTCTCAGCGACAATTACAGTAGCGTCAGTGATCTGCTGTACGGGCTATCATAATCACAAACTGTATCCTGAAATGTCTTTATGAATTTGTGTACACCAATACAGAAACAAATGTTGTGCACTATGCAGTATTACTTGAATCTTGTCTCTATGCAATTACTTCTTGGTTGAATAAACTACATTGGCCTACTTACACCCATGGGAAACATCCGAAAAAACAACCTGTTCCAATACTTGTGGCACATCTAGCATTTGCCTTTGCATTTTTACCCTTAATGCCCCTGTGAAGTTTCATCTTCAATCAAATAAAACATATTAGCTTCATCTCAATGGGATTTTAATATTTGTCAAGCTGTTCATTTTTAACCTCAACTTTGCTTTTCGGATGATTGCATTGATCCTAAATGTTCTGTTTCGCATGTTCACCAGTTTTCATAGATATCATTGAAGGTTCCCCATGTCGAAATATTGTATCACTTGGCTTTAGATCATTTAACAATCTCTCTATACGAATATTCTTTCTAAGAAAAATTTGCTTTTTAGTAATCAATCATTATGGGTTACCTGTTCTCTGCTCACCACGGGTGTCAAAACCCGGTTTCCAACGTTGTAAGTCAGTAGACATACCGTTGTACCACTGAGGTGCCCTATGAAAGACCATGACATATTTCTCTCGCCACAAGCCATCCTGTACCAAGGCACTGTTAGTTGGAAGTTATCCGTGAACCAAATACATCAGTTTTTAAACCTGTTAACCTGTCGCCCTGGGGCCAAAACTGTAGTAAAATGCCACTGCATTGGAACTCACAAATCGTTTTTACTTAGGTATATTCCTAAGTACGTATTGACATATGTGTGTGAATTATCTCTTACAACTAGCATTTGGTATGATAAATACTAAAACAATGTAAAAGTACAAATACTGCATGGAAACTTGAATACTTTCGATAAAAGGTGTATCGACGCCGGTGTATCGATCCATCTGTCTTTCTGCACTAATAATACAAATTTTGTTTTATTTTGTACTAAGAAAAACAAATGTCATACAAGCATCAGGTTTACAAGCTTCGTATCAACTCATAAAGGGTTCATACTATTTATATAATTCATTATTTTATGACTTTTCTTCCGACTACTATGAGTAAAATTGCTGTGGCCACAAAACCATGAAAATATGATTCATAAATGAAATGAAGCATTTCATTTCATTATTTTCATTGAAATAAATGATATAATGAAATTGTGTAGGCTAAGCGTGGCCTGTTTGGTATTGACAAAAAAGCCGTGCTTAGCCTACACTTCAACACTATATATTCTAATTATTCAGAAAATCTTCTAACAAGAAGATGATCAAATAAGTTTTGCTAAATTTTCATATACAAAATCTAACAGTTCTCACACTAACATTAACTAAACTTAAGAATATATATGACTCATTTTGAGCGAGTAAAATATTGTAGTGAGAAACTTACCAATTTCTGCTTTCACTTACTAGCGTCAATAAATAAGAGAATCAAAGAAGGTAGATTTGCATACTTTACCTTGAAGCCAGCCACCTGATCATGTGATCATTTCTTGGAATTGTATAAAAAAAAAACCTCTAAAAAGAGACTGTGATTGGTCAAAGAAAATTCACTTAGAAATTAATCGTATTCGTCTAAAATTTTAATATCAAATTTACAAACATAACACACAGCTAGCCATGAAACAGATATTTTGTTTACTAATCAACAGTACGTCAAATAAGGCGCTACATTAAGCAAACAGCGTTCCTGCTTATCGCAAACATTCGCATGTCAAAAGTGAAACATCTGGTGGTTAAAATATAACAAAAATCTTCATTCATCAAAGCCCACAAAACGTGATTCATGATTTAAGAAACAGTTTGTGAGTGGAACCCAAACATTTAGTCCTGGTCTTTACGAACATAATATTTCGGAAAATAAGTTCAATGTGTACGTGTAGCGTTGCACATATATGCGTATGTTTTACCTCTATGCTTTTATTCTTAAAACCTGAAAATAAAATACAATAAATATACTGGCAACAGTTCTTATGGTTACACTAGTGATTAGGTAATATGCTCAGTTTATTACGTGGAATTAAAGACTTAAGTCTAACTCTTAGGTATCAGATATGTTACGTATTATAATTTATCTCAAACGAGTCTCCGATTTATTATGTTACGTACTACGATTTTAAATAGCCAGAAATTTGAATTTAAATTTTAAAGTTAATTGAATGTCGATATATATCACATTTACGATTTTTGCCAACAACTTTAATACACAGAATAACAATACAATTTAAAATAACGCTTATTATAATTAATGGTTTATATACAACATTGTTACAAATTTACAAACAATATTAAGTCATCTATATGATCAGGAACTAAATGTTTTATTGATGGTTCACGATGAGTGAATTAATTCTATCCTGATATTGTTATACTTCGCTTAATGGCTAGACTCGCGCTGTTTACATGCTGGCTTGACTCCGAAGTAGATATCTAATATTCTCATAGAAATACATACAGTAAAACCTGTCTAAGGCGGAATCGCACGGGACCGAGTAAAATTTCCGGCTTAAACAGTGAACATGTATTTCCTTAATTATATATAATTTTTGAGCGGAACGTTATACTTGCTTGACTCAAGGGAAGTAAGACGTTTGTGAATAAAGTTATTATGCTGTTTTTGCTATATTTATTAGAATAAGAACAAAAATATACATTGAAGACATACATAAGTACACAAAATCTTAATCAAATTTATTTTTAGAAAGTGTCCAATTTCAACTGTTTCGTTTTTTATAATGGGCTTTCTCATACGGTAAAAAAAGAGAACACCAATTCTGCGGCCTTTTTATGAATTTCATTTTCCCGTCTCATTTTTGCATACAATTTGATAACGTTAATATAACTTAACACTTGTGATGAAGTAGGGATTTCTATTTCCTCACTATCTTTTCTATTTTGTTCATCTTATGAATCTGTCTCTTGTGATTCTATTACAAATTTTAAATCAATTTCACCAGTTTCTGTTAAAACATTCTTGTCAACATTCACAAAACTTTCTGCGTTCACAGAATCATCTGCATCAATCTTCTCAATCAGTGTTTGGATTTCACTAGAATCATCATAACAAACAACTTCTCCACAATCTCCGCCATTATCAAGAACAAATCCACAGTTTCAAAAGTACTTTATCACGCATTCATCTTTTACGCATTTGATTGAATGACTTAAAAATGCAATTGCATCTAACATGTCAATTTTAATGGTCAGGTGCTCTCTTACAGTCGTTCATGTTTGTAATAATATGCTGAAGCATCAATTTTCTGTATTTCAATTTTATACACTGTATAATTCTATTATCTAGTGGCTGTAGAACTGATGTTGTACATGGACGTAGAAAGACTAAACGAACATTTGAAAGTTTAAACAAATAATTAATTAACAAGAATTTATTAATATTTAAAGAAATTATTAATTAAATAAGAAATTAATGTTTAATAAAAAAAATTTCCCGCTTTACTCAGGTTTTAATCCTACTTGTTGATATGTGAGGTCAGAGAAACATAGTTTCCGTCCGCGTTACGGAGGTTCCGCCATATCGAGGGCATTTTTAAAAAGAAATCTTAAGATAATGCTGCAAAATTTTGATATTTTTGGATGGCCCGGCATGGCCAAGCGTGTTAAGGCGTGCTGCCTTACCTCTAGTCTTACACTACTAAATTAGGGACGGCTAACAGAGATAGTTTTCGAGTAGCTTTGCGCGAATTTCAAAAAACAAACAAACAGACGTATGAAAAACCTCATGTTTCGAACACTGCAAATCAAGTAAACACAACATAACCATAGAAAACACCCAAATACTAAATAAAGAAACAATTATAAACAAACGCAAAATTAGGGAAGCCTTACTTATACAACAACTCAACCCCAAAATAAACCAATACAAAGGAACACTTTTATACCTATATTAATAAATATAATCAAACATCTAAGCACTCCCTCTACATTCCTACACTGAGTTACACAACCCTCTTCAAACAAGTGGTCAGCTATCGGTCAATTATTTCTTTCTTTCTTTCTTTGTGAACCTGACGATGACCGAAGAAGGTAAAAACGGTGTTCGCTCCTCTACATAAAAAACATTTCTCAACCCAAACGAGCCGTTTTAACATATATATTTTCCTCATGCTAGTTTGTTTTGTTAAATTTCGCACAAGCATCTCGAGAGTTATATGCGCTACCCGTTCATGATTTGGAAATGATAGATTAGAGAGTAGATCATAGCCAGCTCACAGACTGATCTGATCCACTTCTCTTTAATAGTGCTAATTTGAGTATCATCTTGTTCTGCTCTTACTTCTGTACCTATAAGATATATTATCTGTGATGGATTTATTATTATATATTTATTTTAATACATGTGATTGTTTCTATTTAATATATATTTAGAGATACATGTAACTTATAATGTTAAATATATGTTGCGAAATTCCCACCTGTTATGCAAATTTATAGAAGTTTCTCGAATGTAAGAATTAGCAATGTACTATGTGTAAGTAAAATATTGTTGCCAAATTAAATTTCGAGAACCTCGCCTAAAGTTTATAAGTAGAAGCGTCAAGAGACAGTTTTCATATTGTTGTTGGTTTGTTATAGTCAGTATACTATAAACATTAGCAGATATAATTGTGATAAACGTTTATTTATCGAAAAACTACAGATATTTGACCAGGAACAATAATATATTTATAACATTGCAAACCGTTTAATTTCAGTGAAATAACTTTGTACGTTAATACAGTAAAACCTGTCTAAGCCGTAAACTGCATAAGGCAAAAAACCTGTACAAGCCAAAAATATCATTGTTTTTTGAATTTCGCACAAAGCTACTCGAGGGCTATCTGTGCTAGCCGTCCCTAATTTAGCAGTGTAAGACAAGAGATAAGGCAGCTAGTCATCACCACCCATCGCCAACTCTTGGGATACTCTTTATCCAACGAATAGTGGGATTGACCGTTACATTATAATGCCCTCACGGCTGAAAGGGCGAGCATGTTCGGTGCGACGCGGATTCGAACCGCGACCTTCAGATTACGAGTCGAACACCTTAACCCACCTGGTTAAGGGCCGGGCCGGACTCAGGAACTAACAAGTTTAAAATATTTTGTATGACTGCGAACTTTCTGAGCTAACAAGGGAGAAAGAATTGGATCAAACTTTAAAAAAAGGGCAGTTAAGTGATGAGTGAATTTCTGGAATATTTTAAGCTACTATTAAGTACACCTATAAGGTGATTATACCAATAAATATACTCTTTCTCCACCCCGTAATGTTTCAAGGAGGCTTAAAACTTAACACCAGAGTGCGTGTCGTGTAATTGATACTAAAACATTATTACTATTTAATATTTATAAGTTGACCCTCAGTACTTCCTCTAAATTAATTTCGGACCAATTAAAATTCACCTCTACTGAACTCACTAAACTGTCGTAATGTGTTGGAGTGTATAAATATTGAAGTTCGTATCCTCATAACACTTTTACCTGATTCTAAAAGTTCACTTTTTAAAGATATCTATAAGAATTCTTGAAGCCAGAAGTAAAATGAATCAGTCAGAGAAAAATTCCAAATTCTGATTATATACAGTCAGAATATGTGCATATATATAAAGTTTTCTGTCTTACAATATTTTTATTTGAAAACTACATGTTGTTTCTTCTTCTGTGTCATTAAAATATTCAAAATCGTTATTTTAGTAGTTTTATCTTAAGATATCTTTTAAATCTGTAGTTTTTATTGTGTGGTAGTTTTGACATTTATAGATCCGGTCATTTTCAGTCTCGTGCAGAACAGCAAAACTCTCAATACGTGGTGTAAGTAGCAGTTTAGCATAAGGACAGAAACATTTATGCAAACGAATTGTTTATCATCATGCTAAAAGCTTACAGGGGTTTTATAACTATTGGTAATACCTAAGGTTTACAATTGATTTACTAGTATGAATTTTTTGCAACCAGCAGCAGATAACACAACACTTGATGAAACAAGTGTAATTGATAACACTTAAACCTGGCGAGTGTGGTGACCAAGTTGAATATACAAACTCTTACTTGTGTTTAGTGAACCAGTCCTTGTCAGTTTCAGCAGTGTTATTTATTGCACTGAGACAGGTCAGTTCTGTTTGAATAAAATGTTTGCTGTGGAGAAAACCCGGTCTGATTCAAGGTTTAAGTATTAACGTAACCTTTAACTAGAGAAACTATAGGTAGCCGACGCCATAAAACTTTGAAAGGAGAGACAGTTTGATGAAAATCGTGTGAAAACTAATCACGTGACTGGACTACATTGTCTCATTGATCTTTATCCTAATGTTTGTTCCATTGAAACCTCAATTCATTCTCGATTTTACTTGTGTGCGAGTGTTTGTGTGTTGTTAAAATATCTAATTGACAGAACTACCATGGTAACCAACTCTGCGATTTATTTTATAATAGATTTTTATTTTTGTTAATCTTGAGTTCTGATTGCACGTTGTTGATGTAACCTTTTGTAATCGCCTTTCTTCAAGTACTGGTTCTCATCCGTTCAGATCTGACAATTCAATGTTATTATATTCAAATATCAACGTTATTTCTTGCACAACTCTTAGTTCGAGCTGTAATGAACAATTTACGACAAGTCAGGTAAAAATATATTCTTATAAAAACAAATTAACTTTAATGTAATCAGTTCTTTTTGACTAAAATAACTCACCAGTTATTTCATCAGTACAATGTTGTGACTAATTATAATAATAATCCATTATTTGAGAAGACAATGTTCTAATTCTAAATTTCAAAAAACAACAAAGAAATAGATTTTAAGATCCATCAGTCATAATAATCAAGTTTTAATATTCAAATTTACCGAATGACGTATCTCCCCAGCCAGTTATTGTAGCTCTTCTTCCGATAAAGTCTTCACGCACAAGAGAAGGCTTAGGTAAGCAGACTGGTGTAACTTTATTATTAAAGCTGGCTGATCCTTTAACCTTCAAAACAGCAATATCGTGATAGTTCTGGCTGGGCTTGTAACATTCACGTACAATAACGTCTTCCACATCATATTTTGTTCCATCTTTTAGAGTGTGACCTCCCACACGAAACGTATACACAGACGGAGAACTGTAGAAGAATGAACGAATTTGTTCAAGATGAAATATAAATTTTATAGGTGGTAATAAATCTCATTTCTTACTATTCAAATTTTCCCAAAACAGAAATTATATAATTATATAAATATAATTATTATATTTGATGAACGTTAGAAATCCAGGTTTATATGACATTTTAGGAGTGTTTACAGTTTTCAACTATTTTACACCCTCTCAACAGTAATAACAATTTTTGTAACTTGGCAGGAACTGATGTTTTATTGTAACGTTGCGATTGTTTTGTATTTAATTTCAAGAAGTAATAAAGAATATTGATCTCTTTTTTCAAACTTGTACTCTTTGTTCCCTATTACCTACGCATAAACACTAAAACAGTTAAAACCATGTCCTTTTATGTTTGTAATTTTGAGATAACGTAACCCGTGGGGGCGTTATAATGTTACGGTCAATCCAACAATTTGTTGGTAAAAAGAGTAGCCCAAGAGTTGGCGGTGGGGGGTGATGACTGCCTTCCCTCTAGTCTTACACTACTAAATTAGGGACGGCTTGCACAAATTGCCCTCGAATAGTTTTGTGCGAAATTCAAAAACGAACAAAACGCTTGTAACCGAAAATAAGCTATTACTTACACAGGTTCGTCTGATATCTTAAAACAGTGGGCAGCACTTATGACATAATTAGGCGATATAAGAGCACCACCGCAAAGAAATCTTTCAGAAAATGTAGACTTTCGCGAAATTCCAACCTAAACTGTGATTGATATATAAATGCATTTTAAATTACCACTACAAATTCACATTAAATAAAAACTATTTTATAGCATTCATACCTAAATAAAATGAAGTGAAACAAATAAATCTGCAAGTTACAAATAAAATATCACTACAAGTCGCTGGAAACAATTAAACAAAAGTACTGTATATCTTGTTCAATTAAAATATAACACCCTATTCTTTCTCTTCAAAGAAATATCGAGCCATTTCCTTCTAGCGTTTAATATGTTGTATTCTTCTTGAAAAGTATCGTAGAAGAGTTAAAGTGAGGTCAACAAGGAAACCGTTTAAACGCATTCTATTGAAGTTGAGATATTGTTTCGAAATTATACACGACTCGGGTCTTTTGTCTGAACGTAAGATAAAAACATAACAAAACTGGCCCTCATCAGTTTCCTTTTCTAAGTGATTAAGATAATAACTTAACAGGACTGTTATATTGATACCTAATAAAGAGGTTTAGGATCGCCATATATAAAACTCAAAATAACAGTCGTATACCTTATCATGCATCTCCACTGTGGTAAAATTAAAATTAAATCGATACTACGAAATGAAAAAAAAAAAAAACAGTAAAAAGTAACTGATGAGTAGATGGATCTACTCTTTCGCGGATCTAGAACAGGTGTGATTAGCTTTCTTCTGAATGGTTGTAGTTGTCTTGCCACCAATGGTGTGCTTATTTTTAAGATTTTCCGTAGACCACAACCTGAAGTAAACATAGAACTTCACTTTTATAACATTTTCTAAAAAAATATTGGAAATATTTAGAGTAATTGTAGCTGTTATTGTAAAACAAAGCTCAAATAATTTACAGATACACAGTTTTATTTCTAAATTTTATTAACATCATTGTACCTCAAAATCTACGATATTGTGCTCCATTATTTTCTTATATTATATACGACATGACCATGTAGTTAATTCACGCGACTCGTAATCTCAGTGTCGCGGGTTCGAATCCCCGTCACACCAAACATGCTCGCTTTTTCAGCCGTGGGGGCGTTATAACGTGACGGTCAATACTACTATTCGTTGGTAAAAGAATAGCCCAAGAGTTGGCAGTGGGTGGTGATGACTAGCTGCCTTCCCTCTAGTCTTACGCTGCTAAATTAGAAAACAAACAAATCATTCAGAAAGAGAAGAAATTAAAAAATAATCAACGTATACTAAAAGGTAAAACGTGAGGCAGAAAAATAAACGATAAATACAACATCGACTTGATCGTGAAGAAACTCAGCGTCGACATATATACCGTAATACTATAATAGCTAAGAATTAAAATCAAGAACCTCATTACAAGTACCACACAGAAAATAATAATAACAGAGCCATCTAGAAAATGAAAGGAAAAATGTTTTGATATTACAAAAAGTAAACCTCAGACTTGAAGAATATTTTAACAACATTTAAAATGATTATCCAAACTCAGAAATGTTACTAAATAGGAAAATAAATATTGTTGATTTTAAATTGCTATTAACGTAACCTTCCACACATTGAATAGAATATATCCATGTGAATAAAGTAGAGTTCTAAACATATCTTCGTTTTCATCAAATAAACATTATCTGGCTCTTGATGTTTATTTAACTTCGGAACTACAAATAAATAAACGCTTTTATATCCTTGTATTATTTTAGAGATTCATTGACAAAGATTTCTGGTTAGAGTTGAAGATACGGAATATACATGTAACTTTGAGCTCTGTTTTTTACATATTTTCATTATTCTTTGATATAAAATAACACAAAAATATAAAAGTTTTTATATTTTTTGTAGCTCATGCTCACCTGCTGGTACAGCAGTAAGTCTACGGATTTACAACGCTAAAAGCAAGGGTTCGATTCCCTTAGATGGACTCAGCAAATAGTCCGATGTGCCTTCGCTAAAATAAAGCCTTCACACATTTGTAGCTCATAAGTTAAATAAAGACTGAAAGCTAAGTAATGTTTATTTAATAAGTAGATACGTAAATACTATTGGTGTTAAAATAATGTATTGATACAAAAATAAAACTTTTGCATCAAGATTAAATAGATGAGAAATACATGTCAGACAAGTTAACATGGAATGTGAAATGTTTAACGGCAAAACGATTAACTGAAACTATACAATTTCTTTAGAAGAAACAATCTTAACAAAAGTGTTTTTATTTAGTTAAAATATCCACTAAAAATAAATCATGAACCACTTAAAATTCCTCACTTTGAAAGTGAAGGTCCGGAACGTTCTCCGACGTATTTGGATCTGGAGTTTTCTCAGGACAACAAACAACTGGGATTAAACCAATCCATTCACAAATTTTAGCATATTCATTAGCTACATTATCTAGTACTTTAGGGCAGTCAACAATATTTTTACATTTTCCATTTTTGTTTGTACAAGGGAAAGAAATGCCACTTCCAAGAGAGGTCAAGACGGACTTTCTCAACAAAGATTTTTCTGAGATTCAGAAAAATGTATATAATATTATTACCTAAATATTGTTCATCCATATAACTCTAACATGCGAATATTATGTGATGTCCTTCTATCAGACATGTGCTTAATTTAAGTTATGTTGACTTTAATTCTTCATATCACTAATTTCTGTGATATTTAACGTACACGTGCTATATTTAATAAGCTTCTTCTTTTCATGACCCATTTTAATGTTCGACAGTCATCAAAAGTTGTTTTCTGAAATGTACTTCTGGTCTCTGAACAGAGAAATTCCAATTGCTATGTTGTTTGATGATTGGTTGAATAATGATACATGAAATTAGGCGCAGAAAGAAAGAAACGAAAAAAGATATTCCCTTGCAGTGAGGGGTGGTATGAAGTGTACAAAAGGGAGCAAATAACCAATCGAGCTGATGGAATCACGTGCTTGTACCTAATTAGTTGCGTCATTTAGTTTGTAATATTAAAATGAATACTCGCTTCCCGTACATAGAACAGGTAATTTTTCGGATGTTTCATTATAGAATAGTGCACGTTTAATGTAAATAATGTACATAAATGGACAAAAACAAATCACCATCGGCAATGTAAGTATGTCTTGGATGTGCATAAGTAACGTCAAAGGCTTCGTGCTCTAATTTATTTGGTCTGTTACTGTTAATTTAACATTTTAATATAACTAATATTACAGTTATTGTACTAACACTTAATTTCACATTTCCAAGGATTATACAATTCCAAGATGGTAAGAGTGGTTATATTTAACATATGCTCCTTTTCAAAATGTGTTTAAGTTTTTGTGTGAGAATAAAAAAAAATGTTTACAAGAAAAGTGTCATATAATATAAAGCGAAAACATTAGTCTCAAACCGCTTCCTTTATATGAATTTGTTTGTTAGTTGTTGTTTGTGTAGTTAATCACAAACTACACAGTGAGAACTCTGTGTTTTGCCTACCATATGTGTCAGAACCCAGTTTGTAACGTTGTAAGTCCACAGACTTGCCACTTAATTAGTAAAACAGTTTATTTCTCGTATTCCTTTTTTTTAGATTAATCATAGAAAACATAATTATTGGTTATTGTGAGAACATTTCACTAAATCATATCTTCATTATAACAGCTTTATTACTTTAGTTTTTAATTTAGCTCATATTTTAATTAGTAATGCTTGAAAAAAAATATTTCGTTGATGTGTGTTCATGCTAGATTATGACAGGTTCAGAAGAATAAATTTATGTAAACTGTAGTGAAAGCAAGGCTAAATTAGCATCTTTCTAAACGAACATTCATAGAGTGCAACATGCTATTTTATTAAGATTTCATTGTTATTCTCGCATATTTTGTTTGATGACGAAACTTTCGAAATGTGTGTAACCAAAGACTGAGCTAAGCCTAATATTTTAATTTCTCTCAATTTTTGTTATTATCCTTAGTATATACAGTTTTACGTTGGATTGACCACAACGAAGACAAATAACTACATAGTAATATTACACACCCTGCAGAGAAAGTGGGATGATGCACGGTTTTGAAAGGACTGAGCTGATTCAACTCTTTATGAACACTATTAGTTTCTACAAAAATGGCACGTGCTCGTTAGTACACCGAACAGAATTTATATCAGAAACAAAATCTTCACCTCTGCTCTTACTACAAGTGTAAGTCGCACTTATTTTAGAGAAGAAAGTTACAATTCATAATAAGTTTTTATTACAATTTATAATAAGTTGATTATATTCGCAATCTGACTTGAAGTAGCGATTTTATATAAAAAATAACTGGTTATTTTTCAGAATTCCTCTTTCCAAGAATTGATACTTAACAATGGGCTAATTGTTTTTCAATCTTTTGTAATCATGTTATTATTATAATGAGATGATTATCTCCTTAAGAATCCCTATTCTTGTCTTGTAAAGAGGTCCTGGTATGGTATTATGAATTCAAGCACTCTCTGCCGATAAAAACGCCTTCCAAAAACAAAATCACGAGTTGCATTTTGGGCCTGAGGATGCGCTTTGAAACTTACGAAATATTCCACTGTTCGTTTTTTTGAAATACGCACATAGTCATCACCACCCACCGCCAACTCTTAGGCTACTCTTTTATCAACTAATAGTGAGATTTACCGTCACATTATAACAGCCCCACGACTGAAAGGGCAAGCGTGTTTGGTGGAAGGGGGATCGAACCAGTGACCCTCGGATTACGAGTCGAGTGTCTTAACCACCTGTACATGCCGGGCCTCCGCGGTTCGTGAGTCAAATATAGCCCAACAACTAGTAGAGAATCTGTCTGTCTGTTTGCAATCTTTGTCGCAGTTAAGTCTTATTTGACCTCTTTTTTTCCCTGTTGGTAGTAAGTGTAACAGATGTATATTTATTTTAATATCTATGTTTGTTTCAGTTTAGTATATATTAAGAAAGCGTATGACTTATATTGTTAAATGTATATTGGGAAAGTCTTGCCTATTCTCAAAATTATGTATATTCTCGAGCGTTAGAATCAACTATGTGTTAGGTTGTCCAGAAATAAATGTCATAATTCTCAAGATGTCATTTAGAAGCTGAATATTTAGTAACTTATCGTTGGTTGGTTTGGTTTAATCAAACGTTTGTCACTTACAAGGCTTTATTAATTGTCTGCTGTTTCAACTCTACTCGGAGTACGTTTTGCAACCCCCAAGGCAGAATGGACAAGAAGGACTTTCATCTGATTTCTCTCTACGACTTCAAACTTGAACAAAAAACTACCGAAACTACATGGAACATCAACCAGGCATTCGACCATGGATCTGTTATTGAACGTTCAGGTAAACGTTGGTTCTAAATATTTCGGCATGGATATGAAAGTCTTGAAGACCACGAAGGTCGTAGAAGGAAGTCATCCATAAATTAAAACACATTAAAGGAAGTAGTTGAGACAGACTCTCACACAACAGTACGTGAGCTTGTAAAATAGCTAGGCACAATCAAATAAGGCATTGCCAACCATCTGAGTGCAATTGGAAAGATGAAAAAGTTGGATAAGTGGGGTCTGCGTGAGCTGACTGAGGATCAACCAGATTGGTGTTATGAGACCTGTCAAGCATGACGCTCTAGAAACTGAACGAATTGAGAATCGAAGTTCTGCCTCATACATCCTTATAACCCAGACCATTCCCTCCAGAATTTTCATTTTTTCAAACACTTTCACAACTTTTTGAACAATAAACGTTTTTGAAACCAGGCAGCTGCAGAAAAAGCTTTCAGGGAGTTCATTGACCATAGATCAACAGTGATTTATACTTTTCCAACCTTCGCATTTCTAAAACCACATTTATTTCTGGACAACTTCATTATACATACTTACGTAAATATCATTCTTTTTGAGCCAGCTGAATTTTCGAGAATCTCGCCAAATCACAATAAAAGGCAGTTATTGCAGCAAACAATTTAGTCATAGTGTTGGTCTGTTACAGTCAGTATATTATAAAACCTCTAAAGTTATAATTGTGATAAACGCTTATTAATCGGAAAGCTACAGATATTTCACGAGAAAAGTTTAGAAATTTCGAAAATAGAAACCGTTCAACTTCAGTGAAATAACTTCGAAAGTCAGTATTTTTACGAGGTCATTAGATATTGTTGTTGGTGAAACATTTACATGTGCTTCAAGTTAGCTATCCGTCGAAAGGAATGCACAATGTACAAACTCGGACTTAATTCGATCGTCACGGACCTCGATAGTCGGGAAAATATTGAGTTCCAGACCAGATAGAAGACTGAATATTGTTTGTGAGGTTCTAAAACTTTTCTATATATACTATTTGTAATAACTATTGTTATAAATTGTATTGGTAATTGTATGTTAAAATAAATTTGCGTTAAGAAAGAACATTGTGAGTATGAACATTGTTGGGAAGTATCACAAATTTAAAACATATTGAGATTTAATTAATTTTATAATTTCCGGTGACATGAAATAGTTTATTTTATTTTGAATTTCAAGCAAATCTCCACGTTCCTAATTTAGCACTGTGACTGACTGTAACAAGTTAACAACCCCACGGTTGAAAGGACGAGCATGTTTGGTGTAACAGGAATTCGAAATCTCAAATATCGAGTTGACCGCCCTAACCACTGGCCACGCAGGGAGTCTATGAAATCGTTATACGTAACGTACGTAATATAATAAATCAGAGACTCGTGCAGGATAAATTATAATATGTAACAATGATAACTGGTTTAGGGAGAATGTTATTATAATTACTACCTAATGGTCAGAGTATGACGAAATTACTTTGACCTCTCTCAGGACAATGTTCATGAAAGTAATTATAGTAGCATGACTAGCAGCTAAAAACTAATGTCGGTTTCTTTGTCGAGGGCCCGACATGGCCAGGTGAGTCAAGGCGTTCTACTCGTAATCTGAGGGTCGAGGGTTCGAATCGCCGTCGCACCGAACATACTCGCCCTTTTTAGCCGTGGGGGTGTTATAATGTTATTGTCAATCCAACTATTCGTTGGTAAAAGAGTAGTCCAAGAGTTGGCGATAGGTGGTGATGACTAGCTGCCTTCTCCCTTGTCTTACATTGCTAAATTAGGGACGGCTAGAACAGATAGCCCTCATGTAGCTTTGCGCGAAATTCAAAATCAAACCAATTCTTTGGTAAGTGTATGGTGGCTTATTAAGTGATATTACTAATGTACTTATTAATGCATAAGAGCTATTTCGGTCTATCTTCAAGTATGGAGAAGTGATCTAAGTCGCACTATAAGCCATGTTTGTCCCAGTTTTACCAGAAATAATTTAGCGAATTATACAGAAGTCTATTGGATAACGTTTGTCAGTAAATAGTGATGAAGTGGTTCTGGGTACCATTTCATATAATGTATGTAGTAATGAGTTTTGTATTGTTTATAATTTGGTGATACGTTTTACTACTGCATATATATTCATGTTGGTCATGCATGTTCAGTTACTAGTCTTGTAAATTTTGATCACTTTGTCTGTCACAGTTCAATAGTTTTCTTTTTTACCCGTTAAACTCCAAGCATAACTTGTACATGATATTTATGTCGTTTACTCACGTTAATTTAGGGTCATAGGTTAAGCCTAGAAATTTGGTTAAAGTAGTTTTCGTATATAGTTTAAGTGGATCTTTTTCGTGTTTTATTTCTTTTGTAAATACTACCAGTTGATTTTCGGGAACATTTGTATTTATTCTGTATTTTTGAGAACATTCCTCAATGTGGTTTAATTAGATTTGTAAATTTACAAGCAGAAGGTCTATAGACCATCACGCATTTCTTAACAATCCGATTTGTAGCATCGTAAACCTGTAGACGTAACGCTGTGTGGTGGTAAAACCAAACTTTAAAAATGAATTGCTTCTTTCCAAACATACAAACTATCAAAAATACTGATGCTCCGATTGGTTGAAGATAAATGCTTTTATTGTCCTAACCAAACTAGCAACTTCCAACATCTTTACCCACTATCAAATTTGAAGTTCATTGGGATAATGACGACAATTTTTTCTTTTCTGGACACTTTGAGAACCAAAACATAGGTTTTACTCTCTGCATACACAAAACCGACAATTTCTTTAAGTTATATTTCCTTCTACCAAGAAGAGGCCAAACGCTTATCATTCCATCATTTGTTTCTTTTAACCTACAGTTTAATGCTAACTGTCATTTCTTGAACATAAAATTAAAAGCATTGCCGTATTTTCAAACAATCCAATTTTCCATAGTGTATTACAACAAATTGCCTTCTTACAGCAAGAAAAATATTGTGTTATAAAAAGACAGAGAAAGGCTAACTTATGTTAATATGAAACCCCATTTATATCGACTACAACACAAATACTGTGTATATTGAGAAAACACTAAGTAATAATAATTCTGACATGAACGCGAACGTCTAAACACAATTAATATAACCTAAATTCAAATACAAAAATCACACGTCAAGATAAACAAACAAGACGTTTATTTAAAATCATACCAGTTACGTGAGATAGCCTATGTAAATGAGAGTGTTGAAATATTTTCTAACCATAAAAAAAAATTCATTACATACGAGGTATGTTAAAAAAATACGCGGACTGACGTCATAAAATAAATTGTACTTTATTTAGAAGTTACAGGTGTGGGACCCCTTCAAAGTACTCTCCTCCCCAACGCACACACTTATCCCAACGGTGTTTCCACTTGTTGAAACACTCCTGGTACGCTTCTTTTGTAATGTCCTCCAGCTCCTTCGTCGCATATGCCTTAATCTCGGGAATCGTCTCAAATCTTCTTCCTTTCAAGGGTCTTTTGAGTTTGGGGAACAAGAAAAAATCGCAAGGAGCAAGGTCAGGTGAGTAGGGGGGGGTAAGAACAGTGATCGAGTGTTTGGCCACAAACTCACGAGTTCTGAGGCTGAATTTCGCAGCAACGCGGTGCATCTTCAATTTTTCGGTCAAAATCTCGTAACAAGATCCAACCGATATCCCACACTCTTCAGCAAGCTCCCCTGACAGTCAGACGTCGATTTGCCCGCACCAGGGTGTTGATTTTGTCGACGTGTGGGTCGTCAATTGACGTGGAAGGACGTCCAGGACGCTCATCATCTTCAATGGACTGTCGACCATCCTTAAAACGTGCATGCCACTTGAAACATGCCGTACGCTTCATAGCAACATCACCGTAAGCCGTGTTAAGCATAGCAAAAGTTTCAGTCGCAGATTTTCCAAGTTTAACACAAAATTTCACAGCAAGTCGTTGCTCCTTCAGGTCATTCATTCTGAAATCCGCCAAACGAAAAAATCGCACTTCACTTAAAACCGCGTAGCTAATACACAAATGAAGATATCTGCAATCGGGAAATGGCGTTGTAATCAGCTGATCTGTGCAAACCTAGCGACACCAAGCGGATTCCCCTGGAACCAACTGGAGCCGCGCAATTCAAACAGTCCGCGTATTTTTTGAACAGCCCTCGTATGAAAATACAAACAACGCCATTTTTCTCCAGAAGAGGGATTCTAGCTATCAAATAGATACTGAAACCAACAATAATTTTATACAAAATTAATAACTACATAAAACGAATTGAAGAAAGCTGCTTTAACAAACACTTTGCCTTCCAGTGCACAGTACCATGTCTGTGGACTCACAACGCTAGAAACCGGGTTTTGATACGAGTGGTGGGCATAGAACAGATAGGCCATTGTATTGCTTTGTGCTTAACTTCACACAAACAAACAAATGCTTCTATAACACAAACAACTCACTAAGTCACTTTAAACTGAACCTATGTCTACGAAAAAATTCGAGGTTCGGGGTCGTGAAGGTGTTGACAAGTTTATTGCCAGGAAACGTAAGACTGAAGATGACATGGATGTCTCGAAACCAGTTTCTCTAATTTCAATTCTTCTGATAATTTGTTTCATTGTTTGTAATGTACCAATACTTAACTAGTAATTTAATTCATTATTTGTTTACAAATTTTGTTTCCATAATTCTCAATCTTTAATCACCAGAAAAACAGTCATGCAAATGTTGGTCAAATAATAATTTTTTCTCCAAATAATATAATTCAAACACATTGTTCTGAATATATGTGTATTCTTTAAAATTCTCTATTCGTCAAGTTAATAACAGTATTAGTAATGTTACATTTAAAATAGTAACGTACACTGATAACAGCTCGTTCAACGTGTCTTACAGTTATTTTACCTGTTTTGTTTGATACATACTATTTTAATTTTAACATAAATTGTAAGACATAGTTTGGTCGCACTTATAGTAAATTAACTAGGATATATTCCATAACTTTCATATGAAAGTACAAATTTATGTTTCTTGCCCTATCGCGTAAACCTTAACAAAACTTTCATGTTAGAACTTTATATAACATACGAAATGTGAATTTCGTATTTATAGCAAACCTACTAAGGCTATATGTTGCCATCCTAATTATGAACTGACCAGAATGAAAGTATCTAATTAGCAATAAACTGCCATTTAAATTCACGCTAAGAGAGATTTACTGTTACTTTCATAATGCACACACAGTTTAAGTCTCTCCAGATCTCAAATTCAGAGTTCTACCACAAGGTCGCGCTAGGTGTTAACCCAACATTATCCCCTTCTACAGCTTCAGAAAAACGTTGTAATTTAAATTTCAAAGTAATTAAAAAGGTTTAATACATGAATGATTAATTCAAAGTTATTTTTCTTGGATAAATATTTTAAGCACTTGCTATAATGTTTTGTTTTGTTTTAATTATGTTGCTATGGCATCCATCATCAGAATCGAAAATGTTTAACAAATTATCACTTTTATATTACTGTTTGTTTTTTAATTTAGCGCAAAGCTACATTAGGGCTATCTGCGCTACACATCCCTACTTTAGCAGTGTAACACTAGAAGGAAGGCAGCTAATCATCACCACCCACTGCTAATTCTTGGGTTACTTCTTTACCAACGCATAGTTGGATTGACCGTCACATTATAACACCATTACAGCTGAAAAAGCGAGCGTATTTGGTGTGATCATATTACTGTAAAATACAGTCTTAATTTATATGAATTCATTCAAGTGTTATCACATTTAGGCTTCATAACATGACTGTTGTGGACAAAGCATTGAAAATAAAGCTTCATATAATAAATTTTTGTCTGACGAATTGCGCACAAGTAGTTAACAGATTTTACAGTTACCACAAATGACATGTAGTTCAGCGAGACTCACAAATAGCTATAATGTAATGATAAACTTACCCGTTATAACTGCCACGTAATGATGCCACTGAAGCAAGAGATATGAATTAAAGGTAACACACCTTATCCTGTAGCTACCCAGATAGTCACGTGGTTACCTCCTGGAAGCGATTAGAGTAACTATAACGTAGTTAATATGCTTGGTTAATAATCCTTTTCCTTAAAATTATTCATATCTGGATTTGATTAATAAGAATTAAAGAAAGCAGTGTGAGACTGATAAATGAAACGTAAACACTTACTATAAAACCGATATTCCATTTCTGCAGTAAGAGTATAGTTCATATTTTAATATCCTGTGTAAATAGGGTCTATAACATCAGGATATTGTTGTTGTCTTTTTTCCAGCAACTACGTTTTCATTCATTGACTGGTTCGTGGGAAACAAAAATCTTTATCTATTGCAGTCTACCAAACCTGTTTGACGCCTTATGTTTTAGAACATTTAGCATGAGCCAATGGGAAATCCGTAACTTTGACCTTCATCTACACGGAGTAAGTTGTTAAATAATGATTTCGTATTTCAATTTGCGCTTTGAATATCCTTTGTGTACACATATGTGGGCGTGTGTGTGTGTTTCTTCTTGCCTCCGCAGTGACACAACTGTATGTCTATGGACTAGTAGCAAAGTAAATCGGGTTTTGATACTCGTGGTAGACAGAACACAAGAAGTCCATTGTGTATCTTTGTGCTTAACTCCAAACAAACAAACTGTTTTTTTTTCTTCTTAAGCACAAAGCTGTATGGGAATGTTGTCATAGAGGGTACAGAAAGTTCAGTGCAGTGTATTAAATTATTTTGAATATATAAATTAGTAAGTCACGTGACGACTACAGATGATACAGAATTGTGGTGAAATGGAATATATCAGAACTAATTTTTGACATTGTTGATGTAGTTTGATGCAACAAAAGTTGATCGCTGTAGAGCAGGACCTGTAATGGTTTTCTGAAGCTAAACATTCTTGAGCTGATGTTAAGGACATCTAGATGGATTAATTGAGGCACAACAACTATCCAATAAAACATATGTGCATCATGTTATATTACAACAGTATGCAATATAAGCAAATAAAATTTCCATCTTGAAATGTGGTAAAAAAGGTATGGGTTGACCATGGTCAGCCTTCTATTTATCTAGTTTTCAATTGTTGCATACCTCAAGCAACTAGAGAATGAAATGGGTGCTCATGCTATTCCATAAGAAGACATATGAGTCAAATCAATAAACGCAGTGTCCGTAGATTTTATTTTGACTTGACAGTTAAAACAGGTGCTGTTAAAATGTGGTGTTTCTACACTAGATATACTACAGACAGCAAGCATGGAGAAGTGGTGCACAAAAAACATAACTCACGATAAAGCGTTTTAAAATATAAATTACACTGCAGAGCTGTTGGCAAGATTCCCTGTTGTCAGATAATCAATAACAACACGTGATCACATGTATTGTATCGACAGTATTGGCTAGCTGCCTTCTCTTTAGTCTCACACTGCTAAATTAGAACCCTCAGGTATCGAAACCCAATTTTAGACTTATAAGCTCCCTAACTTATTGTTGAGCAGACAGATGTGGAGCAAAGTTGTTGTTTTGTTTTTTCTTATTTAAAATTTGAAAAGAAAAATGTTATATAAAGCGCTTTCTCTGCTGTTGTTCGATGTTTTTAAATAATGTTATTGTCGGAATACCTACATAGCAATTGTATTTTTATCTTTTATTTGACCCGGCATGTCCGGTTGGTTAAGGCACTCGAGTTAGAACCTGAGTGTCGTAAGTTTGAATCCCTGTCACACCAAAGAAGCTCGCCCTCTCAGCCGTGGGGCCATTATAATATTACGGTCAATCCCACTATTCGTTGATAAAAGAATAGCTCAACAGTTAGCAGTAGATGATGACCATTAAGCTGTCTTCCCTTTAATCTTACACTGCTAAATTATGGACGGCTAACGCAGATAGCCCTCGTGTAACTTTGCGCGAAACTACGAAAAAAAAAAAAAGTTATCAATGGAAAAACTACTTAGGCCACTTGTTTTGATCCTTAATTTTTGAACTACTCACCAGAAGGAGCGATGAAAGAATAACCTTATGTTTTACAACATACCTATAGCTTAAAGAGTGAGAAATAATTTGTTTTACAACTCTAGCTGCGTAGCAAACTTTGTAAAAAAAGTAAGTATTGCTACAAGCGCTGAATAGCAGATTATTGTTTACTTGATGTATTATGTTACAACGACCTTAAGATAACTAAAAGTTTTAGATAATGGACATTGTTTATTCGCATAAAAGGTATATAGGCCTAAACATTTGAGTATTTTGTCCTTGGATAATGTTTCATACACTAAAACGGAAGTAGTTTTGTCTGTTTTCAGTGGTTCAGTGGAAAGTCTGTAGGCTTCTAACGCCACAAACCGGACTTATTACCGATTTATAGTGCGAAAACTGTCTTAACATCAATTCTTTTTGTCTGTAGCTTAATATACAAAAATTGTATAATCTTTTGTCTTAACTTTGTTTTCTTGTAACAGAAGAAGTCATTTCCAGGTAATATATTTTAGGAAACTCACTAGTGAATCCTGACCAATAATATTCTGGTAGTGATTCCAATTGGAGTTCCGAGATGTACAGTAGATCAACTTACTTCAACTGAAGTCTTGATTAGAGTTGAACAATTAGCACTTCTTTCACATTCTTCTATCTAAAGACGTTTACCAGAGATTATCCCTGGCTAGTGCCATTTATTCTTCTGGAATTTGCTCAGTTACACTCAAGGCTGTATGCCCAATCATCTCAATATCTATTTTACCTCGCTACCAATTACCTACACTTAATGTTGCGCAGAAAAGTTTCCCATTATCTCTTGTTTGGAATTGACGGCTACTTGCTGTTCGTATCAATCCATCCATTTGCTTCAACCTGGATGAAATTTACAATTTTTATTACCAGATTGATCAAATAATTGTAGCTCTAGAGCAAGTGTCTTCAGACATACTACAAGTATGCCCATTAATAAGCCCATTGACCCGTGCACATACTTTAAGTAATACAGTTTTTTATTTCAGGACTTCAAACGTTAGAAACAGGGTTTTGATATCCGTATTAGGCAGAGTACAGATAGTCAGTTCATTTTATTCAGTATTTCTCTAGTTATAAATGGACATGTGTTAATGTGTCTAAATATTGAAGTTCGTATCCTCATAATACTTTTACCTGATTCTAAAAGTTCACTTTTTAAAGATATCTATAAGAATTCTTGGAGCCAGAAGTAAAATGAATCAGTCAGAGAAAAATTCCAAATTCTGATTATATACAGTCAGAATATGTGCATATATATAAAGTTTTCTGTCTTACACTATTTTTATTTGAAAACTACATGTTGTTTCTTCTTCTGTGTCATTAAAATATTCGAAAACATTATCGTAGTAGTTTTATCTGAAAATATCTTTCAAAACTGTAGTTTGTATTATGTGGTAGTTTTAACATTTATAGATCCGGCCATTTCCAGTCTCGGCAGAACAGCAAAACTCTCAATACGTGGTGTATGTAGCAGTTTAGCATAAGGACAGAAACATTTATGCAAACGAATTGTTTATCATCATGCTAAAAGCTTACAGGGGTTTTATAACTATTGGTAATACCTAAGGTTTACAATTGATTTACTAGTATGAATTTTTGCATCCAGCAGCAGAAAACACAACACTTGATGAAACAAACTGTTGTGATTTAGGAAATGATATTTACTATTCTTCGATCAAAGTTTCCTTTAATGGGTAAAGTTATGTCGGTGATGAAAATCGAACTTTCTTTCAGTAACTGACCGTATAGGGTGACAACACTTAAACCTGGCGAGTGTGGTGGTAAGGCTGGATGTATAAACTCTTCCTCGTGTTTAGTGAACCAGTCCTTGTCGATTTGGGTAGTATTATTTTATTGCATTGAGATACACCAGTTCTGTCTGTGAATAAAATGTTAGCTGTGGAGAAAACCCGTTCTGATTCAAGTAAACAACTACTGTGTTGCTTACTGAAACATTCTACTTCCAGAAGTTTTAAACATATACATACAACACATATAGCTTATAGTGTGATGTAAATATTGATTTTGAAATATACTGATATCAAAACTGTTGTATAATGAAATATAGCTTTAATTTAAATACTGTAATCTATACTGGCAAAAAAAAACATTAACGTAAAAATTAGCCGATTCTGTTACGCAGCTCATTTATGCTCAGAATTAAAATACAATTTCCAATTTCAGAATTCTTATTTGAATGACTTTTACTTCATGAAGAGTTATTACAAATTAAAAAACAAGAGAGACCGGAAGGAAAGGTAAGCAGTCATTTCAATGCAAGGAAAGTAATTAACTAAACGGAAATCGTCCAAATAATGAAGCCAGTTATTTCCCTAAGTCAGTGTTTGCAGCAAGCCATCTTAGGTAGTGAGAAACCCTAGTGTAAACTCCAGGGTAACCTGGTTCAGCACAGTTCAATCCAAATGACACAACTCCCACTAATATCCATCGTCCATTTTCTTCTTGCATCAGAGGTCCTCCAGAATCACCCTAAAATGTTATAACATTTAACAATGAAGTATTCGTATTTAAAAATAAAACGACTGAAAATTATAAACACACCAATAACCATTATATTTGTTGTTGTTTTTTTTTGTAAAACGACGATTAAGGAAAAACAGTCAAATACGTGGCGCTGTTTTAATTTTTGGTGATAAAATATCACAAATGTGTTTAGATGTCGATGTATCGCAACCACTTGATGATAATACATATCGGTTCCAATATTTCAGTTACGTAAATGCTAATCAACATGTACTAATTAAATTAAACGAATAGTTTTATGCAATAATGGTTAAACGAAAATGAAATATTTTATAGTTCTCACTTGATCCTATTAAAAGGTATTATGAAAAGCAGAGCAATTTCTAAGTTTATCTGAAAAACCTGAGAATATAGTTTTTCCATCATTACGTACAAATATCCGTAAGCATTAAAGGATAATCTCTAAATACAGTTATTGTTCTAAGTCAGCAAATACTACTGTATACAATTCATGCTAACATTTTGGTCTCCATACTCATGAAATACACAGCACATTGTGTAGCATTGTGCTTAAAAGATAACAGAAGATTTTAGGTAATTAATTTCAAATGAATTTGTGAACTGGTAGGGAATTGATAGCTCTTTATGAAGCCAAAAGAGATAAATATTGAGGTAATTAAAATACGGTCTGGAGATATAGGTCGTTATTTTACTTACGTTTACAAAAAATTCTCGTAATAAAGTCCAATTTGCGTTAAACAAGGTTAAGAAAAATTAGGCTATTATTCTTGCTACCTGGCATGCATCCTTGCCTCCATCAGACACTCCAGCACAGATCTGTCCTCTAGTGATACCTTGTGGATACTTCGACGATGCTACTTTTGAGTAAGAATTGTTGCAGTCCTTGTTGGACACAACAAGAATGGAAACTTCTTGAAGTACTTCACTGCTTGGTCCTCCTGAAAACATTTTAATCAACGAAGATTTTCTAGGTTAACATTTGAGGTTAAGAAATTGTTTTGTAACAAAAAGTACAAATTCCAAAAATGTTGCTTCATTTTTAAGCCTAATTCTAATTCATTGCCGCGTCTTCCGTAAAAAGCTCGTCTATTAACAAATAGAATTAATTAAAAGCCACGATTTATATGACGAAATAATACGTAATATTGAAAAACCAATAGGCCTAAAAGTTGTTATATAAACACTAACTGTAGGTGTTCGTTTCACTTTCCTATTAACTAACAAGTTAAAAAATGTATTAGGCAATGACTTATGTGAGACAGTATAAATATTTAATGCTATTTTCACCCCATCTCATTCCAATTTGTAATGAACAAGTTACAATAAATGTGAAAACACATCTGCAGTTAACTTATTATTTTTCTCATAACAATTTTAGGCCTATTGATTTCAGATTAATTGTTCGCAGACTTCCGGCGTTTAAACTATCGGTAGGTCAGTAATAAGACTACCAATTTACAAAGAGTTAATTCCCACTAATGGATAGATCGCAAATACCCGATTTTGTAACTTTCCGCTAAACACCAATCAAATAAAAATCATACATAAACAACGTTGTACAGAGTCTAATTTCTCCCATTGTCCACCCAAATTGATTAGGTGTGGTACTGAATGAAAGTTTATTGGGCAGTGACTTGTGAGAGACAAAATGTCGATCTCAAATGTTATTTCTTGCACAACTCTTGGTTCGAGCTGTAATGAACAATTTACGAGAAGTCAGGTAAAAATATATTCTTATGAAAATAAATTAACTTTAATGTAATCAGTTCTCTTTGACTAAAATATCTCACCAGTTATTTCATCACTACAATGTCGTGACTAATTATAATAATAATCCATTATTTGAGAAAACAATGTTCTAAATCTAAATTTCAAAAAAAAAACGAAGAAATAGATTTTATGATCCACCAGTCATAAGAATCAAGTTTTAATATTCAAATTTACCGAATGACGTATCTCCCCAGCCAGTTGTTGTAGTTCTTCTTCCGATAAAGTCTTCACGCACATGAGAAGGCTTAGGTAAGCAGACTGGTGTAACTTTATTATTAAAGCTAACTGATCCTTTAACCTTCAAAACAGCAATATCGTGATAGTTCTGGCTGGGCTTGTAACTTTCGTGTACAATAACGTCTTCCACATCATATTTTGTTCCATCTTTTAGCGTGTGACCTCCCACACGAAACGTATACACAGACGGAGAACTGTAGAAGAATGAACGAATTTGTTCAAGATGAAATATAAATTTTATAGGTGGTAATAAATCTCATTTCTTACGATTCAAATTTTCCCAAAACAGAAATTATATAATTAATTATATTTGATGAACGTTAAAAAATCCATGTTTATATGACATTTTAGGAGTGTTTACAGTTTTCAACTATTTTTTACACCATCTCAACAGTAATAACAATTTTTGTAACATGACAGGAACTGATGTTTTATTGCAGGGGTTCCCAACCTTTTGGCACTCGCGACCCCTTACCTAAAAGTTTGAAACCCATGTGACCCCCTACTTAGGGCTTACTATCAGCAGCTTAATTTTTCTTTTATTTTCTGTGAAGGAGAGGGAAAGAAACATCTAAAAAAAATATTTAAAAATTCTGTAATTATTTATTAGCAAATTAAATCACATTGGTCCAACCTGAATTCACAAAAAAGAACATATATTTCTTAAAATATTAACGTATGTTTGAACAGCTATCCAACCCAGCTAGTGAGATGCCTGATGTTGCATTTCAGCAGCAAGCTTTGAAATTCGTGGCCGAGCGTTTGTTAGAACCAGTTTCATGTCATCTCCAACATCCAATCTGTTCCTATTCTTTGTTTTTATATTGACAAGAGTGGAAAATCCTACCTCACACAAGTAGGTAGAAGCAAATGGAACAAGGACACGTAAAGCTATCATGCTGACTTTGGAGAATGACTGATACAAAGCGCACCAGAACTGAGTCACGGATTTCACCTTGAAGAGATCACGAGCTGAAGAGTCGTTCCTTAGATCCAGAAATTCATCTTGGATATCATCTGGGATGCTGGATACATCAAGTTCAGTACAAAATGGGTTCCTTACCAGGGCCTCCTGTTCCTGTGAAAGCTCAGGGAAGTAACGCTCGACTTCCTTTTCTAGAGACTGAAGATGCTCGGTAATCTCATCCTTGAGGAACTGATCCAGTTGGATCTGAGACTCATCCGTCACTCCACAAAGTTTTTCAAACATAACGATGTTTCCAAGATTGGTTTTCCGACGTCAGTTCTGCAGTTTGGAAACAAAGGTCCGAAGACTATCTTGAAAAAGGAGAACATGTGTTTCCCTTCCTTGAAGTTTCAAATTGAGCTTGTTCAGCTGGTCAAAAATGTCGGCTAGGTACGCAATCCTTTTATTCCATGCTTCATCTTCGAAGAGAGCTACAAGATCTTTCCTTTCTTGAGTCTCCAGGAATAACTTTATTTCATCTTTCATTTCAAAGACACTATTAATAACGTTTCCTATCGACAACCAACGTACTGCTGTGTAGAAGAGAAGGACTTCGTGGTCAGCATTCATGTCTTTGCATAGTTCTTTGAATAGGCGAGTGTTGAGTGCTTGAGTCTTCACATAATTTACAATTTTGATTACAGATTCAAGCACTTCCTGCAGAGTGGCAGGGAGAGTCTTACTGGCGAGAGCATATTGGTGAATCATGCAGTGGATGCCCTTTGCTTTAGGTGCTAGCTTCTTCACTCTCGACTAGAATCCTGATTTCGATCCCACACACGTTTTCCCATTGAAGATCTTCGTCATCAGCTTTTGTTGTGGTTTCAAGTGCACTGCAGAATAAGAATTCGTCTTTGATGTCCCATGAATTAATGTATCTCACGAAGACAAGCAACTGAGAACATGAACTTACATCTATTGACTCGTCGAGCTGAAAGGAGAACAAAGGGGAACCCTTGATTTCAGTCAAAACCTGTTCCTTCACATCCATAGACATTTTAGAAATATGCCTCTGTATAGTATTATTTGACAGGGATACTTGTTGCATCTTCTTTGCACTGGCTTCTCCAAGAATAAGATTTACTGCTTTCATCATGCAGGGTTTAAGAAGTGTTTCTCCAATCGTGTGAGGCTTTTTTTGTTTAGCAATTTCGAATGCAATCTCATATGAAGCTTCCACTACGGCTGCACTCTGCTGCTGAAACGACCCACTTCTTTCGATTCTTTGGCTTTTAAGACACCGTTCATGCCGTTTGAAGAAATCCAAACCCTTCTTTGCGTGTTCTGCATGTTTCGTCTCGAGATGACGCTTGAGTTTTGATGGTTTCATTGACTCTGCACTCAGGACAGCATGGCACAAAACACACTGTGGTTTCTCGATGCCGTCGTTGGCGAGCACAGTGGTGAAGCCACTCTGAGTATCTGCGCCATTCAGCCATGGACACAACTCACCTCTACTGCTTACTTATCTCCTTGTTAAAATAAAATAAAAATGTTGAATAATGAACGCTTTGGCAACTGTAGATCTTACACTGACTACTTGTGGGGGGTGCAGGTAGAGTAATGATGGGGTAAGTATTGGGAGGGAAGGGAGCGTGGCCAGTCGTGCGATTCGTCATCCACCAATCAGCAACGGACATGTGACTCACGTGTCGACAGCGAGCACACACACACACTTAATCACAGCTAAACAGACACACAAGCATACGTACATGCGCGTGCACTCACATACTCGCTACTCACTAGTACACACATACATACAGTTGCAGACACATACACATTCACACAGGCACATTCACTCACAGGCACGCATACATACACCCATAATATCACCTAATGACATTGAACTAAGGTAGCACACGTTTTGCTTTGCACCGAAACAAAAAAAATGTAAAAGCATGAAAATGTAATTGATGAAATAAAATTAATGTTATCCCAAGCTACTTCTAACAAAGCTACGCGACTCCCCTGCCAAGGCTTGGCGACTCCCTAGGGGGTCGCGACCCACCGGTTGGGAACCCCTGTTTTATTGTAACGTTGCGATTGTTTGGTATTCAATTTCAAGAAGTAATAAAGAATATTGATCTCTTTTTTTCAAACTTGTACTCTTTGTTCCCTATTAGCTACGCATAAATACTAAAACAGTTAAAACCATATCCTTTTATGTTTGTAATTTTGAGATAACTTAACATCGCTTGTAACCACAGCCCGGCATGGCCAAGCGTGTTAAGGCGTGCGACTCGTAATCTTAGGGTCGCGGGTTCGCATCCCTGTCGCGCCAAACATGCTCGGCCTTTCAGCCGTGGGGGCGTTATAATGCGACGGTCAATCTCACTATTCGTTGGTAAAAGAGTAGCCCAAGAGTTGGCGGTGGGTGGTGATGACTAGCTGCATTCCCTCTAGTCTTACACTGCTAAATTAGGGACGGCTAGGACAGATAGCCCTCGAGTAGCATTGTTCAAAAACGAACAAAACGCTTGTAACCAAAAATAAGCTATTACTTACACAGGTTCGTCTGATATCTTAAAACAGTGGGCAGCACTGATGACATAATTAGGCGATATAAGAGCACCACCGCAAAGAAATCTTTCAGAAAATGTAGACTTTCGCGAAATTCCAACCTAAAATGTGATATATAAATGCATGTTTTAAATTACCACTACAAATTCACATTAAATAAAAACTATTTTATAGCATTCAAACCTAAATAAAATGAGGTGAAACAAATAGATCTAAAATTTACAAATAAAATATCAATACAAGTCGCTGGAAACAATTAAACAAAAGTACTGTATATCTTGTTCAATTAAAATATAGCACCCTGTTCTTTCTCTTCTAAGAAATATCGAGCCATTTCCTTCTAGCGTTTAATATGTTGCATTCTTCTTGACAAGTATCGTAGAAGAGTTAAAGTGAGGTCAACAAGGAAACCGTTTAAACGCGTGCTATTGAAGTTGAGATATTGTTTCGAAATTATACACGACTCGGGTCTTTTGTCTGAACGTAAGATAAAAACATAACAAAACTGGCCCTCATCTGTTTCCTTTTCTAAGTGATTAAGATAATAACTTAACAGGACTGTTATATTGATACCTAATAAAGAGGTTTAGGATCGCCATATATAAAACTCAAAATAACAGTCGTATAACTTATCATGCATCTCCACTGTGGTAAAATTAAAATTAAATCGATACTACGAAATGAAAAAAAATTATACCGTAAAAAGTAACTGATGAGTAGATGTTTTTCACTATTCACAAAGTTTTGAAATGAAACACATTTCTTGTCGTGATTGGAACTTTCATTGTTGTTTCGGTATAAAATTCTATAAAAATTAAAAATATCTGTTAATAATTTAAAAATTCTTTATGTAATAACTTTTCTGTTATCTGTATACGATACCGGCAGGTCATACCTTAGCTAATAATCACAAAAGATTTGAACTACCATAGTATGGGACCAGAAGCAAATATTGTCAAAGAAACAGATAGATAATAGCACCGTGGTAGCTGGCAATTAATCAGTATAATAATACTCTAGATCAGGTGACAACAGCCTGCCACCCAGTGGCTCAGCGGTATGTCTGTGGATTTACAATGCTGAAAACCGGGTTTCGATACCCGTTGAGGGCAGAGTACAGTTATCCTATTAAGTAGCTTTGTGCTTAATTCAAAACAACGACAATAGCCTATATTTTATCTTTTGCAAAGCTATTAAAAGACTATCTGACATTGTATTTAATTTTGAACTACTAATGACAGAAAAGTCAGCAAGTCACTCTGCCGAAATCCAACCATCCACAATAACTGAATGACCATCACACGTACAGTGTATTTTTCGATTAAATAGTAGTGAAAATTTATGGTAATGTACGAAGTCAAAGTCAGAATTTCACGAGTTCCAAAACTCAACTCACGCCGTAGTGTTTGAACTAGATTCAAATGTAATCTATGAGTATATCTGATAAGCAATGGAAATTCCTGACTAATACCATCAGTATAATGTATACAGTCAGCAGCTACTACAAGACTGAGTCTCCTGTATGAACGACACTATTTCTCGACTTATAATTTAATTGTCTTCGTTATTTCGTACATAAATTCAGTGTTTAACATACCTTCTTAATTATATAATAAAGTCTTATGCAATGTCGAAGTATCTAAATCTCACGGTATTTACAAAATATTTACCTAATTATTAACCGAATACAACACTTTCTGAATTGATAAAGAAAATTACCATCCATGGCCAAGAATAACGTTCCACCTCATGTCCACCGACTACAGCTACCTCATCTCTTATCTCTTCCGGATCTAGAATAGATGTGGATAGCTTTCTTCTGAATGGTTGTAGTTGTCTTGCCACCAATGGTGTGCTTATTTTTAAGATTTTGCGTAGACCACAACCTGAAGTAAACATAGAACTTTACTTTTATGACACTTTCTAAAAAAATATTGAAAACATTTAGAGTAATTGTAGCTGTTATTGTAAAACAAAGCTCAAATAATTTACAGATACACAGTTTTATTTCTAAATTTTATTATCATCATTGTACTAGTACGATATTGTGCTCCATTGTTTTCTTATATTATATACGACATGACCATGTAGTTAATGCACGCGACTCGTAACCTGAGTGTCGCGGGTTCGAATCCCCGTCACACCAAACATGCTCGCTTTTTCATAACGCCGTGGGGGCGTTATAACGTGACGGTCAATACCACTATTCGTTGGTAAAAGTAGCCCAAGAGTTGGCAGTGGGTGGTGATGACTAGCTGCCTTCCCTCTAGTCTTACACTGCTAAATTCGAAAACGAACAAATCATTAAGAAAGAGAAGAAATTAAAAAATAATCAAAGTATCCTAAAAGGTAAAACGTGAGGCTAAAAAATAAACGGTAAATACAACATCGACTTGATCGTGAAGAAACTCAGCGTCGACATATATACCGTAATACTATAATAGCTAAGAATTAAAATCAAGAACCTCATTACAAGTACCACACAGAAAATAATAATAACAGAGCCATCTAGAAAATGAAAGGAAAAATGTTTTGATATTTCAAAAAGGAAACCTCAGACTTGAAGAATATCTTAACAACATTTACAATGATTATCCCAACTCAGAAATGTTACTAAATAGGAAAATAAATATTATTGATTTTAAATTGCTATTAACGTAACCTTCCACACATTGAACAGAATATATCCATGTGAATAAAGTAGAGTTCTAAACACCTCTTCGTAAATACTATTGGTGTTAAAATAATGTATTGATACAAAAATAAAACTTTTGCATCAAGATTAAATAGATGAGAAATACATGTCAGACAAGTTAACATGGAATGTAAAATGTTTAACGGCAAAACGATTAACTGAAACTATACAAGTTTCTTAGAAGAAACAATCTTAACAAACGTGTTTTTATTTGGTTAAAATATCCACTAAAAATAAATCATGAACCACTCAAAATTCCTCACCTTGGAGGTGAAGGTCCGGAACGTTCTCCGACGTATTTGGATCTGGAGTTTCTTCAGGACAACAAACAACTGGGGTTAAACCAATCCATTTACAAATTGCAGGATATTCATTAGCTAGATTATCTAGTACTTTAGGGCAGTCAGAAATATTTTTACATTTTCCATTTTTGTCTTTCGGTGTTGTGCAAGACGCTTGAGTTGAGTCACCCACATTTCCAGGGAAAGAAATGCCACTTCTAAGAGAGGTCAAGACGGACTTGCTCAAAGTTTTTCCTGAGATTCAGAAAAATGTATATAATATTATTACCTAAATATTGTTCATCCATATAACTCTAACATGCAAATATTATGTGACGTCCTCCTGTTAGACACATGCTTAATTAAGTTATGTAAACTTTAGTCTTCATATCATTAATGTCCATAATATTTAGTGTGCACGTGCTATATTTAATTAGCTTTTTCTTTTCATAGCCCATTTTCGACAGTCATCAAAAGGAGTTTTTACAAATGTATTTCTGGTCTTTGAACACAGAAATTTCAATTGCTATGTTGTTTGATGATTGGTTGAATAATGATAGATTATCGAACAATAAATGAAATTAGGCGCAGAAAGAAAGAAACGAAAAAAGATATTCCTTTGCAGTGAGGGGTGGTATGAAGTGTACAAAGAGGGAGCAAATAACCAGTTGAACTGATGGAATCACGTGCTAGTACCTAATTAGTTGCGTCAGTTAGTTTGTAATATTAAAATAAATACTCGCTTCCCGTGCATAGAACAGGTAATTTTTCGGATGTTTCATTATAGAATAGTGCACTTTTAATGTTATGACACACAATGCTACTGAGGTATATTATACACTTACTTGGTCATACACATACACAAGTTTTACATGCTTACATACATAGATATATAAATGGACAAAAACAAATCACCATCGGCAATGTAAGTATGTCTTGGATGTGCATAAGCAACGTCAAAGGCTTCGTTCTCTAATTTATTTTGTCTGTTATTGTTAATTTAACATTTTAATATAACTACTGTTACAGTTATTGTATTAACACTTAATTTCACATTTTCAAGGGCTACACGATTCTAAGATTATAAAAGTAGTTGTATTCAACACATACTTCTTCTCAAAACTTAAGTTTTTGTGTGAGAATAAAAAAACTGTTTACAAGAAAAGTGTCATATAATATAAAGCGAAAACATTAGTCTCAAACCGCTTCTTTTATATGAATTTCTTGTTTGTTAGTTGTTGTTTGTGTAGTTAATCACAAACTACACAGTGAGAACTCTGTGTTTTGCCTACCATATGTGTCAGAACCCAGTTTGTAACGTTGTAAGTCCACAAACTTGCCACTTAATTAGTAAAACAGTTTATTTCTCGTATTCCTTTTTTTAGATAAATCATAGAAAACATAATTATTGGTTATTGTGAGAACATTTCACTAAATTATATCATCATTATAACAGCTTTATTACTTTAGTTTTTAATTTAGCTCATATTTTAATTAGTAATGCTTGAAAAAAATACTTCGTTGATTTGTGTTCATGCCAGATTATGATAGGTTCAGAAGAATAAATTTACGTAAACTGTAGTGAAAGCAAGGCTAAATTAGCATCTTTCTAAACGAACATTCATAGAGTGCACATGCTATTTTATTAAGATTTCATTGTTATTCTCGTATATTTTGTTTGATGACGAAACTTTCGAAATGTGTGTAACCAAAGACTGAGCTAAGCCTAATATTTTAATTTCTCTCAATTTTTGTTATTATCCTTAGTATATACAGTTTTACGTTGGATTGACCACAACGAAGACAAATAACTACATAGTAATATTACACACCTTGCAGAGAAAGTGGGATGATGCACGGTTTTGAAAGGATTGAGATGATTCAACTTTTTATAAACTTTATTAGTTTCTTCGAAAAAGGCACATGCTCGTTAGTACACCGAACAGAATTTATATCAGAAACAAAATCTTCACCTCTGCTCTTACTACAAGTGTAATTCGCACTTATTTTAGAAAAGAAAGCTACAATTCATAATAAGTTTTATTACTTACCATCACTTACTTCTCCTGGCTTTAACCTCACAGTTGTATCTGGTTCCTTCAAACATAATATCGTTGTGACAAGAGTTGTAAATAAATATGGACATAAACGACTCCTCATAGTTGGACTTTGTTAAATAAGGATTATCTGGAATCATGGATTTTAATGACAGATATATTTAAAAAATATACTATTTTATCTGATAATAAAAAAACGAGAAACTATTAAAATTAAGAACACATTTATATGTGGATTATATTCGCACTCTGACTTGAAGTAGCGATTTTATATAAAAACTAACTGGTTAACTCAAATAACGAGTTGAGCGCCCGAGCCACTGGCCATGCAGGGAGTCTATGAAATCGTACTACGTAACATAATAAATCGGAAACTCGTCCAGGATAAATTATAATACGTCACAATAATAGCTGGTTTATGGAGAATGTTATTATAATTACTACCTAAGGGTCAGAGTATGACGAAATTACTTTGACCTCTCTCAGGACAATGTTCATGAAAGTATTTATAGTAGCATTCATGTTAAAAAGTTTTTTTTTAATTTGTTATTGCTAAAGTTTTGCACATGGCATGCAGTTCTATAAGAGTTTTCACACTTTTATTAGTTTTACTTACTTATCGGGAGGTCTCCCGCTGGTACAGCGGTAAGTTTACGGACATACAACGTTAAGAAAAAGTGTTCGATTCCCCTCAGTGGGCTAAGCAGATAGCCCGATGTGGCTTTGCTATAAGAAAACTTACACACTCATCGAGAGCATGACACATAAATACCCTATCAGTGCATGACTAGCAGCTGAAAACTGATATCGGTTTCTTTGTCTAGGGCCCGGCATGGCCAGGTGAGTTAAGGCGTTCGACTCGTAATCTGAGGGTCGCGGGTTTGAATCGCCGTCGCACCAAACATGCTCGCCCTTTCAGCCGTGAGGGCTTTGCGCGAAATTCAAAAAACAAACCAATTCTTTGGCTAGTGTATGGTGGCTTATTAAGTGATATTACTAATGTACTTATTAATGCACAAGAGCTATTTAAGTCTATCTTTAAGCATGCAGAAGTGATCTAAGTCGCACTGTAAGTCATGTTCATGCCCATTTTGCCATAAATAATTTAGCGAATTACAGAAGTATATCGGGTAACGTTTCTCAGTCAATAGTGATGAAGTGGTTCTGAGTACCATTTCATACAATGTATGTAGTAATGAGTATTGTATTGTTTATAATTTGATGATACGTTTTACTACTGCATATATATTCATGTTGGTCATACATGTTCAGTTACTGATCTTGTATATGTTTTGTAAATTTTGATCATTTTGTCTGTTACAGCTCAATAGTTTTCTTTTTACCCGCTAAGCTCCTAGCATAACTTGTACATGTTATTTATGTGGTTTACTCAGGTTAATTTAGGGTCATAGGTTAAGCCTAGAAATTTGGTTAAAGTAGTTTTCGTATATAGTTTAAGTGGATCTTTTTCGTGTTTTATTTCTTTTGTAAATACTACCAGTTGATTTTCGGGAACATTTGTATTAATTTTGTATTTTTGAGAATATTCCTTAATGTTGTTTAATTGGATTTGTAAATTTACATGCAGAGGGTTCTTTCGGCCATCACGCATTTCTCAAAATTCCGATTTGTTTGTTTGTTTTTGAATTTCGCACAAAGCAACTCGAGGGCTATCTGTACTAGCCGTCCCTAATTTAGTAGTTTAAGACTAGAGGGAAGGCAGCTAGTCATCGCCACCCACCGCCAACTCTTGGGCTACTTTTACCAACGAATAGTGGTATTGACCGTCACGTTATAACGCCCCCACGGCTGAAAAAGCGAGCATGTTTGGTGTGACGGGGATTCGAACCCGCGACACTCAGCATCGTAAACCTGTAGACGTAACGCTGTGTGGTGGTAAAACCAAACTTTAAAAACGAATTGCTTCCTTCCAAACATACAAACTTTAAAAAATGCTGATGCTCCGATTGGTTGAAGATAAATGCTTTTATTGTCCTAACCAAACTAGCAACTTCCAACATATTTTTTTTTTATTATTTTGTTATGACATCAGAATCGGAAATCTTGTTTTTTTTTAATTTCGCGCAAAGCTACACGAGGGCTGTCTGTGCTAGCCGTCCCCACCTCAGCAGTGTAAGACTAGAGGGAAGGCAACTAGTCATCACCTCCCACTGCTAATTCTTGGGCTACTTTTTTACCAACGTATAGTTATATTGATCGTCACATTATAACGTCATTACAGCTGAAAAAGCGAGCATATTTGGTGTGATTAGATTAATGTAAAATACAGTGTTAATTCATATGAAATCATTCCAGTGTTATTACATTCAGGCTTCATAATATGACTATTGTGGACAAAACATTAAAAACAAAGTTTCATATTATTGATTTTTGCCTAACGAATTGCCCACAGAAATTTAATAGATTTTACAGTTACCACAAATAACATGTAGTTCAGCGAGACTCAAAAATAGCTATAATGTAATGATAAACTTACCCGTTATAACTGCCACGTAATGATGCCACTGAAGCAAGAGATATGAATTAAAGGTAACACACCTTATCCTGTAGCTACCCAGATAGTCACGTGGTTACCTCCTGGAAGCGATTAGAGTAACTATAACGTAGTTAATATGCTTGGTTAATAAATCCTTTTCCTTAAAACTATTCATATCTGGATTTGATTAATAAGAATTAAAGAAAGCAGTGTAAAACTGATAAATGAAACGTAAACACTTACTATAAAACCGATATTCCTTTTCTGCAGTAAGAGTATAGTTCATATTTTAATATCCTGTGTAAATAGGGTCTATAACCTCAGGATATTGTTGTTGTTTTTCTAGCAATTACGATTTTATTCACGTGACGAATCCCTGGGAAACAAAATCCTTCTTCTATTCAGCCTACCAAACCTGTTTGACGCCTTATGTTTTAGAACATTTAGCATGAGCCAATGGGAAATCCGTAACTTTGACCTTCATCTACACGGAGTAGGTTGTTAAATAATGATTTCGTATTTCAATTTGCGCTTTGAATATCATATGTGTACACATATGTGGGCGTGTGTGTGTGTTTCTTCTTGCCTCCGCAGTGACACAACTGTATGTCTATGGACTAGTAGCAAAGTAAATCGGGTTTTGATAATCGTGGTAGACAGAACACAAGAAGTCCATTGTGTATCTTTGTGCTTAACTCCAAACAAACAAACTGTTTTTTTTTTCTTCTTAAGCACAAAGCTGTATAGGAATGTTGTCATAGAGGGAACAGAAAGTTCAGTGTATTAAATTATTTTGAATATATAAATTAGTAAGTCACGTGACGACTACAGATGATACAGAATTGTGGTGTAATGGAATATATCAGGACTAATTTTTGACATTGTTGATGTAGTTTGATGCAACAAAAGTTCATCGCTGTAGAGAAGAACATGTAATGGTTTTCTGAAGCTAAACATTCTTGAGCTGATGTTAAGGACATCCAGATGGATTAATTGAGGCACAAAAACTATCCAATAAAACATATGTGCATCAAGTTATATTACAACAGTATGCTATATAAACAAATAAAATTTCCATCTTGAAATGTGGTAAAAAAGATATGAGTTGACCATGGTCAGCCTTCTGTTCATCTAGTTTTCAATTGTTGCATACCTCAAGCAACTAGAGAATGAAATGGGTGCTCATGCTATTCCATAAGAAGACATATTAGTCAAATCAATAAACGCAGTGTCTGTAGATTTTATTTTGACTTGATTGTTAAAACAGGTGCTGTTAAAGTGTGGTGTTCCTTCACTAGATATACTACAGACAGCAAGCATGGAAGAGTGGTGCACAAAAAAAAATAACTCACGATAAAGCGTTTTAAAATATAAATTACACTGCAGAGCTGTTGGCAAGATTCCCTGTTGTCAGATAATCAATAACAACACGTGATCACATGTATTGTATCGACAGTATTGGCTAGCTGCCTTCTCTTTAGTCTCACACTGCTAAATTAGAACCCTCAGGTATCGAAACCCAATTTTAGACTTATAAGCTCCCTAACTTATTGTTGAGCAGACAGATGTGGAGCAAAGTTGTTGTTTTGTTTTTTCTTATTTAAAATTTGAAAAGAAAAATGTTATATAAAGCGCTTTCTCTGCTGTTGTTCGATGTTTTTAAATAATGTTATTGTCGGAATACCTACATAGCAATTGTATTTTTATCTTTTATTTGACCCGACATGTCCGGTTGGTTAAGGCACTCGAGTTAGAACCTGAGGGTCGTAAGTTTGAATCCCTGTCACACCAAAGAAGCTCGCCCTCAAAGCCGTGGGGGCATTATAATATTACAATCACTCCCACTATTCGTTGGTAAAATAATAGCCCAACAGTTGACAGTGGATGATGATGATTAAGCTGCCTTCCCTTTAGACTTACACTGCTAAATTAAGAACGGCTAACGCAGATAGCCCTCGTGTAACTTTGCGCGAAACTACGAAAAAAAGAACAAAATGTTATTTATGGGAAAACTACTCAGGCCACTTGTTTTGATCCTTAATTTTTGAACTACTCACCAGAGGGAGCGATGAAAGAATAACCTTATATTTTACAACATACCTATATCTTAAAGAGTGAGAAATATTTTGTTTTACTACTCTAGCTGCGTTGGAAACTTTGTAAAAAGGTAAGTATTGCTACAAGCGCTGAATAGCAGATTATTTTGTACATGATGTATTATGTTACAACGACACGATGACCTTAAGTCTCAGATAATGGACATTGTTTATTCGCATAAAAGGTATATAGGTCTAAACATTTCAGTATTTTGTTCTTGGATAAAGTTTTATACACTAAAACGGAAGTAGTTTTGTCTGTTTTCAATGGTTCAGTGGAAAGTTTGAAGGCCTATAACTTTACAAACCGGATTTCAACCACCACCACCCCTGATGGGCAGAGCACAGATAAATAGCTTTATTCTAAACAACCATCCACCTGTTGTCTGACATTGAAATTATAAATAAGAAGGAATTCTCAATCGCCGTAGCACTTCAAATCATTTTAGTCGAGATTACACTAAATTACTCAGTGAGAATTTTTCCTCACTTTTCTCGCTATGTTTTTGTGCACCAGCTATACGTAAAACACATATATACACAAAATCGATGCTATTACATACGATCTTAATTTTAATCGAGTAGACAATATTTCTCTTTTTACCGATTTATAATGCGAAAAGTGTCTTGACATCAAGTCTTTTTTTTTTTTCTGTAGCTTAATATACAAAAATCTGTATAATCTTTTGTCTTAACTTTGTTTTCTTGTAACAGAAGAAGTCATTTCCAGGTAATATATTTTAGGAAACTCACTAGTGAATCCTGGTAGTGATTCCAATTAGAGTTCCGAGATGTACAGTAGATCAACTTACTTCAACTGAAGTCTTGATTAGAGTTGAACAATTAGCACTTCTTTCACATTCTTCTATCTAAAGACGTTTACCAGAGATTATCCCTGGCTAGTGCCATTTATTCTTCTGGAATTTGCTCAGTTACACTCAAGGCTGTATGCCCAATCATCTCAATATCTATTTTACCTCGCTACCAATTACCTACACTTAATGTTGCGCAGAAAAGTTTCCCATTATATCTTGTTTGGAATTGACGGCTACTTGCTGTTCGTATCAATCCGTCCATTTGCTTGAACCTGGATGAAATTTACCATTTTTATTACCAGATTGATCAAATAATTGTAGCTCTAGAACAAGTGTCTTCAGACATGCTACAAGTATGCCCATTAATAAGCCCATTGACCCGTGCACTTACTTTAAGTAATACAGTTTTTTATTTCAGGACTTCAAACGTTAGAAACAGGGTTTTGATATCCGTATTAGGCAGAGTACAGATAGTCAGTTCATTGTATATCTTTAATTTCAAATAAACAGAAAAGTTCCTTATTTCACTTTTTTTTTATTTCGCGCAAAGCTACTCGAGGGCTATCTGCGCTAGCCGTCCCTAATTTAGCAGTATAAGACTAGAGGGAAGGCAACTAGTCGTCACCACTCACCGCCAACTTTTGGGTTACTCTTTTACCAACGAATAGTGGGATTGACCGTCACATTATAACGCCTCCACAGCTGAAAGAGTGAACATGTTCTGTGCAACGGGGATTCGAACCCGTGACCCCCAGATTACGACTCCAACGCCTTAACCCACCTGGCCATGCCGGACTGTTCTTTCCACCATAGCCTACTGAATTCTCAATTGGACAACGATGATAAACCGACCAAGTAAATTCTGGAAATATGTTAGATAATGATGGAACTGGAGTAGTCCGAAAAGCTCCTGCAGTCATAGATTGTACTTCACTGAAGGAAACACAGACCAAATGAGTTCTCCTCTCACGTATTTCATAGCTAATGTTGTTTGAAGTTGCAAATCTCAAGTAGATACAAATAGGGGTGTGGTTAGTGTGGTACCTCCATTAATGTCATTTTCCACTTTTTCATTTTTTGTCATTACAATATTTCTGTACTTCCTACATTTTTTAGTCCTAATTTTATTTTTATAATTATTCTTCACATTTTCGTGAACTTGTTTAGTATCATGTTCAAGTAATATATATGTTTCTTTTTTCAATGTTTTACTCTTATTTTTAACCATCTCTTTCAGATTCTTGTCTGTTTTTTCTTGATCTTATTGTAAGTAATTTTTTTTTTTTTATTTATTTCTTGAAGGTCATTTTGTCTAATTTTTCTAATTTTCTCTCTCTTTCTTCTAACTTTCAGTTTCTTACCTCTTGACATTTTAAAAGCTTTATTCTTCTCTCTATTTTACAAAGATTAGTTTTATAATTTATTGTATTAAAAAACAAGTTTCTATACTTGCCATGTCCATAGCACAGATAGCAGTGCTTTATAGCAAACAAACTCTTTTCATTTTTAGATTCTTTCTGATTTCCCTTGTTCAAATTATATTATTATTTCCAACAAATATTAGATCTCATTTCTAGAGTATGTGGTCATCTTGAAATTCAGCATATATTATGTTTTATGTACACCAAAATAATACCATTTCTGAAATCTATATTGTAACAGCTTCTATCATTGGACAGGTTCTTTTTTATTATTCGGTACACATAATGTAAAATCTTCTAAGCTTAACAAAAACTAAAATGTTTTATTACTTTTAACTCAAATTATAAGAGCTAACCAAGCTAACTTACATATAAATTTAAACAATCACTTGTTAAATTTCCTATCGCATGTAATGCGTAGGCTCAAACAGGCTGGCTAACTCAGTAATCAATCCTTAACACAATAAATAACTTACTAACTAATCAGTTATTCAGTTAAAGAGCTAGTCAGTCAATTTGTCATTCAAATGACTGGTTAATCAGTTCACTAACTTACTGGTGTTTTTATATTATTAAAATAGTTTCCTCAAGACGACAGGTGACGTTATATCTAGATACTCAGACAACTGGTAAGTGTCACCATGATAAAACTCTTTTACAAACAATACAAAACGTCCAGATCATGATATTAACACATGGGTTTAACAATATTTTCATTTATACCACCGCCACAACAGCATCTAAACCAGGGGTGTGCAACATTTTTCGTCGGTGGGCCATATAACCAACTTCATCAATCAAGCGGGGCCACTTAAAAAACAAGCTTATTCGTGTACATGCACAATAAATTAAAAAAAATTCTCAAAATGCAAGCAATAATATTTTATATTTTTGCATGAGTGATCATTTTAGTGCGACACTTGAAATTTAGAGTCCTTGCAGAGCTTGTCAATATCAGCTTTGACAGAAGTGGTTGCCACTCTTAACTGACTGGTCAAATGTTCATCAGTCAGCTGACTTCTACATTTGGTTTTGATGAGCTTCATTTTGGAGAAAAATTGCTCACAGCAGTAGGTGCTACCAAAAAGGGAGGCAATTCTTTGTGCATGACGGGACAAATTGGGAAACTTTTCACGTACACAGAGTTTGTAAAAGTCTAGCAAACTGTTTTCAGAGAATTTCCTTTTAGTGTCCATGTCAGCCTGCAGTTCAATGAGTTCCATTTGGCAATCATCAGGACTGTCTTCCACTGCCAAATCAAAAGGTTGAGCGAACAATTTCAATCTAATTTCAGTTTGTCTGAAATCTGGAAATCTGTTTGCAAACTCATCACGCAGCTTTTGTACACTGGTTCCATATTTGGTGCAATCCAGATTAGGAAATTCCAGTTTCCTGGTTGCAAGACATGTAAAATGGGTCAATATGGCTCTTCTCAACTGAACCTGGAAAAGTTCCAATTTCTTCTCAAAAGCACAAATATGCTCAAACAACTTATTCACAAGTTGACTTTTCCCTTGTAGTTTTAAGTTTAAATCAGACAGATGCTGTGTAATGTCTGTGAGGAATGCTAAGTCATTCAGCCAGTTCTCATTGCTCAAGAAGTCCACATTCTGACGTTTGCTCTCCATGAAGAACTTAATCTCCTCTCGCAGATTCCAGAATCTCTTCAAAGTAGCAGCTCTACTAAGCCAACGTACAGCAGAGAAGTACAAAACATCTGAATACTCACTGTCCAGCTCATCTAAAAAGTTTTAAATTGTCGATGATTTAATCCTCGTGTTCGAATATAATTTACGCATTGGACGACATTTTTCATGACTTCTGCAAAATCCAGAACTTTGGTGCACAAGCTCTCTTGGTGAATAATGCAATGGCTTACAACTACGTCTTGTGCTCCAATTGCAGTTAGAAATTTTTGGTGAATCCATTTGTCCTACCTGTCATGGAAGGAGCACCATCTGTTGTAACACCACATAATTTATAAGGATTCAGTTCAAACTTTTCTACAACCTTAAGCACTTGTTCACAAATATCCTGTCCTGTGGTTGTGGAGGAAAGGCTTGCCATATCTAAAAACTCTTCGAAAACATCAAAGCCTGCAGTAACAGCTCTGATGAAAATGACAAGTTGGGATGTGTCATTGATATCAGTGCTTTCATCCAAAGCCAGACTGAAAGCTTCACACGAATTCAATCTCTCTTCAAAGTTTCTTTGATGTCCTCTGAAAGATCTTTTGTCCTGCGTGAGACAGTAAAGCGGGAAAGGCTAGTTTGCTCCACCAAATATTTTTTCTCTGGACATGCATATTCTGTGAATATTGTTAAACAATTTTAATAAATTCTCCATCACTGAAAGGCTTTCCCTTTTCTGCCATACATTCACAAAGCTTAAAACTCAGTTTTGTCACCAGTTCTGAATTTTTCTTGAAAGTGGTAAAAACACCTTGTTGCTTTTCAATGGATGTTTTAAATGTTCAATTTTGTCCTTTCGTGCCTGACCAACAATTTCATCAAACTGGGAGGAGTGCTTAGTTGCGTAATGTCGCTTAATATTGTACTCTTTCATGACTGCAATTGTAGTTTGACAGACGAGGCAGACAACACCTTGATTATGTGGGACAACAAGATATTTTGTGCACCATTCACTGTTGAATAACCTTCCCTCATCATCAATTTTTCGTTTCTTAACTGCTGACATTTTACTAGCCCTGAAATCAAAACAAAAATTATTCTCACGAAAATAGCAAAGTAGAAAAAACATAGAATTTATTTACACATGGAACCTCTTATGGACAAAACACATGTTTCTAAATTGGCATCCCGATCATAGCCTTCCGGTACTTAAATTAATTGAGAATAGCAAAATACAGTGTGACCTCGCCTATTCGCGGTTCGCCATTCGCGGCCCCGCATATTCGCGGGTTATGCGCGAACTGCGTTTTGTAGGTCACAGAGACTGAAAGGGCTTTTCGAGGAGATTTCTGTTGTATTTACTCAATCAAGCCGTTTTTATCAATTGTCGTCTTCACCAAACAAGATTGACTGCTATTGGCTGACTGCCTCAGCTTCCCCAACAACGCAAACGGCAAAGCACAGCCCGGTAACGCACGGTACAATTTAGTGAAATACATAACAGTATGCAATATTGCTACATTATTACTGCATCAATGAGTATAAGTATCATTAGTGTTTGGGAAGCATTTCATATAGTATATAATCGCATACATATACGTTTTAAAACTGCGTCCAATATTCGCGGTTTTCGCTATTCGCGGGAGGGTAAAGAACGTAACCCCGCGAATAACGAGGTCACACTGTACATAGAATCAGATTCATCTGAAAGCAAAAATTTTAATAAATTCAGTAAAGTCACAACAATATGCTAAATAATAATCAATTTACCTTCAATCTCTTGTAGTAACTGTAAAAGGTAATAAAATTTTCACCAATAATGAATGACGGACAGCAGAGGTTAGGGAAAATTGTCGCCAGCGGGCGAAGGCGAGGTTCAGGACATGACGTTGAGTCGTAGACAATAGTGCTAGTAACACGTCACCTATTCATGCCCTAAGGAGGCCGACCAATCGAATTCGGCCTGCTCCTCTCTAGCAAAGATAATTTTAGAAGTTTGTCGAGTCGAAGCCTGGGAATCCCGTAGGATCGATGCTTTTAAAAATATTCCATTTGCGTTGGATTACAGATCAGGCCACATGGTTAGATTACAACAACTAGGGCCACACTAAATGGCTTGGCGGGCCGGGTTCTGGCCCGCATGTTGCACACCCCTGAATTCTAAACGAATTCAGAAGGTCGTAGTTTTTCACACATATACACTCCTTACTATTTAAATACGTCGCTTATTAAGTTTAAGAATGAAAATAACAATATGTCTCCTTATCATACTACAGTGGTAGAAGTCTTGTTTATATGATACTAGAAAAACAAAACTTTTTATTACGCGATGTGCAACTTCCAACTTCGCGAAATTTTTAATCTGTTTGACGTATTTGCAATACGGGTGAATTTTCCCTTTTCGCCTCCCTTTCCCGTCACGGGGAACTTTATTTTTCTCTATTCACACGGTACAAACATGACGTCACACGTGGATCTATTGCACTGGCGCCGCGGGTAATTGGCTAGTATTGCATAATAAGATGCAAATTGATCCACGTACTTTTAAGTATGATTTACACATAACCTTCAACTAAGGAAAAAGTTTGTAGTATTCAGTTTATTTTTAAAAACTTGTATGATATTTATTTCAACATTACGTATTCATCATCAAGATTTCGTTATGACACATATATACAAATATACAGATGCATAAGATTTTGTAGATGTTTTTAGTTCTTATTTTATGAGTGAAATCAGTGAGACGTAAACACATTCATTGAACTGCATCACAGTAAGTAATAACTTTAATCATTTTTCAATATGAAGTTAAAATATTACGTTTCTAATTAAATAATTAATGTTTAACTCGCAAAATATATTATACAATAAAATGTAAATTTCTTTTCATTGAAAGAATCATATTAGACTAATTATTAACATTTAACCACCAACAAACAATTTAATCAACCAGTAAACCCAAATGTTTGTTTGAAATTTAAAGCATCATGTCTCAATAGAAGTATAATCTTCAAAACGATCTATTTATCATATTAACACACATTATTAACCATTTGTACCAAGTGTTCACAAATTGGTTACAAGGATAATATAGTTACTCCGTTTCTGTATAAATAATGTGTTATATATTTGGACGCATTCACAGTGAATTGAAAGAACATAATCGTGTAAAGTGCAAATTAATATAAATTACTATATCCGTAGGTTTAATAAAAGAAACTGTAACATAAATTCAAAAATGTTAATATTATTATTACCCATAAGAAATCCTACGACAAAATAATTTCAAAAGTCTACCAGAATATCATGCGCGTGCAACACAATTCTATATATGTAAGGTTTACTTCAGTTAGTCTGAAGGTTATATAGTTAAAAATTCATCTTAGAATATAATATATATATATATATATATATATACAAACACATTTCAACAATTAGAAGTTTAAACAGTGTTTATAAAAGGCATAATTGTGTGCCAGAATACTTATATCAACTCATAAGTTTAAACTGTCTATTAATAACACTATCTTTATTTTGCAGTTGTTTTTAATTTCTCTCTATGGAAATGTTAAAATATCAAGTTAAAATGTATGATCGTGCTTTAACATATGTTTTTAAATATGGGATTTCTTCATCGTCATGGTTTTGTTTTGTTTTTATTAACAGGTAAGGGCTTGTATATGGGTTTTCCCAATGTAAAACTCATCACGTCAAAACGAATCGAAAAAAAAAAAGTCGAATTAGGAATTGAGTTTTAAGAAGGAAGAAACTTTCCCAAACGTGGGTGTTCGGAGATATTAAAATCCCCTTACGCCCCGCTAGTGGAAGATATATTATACCAGAGTTATGGTTATGCAAAAATGTAAATATAGGTGCATGTATGTACGTATATAATGACTTCTTTCTTGGTTTATAAGATTGAATATTAAAATAACCAGTTTAGGATCACTTAAAATGTAAGAAAAAGACATCTCGTAGCTGTTTTTTAAGCTACGAATAACAATGATGATAACTTTTAAAAAATTACAAAACCGTCGTACGTTCTGTCTCCATGGCGAACATTCTGAAGTTTCTGTATCCTGGAATCATACTAGAAACAGGCAAGCTGTAACGACAGATATACCATTTAATATTGCAAAACATTTTCAAGATTTAAGCATATTTCATATTCAGATGGCTGAAGCCGGTACTGCCTTCACAACAATAGAAAAAATAGAAACAAGATGTATCAGGCGTATGACTCAGTAATACCATCTGACCAAACTGAAATACAGATTTCGAGTCATGACGAAAATCATCGTTCACTTCTGACTACTCGTATCGAAAATCAAGTCCTACATGGATGTGGTTATGTGATCAGTTTTACACTGTCACTCAAATGCGACCGATCGTGGAAAAGGGAATAGAGTGCTGAATTGTGCATCTGAGGTTCTATGATTCGTGCCACTTCAGTGCCAAAACAAAAATTCGCACTCCGCACTTTAGGGCCGGATTGCATTATAGGATGACGGTTGAATCAAATAGAAGTATTCCAGAGTTTCTTTGTTTGGATTAAGCACAAAGCTACACAATGGGCTATCTGTGCTGTGCCCATCACGGGTATCAAAACCCAGTCTATAGAGCTGTAGGTCCGCAGGCATATTGCTATGCCGCTGGTACTGACTAGTTGCTTTTCTTCTAGTATATAACTTCAAAATTAAGGACGGCTACAGAAGATAGTGCTCGAGTAGCTTTGCGCGAAATTTCAAAACAAAATTGTTTTTGAATCTTACGCAAATCTACACGAGGACTATCTACGCTAGCCGTCCCTAATGTAGCACTGTAAGACTAGAGGGAAGGAAGCTAGTCATCTCCACCCACCGCCAACTCTTGGGCTACTCTTTTACCAACGAATAGTGAGATTAATCGTCACATTATAACGCCCCCACGGTTGAAAGGGCGAACATGTTTGGTGCGACCGGGATTCGAACCCGCAGCCCTCAAATTACAAGTCGAACGCCTTAACCCACCTGGCCATGCCGGGCCTAATAAAGAATGAGAACATAGTATAAGCATCTGGAATCAAGTATAAACAGTTGTTTGAACAATAATTTAATTCCACATTCTAACAAACAAAGTTAAAAACTTAATTACTATTATTTAATTTACAGTTTATACACAGATAAAAGTTTGTTGCTAGAAACAAAGCTACGCAATAGAATATCAGTGTTGGGCCCAAAGCATCGAGAGGCTACAAATAAAGTACAAAATAAATTTTAAGTATATAATACATTTATATAATTGAATTGATAAAGACCTAATTAGAGTAGCCAAACCCTTGGCTGTTGTTTTGCTAAATAGTAGATACGGACAGTGGGAATCTCGTTAATCCATTCATCTGCGTCACTAAATTGTAACGAAGACATAATCCTTAATCAAATCCAATAATTATTGTTTACTTGTTTCGAACATTTACTGAACATTTCCCATCATCACTTACGTATGTATATTCAGACATATACGGCTTAAAATAAAGGTTGTGATGGTGGAAATTTTTTCACTTACAACAATAAACAAAATTTCCGCATAAAGGAAAAAAATCCTGGTTATTATAAAAATTAAAACCGTACTAAGTTCAAACACTCGACCCTGACATATAAAAGGGCTGTTCAAAAAATACGCGGACTGACGTCATAAAACAAAATGTACTTTATTTAGAAGTTACAGGTCTGGGACCCCTTCAAGGTACTCTCCTCCCCAACGCACACACTTATCCCAACGGTGTTTCCACTTGTTGAAACAGTCCTGGTACGCTTCTTTTGTAATGTCCTCCAGCTCCTTCGTCGCATATGCCTTAATCTCGGGAATCGTCTCAAATCTTCTTCCTTTCAAGGGTCTTTTGAGTTTGGGGAACATGAAAACATCGCAAGGAGCAAGGTCAGGTGAGTATGGGGGGTGAGGAAGAACAGTGATCGAGTGTTTGGCCAAAAACGCACGAGTTCTGAGGCACAAATTTCGCAGCAACGCGGTGCATCTTCAATTTTTCGGTCAAAATCTCGTAACAAGATCCAACTGATATCACAAACTCTTCAGCAAGCTCCCTAACAGTCAGACGTCGATTTGCCCGCACCAGGGTGTTGATTTTGTCGACGTGTGGGTCGTCAGTTGACGTGGAAGGACGTCCAGGACGCTCATCATCTTCAATGAACTGTCGGCCATCCTTAATACGTTCATGCCACTTGAAACATGCCGTACGCTTCATAGCAACATCACCGTAAGCCGTGTTAAGCATAGCAAAAGTTTCAGTCGCAGATTTTCTAAGTTTAACACAAAATTTCACAGCAATTCATTCTGAAATCCGCCAAACGAAAAAAATCGCACTTCACTTAAAACCGCGTAGCTAATACAAAAATGAAGATATCTGCAATCGGGAAATGGCGTCGTAATCAGCTGATCTGTGCGAACCTAGCAACACCAAGCGGATTCCACTGGAACCAACTGGAGCCGCGCAATTCAAACAGTCCGCGTATTTTTTGAACAGACCTCGTACGTTCATTTTGAAAATTAGGTTTACAGAAACGATTTAATATATAATACATAAATATACAAGAGTTACTTTGGAAAGTTGTCACGGCTGAAGCGACAAAGAAATAACCCAAAAATGGCATATTAACACGCTGTTTCGTTTGCTACAGGGGTCAGTTATATGGCTAAACAACGTGTCTGCAGTAATTAAAAAACGGCTAAAGCTATAAATGTTTTAAAACAGTTAAGCTTTATAAATGTGAACATTATATACAGTACTACATCAAATCAGACTATTTAAAGGAATGCTAACAGCCAATAGATTTGTTTTAAACACTACTATATACTTTATGAGAAACTGACGGAGTAAATTAATACATAATTAATTTTCCTAGAACTGGTTGGTCTTGTATTTTCCTTTAAACTTTTGTTCATAACTGAAACTCATGACTAAATGTTCTAATCCTCACTGCGTGTGATACTTCTCTATCATTTTCTTCGTTTTAAAAAAGACTCAGTGTTCTTCTATTGCGAACAAGTTTAATTTTTCAAACAATATTATTTTTATTCATAATGTCAATTTTAGATAGAGATTGTGAATCATCTTTACTGAGCGTGAATCTTGAGTCATACAAATTTGGTGTACCGATTAAAATACAGCAGTTTATACAAGAATTTCAAAAATATGCTTACCACTAAAATTCTGGCAAAGTTAAGTAAAGAGATTCCAAATGCTGATGACGAAAGGTTCCTGTACGCGAGGATGGTTGTATCCCTTGTTCACAGACTCGACATTCGTCATTAGAAAATGTAAACTAACACTGCACGATATACGTCACTGTAATATGTGTTCATTGTTTACGCTGACGTTTTGCTTTCACTGTTATTTTCAGCATCGTATGTTAAGTACGGTGATAAGGAGATGTATGTTTGTTTGTTTTTTGAATTTCGCGTAAAGCTACCCTAGGGCTATCTGTGTTAGCCGTCCCTAATTCAGCAGTGTAAGACTAGAAGGAAGGCAGCTAGTCATCACCACCCACCGCCGACTCTTGGGCTACTCTTTTATAACGCATTATAACACTACTAAATTAGGGACGGCTAGAGCGATAGCCCTTCAGCCGTGGGGCCTTTATAATGTGACTGTCAATTTCACTATTCATTAGTAAAAGAGTAGCACAAGAGTTGGCGGTGGTTGATAATGACTAGCTGCCTTCCCTCTAGTCTTACACTGCTAAATTAGGGACGGCTAACACAGATAGCCCTCGTGTAGCTTTGCGCGAAATTCCAAAAGAAACAAGAACGACTATTTATATCAATACATTTACTGTGCATTAAAAATAAATATTAAAAACTATTCCCATAATGCTAAAAGTATAATTTGAAATCAAACGTTCAGACAAATAAAACAATGGAAAGGGAGCACCACAGTGAGGAATTGCAAGAATATTATTAAGTATTGAATAAAAGTAAAAAAATTAAAAACATTTATGAAAACTAATTTAAATATTTTTGTCACATATCTATTTTTGATATTACAGAATGAAAAAATGCCTCCAAATTCTTCATTGCGGAGCTGGTTGACACATGTGTCAGTCCGACCCAAGTGAAATGTGTCAAAATGCTGCAAACTGCCATTTTGCTCGAAATGAATTGCGTGTCGTCACTCCCGGGCATAGTTATCAAACAAAATTATGTATCATTATGCAACCTTATCTATCATTATACAACCGAAGGAATACATACACCTGTAAATACTGGGTAACTTAAATTATCTTAGCACAGTACTTAATATACTATAAAATCTTTCCAGAAGGAAATATTTACTCGCAAGCATGAACGTATCAATTAATTTCCGTACGTGACAACGTATTCTGATCACAAAGGTCTTAAACAACAATTTAAGCATGTTAACAATCATGATATGTCAAGGTCACCAACTTTGGCATAGAAGAATTATTGGCACCGTGTCAACTTACTCCTGTGAGAAATCATCCCTGGTTTCCCCCTGGATTTCTCGGAAATTTAGATGAAAATACAAATAACATAAATTTGAAAGACAAATAAATTAATACAACTAAAATCAATCAGGAAAGAAGGCTTTACTCTTCAAAGTAAAGACACAAACACTACAATATAACAGTGAAGTTAACACTTAAATAAGGGACGATCACTGTTTTCCTAAGTCAGTATTTGCAGCAATCCACTTTATGTAGTGTGAAACCCTAGTGTAAACTCCAGGGTAGCCTGGTTCAGCACAATTCAACCCAAATGAAACAATTCCAACTAATGTCCATCGTCTACTTTCTTTTAGCACCAGAGGTCCTCCAGAATCGCCCTAAAATGTGCAAAATTGGATAATATAGTGTCTATTAAACAACAAAGGAAATGAAAATTATAAAAGAGACTAAAAACCATTTTTATTTCGTAAAATCACGAAAACAAGAAAAATATATTAAATACGTGGTAGTGTTCAAACAGAATGTCTTTGAGAAAAGGCATTCCTGACATTAAGACAATAAATGTATTTATGTTTTGACATATGATTTACATCAGACTGAAATAAACAAAATACCCACACCGAATTTAAAATCAATTTTTCTTAAGGAGTCAAAACGACAACTAATCACTTGAAATGTTTGGTAACGTATATTACTCTATTGAAATTTGGTAGTCCTAACTTTTAAACAAAAATAGGCCTTTCGTGAGACCGGACACTTAAAAAATTTCAATACCTATGCAAGAATTACTGTGTTTTTGAATGAGTTAAGATCCTAAAATATGTTAACTATTATCTATTTGTGAGCTATTGTTATCTAAAGTTATACATATCATAACCCACGGTCCTCTCATTTTGTTCACTATTGGTCAGCGGTAAATTTACGGACTTACAATGTTCAAATCTTGGGCCTGGATCCATGCTGTGGACAGAATTGTGTGTGTTTTCTTATAGTAAAGTTACATCAGGCTATCTGCTGAGTCCACCGAAGGGAATCGAACCCTTGATTTTAGCGTTGTAAATCCGTAGACTTATACCGTTGTACAAGCGGGAGACGTGGACAGAATACAGATAGCGTATTATGTAGATTTACACCATAACTTTCTCATTTCACAAAAAGGTTAATGAGAAATGGTACAAAATATTAACGATAATGTTAAATCATGTAGATTAAATATGAGAATGAAATTTATTTTACCATAAGTTAATTTTTTAATTAAACTTACTATTCTGTTTTTAAGATTTACGAATAATGATAAGTAGCCTAATAAAACTTGTTTTTAATGGTAGTATTTCATATTTTCTTTGTGTGTGTGCGTGTTATTACTTAAGTGGCTTTACTAATCTTTGAGCTATCAGACTTCCATCTAATTCTGTCAAACAGTTCTTCCTAAACCTTTAATTATAAATTATATTAATTATTTTGATGCCTACATAAACTAACGTCTTTAACTAGTTACTATGTCATCACTCTCAGATAAGAAACGAATAGACAATGATTAAAAACACTTTTTTTATTTCATCATGCATCTTAATATATTATTAAAGTTCTATCTAGTGTCAGTATATCCGATACACTACAATAAATAAAATTACGAAAAATATATTTCAGTGGTAGTGTACAGCGTCAGGGCATTTCTGTTCCATCGTATCTTAAGCGCTCGTCAACTTTGGAGAATATTATTATAACTTATTATTTAATATTTTTATTTCAGAACAAGATATTTAATACCTGACACGCATCTTTGCCTCCTTTAGAAAGTCCAGCACAGATCTGCCTCTAGTGATACCTTGTGGATATTTGTTCGACGCCACCGACGAATAAGCACTGTTGCATTCCTTATTGGTCACAACTGGTATGGAAACTTCTTGAAGTACTGTACTTCTCGCACCTCCTAAAAACATGTTAAATATTTATATGCTTCTAAATTAACACATAGCTTTAAGTAAACCGTTTTAATACCTTGAGATTAAGGTCCATTAATTGTAATTACTTATGACGTCAGCAGATAATTATGCTTAAAATAAAGCCTTATAATTTTAAATGCACTTCGTAAACTTTAGTAAAACAATTTTTCTACAGTACTTACGGGCATTCTTTACTATAGATATTATGTGGGTATTTTTCTAGTAGTAAATCTATTAAAGTACAACAAAGACGAAAAGAAATACTGATGAAGAATGTAAGAAGCGTGAAGTTACTGTTTTTGTAAAATCAACAAGAAAACTACTACCTACTTAAAGTACGTTACAGGGTTTGAAAAATAAAGAATACAAAGATAAATTTATATTTACCACTCTTGTTTAAAATAATCTGTTATTTTTTAATTTAAATATAATAATTGTTTTTGTCGTTCAATGTTTAAAATGTTAAGTTATTAATCTAAAAATGGTTAAAATAATTTCAAGTCTTTTTTAATTATATAACAATAATAATTTAAAACATCAAAATCGAACCTACCAAAAAACGTATCTCCCCAACCTGTAACAGTAGCCTCTCTTCCTTTAAAGTCTTGACTAACAAATAAAGGCTTAGGTAAACAGACTGGTATAACCTTATCATTCAAGCTGATTGATCCTTTAACCTTCAAAACAGCAATGTCGTGATAGTTCTGGCTGGGCTTGTAACTTTCGTGTACAATAACGTCTTCCACATCATATTTTGTTCCATCGTTTAGAGTGTGACCTCCCACACGAAACGTATACACAGAAGGAGAACTGCAAACGGATGAATGTATTCAGAAGAAATAAAAATACACATTTCATTTGATAATAATAAATATCATACAATGAAATATACACAATATATGCTTCTGAGACACATTATCATACAGTACGTGAAAGGTATACTTACAAACAACAATATTAATTGCTAACAGTTTTTGTTCTTACTAAATGTACATGCCCTCTATTTTTAACTAACACTAATTCGAACTATATCACAATACAAGCTTTAAGATGCACATTCATGATTTTACAGAGTTCGTTTGTTGTTGTCGCCACTGAGTGCTATAGAGAGAGGGAAAATAGAACACAGAAGCTAAGACGTTGCAAGGATTAGAACAGACACTGGTTGCAGGCAATGCTACACCTTCTATTCTCATTTCTACCTGTTCTATATTTCCATGTCTTTCTTTTACTATCGGTTCTAATGTTGAATAAGATTAGCCTGTGAGACTGAATCGTTACAAAGATAGAACCATCATTAAAAAGGCCAACTGAATCTTTACATGACCAATTTTAACACCAATAAAATCGAAAACTGTCTATACTTAAGACATGGAAGAAGGGGTTTCTGTGTCAAAACCAGTGTAAGTTAGTTGACATACCAAGAACAGTTTACAGAGAAATGAAGAACTGGCTGTCGATTGAAAAGTGTTTGGAAAGAGGAGAAATGAAGAAACAAAAGAAAAACTGCATATATCTCTGCAGAGTCATAACTAGGAGAAAGAGGGTGGATGACTCCTTTGTTTTCTGAAGGTTTGACCCCACCTCACATGGTACCTTATAGGCCAAATATAAGTAATCCGACCAGTTTCCATCCATTCTTTGAAAAATGGTTGGCTTATGTCAAAGTTTTTTAATGGTAACATCATACATAATGGTTGTTCTTTCCACACCTACGACAGCTTTATTTTCCATGAGAAACACCTATGTTTTACAGGAGTATAACTTAAGTATACGTCTTTTTCTGAAAGTAATTCTTTTGTGTAGGGTTAACTGAGTACAATTCTTAAACTTACTTGATTCTTCTTCTGAAGTTCTGGCATTATTTTATTATCTTAATCTCATGATTTTCATTGCTATCTGTAATTGTTAAATGCACTGTTTTGAAATGTACAGTGGCTTTGAATATCTAGGAGTTTAGTAAGAAAGTGCAGAGGTTCTTGTAAGGTTATTTTGAAGATAGTAGATAACCAGCACTCGAAGGTGGAGAGAATTTTGCGAAAGTGTTTATGGAAGAGATTATTGTACGGAACTGAATAATACGGTCGTTTTGAATGACTAGAAATACAACAATAGTGGGTTGATTATTGTCAAAAGCTTTAGAATAGTTTTTGTCAGACAAACATGATGATCATGCTTATGAAATGTATTGTGAATATAATTAAGTAGTTTGTTGATTTCTAAATACAGAATCAGTTTGCTAGCGAACATTTTTTTCTGGTAGTTTTTCAAGGTAAGTGGGAGGTCAACTGGTCAACAATTTGTTAAATATTGCCAGGTTTGTACATATTTTCTAATAGTTGTAAACAGGTTGAAAGGACAGAGAAGAGTTGGGGCGTTTATTACATTATAGAAAACTACATCTTAGATAAAGAAAAATCAGTCAATAAATAAATAACTATACTATCTTAACAGAAGAATACATCCACTGTAGACTTCAAAATAGAGAATATTTGGACCAGCCCATTACCAACCAATCTATGTTCTCCTATATATCCCATTTCATATCAGAATTATTGCCTCAGAATCTCATGCCACCAAACATTTTTTTTTTAAACTGAGCTGACCAGCCAAGTGAACAGTTTAGAAAACTATACTTTACCTGGGGACTTCATACATTGAAAAAACAGAAAACTTCTGGCCAAATACCTTAAGAAATATAAAGATGCTATCCGGCTGATAAAATCTGTCACATCAGCTATTATATAGGATGGAAGAATTGTAGAATTACCAACACAGAAAATAGCTTGAAAGCAAGACGATTATACATTCAATTCAGAGAAATTTTAAAATTTTCAACACAGATTTAAAATTAAAAGTCAGTAGCCAATAGTGCTTTAAAAGTAAAAACAGAACACCATAAAATCAACGAATGAACAAAAATCCATAATGGTAAAGAATCATTTATTAGAAACCACTACCTCTATTCAATCTCGATAATCGATAAAACCAGACCTGACGAATATACACACAGTAGCATCGAAACAGTCTAAGAAGAGTATCACATCGTATATGTCTATATTAACAACTCCTAAGTCTTTCAATTATCTCTCTAGCTGATTTATTCAGAACAAAACTTAATTTAATTACTATATCTATGAGACAGTCAACCTTCAACTTATTTCTTTAAACAATCTACATTATAATTCAAACTGACTAAAATTCCGTAATAAACTTAACAGAAAACAAACGACAATTCGGATGATCTATAGAAAACTTACGTAATTCAATTTTCACTGCCATGCAAAGCATGTCGTTTATACAAGTAATAACAAATTACAATATTTTGTAGGTATATTATTTATATTTTTCACAAGCGAATATAACCGAATTTGCTATTATTTTTGGTGTTTGTTGCTAAGCTCAAAGATACTAAATGGACTATTTACGCTATGCCTGTTATAGGTATCAAAATTCGAATTTCAGCGTTATACGCAGTAAGTTTAATTGTTGATCTACTAAGTGGCTATTCTTGGTCACGTATATAACACTTGAGATGTCATACTTTGCTTTTTTAAACTAATTTTACTCATTTCTACTATACGATACTATATTTATTACAACTCTGTTTGGTTGAATGTATTATAAGCCAGGTAGTTGATGGTTTTTTTTTACCACTCTTTGGAAATAAATAAAAACCTGAATATTTTTTTCAAATGATAGTAAAATTAAGTTAAAATAATAAAATACCTAAAGAATGGGTGTTAAAAGTGAATAATACCGTTATAAATTTTTACTCAAATTCAGAATTGTAAATAAATTAAATAAGGATTATGGTTATTATATTTCATTTATTTAATATATTTTACACCATAACATTCGTTAGTAAAGGTAATAAACAAACTACACAGAGTAATACTATACCTATCGTATCCCATTAGGCCTAATATCGTACAAAAGGCCTCGTCGGCATTGGATGTGGCAGATATAAATTGTTTGATATAATGCATATTCTCCTTTTTCTCCACTCATACGTTTTTACAATATCTACACGTAATAAGAGTGGTATGTAAATAAATTACATATACATATGTCTATTGTAACCAATATTGTCATGTCATTACTTACACAGGTTTGTTTGATATCTTAAAACAATGAGCAGCGCTGATGACATATTTAGATGAAATAATAGCTCCACCACAAAGAAATCGTTCAGAAAGCCCAAACTTTTGCGAGATTCCAACCTATAACGAGGTAAAAATAAAAACAAAATTGTAATTTGTTTCAAGAAAATTACACTTTACAGTAGTTATTAGGTCTTTTTAAAGGTAAACCTACAGTTGTAACAAGTATAAAATTAAATACACTGTAAAGAATAATGATCAAAGAATAACGGAAAACGAAATACATATCTATTGTAACGTACGTATAACACAAACACTCTTTATTGTCAACACGAATTCTACGTGGATCAAATCCTTAAGTGTACAGTTAAGTGAATAGAGAATATCACAGCTGTTTCAACAATATTACAGAGCGTTACGGTTGTTCAGTATTGTTAAGGATTGAATGAAATGGTACAAGCGCAAAAAAATCAGCTAAATAATATTGTAACCTAACTTGCTATTGGACAGTCTTACAGGTTTAGAAAAATGATTCTTGAAGGGTTTTTTTTTTTAGTGTCACTTGTTAATTGCGTGTTAATTGCGTTAATCATAATTGCGTGTCACGACTGTATTTCTTAAAGTTAACACATATGAATACATAAAATATATGAATACAATTTTAGTTTACAATATAAACTATTACAGTATTCTGAATATGCTTAATAAATTTTTTAAGCATCAAATATATGCTGAACCGAATTTGTTAAGCTGCGACTCTGCTTATAAGTATTTTTTTTTTTTTTTACATGGAGACACTGCTCCTCACTAGCGTTAAATAGGATCTGTAAGTAATTTGAATTAACAATTAAGTCCACTTGCCTCGAAATGAATTCTAATATCCTTCATGTCTGGGGTAAATTTATATTTTTCGCACGTGTCTGCAGGCATTTCATCGTAGATCCTTTCGAGCAGTGTTCATAACAAGGCCACTTAAACTTATAAAGTACATTTCATGAATTCATCTGTGGTGATATTGTAGCGTTAAAATAATTCTGAGGCATCCTGGGCTTAAAATGCATTTTAACTGTATGTTAAAATAAGCTCTATGAGGAAGAATGTGCATGTTTTAGCGTTGTTAGCTGCGAGACTTATTTCAGAGTTAACATAGGGATTTTTCACACGTAAGACTGGCTTATCAGTTCAAGACAAATATGTAACAATTGAGCATTTGGAAACTCCTTACGTTGATGGTTTTTATGAAGCTTTATTACATAAAAATACATGTAGTCATAATATTTGGATATACTGTATAATAAATACACATACGGAAAACATATCACTTCAAAATAAAATTACTTCATGAGAGGTTGACTAGAAGTATAAAATTACTACACTTAACAATAGTGTAAGTTATTATAGTAATTGACAAATACATTTTTTAAACAAAGTTTAAGCAGCAGATACATTTTTTTTGAACTCGTAAATACTGTATACGAAATTATATTTATAAAAGCGTTACCATCCATGGCCAAGAATAAGGAACCGAATGAACTCCACCAACTACTTCCGGTCTGTTTTCAGAATCTTCCTCTGAGAATGCCATGTCTCTCACAACTACTTCCGGTCTGTTTTCAGAATCTTCCTCTGAGAATGCCATGTCTTTCAAAAGAGCTCGTTTTTCTCTTGATAGCTGAATTTCTGTACGCATGCCACAGCCTGAAGTAAAATACAACACTGTTTAGTAGCATCTTACAATAAAATATATTGGAACATTTATAATAATAACATTTGTTATACCAAGAACAAAATGGTTAGGACAATTAAGATACTGTGCTTTATATCCTCTTAAACTCCGTTATAAATGTATATGCCACCCTTAGCTTTATACCTTTATGTGTGTATGTGCCACTACAACTGTTTTGACACCCTCTTCTGTACATTTAGATGTTTATAATTTATCTTTATGTTAAGTTATGCCGTTTAAATCATGATAACATTCTAATTACTTAAGTACAATGAAGTTTATTGTTGTTGCATTTTTAATAAAAGCAGAAATTTGTTTTTAAGATGTGAATCATCAAATTGTAATCATAACTTATTCCTGTAAGACCAACTGTTTCAAATATAGGTTCCTGACTTGTTGACCAATTTTCTTAAAAATATATGTATGGATAATGAGAATACAGTTAAAGGCAGCTCCTAGCCTCGGTGTATAAATTAAAGTTTTATCAAAATTTTATGTAAATAATTAATTTTGACGTGGAATCTGTTTACTAATATTCGACCTGATGGTGCTAATATGGAATCTAAGTTTGCATTGTGGCAAATTTATTGGAGTTTTTACGAAGTACTGAAATAGTTCTTGTTATATTAACCTAATGAATTTGTAAAGGCAAAACGTTTATTTAAAAAATATATATATTATTATCTCGAAAGTAAAAGTTGTTTTTTTCTAAGTTTATTATTAATCACAGTGGTTAAAGAATTTAATCTACTTGATAATAGAAGGCATGTTGATGACAAACCTACTGTTTTCCGATTAGAGGGCCACGTTGACTTGTCTTTACAATATTTAAACTGTAAATATCCACCCAAAGTTCACTATTAATTTTAGCAAGTTTGCAATTTATGAAATACTTTTGTGCATAGTCGATAAGTTAATTTCGAAATTTGGTTTGTGGTACGCAAACTTTATGGTAGTTTTGTAGTACATTTAGTTATGTTTAATAACCGTGCTTACTTGACTGTTAGTAAACATTAAAAACAGTAAACGGAACAAACTGTCAGAAGTCTTGATATTGGTTCGACACATTCGTGTGCCCTCTTCAGTTCAATGTTTTGAACACACGATGTATCAAAATTAGTTTCTCCAACATTAAGATTTCTGACAGTGTGTTCCGTTTACTGTTTTTTCTTCACTAATTGCTGCACAAAATATTATGTTATGATTAAATTTAATCAATAATTCTAATATTCATTATGAAATTATCTTTATACTCTTTAAAACACAATGATTTTTATAGAACTTTGATAGTAATATCAATGAAATTATAAATATAACAACTAAAGTCTTGGGGTTCATGTACAAAAAAAAAAGGTAGAAATGGCATTACAATATTTACAAAATAATCGAAATATGCAAAACACAAGTTAGCTTCAGTATCAAACACCTTTTATGTGCATTTAAGCAGATGCTCGATTTTTCATTTCAAAAATGTAATATCTAAAAGTAACGAACCGTTTGTTACATACAAATTTACGCTCGGCCTGGGCAGGTGGGTTAAGGCGTTCAACTCGTAATCTGAGGGTCGCGGGTTCGAATCCCGGTCGCACCAAACATGTTCGCCCTTTCAGCCGTGAAGGCGTTATAATGTGACGATCAATCCATTATTCGTTGGTAAAAGAGTAGCCCAAGAATTGGCGGTGGGTGGTGATGACTAATTGCCTTCCCTCTAGTCTTACACTGCTAAATTAGGGACGGCTAGCACAGATAGCCCTCGAGTAGCTTCGTGCGAAATTCCAAAACAAACATACAAATTTTACGGTTTATATATGTGCGGAGAAATACGTAACCTCTTATACTAAGGTGTTCTCAGTCCGTATAAAAAAATCCTTGGAAAGTTTAGGATTGTTCACGTATCCCACGAAATATCTGGAACGTAATATACATATTATCAATGTGGGTCAAGCTGTTGATGAGAAACGTTAAAATTGGGGACACATTATGCTATTATCATAGTAATATTCTCTTCTCACAGTATTACTAAATATAAGTGGAAGAAATATTCATGTTAAAAAACTTTAGAAACAAAAAGATCGTAAATTACGAACTTGTACCAAGCCTATAACGTTTAATGTATTAGTTTTGCCAGTTGCGTTTATATACCAAGTAATAATTTGTATGAAATAACTTGCACAAGAAATATAAAATATTTAACTGCGAAAGTAAGAATTGAAATCAATGCAGAAATCCCCTTTAAAAGAAACTTTTAACAAATCTGAAAATATTTAAAAATAAGTTTTAAAGTAAATCTTCAGTTGAATTTTTCTTTACTAACAAAATGGTTGTTCATTGAGATATCTTAGAATGATTCGTGAGTACATAGATTAAACCGAAATATTTAATTTTTCCTTCTGCTGCAAACAAGTTCTCGATCAAAACAATCACGCGATTTCATTCTCTTAACATAAAGTTAAATCGACTAAAAATAATTTCTACAAATTCATCTTCCTCACAAAATTAAACAAACCACTTTAATAAGAGTTAGACTAATTCTGATAAATTCCCTCACCTGGAACAGTAAGATCTGGAACTTTATCTGATGTGATAGGCTCCGTAGTACTTTCAAACGGTACGACATCAGGGCAGCAAACAACTGGGTTTAAACCATTCCATTTACAAATTTTAGGATATTCTTTGTATATGTTGGATAATACTGCAGGACAGTCAGAAAGACTTTTACAGTGTCCTTTCTCATTCTTGGGTGTTGTACACAAATCATCAGCAGAGTTATCCTCATTTTCTGGAAAGGAGATACCACTTCTAAGGTACGTCAAGACAGATCTATCCAAGATGTGCTTTTCTGAAGGTACAGAAAAAATATCCTCATTTTTTTAAACAAATAACGTAATATTTATACAATCAACTATATACATATATATATCGATGTTAAGTTAAACCTATATTTATAATGTACATAACTTGTACTGTTAAATCTGTATTGTGAAATCCCAGCCTATTCACTAAAGTTGAAGTAGATTCTCGAGTGTAAGAATCAACAATATACGAGTAAGTAGACACTAGTAAATATAATTGTTTGTAGGCTGAAATTTCTAGAAACTCTCCTCTCGCCTATAAAGGTAACCAACGCGCGCCAAGAGACAGTATATGTTATTGGTTTGGTATAGTTGGTATGCTGTAAACCTCGGAAATTATAATTAATGTTTATTAATAGGAAACTTTCAATATTGGGCCAGGAGCATTTATAAATTTCGAAAACTGCCAACCATTTAACTTCGGAGGATTCACATTGAACATTAGTAATTTTACGAAAACGTTATATTACTTTCGCGGTAAAACACATGACGTGTAATCAGCGAAAACTAGGTAGCTGCCTGTTAAGTAACTTTTACCTACATCGACTCAGAATTTATTTGTTCATCATAAACCCTCGATGAAACAGCAAGGAAGTTCCAGACTCTTGTTTATAAGTAAGTATGTAAAACTCTCATACATAAATCATTGTAATCACTGTTATTGTAAATTGTGTTAGTCTTTTCATTAAAAATATATTTATATTAAAAAGAAACTGTGTATATCAATTTTGTTGGCAAGTCATAAAGTGAACACAAACATTTATTTAATTTGTTAAATTACAATTTAACTCAGTTTTAGACTATTTGGAATTGTAATACGTAACATAATACACATGATATTTTTATTTATAAAGTCCGTTTTTGAAGCAATTTTGAAGCAAAACTTTTATAACTGTCTGTTAAACTCCAACGAATCTTGCGAGTTTACTTAATTTTCATTAGAAACTGACAAACCGACCTTGGAGGTGATCATATGAAGAAATGTTATTTCATATTGTAAAAATTATACGTAATCAAATTTAAAACTTACAGTTCGTTATTGTTTAATATTTCTACAATGTTTGTCAGTATTCATTAATTCTTCTTTTCCTTTTTCTTACGTTTTGCTACAAACCAGCCTCAGTCCATGTGTAATAATACGTTTGTATGCTCAGGAAGAAGAAGTACTTATAACGCTCTAGTTTTACCAACAACAACCATTTCACTTCAAGTAAAGAAACTGCCAACAAAACTTCATTAAATAAATTAAACGAAACGGTATCAGTCTTACAAAACGATCACCTGATCACAAACTTTAATAGAATAGTCCAACTATCAACAATTAGAGTAACTGCAGTCTAGTCAGGGTTACTAGTTCATACTTTCATTATACCATCTTTATAACTATATTTCAAAAGAAATTATTTTCATAGTTTAATTCACAACACCTACACAAATATCAGTTTGTTTATTTGTTTACATGTTGTGTTACAATTCGTCCAGAAACACTTATCAATTTTGTGATGAACAACATGCAAGTTATCTGTACCCCTCGAAGTTTTCCTCTTACAATAAACACGTTAGTGTCTCAAGGTACTACTGTTATAACATATTTTAGTTTAACATCGTTGAGAAACTAATATACTTTTCAAACTGATTATTCACAAATTGAACTAGGACTTATTTTTCAGCGATTACTAACTTCCTTCGTTACTTCCGATGTGTACAAAGCTACACTGGATCAGCTACACTATAGTTCTTCTCTATCTTCCAATCCAATAAACCGTACCAAGGTTATGAAGAATGGTAGACTCGATTTTCTTAACGTATCAAGATGTGACACATCAGCGTAACAGTTTTTATTTAATATCACTAATAGTGCCAAATAAAGGCCCATTTTAAAATACAAGCACTTTCACCTTTGCCCTTTCTACGAGTGTAAATAAATGTTGCTTGAACTAGTAATGACAAATTTGTAACAATAAACAAGTATTATGCTTTACCTATATTGCTTTCTCCTGGACTTAACCTCACGGGTCTATTTGGATTTTCTAGACTCAATACTGTCCATATTAGGGGTGTAAATAAACACAGACAAAAATGGTTCTTCATAGTGCTATTTAAATAATAGTATTCTGAAAACGAAAATTAAAAGGTTAAACAAGTTTAAAAGAATAAAACAATCTCAAATATCAAAACACACACAAAAATATTTAAATGTTGTTAGTAACAGCATATCTATATTTTGTGTAAGTATGAATACCCAATCAAACTTCAAAAGATGACCTTATAAAGGAAAATTAATTATACATCTGCCTTATTTATAATTCGCCCTTCATTTAAAATGCTTACATGATTATTTTTACTGGACACCAACATAGTGCCAATAAAGAAAGGTGTGATTAGTTTTACCATCCCTATTAAGAAGTAATATCACATGAACTACTAATCAACAGTTCATGGTTCATAAGATGGGCGTTGCCTACCATTAAGCTTTATTTCTCTAGCAGTGCAACCAGTTATTGTTGTTATTAGCTTAACAAATTATCACGGCAACATCACCGTTGAATGAATCCATAGTGGTTTATATCATATTTCACTAAACGATTTGTAAATTTTCTTTTGTAAGATTGTATAAAATCTATCCCACTGCAAAAAACAACAACAAAGAAACTGGGGGTGGAGCAAAGAGGACTACAATTTCCAGAACAACTTTTACTATCTGCTTTAAATACAAAAGTAACATAAGCAAGTCATTTTATTTATCTATTTTCTTACCAAAATAGGGGCCTCGCAAATCTTATAACTGACCTACTTTAAAACCATTGAAAAACCATGTTTGGTCCTGGTGTCTTATCTACTTTTAATCGCTTAATCTTTCTACTTACAAAATTTTCAAAGCTATATAGCGAGGCCAATTCGAGTATTTCCAATGGAATTCTCAATGTCAAGAATATTACTACTACCTTCTCTTGTAAAAAAAAATAGAAAAAAATATGTAAAACTCAAGCATATAATAGTCTTTATCTCAAGACGGCTGGTATGTGTATTAATACTTTTATTAAAATAAAGAAAGTAGAAAACAACGTTTTGACCTTCTTAGGTCATCTTCAGGTTAACAAAGAGAGCTTGCAACCGAGTACGTCTTAGGGACAAGAGTGTAAAGAGGTACGGGATTGTAGGAGGCGTTGCAGTTTTTGTTAGGTTATTAATTAATACAGGTATAAAGATGTTCCTTTTTATTGGTTTGAGTTGTTGTGCAAGTAGGTTCCTTTGATTTTGTGTTGGTTTATGTTTGTTTCCCTACTTAGTATTTGAGTGTTTTTTTATGTTGTGTTTATTTGATTTGCAATGTTTAAAACCATGTAAAGGATTTGTGTGTGTGTGTGTTCTTTGAATCTGGTTTCCTTTTCTCTCCTTGTTTCTCCAATATAGAAATCATGGCAGTTGTTGCTTTGTATTTTATAAATAATGTTAGTGTTGTGTTTGTCAGTGTAGTTTTATATAGTATGGACTTAAGTTTTGTACCTAATTTTTGAACAAATTTTGTGCTTACTGGAATGTTTTGTTTTATTATAAGATTTTTCCAATTTTTTATTTTTTCGTTGATATCGGGAATATATAATATGCAGCAGTGTAAAGTGTTGTAGTTTGTTGTATCTTGGGATTTATTGTTGTTTGTTTCTTGTTGGTTTAGATGTGTGTGTATAATTTTATCAACGGTTTTCGGAGGAAATTTATAAGGCTTGCGAATTGGTTGCTGGGGATGTGTATCAATGGGTTGGGGTCTTGGATATAAAATTCTAAAGTTGTCTTGCAGACTTCGGTAGTTGGAAAGTATCAAACTTGGCCATTGATGCTTCACAATTTAATTGATAAAAAATAGATTTAAAGTTAACAGTTTTTTAAAAGGAGCCGGATGATGTAACATATTTAGAAAATGCCCACGCTACGTATTTACCAAGATTGTAGTTCAATGATTCATATATCGGCATCATGGGCCGTGGTGGACAATCGGATTTGTGAGGTTTGGAAGTGCTGTTTAGTTGTAATGTGCGTGAGACGGTCCAGCATAGGTAAGAATAAAGGTTTTCCGAGAGTGTGTTGGTTTTTCATACGTAGTAGTATTATGTTTAATTGGTTCTCCTGTGTTTTTGTTAGATTTGTGTGTATTAGTTTAAATTTGTTAGTATCTGATAAAAGGTTACTCATTTTTTAGATATACTCATTTGTATTCATTGTATCTATAGCTTGCCTTTATCAGCATTTAGAATTTTAATGTTTTCTTCTTTTAGGTTGTTCATAAAATTAATATCTTTTCGTGTGAGTTTATTTTAGTTTTCCTTCCTGTGAAATTATGTTGATGGTTTTGCGTAAAAATTCTTTGAAAACGTTGTTTAAGATACTGTTTTGAGGTGTTTCGGAGGAAATATATATTTTTCGTTCTACCTGGAAAGTTAGGTCGTTAGTTGTCGAAGTTGTTTTCTTTATGCTGATTGTTTTCTGTTGTTTTGTTGGTATTTTCAGTTTGTGTGGAATGGATCACCAGTCTTCTATTTCGACGGATGGAATATTTCTAGGTATTATTGTGAAGCTGAGTTTTTTTTTATTGAGCAGATTTATCTCTTCATTCCCTAACTGTCAGTCTGATCTGTTAATTACGAGGTTGGTTGATGGTTCGTCGTGTTAGCGTGTTTCTGCTGTTGGCACCATAGTTTATCTAGTTTTATGTTATGGCAGATCTTATTTTCCTTACTATTGTTTTAAGAACGACAAGAAAAAGTCCATACTATGTAAAAACTACATTGACAAACACAACACCAGCATTATTCATAAAATACAATGCAACAACTGCCACGACATCTATAAAGGAGAAACAAGCACAGAAATGGAAACCAGATCCAAAGAACAAAAAACCAAAAAAACCCTTCACTCGTGTTTGAACACTGCAAATCAAATAAGCATAACATAACCATAGAAAACGCCCATATACTAAGTAGGTAAATAAACATAAACAAACGCAAAATCAAAGAAGCCCTACTTATACAATAACTCAGACTATAACTGACAAAGGAACACTTTTACACC